>NC_134265.1:151155693-151772648 GCF_031893055.1 Leptodactylus fuscus
GGGGCCTACCACCTGTCAATTTTAATTGACCAGGTCATCCTTGTGAGTTTATCGTGGGTTCTAATTAGACTGCAGTTTGCATAGTGTTTATTTCTTATACCAGTTTCTGGAGTGAAAACTTCGGTCCCAAATTCAGCACAAGTCCATCTGACTTTGCGGCAGGCTCTAGTTTGGGTAAATGGTAGGAACAGGGGGAGGGGAAAAAATAAATGTCCAACTCACGCTACCAAAGAAGAAGGTGCATGAATGAAGAGTTTCCTCGGCTTGAAAAGGTGTCAATACAAAACTTCTTATGGAGTAAAAATCCAGCAGTTAATTTCTTCTTAATAATAAAACTTAGCTTGTAATGAAAATGTAAAAATTAAAACATGGAAAAAAGCTTCAAAACAAGCATAACCTCACAATGTAAATGACATCAAACAAACTGGCTGATGTGTTTCGGAAAATACATGCTCCCTTAGTCGTAGCGTGGGTGCCTGGGCTCTATATCTTAGCACTATGTGAGATTTAAACAGCTTGTTCTATGTCTCTCTGCTGTCAGACAGTTCCTGCAATTGCTGATATTTGTTCCTGAGATACTATCACAACAAACTGCTTCTTACTGATTTGTCTGTAATCCCCTTCTTCTTCCTGCAAGACTATACATTTTAAAATGCAAAAATAAATACTTAAACATATAATTGTATGAAAAGTGTTCCTCCATTAGTAGTAATGCAATAGTGTAACCAAAAATAACTGTAAGTATAATTGTTCCAAGAGTTCTCTCAATAGTAGTAAAACTAACAATGCTCCCCCCAAAATGGGTCATCCAACTGTAGTGCTCCTATAGTGCCTCCAACATTAACAGTGCGCCCATGTTTTGGCATAGTACTCCCCAAAGTATTATCGCCCCTAAGCAGAGTGTCTAGTCCTGTGTACCAATAAAGAATTCACCTAAACAAATTCCCATGTTACATACACTGGTGCAGTCTGTCTGAGGGGTTCATTGATGTAATCTCACTTTTTTGTGCTAGAGACCTGTTAAAATTAGTTTGGTCCACAGATGAATAGTGAGACATAGATCCAATGTCTCTCAATCTATGCTGTAATTTTCAAATTGCAATTTACAAATAAAGTTGTCAGTTGTGTTTATCTTGCATTCTAAACAGAACCCAGCAAGGCAAATATGAACCAGGAGGCTGAATCAGGAGAGTAAATGCCTCCAAGCCAAAAATCAACCCAAAACCAGTAGACAAGAGGATTTCCAGTTAAAAAATAAGGGTTAATAATACCGTAATCCAGCATAAACGATCAGGACATGGAGGCCTCACTAAAGTACATTCAAATAGGCACCTTAATGATCAGGATCAGGGTTTAAACATCCCTGCACAGTGGTTAACTGGACCAGCATAGGAAAGGTCGGAAAACTGCAGAAGCTTCACAGGTTGGCACTATAATTATGAAGCAACAGCAAGATAAACTGAGAATCCTGACAGTCAATTTACAATGAGATATCTTCATCAGCAGACAACCTCAATATATATTGGAACACAGAAGCTGCAGGTTGGCAAAATTTTGAAGGAAAGCAAATTATAATTATAAATAAATAAAATACATATTTATTATAATTATACATACATAAATAAATAAATAAAATAAATAAATAAATCTTTTACTAAGTCTTTTTTTAAAAATCAAAATTTTTCCTCCAAAATGGGAATTTCCATTATGATAAAAGAGAAAACACAAATGGGACAGCCGAACACAGTGTAAAGTGGCTAGCTTCATTAACTTTAACTCTTCAGAATAATAGTAAGTTAGTATCATCATAATTCCTTGCTATTTGCTCTCTATGTGATAGGCTGTTACCTTCTTTAGCACCTACAGTATTTTACATTTATGATATTATATAATCTGTTATTTTCATTATACGATGAGCATTTAGTTTTGTAAACAAAATGCTACATGTCATCATATTATCCCTTAGATATTCTATAGTAGACTGTTTTCTTAATCTGTTGTGCTTCATGAGCAATTACCTTATGTTATTATGCTGTTAATCTCATGCTCCATACATGACATCATAACACCTGATTAACGTTCCATACTTGATGAACAGTTAGGTTGAAATTGTATTGTGCTATTTATTTACATGTTCCATAGATTATGTACATTTACAAGCTTGAGTGAGTAATGCAATAACTTGCGTTCCCAGTTAGTTCCATATAATGCAATGGGGAATTTAAATTCAAGGAGGAAACATGGGATTATAAGTAAGGGAATTAAAGATCTAATACAGCAAGGTCATTTGTGGACGAGACAATAGAGTCAGCATGGAGTTGGAAATTAATAACATTCTTACAGTCTTGTAAGAGAGTGAGAGGCAGAAGCGGGTTTGAACACCATGGACACTAAGTCCATCACTCCGTTCAATGTGCAGTGGCAGTGCCAGGTTACTGCAGCTCATCTCTAGAGATGAGTGAACTGGTTTAAATTCAAGCCAATCCAAAGTTGCTTTCATATGAAAAGTGTGGAGGAATAGATCGCATGATGTCAGAAACCGATAGACAATAATAGGTGACAATAGGTCTAAGATTACTGATGGAGCGACCATCAGTGACCTTAGACCTATAGTCCCTCATTATTGTCAGTCTCTTGAGGTCTTCTTGCAAGGCATTATGAGTTAAAATACTTGGTCATTATAAGAAACTCTGGTAGAAAGGAAGTTGTCAAATTTTGGGGCAGAGATTAGAGAGATAAGGTCTCAAGTCAGTCAGAATGAGAGAGAAAGGAAATAGTATAGTTTAAGGCTCTGGGGATTAATATATTTAGGACTGGAGAATAAGACTTAGGCTTGATTAATTATTTGATAGAGGGAGATAGTAGATAGTGGCAGATCTGTCTCATAATCTCATGGAAGTTGTATATGGTCATCTTCCTATGAGATTTTGCCTTACATTGCCACATATTTGTCATCTGAACTTGCACCTAGCCAATTTACTGATGGTGCAGTTGCTGCCATTCAATTTAATCGATTCCACTGCCTTTAGGCAACAGAGTGCTCTCAGGAAGCAGGATATCTAGTCTTACTATCTGAAGTGGTCAACATTCCTTGCAAGATTCTTATTGCTGTGTAAGCAGCAGAGCATACAGCCTGTTATGCTTTACAAAATACACCTGGACCCAGGGGCCTGCCATGATTGTTGCTCATTGGCCTTCATCATCAACTTGAAACAGATGAGGGTTTGCCCCCCTTACCCCCCGGCTGTGCCTGTAACATATAAAGGACACCCCTCGCATTCAAGGGAGATTCCAATTTCTACAGCATCCAAAAAACCCGGTGTGAACTTACCCAAAGGGTATAGGAGGCTATCAGTTTATGATCAGTTGGTGAACACAAACCGGGCTGCTGAATTCGAAATCTGCACCCCTGCAAACAGGGCGGCCTCAGATTCCGATCCAAAAACTGGGTAGTAGCGACAGAAAGGCGGTGCACTGCATCGGCATCCAGCCGCGCACTCTGCTCTGCATTAGGCCCAATGAATGGGCCTAGTCCGGAGGAGGGTGTGTCTTCAGGCTGAATCGCGAGGCAAAAAGGCAGAAGGGTAAGTTCACACAGAGTTTTTTGGTCAGGATTTTGACCACAATAAGGTGTTGAATATTAGCCCCCCGAAAAAAGGCCCATAGAGGGAATAAATAATAAATTCTATTGGTCTGAAAAAGACAATGCATGCATAGATATACATCAAACAAATAATTTGCATGCTAGCATCATAAATAACTTGAAATATTTTTGGATATAAACACATATCATTACAAAGACCAAAATACACAATTCTTATATTTAAAAATCCATCACAAAAATATGTATATCTATATAATCCCTTCTAGACTCAATGTGTAGATACGGAATTAAAAATGTAGGACCAGGTAGCCAATGCAGTGCATATACTAATATATCTGAGCAGTCAGAGGACTCAACACTGAGTCAGGTTTATTATGACCAAATGGCCCATGCAATAGAATACTGTTGCTAAATGTGCTGAACAAGATGTATACTATACCTGCCCTAGTGTCAAGCTGGGGGAAAAATGGTAACTGAGGAACCCAAACAATGCCCCATGCGTATAGTACAGTACAGTTCTATGGAAGGTATTGTAGACGGTGGAGTAGTATGTATAATCTTGTAATGAAGGGTGTGAAATGTTTAGGAATAAGTTTAGATCATCACTCCCTGATTTAAAGTAGGACTCTTGTACCATGGCTATACAGACTTTCTGTTTGCGGAGATAAAAATTTATTTGAGAGCATTTTGGGGGTACTGAATGTACCTCTCACATTAAAGGAGAAAATTTTCTTGTCAGCTGTCATTATTCTGAGCAGATGGGTAGTCATCTAATGTGTAAGATGTCTTAATCCATAGAAGGTAGGTGAAGTGTATCACAACAGTGAAACAATTGAAACTATTATATATTTTGGCCTCTGGGAGGGAGGCCAAGAACATAGTAAGAGCAGGATAGACCCTCTGGTTTGCCGATAAGTAATAAAATGTTTAAACAATATGACTCTTGAGAGGCAACTTATTGAGCAATCTCATTGTTTGAAATCAGATAGTCTAAGCAAGAAAAAAGCTAAATAATATCTGCCTGTGTGTTGCCTCAGTGGATAGACGCTAATCCTGAAAAGGACGCAACGGTTATAAAAAAGTGTTGGTATATATGGATATGCAACAGATATAGACTTATTGTGTTATACTGTGTTGGAGGAACTTACAGCTTCCGGACACTAGATGGCGATGTTATTATTGTTATGTGCTGAATACATGTAATGATATGCTATGGAGACTTGTCTGTATCTCAAAATGCTGCATATCTATGGTTAAGGTCCTTTCCAGTGTGTTCCTTGTTATATTGCTGTATAGACATGCTGATGTATGTTACCTCATGTTCTGAGAAGTAAACTGAAGATTAACCCATATAATCTACTCTGAAGCCTTCTTCTGCGACTGCACTCTGCAACAAGTTATGGGCCCAGGCACCCAGACAACCCAGGCACCCAGGCCTAGCAACCAGGCCTAGCAACCAGGCAGAGAAGACAAGAGGACTCTGTGAATGCAAAGAATTCTCCAGAACAAGTCTCTACAACCAAGTGAGATAAGTTAAAGATGAACAGCAGCTCAGAGCTCAGACTTACAGTAGCTAAGCTGAACAATGAGAACTATCAGTTATGGAAGTTCAAAGTGGAGATGTTGTTGTCTAAGGATGATTTATGGGAGGTAATCACCACAGATAGACCCAATGAGAATGATCAGACATGGGAGAAGAAAAACAGACAAGCTAGAGCTACAATCAGCTTATTAGTGGAGGATGATCAGCTCATTCACATAAGGAATGAAGATACAGCAATGGGAATGTGGCAAGCTTTGAGGAAGTTACATGAAAGATCCAGCTTAAATCACAAGTTATTTCTGCTAAGGAAACTGTACAAGATGAGATTAAGTGCAGAGAAAGACATGCATGAGCACATAAACGCCATGATGGAAGTGATAACACAGCTGAGATCTATTGGTGAAGATATTCAGGAAAGTCATATAGCAGCAATATTATTATGCAGCTTACCAGATTCATATACTGCTCTAATAAACGCTCTAGAAACAAGACCTGAAGCAGAGATCACACTAGAGTTTGTAAAGACCAGACTCATAGATGAATACCAGAGAAGGAAAGAGCAAACACAAGAATCCACAGAAGAGGTTAGTGGGAATGCTCTTAAAATTACAGATAAAAAGCGCCACAACACAGAAACAAGAGAATGTTTCAGATGTAAGAAAAAGGGACATTTAAAGAAAGATTGTACTATATGGAAAGCAGAACAACAAAAATTACAACAGAGAGACAGTAAACAGAAAGTGAAAAGCTCCATTTCTAACTCACATGCAGATCACTGCAATGGTACGGTTAAAGCAGCTGATAAAAAGTCATCATCATCATCAAGTTGGTTTATTGACTCATGAGCAACAAGTCACATGACAAGTAATAAAAGTTTCTTTACTGAGCTTGATTTAGATAAGAAGGAAGCAATTTATCTTGCAGATGGGAGCAGAATAACGGCAGAAGGTATTGGACAAGGAATGTTGATCTGTTCTGATAAATCTGGAAATAATGTAAAAGTGCTAGTAAAGGATGTATTGTATGTTCCAGGACTAGAAGGAGGGTTGTTATCCGTAAAACGTCTAACAGCTAAAGGACTTACTGTAAAATTCAAAGATGATAACTGTACAATCCTAGCAGGAGACAAGGTTATAGTCAGTGTAACTGCAGGAGAACAATTATATCATCTAGACACAGTACAGGAACAGGTGAAGTTATGTACACATGATCACAAGAATTGTATTCATGTATGGCATAGACGTCTAGGACACCGACATCCTGAAAGTATAATGGCATTACAGAAGAAACATTTGACAAAAGATCTATTAATATCTAATTGCTCATTGACCATGAAATGTGAATGTTGTATAAAATCAAAAGCTACAAGAGTGTCAATGTCTAAAGAAAGTGAAACAAGAAGCAAAAGACCACTTGACTTGGTACATACTGACGTATGTGGACCCATGAAAGTGACCACATCAGGAGGTAATAGATACATGGTGACTTTCATAGATGACTATTCAAGATACACAGTCACGTACTTGATAAAGAACAAAAGTGAAGTTTTCAGTAAATTACAAGACTATGTGACAAAGTCGAGTAACAAGTTTCAAAGGAAGCCAATCATCATTAGAAGTGATAATGGAGGCGAATTTACAGGACACCAAATAGAAAACTACTTAAAACAGAATGGAATAGAGCATCAAAAGACTGTTCCATACACACCCGAGCAGAATGGGGTAGCAGAAAGAAAAAACAGAACTTTGACTGAAATGATAAGATGTATGCTGACAGATTCCAAACTACCAGAGAAATATTGGGGTGAAGCAGCAATGACGGCCACTTATCTGCAAAACAGACTTTTTTCAAGGAAACTGAAAAAGACCCCATATGAGCTATGGCAAGGTAATAAACCAAGTGTGAAGCATTTAAGAGTTTTTGGTTGCAAAGCCTTTGTGTTTATTCCAGAAGAGAAACGATCCAAACTTCAAAACAGAGCCGTAGAAGGAATATTTGTTGGATACTGTGAAAACTGCAAAGGATACAGAATCCTAGATCCCAAGACAGACAGAGTTACAGTGAGTAACAGTGTGACATTCATTGAGGATCTAAATGATGATGTAATGACATCACTGGAAATGAGAAATGATGAAAGCAGTGATATCAATGCAGGAATATCTGATGAGAAAGAAGTGGAAATTGCTGAAAATCAAAACACTGAAAGTAAAGAGATACAAGAACATGCAAACAATGAACCAAGACGTTCAATAAGAGAGAACAAGGGAAAACCACCTGTACGTCTTTCATACAAGGTGAGTACAAACAAGATATATGAACCTACATCTTGGGAAGACATATCAAAACTCTCAGAAGAAGAAGCTAACAAATGGATAAAAGCAACAGAAACCGAAATGAAATCCATGCGTGATAATAAAGCCTGGACACTGACAGAATTACCAGAAGGAAGAAAAACTATAGGATGTAAATGGGTTTTTAAAGTAAAATATCAAACAGATGGCACAGCTGAACGATATCGAGCGAGACTCGTAGCTAAAGGTTATACTCAAAAATATGGAGAAGACTATGATGAAGTTTTTGCACCAGTCGTCAAACATACTACAATTAGAACCTTGTTTGCAGTTGCAGCAACAACACAAATGCAATTGAGACATCTGGATATAAAGACAGTGTTCCTAAATGGAGATTTAACTGAAGATATCTACATGGAACAACCTCAAGGATACAAAGATAAAAGAAAACCAAACATGGTTTGTAAGCTACAGAAAAGTATCTATGGTTTAAAGCAAGCCGCTAAAGCCTGGAATGATAAAGTCACAGAAGTACTCACAAATGAACATTTTCAAAGAAGTAAAGCAGATCCGTGTCTATACACAAAGAAACTGGGAGACAGATGGATCTATGTACTGATATATGTGGATGATATTTTAGTTTGTTTTGAAAAAGAAAGGGATGTAACAAAATTACAGAAAATTCTGGATCAACACTTTGAGATCAAAGATTTGGGAAATGTGAAACAGTACCTAGGGATACAAATAGAAAGAGAAGAAGATGGAAGTTATCTTTTTAACCAAAGTCACATGATTCAGGACATCATTGAATCACAATTGGATTGGATCTAATTTGGATTGAAAGATGCGAAACCAATAAAGTCTCCAATGGAAATCAACTATCTGAAGGAGATGAACAGTGAACAAAATATGTTGCCAGACAATGAACAGTACAGAAAGGCAATGGGAAAATTACTGTATCTTGCAACTGTTACAAGACCAGACATTGCAGCAGCAGTAGGAATTTTGAGCAGAAAGGTGTCAAAACCAAATAAAATGGACTGGAATGCTGTAAAGAGAGTAATACGTTACTTGAAAGGAACTATCGATGTTAAACTAAAACTACCTGCAAGTAACAAATGCATTTTAACTGGATACGTGGATGCAGACTGGGCTGGAGATACACTTGACAGAAAATCTACCAGTGGTTATGTTTTCTTACTCTCAGGTGGACCAATTAGTTGGGCTAGTAAAAAACAATCAATAGTGACACTGTCGACAACAGAAGCAGAGTATGTTGCCGCAGCACAAGCAGCTCAAGAAGTCTTATGGTTGAGACAACTACTGACAGACTTAGGAGAACAACTGTTGGAACCAACAAAGTTGTATGAAGACAATCAAGGTTGTATTGTTCTTGCTCAGACGGAAAGAGTTAATCCAAGAACAAAACACATTGATATAAAGTTTCATTTTTTGAGGGATTACCAGGAGCAAGGAATGCTGAAGTTAGAATATTGTCCAACTGAAGATATGACAGCCGATATTCTTACTAAGGCATTGAATGCTGAAAGACATCAGAAACTGATGAAGAAATTAAGTTTGACTGAATAAGTCTTTATTGTTGAGAAAGGGTGTTGGTATATATGGATATGCAACAGATATAGACTTATTGTGTTATACTGTGTTGGAGGAACTTACAGCTTCCGGACACTAGATGGCGATGTTATTATTGTTATGTGCTGAATACATGTAATGATATGCTATGGAGACTTGTCTGTATCTCAAAATGCTGCATATCTATGGTTAAGGTCCTTTCCAGTGTGTTCCTTGTTATATTGCTGTATAGACATGCTGATGTATGTTACCTCATGTTCTGAGAAGTAAACTGAAGATTAACCCATATAATCTACTCTGAAGCTTTCTTCTGCGACTGCACTCTGCAACAAAAAGAAGGGCAGAAACTAGAAAGGACTTAGTCAAGTCTTGTTCAGAACTTCATGTAGTCCTCTTCAGCTGATTTCCATGTCCTGGTGGCAATCAAAGGGTTAAAGTGTTGGGTAGCAGAGTTGTGAATTATTCTCAAAAGGTAGCAGTCCAGAGAAGTTGCCTAGATTTTTCTTTAGGCATTGTTGCTTGGGGGTAATCTGTTTCCAAGGCAGTAGTGGGGTACAGAGTGGTAGGGTCTCAGTGTTAGATGCAATATCCCAGTTCTTAATGTCTAGTTCAGGGATTTCATGTTAGGCGCATGCATTTTTCAGATCTTCCATTGTGGAGATAGTAATGCGACAACTAGCCAGCAAAAATTAAATTCAAAAAGAAAAGGTCCATCTGTAGCCTATCTTCTGTTGACAGAGCCAGTCTGTCAGAGGTTTTAGCTTCCTGTGTTTCGACAAAGTAACTGGCAACAGATCTTGAACGAATGAGATTGGAGAGTTTTCATATGTAAGAGAATACGATTTCCTTGCTCTGGTAAGAAGGGTTTTTTTGTATTGAAAGGTGAGGAATTGGAAATTAATATTTCTCATGGATCTGTAGGTTTGGGTTTCTGGCGCAGTGCTGTGTGAGCTCTTTCTACAATAACTGTTGCTGCTCTTTCAGTCCCAGAAGAGTTTCTATCAGTGATGTTTGGGTGGTTTCCAAGCTTTCAATTTTCTGTCCTATATGTCAGAGGTCTTGTTTTATATCAATTACTTCTTTTATGACAGGAGAAAGAATTAATATAAAGAAATTATAGGAGAGAGGCAAGTCACCAATGTGTGCAGAAATGTTGTTCTCACTGTCCCTATTTGAGTCTTGAACATCTCTTTCATCCAGTTCCGAGTGACCAGTCGTAGCGATTTTTGCTTGCACTGAGGCTTGCTTTTGTGTTAGAAACTTATCTAGGTCGCCCTGGGAGCTTGTTTGCTTTGTCAGGGTTTTGAGAGTCCGATGATACAGTTAATTACTGTTGCGGGACTCAGGAGTCTACTGGAGGTGAGGTCAGACTTTGTGATATTTGACCAAGCACGTCCAAACCAGAACTGCTATTGTTATACTCTGGGGTCTCTTCAGGCACTCATAGTATAATAAGCAGAGCTCAGGTGAGGTGCATAAACATAACAAACAGTGTGTGTGACTTCCCAACCTCTTCGGTCTGTTATGGGCCACAGAATGATGCCAGAGACCGCTGAGCAATACGTCTGAAGAGACTCTGAAGTATAACAGTAGTATGTGGGTGGCAAACTTCAAGAATTTTGTGTTAGGCAAAACCCAAAATTTTTGGAAAATTCCTAATGAAAATTTGTTCAGTCATCCCTATGTATGTGCCACTATGGCATATTATACTGTGTGGAGGGACTATTCTTTGACATTATACTGTCTAAAAAGGCCACTATGGGACAGTATACTGTGTCTCTGCTTTTGATGTTTGTTTTTTTTGTTTTGTTTTTAAATGTAGATTTTGAGCCCCACATAGAGCGCACAATATACTTTTTTTTCCCTATCAGTATGTCTTTGGAATATGGGATGGAAATCCATGCAAACATGGAGAGAACATACAAACTCCTTGCAGATGTTTTTTTGCCCTTGGCAGGATTTGAACACCAGGACTTCAGTGTGCAAGGCTAACCACTGAGCCACCATGTGGTCCCCTGCTTTTGATGTTCTTATTCAGGATGAAATACAGGTGGAAGTTTTTTACTCTACCTGGGTAAGTGTTCCTTCTTTATTCATTTTCTGTGGTTGGAAGAGCTGAAGTACAGTGATCCGCAGTCCCATAGAAATGACATAGTGCATCTATAAAACTGCCAGGTACCCCTGTTCTCGCCAGTGGAGATCCCATTGGCCACATCCCCACCATTCAGTTCTGCTGTTTATAGCCTATCCCATGATTATGGGATAAATGTTATTCTGGGAGAAATTTCTTTCAAATGAATGGGCTTGAAGCATGCCGGCAGGTTTCCGTCTCCTGCCCCTGTTTTGTGCAGGAAACGGAAACCTGCAGAACGGAGTACGGGCGCAGATGTGAACGAGCCCTAAGTGGATAATGAAAGGCATAGTTCATACAGACAACTCTTTGTATTCAGGTAAGGTGATAAATTGCTGAAATTATCACATTAATAAATCTTGACCTGATATGATACATAAATATACGTGCACATATAGAAATAAACCATATCATATGTATGCTAAAACAAAATGTAAGTGTAATTTCATTAATTGAGTGATATAAATTAACAATGGAAATTAATTCTGTACAATATATAAAAATTCTAATTCTCAAGCCTAAATATGTGATGCATCACAATGACATGATAACTATGGACGTTAATTAAAGAGCAGCAGAATTCAGCAGTTTGCCCTCCATCTGCCTTACCTCAGGAAATAGCAATTTTCCTTTAACTAGATCTGACAGATATTCTTGTGTTTGTCTGGAATTAGTGAATTTGCCACCAGTGCAGGAATAACCACATGTGTGATTAAATGCCATGCGAGCTACATTATTGATCTTTATGTCTGTGAAAATCTATTTTTAAGCACATGTTTGCTCATGCTTGTTTCATAGCAAAGTGTAAGGGCCCCTTCACATGGAGTTTGCGCTCCGCTCATTCAGACATGTGTACACGAGCGCTTTAAAACACATCCCATTCACTTCAATGGGAGTGCGTGTAAAGCTGATAAAGAAGGTTATTTCATGAAATTTTGCAATGCACTTTTTTAACCACTCAAACCTCCTTTTATTTTAACCCCTTCCCGCCGATGGCACTTTTTGACTTCCTGATCAAGCTCGATTTTTCAAAACTGACATGTGTCACTTTATGTGGCAATAACTTTTGAACGCTTTAACTTACCAAAGTGATTTTAAGATTGTTTTTTCGTAACACATTGTACTTCATGTTACTAGTAAATTTTGGTTGATATGTTTTGTGTTTAATTATGAAAAAATAGGAAATTTGGTGGAAATTTAGAAAAATATGCATTTTATAAAGTTTTTTTTTTTTCTTTTTTTTTAATGTAGATTGTGAGCCCCACATAGAGCTCTCAATGTACATTTTTCCCTATCAGTATGGTTTTTTTTGGAATATGGGATGGAAATCCATGCAGACACGGGGAGAACATACAAACTCCTTGCAGATGGTTTTTTGCCCTTGGCGGGATTTGAACACCAGGGCCCAGCGCTGCAAGGCTGTAGTGCTAACCACTGAGCCACTGTGTGGCCCCTGCATTTTATAAAGTTTGAAATGATGTGCATTGCATACAGATAGTCAGACCGCCAAAATTATATCATAAATCTCATGTCCCAGATCTCTGCTTTATGTGTCAGCATCAAACTTTAGGCGCCCTTTTAATTTTTACGGACATTATAAGGTTTACAAGTGAAATAACAATATTCAAAATTTTCAAGAAATTTCCAAAACCCATTTTTTAAGGGACTAATCCAGTTATGAAGGGGTTTTGAAAGACCCTTGTATTAAAGCCCCCCATAAATCACCCCATTTTCAAAACTGCACCCCTTAAATAAACCAAAACAACATATACCTAGTAATTTAACCCTATAAGTGCTTAACAGGAATTAATACAAAATGGAGGTGAAATTTTCAAATTTGAATTTATTTTACTAATATTTTCGTTTAGTCCTAGAATTTGCACATTCACAAGGGGTTAAAGGAGAAAACGCATCCCACAATTTGTTAGGCAAGTTCTCCCGACTACCACAGTATCCCATTTGTGGGTGTAAACTAATATATGGACGCACAGTGAGACGCAGAAGGGAAGGCGCGCCAAAGAGCTTTTAGAGGGCAGATCTGGCTGCGATCAGTTTCAGGAACCCTGTCGCATTTACAAAGTCCTCTAGAAAGAGACCCCATTTTGAAAACTGCACCCCTCAAAGAATTTATCAAGTGATGTAGTGAGCATTAGTAACCCCGAAGTAAATATATAAGTTGTGCGGAGTAAATTGGGCACACCAAATCCCATTCTATTTTGCCACTAGTTCCTATGACAGGGACGGGGAAGAGGGGCATTCTGGGGGGTCAGCGCTGGTGTCTTCTCTCTTATAAGCTCTAAATATGGGGTGTCCCCTGAAAACGCTCGCACAGCTTATACATTTCCTTCTAGTCGCAGCCACTTACGTCCTAATGATTTGTCGACTTTTGGGGTTTTTGTCTTCACATTGAACAAGCTAGATTTTTATGTTTATTTTCTGGCAATGTGGCCATATGAGGGCTTGGTGTTTGCGGTATTAGATGTGCTTATCAATGCCACCATTTTGGGGTGCCTGTAACTTATTGACTACATTTTATTAACTCTTTCTGGGTGGGATGTAAAAGGAAACATCAATTCTGCCATTGCTTTTTAGCATTTTTTTTTCCCGTGCAGCGTACACTATAAGTAACATGTTACCTTTATTCTGCGGGTCGGTACGGTTACGGCGATACCTCATTTATATTATTTTTTAATGCGTTGCTATTTATGCAGAATAAAATTCAATTCAGGGAAAAAAATCAATTATTTTTGCATCGCCATCTTCTGAAAGGCATAACGTTTTTATTTTTCGCTAGACAGAGCTGGTTGAGGGCTTATTTTTTGCGGGAAGACCTCTTCTTTTTATTGGTACCATTTTGGTTTTCATCTGACCATTTGATTACTTTTTATTGAACATTTTGTAAGGGAAAGGTGGTGAATAATCATTATTTTGTGCGGTTTTCTACGTTTTTTTTTACGCCGTTCGGCGTTCAGGTTAAATAATGTTTTAATTTTATTGTTCAGGTTATTACGGACGCAGTGATACCAAATATGTAATGTTTTTTTCTTTTTTTCTTTATTTTACATAATAAAACATTTTATATTGTTAAAAAGGGATTTTTGGGGCTTTATTTATTTATACCGTATTTTTCAGACTATAAGACGCACTGGACTATAAGACGCACCTAGGTTTTAGAGGAGGAAAATAGGGAAAAAAAATTTTGAAGCAAAAAATGGTAAAATATTTAATATATGGGAGTTGTAGTTTTGCAACAGCTGCAAGGCCACATTGACAGGTGACCCTGCAGCTGTACGGGGATGCATAGAGTGTTTTTTTTTGCGGGGCCAGAAGTACTTTTTAGTTATACCATTTTGGGGAATATCTATTGCTTAGATCACCTTTTATTGAAAAAAAACCCGGTGGTTTATGATATATATATATATATATATATATATATATATATATATATATATTATTATTTTTTTTTCTAGGGACAGGAGGTGATTTAGAACTTTTATTTATATTTTTAAAGCTTTTTTTTTTTTTTTTTTACTATTTTATTCCCCCCCGGGGGCTTGAGCCTGCGGTCGCTTGATTGCAAGTCCCATAGACGGCAATACAACTGTATTGCCGTCTATGGGACATTCTGTCTATTAGTATTACGGCTGGTCATAGACCCAGCCGCAATACTAATACAGCAGTGACAGGCCTCGGAGCCTCATTAGGCTCCCGGCTGTCACCCGAACAGGTCGGCTCCTGCGATATCGCCGCGCAGGAGCCGGCCTGCAACTCTACAGGTACGGGGCCGGTGGGGACCGGTCCCGGGGGAGAAGGGGCCACCGATACTGACCCGGCATCCGCTGTACTAGAGAGGCGGATGCCGGGGAGGGATAGACGCCGGGGCCTGAGGCATTGCTGCCCTGCCCTGAATGAAGCCAGCGGCGGGGGGACGGAGGAGCAGAATAGCATCACTCCTCCCGCTGCTGGCTTCATGCAGGGCAGAGGAGCACAGCGATATCTCAGGCCCCGGCGTCTATCCCTTTCCGGCTTCCGCCTCTCTAGTACAGCGGGTGCCAGGCGCCACATTCAGACTATAAGACGCACCCTTCTTTTCCCCAAAAATTTTGGGGAAAAAAAGTGCGTCTTATAGTCCGAAAAATACGGTCATTTATTTTAAACTTATTTAAACTTTTTTATTTTTACTTTTTCTAACTTTTTTTTTCTGTCCCCATGGGGGATTGAAGCGGTGATCGGCTGATCACCGCTTCACTACATATACGCTGCAATACACGTGTTACATGTGTATTGCATTGTATAGGAAGCTGTCAGCCAGTGTGGATGCACAGGCTGACAGCTTCCTTTACGGCAGGATCAACCAGGTGCGTGAAGGGGGTAAGTGATGGGGCAGACCCGGGGTCACTGATCAGACCCCGGGCTGCCCCCTACGAACACCGGCACCCCCCAGATCAACCAGGTGCGTGAAGGGGGTAAGTGATGGGGCAGACCCGGGGTCACTGATCAGACCCCGGGCTGCCCCCTACGAACACCGGCACCCCCCAAAACCGGCGCGGGGGGTGCCGATCGGCACCACATTATATTGAAACCCCGGAGATGCCGGTGGTCATGTTGACCGCCGGCATATCAGGGGTTAACACCCGCGATCGGACCAAGTTCTGACCGCGGGTGTTACGGGGCATTATCAGCCGTAACATACGGCTGTTACCCGCAGCGCATGGTGCGCACACAGGTTCTGTGTGCACACCATGCAGCCGCAGTAATAGTACGGCGGTTTGCGGGAAGCCCTTCCCGGCAGCGCCGTACTATTACGGCGCATGTCGGGAAGGGGTTAAAACATCTTATGAGCTGCTGCTCCTATACTTTCAGTTACCTGTCGTTGCTAGAGAAAATCCCTATTGTAGTGTGCTCAGAACATAGCTTCTGTGTAGGGCAATGCCTCAGATGGCTGCTTCTGCTGAAACCTGCTGCACCAGATGTGTCAGTGATAGAGATGAGTGAACCTCTCAAGATTCGTTTAGTTTCAGGTTCAGGTGACTATGTTAAATGATATGATCTTTGCCTCTTTTGGTGTGGAGGCCTTGTATACCTCCATACATCAACATTTGGGTCTGTGCATATTTGTGTTAGAACTATTACATTTCTGTCTAAGAATAAACTATTTTGTTTTCAGTGGTCAGTTCAGGAGCACCGCTATGGCGAGTCCCTATGCCACTAGGTTTGCCAACTTGTTCCTGAGCTGGCATGAGGGCCATGTGATGGCATCAAAGACCTCAGCCAGTGGCAGGAGCATATCTGCCTGACTGAGGCATATTAAAGGGACTCTATCAGCAAAATTATGCCTTTAAAAAGGCTATTCAGACACCACAAATGAACCGCCTCGATCTTGTTCTTCCGGCAGGTTGTGTTCAAATCCCGCACGTGTGCAGTATCGCTCCCTCCGGAGTGCTACTGCACATCCGTCGCACCATTTTTGTTGTAGCTCTAAGTACCCCTTGCGCAGTACGCTTGCAAACTTCTTCATTCCGGAAGAAAAGAAGATGAAGGTGGGGAAGAATGAGGACAGGAGGGCGTCACTGGAAGAAAAAAGAAGAGGAAGATGTGACAGCAAGATGATGTCAGATTGTGGAGGACCGCCCACCGTGCATGATAGGTATGATTTACAAATATGTTTTTATGGTTTTATTTTAAAACGGGGGGAGGTTTAAAATAACATTTGTTATGCCTGAATAGCCTTTTTAAAGGCTATTCACGCATATGTGGGGCTCTATCAGCGTAATGTTGCTGATAGAGCCCCTTTAACGATATTTTTTATCCTGTGCAACGGTACGAGGAAGTCCTTTGTGAATTTTGTTGCCCTAAAAACAAGGACCTAGATTTGCACTGTACATGTGAATGGAATCAGAACACTCACCCTTTGTTGTCTTAATAGCAAGAGGTATTGGTAAACAGCAGATATTTAGTTTTTGGCCCTTGGCGTTAGTACAGCCTTTAAAAAGCAGTGTTTTTGGCTCTTGGAGTGAGTAGTGCCTTGCACCAGCAGTGTTTTTGGCCCTTGGAGTGAGTAAAGCCTTTAAAATACAGTGCTTTTGGCCCTAGGAGTGAGTAGAACCTCGCACCAGCAGTGTTTTTGGCCCTTGGAGTGAGTATAGCCTTTAAAATACAGTGCTTTTGGCCCTTGGAGTGAGTAGATACTTTAAAAAGCAGTGTTTTGGGCCCTTGGAGTGAGTACAGCCTGGCACCAGCAGTGTTTTTGGCCCTTGGAGTGAGTACAGCTTTGCACCAGCAGTGTTTTTGGCCCTTGGAGTGAGTACTGCCTTGCAGTAGCAGTGTTTTATGCCCTTGGGGTGACTAGAGCCATGCAGCAGCAATGTTTTTGGCCCTTGGGGTGACTAGAGCCATGCAGCAGCAGTGTTTATTTTTTGGCCCTTTTGGTGACTAGAGCCATGCAGCAGCTGTGTTTTATTTTTTGGCCCTTTTGTTGACTAGAGCCATACCGCAGCAGTGTTTCATTTTTTGGCCCTTGGGGTGACCCTTAAAAAATTAGATTTCAGGCCCTTGGGGGTGAGCCCTAAAACATTAATTTTCAGGCCCTTGGGGGGAGCCCTAAAACATTAATTTTCAGGCCCTTTGGGTGAGCCCTAAAACATTAATTTTCAGGCCCTTGGGATGAGCCCTAAAACATTAATTTTCAGGCCCTTGGGGTGAGTCTAAAAACATTAATTTTCAGGCCCTTGGGGGGAGCCCTAAAAAATTATTTTGCAGGCCCTTGGGCTGGAGCCCTAAAAAATTGAGTTGCAACCCCCTGGGGGGGGAGGAGATAATGGCCCCAAGGGCCAAAATGTGAAACACTGCTGCTGCATGGCTCTAGTCATCCCAAGGGCCAAAAAATTAAACACTGCTGCTGCATTGCTCTAGTCACCCCAAGGGCCAAAAAATAAAACACTGCTGCTGCATGGCTCTAGTCACCCCAAGGGCCAAAAAATAAAACACTGCTGCTGCATGGCTCTAGTCATCCCAAGGGCCAAAAAATTAAACACTGCTGCTGCATGGCTCTAGTCATCCCAAGGGCATAAAACACTGCTGGTGCAAGGCTCTACTCATTCCAAGGTCCCAAAACACTGCTTTTTAAAGGCTGTACTCACTCCAAGGGCCTAAAACGAAATCTCTGCTGTTTAAAGGCTCAATTCACCCAAAGAACCAACAAATCTCTGCTGGTGTAAGGCTGAACTAAGTTAAAGGGCCTAAAACTCTGCAGGTAAAAGGCTGAAGTTACCTGAAGGGCCTCAATCTCTGCTGGTAGCTCAGCTTAAGGGCCTGTAACTTAATTTGGAAGGGCTCCTGTTAAGGGCTAGAAAAGTGAATTTTGGAAGGTCTTACCACATCACACACACACACACACACACACACATCCACAATGACAGTTAAGGGTGAGGGCTTTTGGATTTCCCATTGTCTATTCCATCTGTGGTTGTCATGGGCAACGTGATTTAAAGGGGTGCTTGATAATGTTTCTTTAGCTTAAATTTGGGTTTGTGTCCATCCATTTGGGGAGTAAAGAAGGTTTCCAGGTATTTTCCCACTTTGATAGAGGCTTTTTGCAATATGGAAAGTGTGTAGTTGTTAGGCTGTGATAGTGGGGTAATAGAGGGACTTTGGTGTGTTAGATGCCCCCAGACATGCTTCCCCTGCTGTCCCAGTTGCATTTTAGAGGTGTTGGCATCATTTGCTGAGGTGTCATAGTGGACTTGGTGACCCTACTGAGTTGAATGTTGGGATCCCCTGAAACGAAGCATTTTCTCCCATAGACTATAATGGGGTTCGATATTCGTTTGAATAGTCGAATATTGAGATGCTATTCGGAACGAATAACGAACATCGAATATTTTACTGTTCGCTCATCTCTAATGCTAATATGTTTATTTCATTTAGTGATAACAGACCTCACCTTACCTTCTGGGTTCCTACATTCATTCTCACAGCCTGGTTTAGATTAACATGAGAAGCTTACACTGATGTGCAGCAAATCCAGCATACATGTTGGCTGATGTAGTTTAGGTGTTAAATGGCTATTTAGTATCTATACTGTATATCGCTCTGTGTGATATGACCTAAGATTGGTTTTGCCCAATTTATTCCCTCCTCCTCCTGGTGTGCAGTCTACTTCTTTTGATTTCGTCTTTGGTTATGTGGACACAATTTTGTTTGTTATTATTGCTTTATTAATGGCTGAATTTTAACTGTATATGTTTTATACATCAAATGGCCTTTCTTACTGTTCAGACTTTTTTGTAAGCAGCTTTTCTGTAAGACGCAATTACCTCGAGCCATCTGTGAATTCAATCAGTGGCTTCAGAAGAACTCAGGAAGAGACCCATGAGAAGCTGTTGAATAAGGAGGACGGGGACATGCTGGGAGGACATCGGAGCATTGGGGACAGGTGAGTGTGGGTTTTTTTTTTCACCTCCCTGGTTGTCCAGGCATTAAAAAAAATGCCTAACAACCTTTTTAAGTTCAAAAGATTTAACCCTTTAGAAGGACGAGTATCTAAAGTAAGTATCCAGAAAGCTTTCTAATGGCAAGAATTCATCTAGAATCTATACTTCTCTTATTGTATGAAACCTTATTAATAGTTTATACTGTACAGTCATAGTGTTAATAGAACTCGCATGCATTTTGTTAAAATTCCTGGATGTATCTGTATTAGTAAACGATCCTGTTATGTGCTCCCTAATATGGTTTGTCTTTTTTCGGCCAGTACATCCCACATACTCTAGATTGCAGCACGTGCAATCCTTTTTTTCTTAATGTAGATTGTGAGCCCTATATAGGTATCACAATGTACTATTTTTTTTTTCCTCCTATCAATATGTCTTTGTAGAATGGGAGGAAATCCATGCAAATATGGGGAAAACATATAAACTCTTTGCAGATGTTGTTCCTGGCGAGATTCATACCTAGGACTCCAGCGCTGCAAGGCAGTGCTAATCACTGAGCCACCGCGTTGCCCCGTGCAGTGTATAATATTTTTAACACACTATTACTGTTGTAATCTATATAATTTTTGACAGAGAATCATATACCTGTAACAGTTTACGAAAAAGTAGTTTTCCACATGTAGTGACATAAATTGCATCATGTCATGCCACAGCAGAGATTACCCTTATACTACAACCATTTATATTGGCATTCACAAGATGTGAACATATTTGGAGATGCTAATCCACCAATGGTCTTAGGCTGTCTAGACACAAAAGTGCACCCTTTCTAAAATGGTATGAGAGATCACAATGTAATAAAGGGAGATTCCTACAAACAATATCTATGATTTCATGATAATGGACACTTAAGCTGGTACTTAATATAAAATTATTAGATATTAGAGATGAGTGAGTATATTCGATCAAATACCTTCCCGGCATAGTTCTTGGTGTAAAATAGCACCAGGGAAGTAGGAGGGGCATCTAATTTTTACTGTCCCTCCCACCTTCCCTGACGCTTTTTTACACCAAGAACTATGCAGGGGAGGTATTCGATCGAATATACTCGCTCATCTCTATTAGATATCTCTTGGGTTTTTTATGGATGGTGCTTCAGATGTTCACAAGGCCTAGAATCACTGATGGTTCTTGCTCTGTTATTAAGGCCATAATGAATAATGATAGCCCCCTAGCCCTAAGAGTTTGAACATTTTGCCCTACTGCTCTTTGTTATTTGCTCCAGAGACTCTGCCATAACACTTGGACAAGTAACCACAGATCTTATGTGGCGGTAGGCTTGCTCATATCCTTCTGCCTTTTCATTTAATTCCAGACAGACTGGCACACATCTAGAATTCCTTGTTCTTCTTTACACTGAAAATAGTTTGTAATGACATTAGTTGTATGTTTGGGGTCATTAACCTGCTGCAAAATAAATTTGGAACCAATAAGACAACTCATTGATGGCATTGTATGATGGATAAATATCTGTCTCCATTGGTCAGTACCAGAAGACCATTAATCCTGACCAAATTCACAACTTCATTTGCTGAAATGCTGCACCAAAATTGCAAGGAACCTCCACCATGCTTCCTTGTTTCCTACATACACTTATTACTGTACTGCTCTTTAGGACTTCATTGAGCAAACTACCTTCTGTTATGACAAAGTATTTCAAATTCTGACTCCAGAACACTTGCTGCCATTTTTATGCTCCATAGTTGCTATACTTTCATGCATAGTTCAGTTTCTTGGCCTTGTTTCCACGTCAAATGTAAGACTTTTTGCTTGAAATTCTTCCATGAAGATCTGGCCAGACTTCAAACAGATATAGATGGGTACCATTGGTTTCTACCAATTCTGAGCTGATAACAATACATGAAATCTTACAATTCTGTATGAAAATAAGCACGATTTGTCTTTTACTTGCAAGTTTCCTTGGTTGACCATTGCATCTAAGGTCCTCAACATTGCTTGTCTTTTGTTGCTTCTTCAAATTTGGCTGAAATAAAAGACAGTTTGTACCAAAAGTGAAGAACTTGATTGGCTAAAAATTGATTTTGCAGCAGAACAACAACCTGAAACATGAAAGTGAAGATATGACAGCCATAGAGCCCGAACATCATCAAGTCTGTCTGGGATGAATAGACACCAAGGTTTGAGTAAGCTTACATCCAAAGAAGATCTGTGTGTTTAGCTCTCCAAGATGTTTAAAACAACCTTCTTGCCAAGTCCCTTCCAAAACTGTGTGTAAAAGTAAAAGTATTATCCAACTTCCAAAAATTATCTGAAAATACATTCACAGCTATGCTAAATACTAGTTATTCCATTGTGCTGCCTTTGTTTGTCTTTATTTTACTTGCTGCTCCTTGTATTACTGTTATTTACATTTACATGGAGTGAATCTGTGGAAAAACTACATTTTACACACATAGTGACACACATCATATTTCTTCTGTCCATGTAGCACCACATCTATTGAATTAATACATCACCTCCACATCCGAGGTCAGTATGAATGGCTTCAACCAGTAAGGAGGACATAAGCTGCTGTGACTTTTTGTTTGCTGACTGAACTGCTCACAGGGAGGAGTAGTGAGCTTGTAAATGAAATGTCACAATTGTGATCAGTGACCTGAAAATAAAACAGATAAAAGGTGCCAAATTTAAACATGATATATATTAGGAAGTGTTTTGTATTGATGTATTATTGTGTTATTTGAACCATATATTTCTTTAAAAAAACTGGATAACCCCTGTGAGAGAGTGAAGGGTGTGGTCTGGGAAGACAGGTACATTCCAGCCAGGCACCTAAAGGGTGTGTGGTGAGACCCACACCAGGGAGGTCAGCTGACTAGTCAGGCCCTAATAACAGTCTGAGTGTGAAGACTAGCAGGGTGGCACCACACTGACAGAGTTGAACTGTCCAGACCGGACCTCCAAAGCAGGTACTGCGCCACCCATTGTTGTTGCCAAGGTGGGAGACTGGTAGCCAGTCTCCTGTATAGTCAGGGAAAAGTTTCGTTATATTTAAGTTAGTTTTCTCAGCTGAAAAGGGTTTTGTTTTGTTTATCCTGTGGCTTTGCAAAAACAGTATTTAGATGTCCTTCTCGACATATGCCATAATAATACATTAGATGCTGGGTATTTAAATATGGTGGCCGTTCATGCTCAAAAGGAGGCCTGAGCTAATGCCTGCAATCAGTGCCCAGTTTAAGACTCCTGGCACCTTAGTAAAAGCTGACCGAGGCAACATTTTCTTAGGAGCATATTGACGCCACCGTTTTTGGGAGGATTGCTTGCCCCTGCCATAGAAATGTATCACAGGCTGCTCAATGTAAAAAAATAAAAATAAGAAAAAATAAATAAAAATTCAAATAACCCTCCTTTCCCTAAGACACATCATACAGAATTTTAAATGGTACCATTACATACAACAAGTTGTCTCACAAATATTAAGCTGTGTGAACAAAAAAAAAAGTTATGCAAGTCAAAAACAAAATTGAAAAATTGATTAATTGATAACAATATTGATAAATGTAAGGTCCATGGGTTTGCCTTGGATACCAAGTGTAATGAAGCTCCTGGTCTCTTCTATCTACAACGGAGCATAACTAGATTCATATCGCATAGATGGGGAAGAAAATACCTCTCAAGAAACACCTGGACTCCCAGCTACTAGGGCTCTCACACCTGTGTAGCAGGCCAAATTAAACCCCTCATAGATATAGCCCTGGTGTAGTTTGGCCAAAGCCACAGCACACCCCAGGTATTAACTGTCCAAGACTAAACTATACCCCTAGGTATAAAATAGCCTAGTCCAAAGTATACCCCAGGTGTAAAAGAGCCTAGGCCAAAGTATACCACTCCAGACCAGAATATACCCATCTAACATGGAACCCGGGAATAGTCCCGCCGAGGCCACAGTATATGTCTGGGGCTAAACTTTATACTTGGGGGGGGGGGGTGTAAAATAGCCTAGGCCAAACTGTTACCCTCCAGGCCATAATGTTATCACTTCACTGGTTTTCTCACCGTCTCTAATTTGTTGAAAAGTGTGCAGATTTTTTTTTATCATACTCAGATACCCAGCTGCTTCTGTTTGCCTGAGTCATTCTCACCTTACCATAAGGGCCCTTCCGACTTCCATTACATCGGCTCAAAGAAGAGAGGTCCCCTCTCCAACTGGAAGAGCCCTGGGGGATATACAACTACCACCACCATCAGATAGTGCTACCGGACCTCTCTCAGCGGTGTCTGGCCTAGGAGCAGAGCTGGGGAATGTGTGGTTGAATGTGCTTAGCCTAGCTGGTGGCACGTCACCTACCACTACTACTCCAATCCTCCAGTTCACTACATCTGGATTGCAACGTATACTACAAATTACAACCTTTTCACACATTCTCTAATAGATGAGTGTGTTATTAGGTTGATTCCCAAATGAAAGGTCACTGTTTCAAATCAAGGATCAGCCTCGATAAATAATTGTAAAACTGCATCATGTGAGTGACAGTTGAAAGAATATGAAATGAAGTTCATCCATCCATTCAAAAGCCAAGAAGTGGACGTCCAGGCAAAGTCTACAAGATCACAAGGTCTATCAATTCTCCTGGGACAAACACAGCAGTGGAGGGAGGTTGCTGGTATGCTTTGTTACTACAGCAACTACATACAGTCATCTCCTGTGTGGGAATTTTTTTTTCATTGCTAAACTATAAGTTCATGGTGCTATGTAAAATCTGATAGCAGAAATGTAGGAACTGCATCTCTAACTGCTCAATGAAAAGGCATCACTCTCTTATTTGGAAAAATAGACTTGATAGTAAGCAAGTCTACTTCTACTCCTCCCTGTGATCTTCCTGGTAGGAAGGCCACATCTACACGGATCATTAGCACATGGTCCTCATTATCAGTGTTATCACCAACTATTTCTCCTCCTCCTCTTCATGCCAATGTCAGTCATCCATAAGGGAATGTGTGGCCAGAAGACAGCAATATGTGTCCAGTTATCTGGCTGTTGTGCAACTTAACTCACACCTGCCGAAGATGATGGTAGTGCAGTCGCTGCCATACCAATTTGTGGATTCCACTGCGTTTCGCCAACTGATGGCATGCGTTAAATCATTAAAATACAATGATAGCCAAAAGTATTGGCACCCCTGCAATTCTGTCAGAAAATACTCATTTTCTTCCAGAAAATGATTGCAAGCACAAACTCTTTGGTATTAATATCTTCATTTATTTTGCTTGCAATGAAAAAACACAAAAGAGAAGGAAAAAAAAAGTCAAATCATTGATCATTTTACACAAAACTCCAAAAATGGGCTGGACAAAAGTATTGGCACCCTCAGCCTAATACTTGGTAGCACAATCTTTAGACAAAATAACTTTGAACAACCGCTTCTGGTAACCATCAATGAGTTTCTTACAATGCTCTGCTGGAATTTTAGACCATTCTTCTTTGGCAAACTGCTCAGGTCCCTGAGATTTGAAGGGGGCCTTCTCCAAACTGCCATTTTGAGATCTCTCCACACGTGTTCTATGGGATTCAGGTCTGGACTCATTGCTGGCTACTTTAGAAGTCTCCAGTGCTTTCTCTCAAACCATTTCTAGTGCTTTTTGAAGTGTGTTTTGGGTCATTGTCCTGCTGGTAATCTAGTGGTTATAAGGATAAGGACAAAACAAAAAATCTGCAGTGATAACTGCAATTCCTGGTCTGCTCTGATGGTGAGCAGCCAGTGTTCGCCAGTGTAGGTCCTAGGTGTACGCTGAAGTGTGAACAACAAACACACTTCAGCAGCGTTGTTTAATAGGAGAGCCATGAGCAGCCAGCAGAGAGGGCGGGAGGTGAATGAGAATATACGGGTAGGATCCAACTGAGATAACACCTACCTTATCACCACAATTGCATTACCAGGCTGGCTGCTAGTGTTTGCTATAGGATTTGTTATCAACAGAGGGGATAGACATCGTGGGGGTAGTTTGTTATCCCAGAGGGGAGGTTGTCATCTGTATACTCCATCTGGGTTTAGCAACTTTAACCCATTCCTAGCTGTCACATTTAAATCCTCATTTGTCCAATGTGGGAAGCCTTAAAGAAAATATTTTAAAGTTTATATTTTAATATCCCTAATAAAAGTTATATTTTACCCTAGTTTAGTATCCAGTTAGTTTACCGTTTTCTGGTGAGAGTGAATCCGCACAATCTTGCGTTGAAATCTCTCGTCAACTTTTCTTTTCGATCCACGTCTAGGGAGGTTACCCACAGTGCCATGGGCTTTAAACTTCTTGATGACACTGCGCACGGTAGACACAGGAACATTCAGGTCTTTGGAGATGGACTTGTAGCCTTGAGATTGCTCATGCTTCCTCACAATTTTGCTTCTCAAGTCCTCAGACAGTTCTTTGGTCTTCTTTCTTTTCTCCATGCTCAATGTGGTACACACAAGGACACAGGACAGAGTTTGATTCAACTTGAATCCATTTCAACTAGCTGCAAGTGTGATTTAGTTATTGCCACCACCTGTTAGGTGCCTCAGGTAAGTAACAGGTGCTTTTAATTACACAAATTAGAGAAGCATCACATGATTTTTCAAAAAGTGCCAATACTTTTGTCCACCCCCTTTTTTTATGTTTGCTGTGGAATTATATCCAATTTGGCTTTTTCACAATTCTTTTTGTGGTTTTCCATTGAAGACAAATTAAATGAAGATAATAATACCAAACAATTTGTGATTGCAATCATTTTCTGAAAGAAAATGAGTAAAATACATGACTTTCATGGCCTACTGGGTCAATATTTTGAGTGGCAGTGGCCATAATCCATCACCACAGCAAAGGCAGGAGATAGATCCACCCCAAATATGCAGACCCACTTCCAACACCATGAAGGGCTCATCCATCTCCTTTGGATCCTACTCTATGGACAGTTTACCATCACTATCTTCACCAGGTAAAGTTGTTGCTTTCACTCCTCCCCCTTCTTCCCCCTTGTTTCATGGGCATAAGGCAAATCACTGCCATGTGGTCTTGCAAGTAATAAGCTTGGATCAGAGGTGCCACACAGCTGAGGAGCTGCCTCACTGTATCTTGCAGCTAGTGTCCCACTGGATGGCTCTTTGACACCTGCAACTGAGTAGCTTTGCCAGCATCAATGGCACCAATATTGTTGTTATTCTTGAATCACAGTCATCTGAATAGAGGCCAAGGCTGTTGGAGACGGAAAAGCAGAGTCAAAGAAAGCAGTCTGCTTTTTCTTTTCTTTTTTTAAAGTAATTTTTCTTTTACAGTAATACCAAATTTGTTGCTAGTCCCCCCAAAAATTTTTGGACAGCTTGTAAAAGCCATTGCTTACTTTAATTCCACTGTGTGTTTACATAGACCTAGGGCATCAGTCCCCTAAAGGGGATAATATTTGAACCATTTGTTTTTAAAAACATAAAAAATCCATTAGTGCAGTAAGGGTATGTTCACATGAAGGAAAAGGTCGCGGAAAACTTTTCCACTGTGTGAACATTCCACGCTGCTCACTGAGACAGAATGCCAATGCAGCATTGGCGCTCTGTCACAGCATCCCACTCCTGTGTAGGCGTAAATGAATGGGCCTACACTGGAGCGTGTCTCGAGCCACAGATGCCGCAGCTGATTCATTTGCGGAATTCAGCGGCAAGATAGGGCATGTCGCTATTTTTTTTTCCACTACAAACTAGTGTTAAAAAGAAGCAAGCAGCTCCCATTGAAGTCAATGGGAAGTGTTTTTGCAGTGGATTTTGAGGCGGATTCCGCATCAAAATCTGTTGCCAAAAAACTCTGCGTGAACTAGCCCTAAGTGTGTTTACAAAGAAACTAACTAATACCAGTTATAATCTGTTTACCAGATTTTAGGTTTATTTTGTATGTGCAGTTTAGAGGGCTGTAACATTTTTCACATACGTCTCATTCAACTAATTTTTGCATCTTTGAGTGCTGTATACACAGCGATCGAGAAGGCAGCGAAGGGAATAAACCTTCCCTGCCATCTCCCTGGTAGTTCCGGCTGAAGTTTCAGCCGGCTCCCAGTATCAGCAAGCTGCACGATCTTGTGCTGCTGTGTTCTGGCAGGACGTACTGGCACGTCCAGTCAGATCAAGGCAACCACTTCCCGGATGTATAAAGTTTATGGGCGGTCCGGAAGTGATTAAAGACTTAGAAAATCCTAGGAGCCCTCAGAATGTCATAAGTGACTTTTTAAGGCAATTTGTGCTTCCAGTTCTGACCTGAACTAAACTTTTGGCCCACATCAGCGAATCTGAACCAAATCTTGAAAGGTTCATTCATCTCCATTTTTACATAAACTATACAAAAAAATGGGCCTTCTTGGTGCATTCCCAGGCCAGCTTTAAAATTTAGATTTTAACTTTTGTCAGAAGGTATGATCAAGGTTAGCAGTTACAGTAAGGGTCCATTCACATGGAGTAACGCAAGGCGTTTGTGCTTATTTTGTGCTTATTTTTACTATAGAACTCAATGGAAACGTCTTTTTGTCGTAAAAATAAGCACAAAATAAGCACAAAAAATGCCTCGCGTTACTCCGTGTGAATGGACCCTAAAAGTGAAAATTAGAGCCATATTAGACAAAGGCATGCTAGAAGCCAGGAATTAGGGGGAGTCATGCTGGGTTACAGGAGGGGAATCAGATTGAGGACCAAGATTAAGACTAAGAACCCGTGTTGTTGAAGATTTTGCAGCTTTTTTGGAGCCAAAGCTAGAAGTGGCCAAATACATTTTTCTACTAATAGATACATTCCTGGCTTTGGATCAAAAAAATGCAGCAGAACCTGCAACAAAAAAAGTTGCTTTTCCGCAATGTGCTGCCTTAGCCTTAGATAGATATGAAGCTGGGGATAAGGAATGAGAGGGGAGGCCACATTGGTTAATAGAAACAAAAGTAAATCCATACTGGGGATCAATATTTAAAGAAGTGCCATGCTAGTGACCAAAAATAATTGTGCCTTCTTAAATTAGGAAATGTGTAGATCACCATGGGACTGAGAAAAAGTAGGGGCATCCTACAGTTATTTGCAAAGACTGGAGTGACTGGTGCATACTACCATATTTACTGCTCATCTGTATGAAATATGAAGTACATGTTAAAGCTTTGCAGATACTTCAGTCACTGTTCAGCAGCCTTGAATTTCATAAATTCATTGCATACTGCATATTAATACAAATAATTTGCATGCTGTCCAGAAGCATCTAAGAGATTCGGAAACTGTCCAGCAATGTTGTGTACTCTCCTATGATTTTAATGGAAGCCCTTCAAAAACTATTTTTTAAGACTTTACAAAGCCCTTTTAGCATGTTTTTGTTTTTCTTTTTATACATAAATTAAATCTCCAGATGCTTCCAAAATATATCCAGAATAATATTTTAGTATGCTAAAAGAATAATTTAATATTACTAACTTTTACTACTACTTTCAGTTGAGCTTTTTTGTTTAGGATGAATTAATTCCTTAGAGGATTCCTTGGAAGAAGAAAAAAAAAAGCCTTGTGCCAAATCAGTTTTGTTTCTGTGAGATGTTACTTAGGAAATTAAAACATTCCTTTTGTTGCTGATGTTGGCTGAAGAACAAAGGATAGGCTTGTATGTTATGAGACTGTGATGTCAATAAGAGTTAAATACTTTACACTCTCTGCCTGTCTTCTCATAGAGATTAAACCTATACTAAGTAAGCAGTGAAAGGATTTGGGCCTGCCCCCACTTGCAGGCTTTCTGCAGATGGTCATAAATTCAGATTCAGACACCACTAAACCTGAGTAGAAAAACCCAGCAGGTGGCTACATTAATGGAGAATCCTGGCTTTGGAATAATGGGAATTATATCCGACAGCTCTACTACACCACAAAAAGATGATGTATTTCTATTGACAGTGTTGCCTTTGAGTCCAGAAGGCTGATTTGATGGTTCAGCCTTGGCACAAGGAAAACTAAAAGCCCTATGGGTATTTTGCTTGGCCACACCACTGCAATTTTTGTCATCTGAACCTTCTATTATAATTCATTCAACAAATCTCATATATGTTGGGTAAAAAAATACATTTCGCCCATAGGCACTCATTTGTTCTTTTTTCTTGGTTTAAAGGACAAATAAAGGTTGACAGACAACAGCCTTTCCAGCCACTTCTGTATTTTTAATGCTGACATACTTGGCCCAAGTGCTTTTAGTGTTTCCAGCCATGCCCATCTGAGAGTGTGTTAAAAAGATAGAGAACAGAGATTGCCCTGGAGGAGTAATGCTTCAAGTACAAGGATAATTTTGGCTTTAAAAAAAAAGAAGAAAGAATGTGTGAATGTTTCCAATATCTGTTCAGAGCTGCATTTAATGGAAAGAGACAATTACTAATATCAATTTGAATATAGTATCTCGAATACTTATTAGTAAGCGGAATTTAATAACTATAATTTTGCATTCAGGTTGTAGTATCCTGAATATAATTAGCATCCTTAATCTAGTAAAATAACAGTATTTTATTCAGAATATTTATACGTACATACAAATCATCTTTGTAGTGAGCTGCAGTAAACAATATAGCTTCTCAGACCTTATACACTACAGGAGGCTTGCTAATAATCATGCCATGTTCAGCCAGTCCCCAGTCAATTGACCCTTATACTTAGTCTACTCATTGGACAGAAATCAATCCGGTACACTGATCATGTAGAGATGGCCTTTACTTTATATGTAGAATGCTAATGTCATTACGTTAAAGAGCTTACACAGCAGTTAATAAATTATGAAATAAAGAATCAATTTGAATTATATCTGTATTTTAACTCTTGGCTTTGGCTCAAAAAATTGCAGCAAAATCTGCAACCAAACATCTGCGTCTCTGCAATGTGGGGCCTGAGCATAAGAGATTATTTAGGAATAGGGTTGAGCGATTGTGTTTGGAAAAAATAGGATTCTGATCGGCCATCGAGAAAATTTCACGAACGCGATCGGAATTCCGAACACAATCTTTTTAGGCGGGATTGAGATCGGTAGTATTTCCCACAATGCCTTCACACTGAGTATATAGTGTATACTCAGTGTGAAGGCTCCGCTGCGGTTCCATAGGAATGAATGGAAGCAGCCGACACACAGCCTTATAACCCCCTGTGTGCCGGCTGCCTCCATTCATTCTAATGGGACACTAAAGTAACATCTCTAGTAGCTACTTACCTCCAGAGATGGCTGCTCCACTGCTGTTCGCCTCTCTGCCGCTCCAGCTGCAGTCTTCTTCGCCTCGCTGCCCCGCCTCCCAGGTTAGGAGAGTGTGGGCGGGTTAGGAGAGTGTGGGCGGGTACAGGGCGGGGAGATGTGATGTCTCCCCTCCCAGTACCTGCCCATACTCTCCAAACCTGCCCACACTCTCCTAACCAGGCAGGGAGGGGGCAGCGAGGCGAAGAACACCGGAGCAGCCATCTCTGGAGGTAAGTGGACACCAGGGGGGACTAAGTAGCCAGAGGATTAAAAAAAATCCTCTGGCTACTTAGTGATTCACTGCACAGAGTGGATTCTAACAATTGTTAGATTCCATGCTGTATAGTGAATAGAATTGCTTTTAAAATCCGATCTCCGATTAATAAAAAAATCCCATTGACTTGCATTGGGATCAGAATTGGGATTGAGATCGGGTTCGAATGAAAAATTATCGGAAATCGGATTTTAAAATCGATCCTGAAAAGTCAGGATCGGCTCAACCCTATTTAGGAATCAAAGTAATAAAAATTATTCTAACAGTAAGTAAATAGCCTCAAAGAAGTTTCCTTCTGATGCCCCTTTGGTTCCTAATTTTGTGATCAAATTTAGTACCTAGTAAAATCCTCTGGAACAACTTGTGCTTTTAAGCTACTCTCAACACCTTGAAAAAAGGTGTCACATCAGATTTATTATTATTATTTACTCCAGAAAACTGAAATCTATGCCAGCTATTGACTGACACAGATTGTGATGCAGATCTACTAAAACGCCATTCTTCATAAATCTTCCCCTTATGTTCTTCTTCTTATGCTGGGATAGGAACTTTTATCAGTATAGTTATCAGTCCCATACTGTATGATATGGTTAGATGAAAGTCCACAATAAAAGCAATAGCAATAGATTAGCTGATAATTGTGAGCAGTAGTGACAGCTATTTAAAACTAGCACACCTCTGTAAGCCAAGACAGGCCCCCCAGACGTCTTCACCATAGATCTCCACGAGGCCAGTTGGACTTGTACTGAATCTGGGAATCTAAATTGCCACCAAATAGAAAGATGTACCAATAATATATGCACTGCTGCAGAAACCAATACAAAAAATCCATTAAAACTTACACAGTGATGTAAGCTAAGTCATACAAGCACATGTCAAAACCAGGAGAAAATGTAATATACAAAATCAGGAGATGAGAACAGAATACAGGAAACAACGCAAGGGTCACAAATCCGAATGGGCAGAGCAGAATCAGGAGGTAAATAGGGAATGCATGAAGCAAGTCAATGGTCAGTAAGTAAACAGGTATACACAATATGGAGAGCCAAACTAGGAAGCAAACTAATTGGTCGGCCCTTGTGTTGGGAGAGCGGGTCTTATACAGGCCTCCTAAGCTGCTAAATGGACCAAGCCAAGAAGCCTCTGAAACTGCAAAAGCTTCCCAGATTGGCATGGTAATGTTAAAGGTGCAGCAGCCGGATTGACACAGTAAAGGGGAAATAGAAAGTTTCTACCAATTTAGTTTAGTGTTCTTCTGACTTACAGTTCAGCATTTAATCAACAAATACACTTAGATCCTTCGCCAACACTACCAATCTCCACTCTTCTTCATCCTTACCCTCTAGGTTTTATGAAACACTGACAAGCAAAAGGGTAACAAAGGTTTGAACTTTTGACTTTCAGGTTCCATTTCTCACCATTCACTACAAGTTCCAAACATGAGACTACCATCATTTTTCAGTATACACAGTCATTTTGGTTATCCCATACATAAACTTGACTTGCATCTATTTAGCATATGAATAGTTATGCAGAATCTTGTCATGTAACTGCATTGTTACTGTTTTGCTCCTAAAAATCAAAAATATATATATTTTTTTTTTTAAATCCACCTTTGGCTGAAGCCTTCTGGGCATGCTCTCAGTCAGACTTAGGCACGTCTTGACAGAAATCAGATCACAGGTCTCTTGTACACGTTTCCGATGTTGGTGCATACTGGTCATTTCACTTTGATACGAATATAGGTTTTTATTTAACTTTACCCATAGATTCTATTGGGTTGAGGTCTGAGAATGTTGGGGCCAATCCAGCACCTCTACTTTTTTTTCATCAAACCATTTCTTCACTAATCTCAAAATATGCTTTGGGTCGCTGTCTTGCTGGAACATTATGTCATCCTTTCTATACACATAGTATTCAAGTGTACAAATATTCTTCTAGAATATTCACATATCGCACAGCAATAGGACCACCATTGATCCTGGTCAATAATTTAACACTTTAGGCTGTGAAACACCTCTATCATCAGGTATCCTCCACAAAACTTGACATTTCCCTTAGTTTCTCGATCCATTAGCCCCCTTTTCCATTGTTTCTTCCAGATCCATTTGCACCCATCATAGCCCAAACTTTTGACTTTTGTCTCATCGCTCCAAATCATCCCTTTCCAATGTACTACTGTCCACTTTTTGTACTTTTCATGCAAACTCAAGTCGATGTTTCTTATGACAAAATTGAAGTTGAGGCTTCCTCACCTTTTTTCAGGCCACAATTCCAGACTTGTGTAATGCATGTTGCATGGTGCTTGCATGAAGATCTGTGATCTCACTATTACTAAGCATAGAAGCCATCTCCAGATCCCCACTGCCATGTTTTTTGTGCCAGAACTGATAGACCTTGTAAAGAGTTGACTGGTTGACTTTAATATTTTGTTTGTACATCCACCTTTTAGTTTTTGAATGGATGGGTGGACATCATTTTGTATTCTTCCAAATGTCATGGCAATCACATGATGCAGTTTGGCTATTTTCTTTGCCAAGTGACTGCTATCGATGAGATGGATGATACTGTTTTTCTCTTCTCTTTTATACCTTAGGAACACACTTAGACCTAAGTACATATTGATTAAATTGGCATAGTTGTCAAAAGGCAGAAATACATTATTCAAAAGCATCAAAAACTGTATCCATTCATTAGCTGGTAAAAACTGAAGCACATTTCCTTTAAGGGGATATATACACTGAGTTTTTTTGAAGCACATTTTGTCTGAAAAAAATGTCTGAAATCTGCCTCCTATTCATTTCAACAACAGACAATGGCACCTTGCGTGTTAGGGAAAAAATAAAATTAAAAATATTTAACAGATGCGAACAGATGCAATTTTCTCATGGGCTTTGGTTTTACAGCATTCACTTTGCAGCTAAAATGAAATGTCACCTGTATTCTATGGGTCAGTACAATTCTGGGGTTACCAAATATATAGGTTTTTTAACATTTTAATCCTATAAAAAATCCAAAAGTTGAAAAAAAATTATTGGAGTCGCCATATTCTGACACTGGTAACTTTGTTATGTCTCCGTGTATGGATATGCACAAGGCTTCTTTCTTGCGGGACAAGATGCACTTTTTATTTATACCATTTTAGGAAATGTCAGATTTTTTTTGCGGGGATCTTCAAGGAGGCATAACTAAAAGCAATATCCGCGATTGCAGTGGACTCTAATTGCAAGCATAACCTCCACTATGCAATAAAGCGGACCCACTGTTATGGTAGCCAATCTGCATCAGAGCGGTTTTCATCTTTAAAGACTTGACATCCACCATACAATTATGGTGAGTGTCAGGAAAGTGTTTAAAGAAAAAGCAGATCTATTCTGCCTGACAAAAAAACTCTGTTTCTATACCCTAAGGCAGCCCCCTATTCTAGTTTTTTTGTACTGTTGACTGTTAACATAAAAAGAGTCTCAAAAACATAATAAAACCACATACCCCAAGTACAGGTGTCAGGTGTAAGCAGAACTCTTATTGTCTTTCCTTGAAGTCACATAGCTCAGCGTCTCTCAATGAAGGCAGCATAAATCACCTGACTGGTTCACTATAATACAACTAAGGTCAGCATGCAGCATCATCCATTGACTGTATTGCACTATAGCTTGAAGGCATCTGCTAAGAAAGAAACAGTGCTGTTGATTCAATGCTGTATATAATCAGTAATATACATGTATATAGTAAACATTTCTATTTTGCAGTTTTCATCTTGAATTTGTTTTTAAATCCCAGAAATCCCTTGAAATTATAACATTGTTCTGAAGCTTTAAAGCGTAACTAAGCTTTCTCGTAACTTTTGATTCTTTTTTAGGCAGCATTTGTGTCATTATGAAATTCTGTAATAAACTTTTGACTCCTTTCTGTGAAATCCAGCACTACTTTATTCATTTATTTGTTTTTCTATTGAAAGCTGAAATCTGAACACTGCTTTTCCATGGAGAACATACTGAATTGCGCAATGCAGGGAAGCTACAAATATTTCGGGCATCTTAAAATGTGTAATAGTAATCAACAGATATAAACCTAATTGGGATTAGGATATTAATATGCAGCTGGGACTACTCCTAACCCTGACTATATTTTCAACGTGATATCTCGCAAAATAATACAGACAGAGCTGAGATCTTGATGTCATATGAAAGTTGTGAAACCATATATGGCACCCGAGGTACTATTTTAGATTTCAGAATGTATGAGATATATCTATTTGAAATGCCCCCACCTAGCATCTGCTTTCCTGCTTTATACTAGAGTCCAGCAGTATTACTAGTGGAAAGCAATGTACAAATTTCAGGTCTCAATAGTGAAACAGGAGGGGGGGTTCAGGATTTTATAGAAAGGTGACTAACTAATTAAAAATGTATATTATAAAATGTATTAATGAAGTTGTTTGAAGTTTAGTTAGGCTTTAACTTCAATGTTTACCTCAATAGACATTTTATAGAATCTCTGTCAACCTTGTCTAGGCAAAAAAAAAAGAAAAAAAGCCATATAATTCATATAATTCAAATAAGGCCAATACTAGTTCAAGCATGGCTGTGCATATATGTTCCATTGCAGAATATGATAAATAAAGCTCCCACACACACCTACAATCCATGAGGGGTGTGGACTTCAAATGCACACACAAAAAAAAAAAATCACAGAAGGTGCAAGTCACATTATAATAGGAGGGGGCAGCTTATTGGTCACTCCCAACAGTATTAGATTAAGAGGGCTGTCCAGCATCTCCAATATGTGCACCCCAACAGTACCAGCTTACTACAAACATAACAGGGCCTGGCCGGATCCTGCGAGAAAAAGTTAAATAACCATAAGATAAGATAATCTTTTGATAGTTCCCTCCATGGGGAAATTCAGTGTGTTACAGTAGCATAGATAATACAATAATAATACAAAATACAAATACAAAAGCTCCACCATAGAGGCATTACAGTGACAGTAGGTAAATATAAAAAGATAAAGGTACAGGAAAAAAAGTAGTAAAATGGATATCACAACTTAAGGATCTTTCAGTTCTCTGTATGGAATGATCTCTGCTTAGCTCAGTGTTGGTTGTACAGCCTAACCGCAGTGAGGAAGAAAGACCTCCAATAGCTGTCCTTCTCACACTTAGGGTAAACAGTCGGTGACTGACTGTACTGCCCAGTGATATCATGGTCTCATACATGGGATGGGAATTATTCTCAGAATGGAATTCACAATAGACAGTATCCTTCTGTCACCCAACACCTGCACTGGGTCCAGGCATTCCCCAGTTCTATTCAGTTTGTTGAGTCTATTCCTATCCCTGGTTGATATTCTACTTCCAAAGCAGCCACTCTGAAGAAGATTGCTGATGCCACTACCGAGTTGAAAAAGGCCCTAAGAAGAGCCCCTTGGACTCCAAAGGCCCTCAGCCGCCTAAGCAGATAGAGGTTGCTGTGGCCCTTTCTGTGCAGCGCATCCAGGTGATCTGCTTAGTACAGCTGATTATTGAGGAGCACACCTAGGTACTTATAGCTGTTGACTATCTCAATACCGATCCCCTGGATGTCCACTGGTTTTGGAGCATATCTCTGCTTGCGAAAGTCCTCCGCCATCTCCTTGGTCTTCCTTCCCATGGTCTAACCATGAGACATTGGTCAATATTTTGGACAAAATAAACAAGCTCAACACACTTTTTAATTTTATCATACAAGTGTCTTTTTCTGAGTAACTGAATTCAGAACAACAGTGATCCTTAGCAGAATAGAGGCTGTGGTGGAGAGAAAACACATTGGTAAGACCTTGCATCTGGTCTATGAGTTTTTGCATATGCACCATTATGGGAAAAAAGCTATTATAGAATATTCTGTTATGATATTATCACTACAGCAAATATGAAAAATTTAAGGATTTGTCTAACAACAGAAAAATAGTAGAATAGAAGTCAGATCGACCTGTGTTGAATTTGGATCCAAGTTATCACCACATAAATTAATATAAGAAGTAAATGCTCTACAAATTGAAGTCAAACCAGAACCCATAAACTCACAAGGCAAATCTAAACCAGAGATTTGAATGGGAAGGGTGAACATGTCCAAGCCAGAAAGGTCAATCCAAGAGATACTGTTAGAGACAAAATCAGAAGGCAAGTGAATATCCAGTGACAGGTCATTGGTAAGTAATACAGCAATCCAGCACAAACAATCTGAGTTTAGAACTTCACTAAAGTGCAAACTAATAGCAGTCACCTGGATGGGCAGGAACAGAGTTAAATATCCCTCCTCAGCTACTGATTGCATCAGCATAGCAAAGCTTATAAAACTGCAGAAGCTTAATATGTTGGCCTTAAGGCACCAGTAGCTAGCTGTTTAGTACACTAGGATTTCTACCACGTCTCTCTCAATGCTTACTGAAGCACTTTCCCCTGTTTGGAGCTATAGTATGAGTCTTAACCCATCAATGACCCACATTCAGACTTTCAACATCGGTCACTAATGGACCTTATTCAGCTGCAAACTCTTCCAAAACACTTTAAAACCTTCCATAACTCAGATCCCTTTGTTCTGCACATTCGAGCCATTGATCAGGTAACTGTAAGTCCGTGGTCTGCAAATTGGCATCAACTTCTGGCACAGAAAGAATGCTATTAGATCTTCGTACTTGACACCATCTTCCCAAAAGGTTTGAATGAAACTTTAAGTTTTGCTTCTTTTTTTATAAATTTTTATAGTTTTTCAATCTTAAATCATGTTTTTATGTGATATGTTTTTATGTTTTATGTTCTTGTCTTATATGTTTGGTCATTAATTTTTACTTCTCATTTTGTGCAGTTTCATCTTTTGCAGTTCTGCATTTGGACCTTTTGGGGGGAATTTGAAATTACAGCATTGTTACCTTGAATTCATCAGCAAAATGGAATTTGATACATAATTTAGATTTTTTTTTTTTTTTGGCCTGTGTTTGTGTGGCAATGTTTACTCTCACACATGCACTTTTCCCTTCTGGAATTTTGCTTTTACAATGGTCCTGCATTGTCATTGGTTGTTTTCCATCTGTATTCAATTATGTATGATGGGTTGCACATTCATATTCTGCTTAGTCCACTTGAGCCTTACCCCCTGACAAAGCCAATATGGTGTAATGCATGTTGGGGTGTTTCTCCACATGGTAAAGGTTTTTTTTGTATCCATCTTTATCATACTCACTTCTTTGGAGTAACGTTGATATACTTTGTTTGTTATATGGTGACTTTTTCACACTTGAAAGGTTCTTTTAGTGCCTTTATTGGATTTATATAATGTACTCATGGTTGACTTACAATGCAATTTAATGAGGCTTGATCTTTCAGTACATCAGAATACTGTAGGACATTCTTTGAGTATGTTTTTCACTATCCAGTTCCCATAAAAAGTATTATATTTGTGGTGTTATGTATTTCCTTCCATGTGTTTGGATTATGCATGTATTATTGTCCCATGTGATTGATTTAGTCACTTATTTATATGTATTGTCAATTCTAAAATGCTAGATAAGGAGAGATACAGGCTGCGGAATCAAGGAAACAATGTTTAAACAATGGGAGTAATTTGCATAGCAGGCAAACAAAGCATAATTTCTAAAGAAATGTATTTAAGAAAGCTGTTGAATTTACATGAGTTAGCTGCATAGCCAGGATCTTTGAGATGGGAATACCCCTTTATGCCGCATAGTTAATGAGGCAAAATGTAGCATAAAAAGGAAATGTCAAAGTAAAAGTTAATCGATGAGGTATACCTAACATAAAATAGCGCTATGAAACACTACGACTTGCCCCACAAGAAAATAAGCCCTCATATAGTTACATTGACAGAAAAATATAAAAGCTATAGGCCTTGGTATGTCACAACAGAAAAATTCAAAAAAAATTGTTTGGTCACTGAAGTAGTTGTGCAGGACTTGAAAAATATGTCTTCTTTCTTCTTCACAGGAAGTGATATCATGTATATTGGTCACATGACAATGCTATAGTTCAAACTCATTCATTTTCATGGGATGGATATGTGGCATTGGCATGTCACAAACAGAGGTCATTTCTTGAGAAGAAGAAAGTAGAAAAATCCTGCTAAACCCCTTTAAGGCCTAAAAGAGACCGGTCACTAAGTGGATAAGAAATCAACAATGCACAGTATAACCCATTAATTTCACTTAAAATACACACACAATGTCATACATGTGGGTCATAGTACACAGTTAATTGGCTATACTGTATAAAAATGTGTCCACCCTTAACATGGCTTGAATGTGATTAAAGGGGCTCTATCAGCAAAATCATGCTGATAGAGCCCCACATATGCGTGAATAGCCTTTAAAAAGGCTATTCAGGCACTGTAAAAGTTATATTAAACTACCCCCCCGTTTTAAAATAATAACCTAAAAAAGAATGTGCTCTACTTACGCATCGTGCACGATAGGCGGGCATTCAGGGTGCGCCGTCTTCTTCATCCACGCCTCTTCTTCCTCCGATCTCCTCGGGTCCCATATTCCTCCGGCGCTCGCGAACGGACATTGATAAAAAAAAAAAAATAGCCTGGGCGCATGCGCAGTAGCCGTAGTACTGTGCATGCGCCCAGGCCATTTTTTTTTTTATCAATGTCCGTTCGCAAGCGCCGGAGGAACATGGGACCCGAGGACATCGGAGGAAGAAGAGGCGTGGATGAAGAAGACGGCGCACCCTGAATGCCCGCCCATCGTGCACGATGCGTAAGTAGAGCACATTCTTTTTTAGGTTATTATTTTAAAACGGGGGGGTAGTTTAATATAACTTTTACAGTGCCTGAATAGCCTTTTTAAAGGCTATTCACGCATATGTGGGGCTCTATCAGCATGATTTTGCTGATAGAGCCCCTTTAAAGGCGTTTTCCCATCTCAGTCTTTCAGCCAAGCTGTCTGCAGTGTCTTCTTCACACTTTCTATATTTCTCTCCCCCCTCCTCTCTCTGGCTTAACGGGACAAACAACAGTTCTGCAGATCAGAAAATATGCAGATTCTTGTACAGAACAGGCTCAGAGTTATCTGTGAGTTTATATAGAGAGATAACAGACCGTGTTTTATCAGCAAACTGCAATTAGCTGAAGCCGGCAAGCGCTGTGAGGGAGTGATGTCACTTGTCCTATAGGACCGTGGTTATAGCAACACAGTGTAAACAATGGGAGGAATAAGGTCACATAGCAGGCAAACAAAGCAAAATTTCTAAATCAATATATTTAGGAAAAGGCTTACATTTACATACGTTACCAGCATAGATAGGATCCTTGAGATGGGACAACCCCTTTAAAGTGGTTTTCATGGGAATATAATATTTACATTTGCAGACAAAATTTAAATGTTTTAGCAAATAAAAATACATAGAGAAAATGCTGCCTGTGTATAAAGTTTGGGTCTAAAGGATCCCTCTGAAGTAAAGAAGATCACTTGGCAGCTGATGCACATAAGATTCAAATGGGGGTCATTTATGTAAAGTGGGGAAAGTAAAAATTAGGCAGTTGCCCATAGCAACCAATCCATTGTGAGCTGTCTTTTTTAAAATCTAAATACTAATCTGAATGGTTGGTATAGACAACTGCTTCACTGTACTTCCTAGTGTACAAAATAAAAATCCAGAATTACCAGAGACTGCACAAGATAATGGTCGATGGTCATTTTTGTGCTGATCCTCTGATAAAGGTTTATGTCAGTTAAGCTGACAACATCCAATCCTGTGATAATGGCTGATAACAGAGAATACTAATGAGTGCTATACTTCATAAGGACCTTATTCTTGGTCCCATCCACTTCATGTGGAACGGTATGTCCTAGAGGTCTAAAACTCAGTCTAAAATTTTCGAAGTGCCTGGTTTATCTATGCACCAAATTTCTTACAGATTAGTTAAGTCAGGGACAGTGCATGCATAAAAGGAAAATGTACATCATTTGGGGAAAAACAAGTAATAAGGAAGAGAGTGATGCAAACAACAGCTGAAAGCAGTAAAGGCAGTTGTCCTTGAAAAAAAATGGAACTACCTGCTAGAAGTGGGGTTACAAGTTCACCTGAATAGTCTTTGATCTCTCTGAAGGATGATATTAAGGAAAGTACTTCAGAGATAGGCTAAAACAAGGTTCCAATCTGCGGTGATATGAGTCCATTAGCAACAGTTGGTAACATAGCACAATGCAGTGGTTAGCCAAGGTGGTAGGCTAACTGAGAATGTATATTGTCACAACAATGTTAGGGTATTGTCTTAGTGTTAAGCATTTCTCTCCGTATGCCTCCGGTGGTAAAGAAACATGTATATCTATAATTTTGGTCAGCATGTTTGTTATGCATTGGCATAACTGGCATACATATAGGAATATGTTCTGTGTATAGTGGAGGATGGCTATGCTTGGTCCTGTGCTTAGTTGGAAGTGTTTGAACTTATAGATTGTAGGAAATGAAATTTGGTTGGTTATGTGCATAGAGTCAGGAGTCTATTAGACTGATAAAAAGTAGCTTTTGTGGTGGAATTAGCCTTTAAAATGAGCTGACATTGTATTGGAAGAATTTCGGGATTTATTTCTAAAATACATTGTGTATGGGAATTCCTAATTATCCTAATATTCAAAGGGGGTCCGACACTATTTTCATAAAATCTCTAAATTTAATCAGCCAGATTTAGACCATGGTACAATATTTAGATTTCTGTCAATGTCTCTTTGTTCTGCCTGTCTGTGATACATTTAGTTCCTGTTGTGTGGCTAAGCATCTTTTAGAGGCAATTGGCAACCTATAATGTATACTCAATTTAGTGCATTATTATTTTCTGTATATACTGCTCTAAATCTATTGAGTACATGATTTTATTTTATTAAATTTTTATGGAATCTTAGCATGCAGGTACAAAGTTTACATACAATGGTGTTTTACATATTATATTTTATTAACTTTAGTCCCAAAGACTTTAATAGTATCATTGAAATATTTGAAAAAAATGTTTATCTTTTGATAAAGTGTCTTGATGTGAAATTAAGTCACATAACCTTTAATTTGAAGACGCCTTCCTCTACTTAGGGGAGATTGCTAGTTTTACAACTGAGAAAAAAATCCTAATACATCCATTTATCATCACTTCAAAAGCTTTTACAGATTTATCTACTCACCATTTTGACAGGGCAGTAGGTTTTCATTTATATATCACATTGGCAGTTGGGCTCATTGCTGATAAAGAAAAGAGGATTGGTATAAAAGATGACATAGTTAAATGAACCGCTGTATATATACTGTACATTGCTATATATTAAATGACACTTGCGATTAGTGTAATAAAAATATATTTAGATTATTTTTTTAAATTATATTATTGCATTTTTTGTAGGCAATAAGGGAAACAATGCTTTCAATATGACAAAGAAACACAGGTGGGTCTAATTGTAAAGTAAATTTAGTGGCAAAAATATAGGATAAAACTTCAATTATTTATTGAGAATATTTAAAACCATATATATAGTGATAACACACGTGAACATTATACTCCTCCAGATAAATTGCTCTCAGTATGAGGTATAAGCAATCCCAAACGGAGAGGTAAGGAGTTAGTAAACCTTATATTGACCAGTATGGTACCATAGGGCAATGATAAGAAACACTCTGGTTAAAAGCATTAATCCATATCCTGAGCATCAAGAGAGTAAACCACTCCCAAATTGTAGCTTAAATAAGCTTAATATTGGTGAAGCAAAGTGTCAGTTTTGTGGGGAATAAGATGTAAGCACTATTATCTAGCTGTTTAGCTTGTGATGTTATTCCATTACATTGGCAACATTGTGAGTGTGTAAAAAATGCTGGGGTAATGATGTGGCCTTTGACATGGAGTCTCACAAAGCAAAAAAAGTGAACACCCATGCAAATACTAATGATAGAGATCTGCACAACTACACCAGAAAATCAATTAGAATCAACTCAGGACTGATGCAGAACAATTGTAAAACTTAACCATTAATAGTCAATTTAAAAATTCTAAACAACCCCTACAAATATGCAAAAGTCATCATATGCAAAAGTCATCATATGTTGTGATAAACCACTATTACTGACACACGTAGCATTCAGTTAAATCAATGAAAAAAACTGGTGAATCTTAACCAAATCAGATGCAGGGAGTAAACGCACAGAGGAAAACAGCCAAGAGGAGAGACAACAGTCCATACACTTCCCGTCAGGATCTATCCAAGTACCCCATGCAATAACTCCCACCCTGACAAGGGGAGTACCAAACTGCACCTTATCTGGTCCCTATCAGTCCCTACATGTTTCCTAGCACCTTCTACGCCAATTATCATGGGAGTGTACTAAACTGTAAAGCGGTGAGATGTAAATGTCAAAATGATCAAAAAACAAAGAAAACAAAAATAGCCACAAATAATAAACTACACACTCACAATGGTACAAAACTATAAGCACAGTTTGCCAATGAATGATGGAGGCTGGAGAAGAAATTGAGAGGTGGTGAGAGGTCATTGTTAAATATTTCATAATTTAAATCATAATTAATGTTGGGGAACCTCACGATGAATTTTATGAATATTTGTGGGAGTTCATCCAAAAGTTTTGGTTCATAAAGAACCTATTCAGTCTGCTAAGTGGTCTCTTCAGACCCCAGGATATAATAAACAGAGGCCTGGGGAAAGTGTGGAAAAGAAACAAACACTGATACTCACCTTTCCCCCAGTTTCATGACATTGACTCTCCCCAAGTGATAGCTGATACCCAATCACAGACATCAGCAGTGACCTGGCACCAGAGCTAATGTCTAGAAGGCTGGAAGATCGGATGCCTCAGCGAGGTGAGGAAAGGTGATCAGTGGTGGAATTTCTGTACCACCCTGAGTCTCCCCTTATTATAGAAAACCAATAATAATTCTCAGATACAATAAATCATATGTAATCAAAAATACATCTTTTACCAATTCATCCATTTCATTATGTTGCAAGAATAAAAACAATTAAAAACAATTAAAAAAACAAATATTGAACATTGTGGTACACAGGGATGGCAATTTATAACCACAACATTTTATATTTAACACATAATGAATTAGTACAACAAAGTTACAGCCCAACAGAATTCAGAAATGCATAAATAATTGTATGTATAACAAACCCACCATAAATAAATCAGTAACTATAATCAAAAGTAACACCAAATAGCAACAAATGAAAGTACATAAGTACAATGTGCAAATGTGGCATCGGGCCTGGGCAGAGTCGACTTGTAGTGCAGGCATGCGCAGTCGGCTCTGCCCAGGCCCGATGCCTGGCAGAGTGAATTCAGAGCCGGAGGATGCCGCGGGGAAGCTGCACGGAGAAGACTGCACGGAGAAGACTGCACGGAGGATCCAGCCCGACCCTCACTCGTGGACTTGGTAAGTATAATTTGATCGAATGTTGCCTACCCCTGAAACGAGCATTTTCTCCCATAGACTATAATAGGGTTCGATATTCGATTCGAGTAGACGAATATTGAGGGGCCACTCGAAACGAATATCGAACCTCAAACATTTTACTGTTCGCTCATCTCTAGTTGTGAGTGGCAAACCTCAAAAATCTGTTTCAGATAAACCCAAGATCTTTGGAAAATTCATAATGAACCCAACTAAATAAGAAACAGTTCACTCATCTTTAATCAGAATATAATGAAGATGAACAAAATATCATTAACGTTAGAGTCACACTAACGTACGGGTTTCAGTCCTTGGGATCCGTTTGGGGACCTGAAAGAAGGAAACCCTGTCCACTTAAAAAGTGAATACACGTGGAAACTCATGGATTCATAGAATATAATGGGGTCAGCCAGGTCTCCGTTGATTTTAAGCACAATGGGGGATGGAGTCTTGTATGGAGACTTGAACGCTAGTGTGAATCTAGCGCAATAGAGGTTCATTTGCACAAAGCATTAGGACCTGGCTGGCTCTTCATAGTACCAAAAACTCAACATAATATTGGATTCCAAAGGTTCAAGACATGCCTATATGGAGCTGACTTTAAAGCCAGTTGCCCATCATTAGTATTCATTTCTTATAGGTTGATCCTGTTAGACTTTCTTGATGATACGTATTGTGTGCATAATGATAACATTTAGAATACAAATAAAAGCAACCATGGTAAACCTGAGACTGACAATGTAAAGTATAATCATCAGATTTTATGCAAAGATTATGCACATAAAAATGGATTTTCAAGGAGATGTAAATGAGGGGTGAATAAAAGGAAAGTAAAGGACAATCTACAGTAATGAAAATACACCAGCTCTATAGAATCCATGTTAGTCTTAGCATAACTACCAGCCAGATAAATTCAATGATAAAATTTTATCAAAGGTGATGCTGAGTCTTACCCTGTTTTCCTGAAAATAAAACATGTTCTTATAATTAATTAGCTAACGAAATATATGACCTTTCTTATTTTCGGGGGATGTTTTATGCAGCGGCTGGAGCGGGAAACAATCGTCAAACAAAGCGGGGAACAATTAGCGGAGTTCCGGCATGACTGCCGGTTGTATGTGATCCAGAAGGTGAAGGGGGGGGGGTGTCTTATTTTCGGGGAAACAGGCTTGTAACGCAAAAAAATATTATCATCTAATCAGTCATTTATATACTAAATTTATTAGCAATGAAGAATATGTCAATGTTTTTTTTAAAGAGGAAATATTAAAGTCAATAAGTGGATGTTCACACGCAGGAATTTGATGCTGAATTTGGAAAGCAGAAAATTTCAGCTTCAGGAACTTGAAGCAGATTTTTTTCTGCATGACAAAAACTGATGTAGATTTTGGTTCTGAATTTGAGCAGAATTTGGAGAACAGTGCTACTTTATTTTCCTTTTCTTGCCTTTATTGGGCAGTGCATATATAAACAAGGAAAAGGGAAAAGGGGAAACAATAGCCCACTCACGGCACTTGAGATCTCCAGAGTCCAAAACGTCGCTTGTGATGAAATCAACTGATGCACGGAAATTTAGCTCCCTCGGCTTGAAGCAAAATGTAGACTATAGACAATATCCAACAAAGCAGTGATTCCATAAAACTTAGCCTTTATTTAATCAAATTGACAAAATATGTTGTTCAAAAACGGCTGATGCGTTTCGGAGATACTCTGTATGTCTCATTATTCTAGCCTATCATAGCCTAGGCTTTGAATAAGGAGACATACAGAACATCTCCGAAACGCATCAGCCATTTTGAACAACATATAGGGAATTTTTAAGCATCACATGTGCTTTTTTGAATTTTATGATGTCAGTTTGACAAAATAAAGGCTAAGTTTTATGGAATCACCGCTTTGCTGGATATTGTCAAATTGCCAAATTCCAAATTCTACAAGCAGATTTTGAAAAATGATGTGTCCAATTCCACATGAAATTCCACGCCAAAATAAAAAGGTGTATTCATTTCAATGGGAGTTCTCAAGTAAAATTCACCTGAAGAAAACATCAGCTACTGCCTCCCTTTGAAATAAATAGGAGGCAGATTTCGGGTGGAAGTTGAGGCAGTTTTGAGGTTGATTTAATCAATATCAGAGTCAAATTCCGATGTGTGAATACCCCCTAAGCGACATTCATTAATATACTGTATAAAAGACCTGTCTTAATTTGTGGGCCACTGGTATCAGATGCACAACAATTACTAAGAGGTGCAGGCCTCTTAAGAATTGTCCTGCGTATGAAGTAGTCTGCAACAGAACCTATGCGCGGAGCTGGAGTAGATTTCAAGTATTACGTACACTAGCTTTTTAGCATAAGTAATAATAAATGAATCAGTCTTGTAAGCCATTTCTCTTCCCGGGTGGCTCACACCATGCCTACAAAGTTGTGTTTGGACCAGAAACATGATAAAATAGCACAATAAATTACAATACAATAAATTTAGCGCAATATGGGAGTCTTGTTATAAATACATTTCAATGTGTATCATCAAATCAGGTATACATTACTTATGTTATAGAATAAGCTTTGGTAACAGGTAGAGATTTACTGCATAGCTGTCTAAAGGGCAAGATATCTCATATCCTGTGAAGTGGAGACTACCTGAAGAGTGCACATAAAAGATACTTTAAGAATTTGTAGAAAGACCTCACTATATAGAATGTGGGATCAAGACCTTCATCTCAACCTTCCCACATATTATTCTTAGTAATGCAATCCAGCTTCTTTTTGATGATTGAAACTATCGAGCTTAGTAAAACTGACAATATCTTATGGAACAGCAAAAAAAAGTAATGTTTCCCATATCTTTTAAAGTTCTTTAATTTGTGATATATCACTTTTATCTCGTCTTCTTTTAGCACCAGATTTGGTTTAATTAAATTTATGTTGAATGAACACATGAAACGAATGGAAAATCAGAAAGTCTGTAGTTGCCCATTAGTGAGTCAGATACTGTACAGTGAAAGGCTTTTGAAGTCTGGCTTACTGCCAGAACAAGCCTGCAATGATGCTTAGAGACACCCATGATGCTTTGAAGGAAAGGACTAAGCTGAAACCTGCTCAATGGAATCAGTCCAAATCCTCATGGGCTGATGCAAAAAAAAAAAAAAAATATATATATATATATATATATATATATATATATATATATATATTCACAATAAATAAGTATAGATGAATAAATCATTTATCTAAAAAATAAGTACATTTTTGAAAAATTACAATGTAAAAATGTATCACTTTTTTTACAATTATTTATTCAAAACTGATGAAAATATATTACTTTTTTTCCTGATTTGTTGTTACTCTTTGATTGTAGATATTTTTATTCTATTTTCAGTGCGTATGAGATCTACCTTATTGACTAAGTTTCACCTTCTAAAAGCATTTAGTGACATGCTTTATAATAGTTTCAAGGCTAAAATGACAGGATATGTTACTTGAAAAAATGTATGTATATATATAATCTAATCTACAGTCATGGCCAAAAGTTTTGAGAATGATACAAATATTAATTTTTACAAAGTCTACTGTTTCAGTTTTTCTAATGGCAATTTGCATATACTCCAGAATGTTATAAAGAGTGATCAGCTTAACAGCAATTACTTGCTAAGTCAATATTTGCCTAGAAAATGAACTTTATCCCCCAAAACACATTTCAATATCATTGCAGCCCTGCCTTAAAAGGACCAGCTAACATCGTTTCAGTGATTGCTCCATTAACACAGGTGTGGGTGTTGATGAGGACAGGGCTGGTGATCAATCTGTCATGATTAAGTAAGAATGACACCACTGGACACTTTAAAAGGAGGCTGGTGCTTGGCATCATTGTTTCTCTTCTGTTAACCATGGTTATCTCTAAAGAAACACGTGCAGTCATCATTGCACTGCACAAAAATGGCCTAACAGGGAAGAGTATCGCAGCTAGAAAGATTGCACCTCAGTCAACAATCTATCGCATCATCAAGAACTTCAAGGAGAGAGGTTCCATTGTTGGCAAAAAGGCTCCAGGGCACCCAAGAAAGACCAGCAAGCGCCAGGACCGTCTCTTAAAAGTGTTTCAGCTGCGGGATCGGGCTACCAGCAGTGCAGAGTTTGCTCAGGAATGGCAGCAGGCAGGTGTGAGTGCATCTGCACGCACTGTGAGGCGGAGACTCTTGGAGAAAGGCCTGGTCTCAAGGAGGGCAGCAAAGAAGCTACTTCTCTCCAGAAAAACATCAGGGACAGACTGATATTCTGCAAAAGGTACAGGGAATGGACTGCTGAGGACTGGGGTAAAGTCATTTACTCTGATGAATCCCCTTTTCGATTGTTTGGGACATCTGGAAACCAGCTTATTCGGAGAAGACGAGGTGAGCGCTACCACCAGTCTTGTCTCATGCCAACTGTAAAGCATCCTGAAACCATTCATGTGTGGAGTTGCTTCTCAGCCAAGGGAATCGGCTCTCTCACAGTCTTGCCTAAAAACACAGCCATGAATAAAGAATGGTACCAAAATGTCCTCCAAGATCAACTTCTCCCAACCGTCCAAGAGCAGTTTGGCGATCAACAATGCCTTTTCCAGCATGATGGAGCACCTTGCCATAAAGCAAAGGTGATAACTAAATGGCTCAGGGAACAAAACATAGAGATTTTGGGTCCATGGCCTGGAAACTCCCCAGATCTTAATCCCATTGAGAACTTGTGGTCAATCATCAAGAGACAGGTGGACAAACAAAAACCTACAAATTCTGAAAAAATGCAAGCATTGATTGTGCAAGAATGGACTGCCATCAGTCAGGATTTGGTCCAGAAGTTGATTGAGAGCATGCCAGGGAGAATTGCAGAGGTCCTGAAGAAGAAGGGTCAACACTGCAAATATTGACTTGCTGCATTAACTCATTCTAACTGTCAATATAAGCTTTTGTTACTCATAATATGATTGCAATTATATTTCTGTATGTGATAGAAACATCTAACAAACACACATAAAAACCAGAGGGCAGCAGATCATGTGAAAATATAAGATTTGTGTCATTCTCAAAACTTTTGGCCATGACTGTAGAAAACCCAAACTTTTTTTTTCATTTTATTACTTGTACTTCTCTATATCAAATTCACTTTATTTTTCATCATATAATTTTATTGGAATGTCAAAATAAGGAAAGTTATTGGCATGTTCTTTTGTAATCTTATGGCATAAGAGGTCTAAATAAGTTATTCTAAATGGTGGTGCCTATTCTAATTTTAAAGAGGAAAGGCAATGAGTACTTTAATTTACACCTGCATAACTGTCCTGTCAAGTATTAGCTTATTGATTTAGAATTACAAAATAATAATTCATTTATTTGTAGCCATTTTTTCAATTTGTAATTCTAAATAATCTGTTTAGATTATTGAATATTGAAGATCTATTTTGATGAAACCGTAAAGCGATTAAATGTGAATAATACAGATATTTTCAAAAGAGGCAACAGCGCTCATTTTACTCGTTTTATTAGAAATTAATTGTTTGAATGTCCTTATAAAAAAAAATTCTACTGTTTGGATATATTCAATACGAGAGCTTGAATGAAAATAAATAAATCTTAAATCTGAAGTCAATATAAATAACTGTGGTACATGGCAACAGTTGAGGGTTTTTAGTTTTTTTTTTTTAAATTCTATTTAATTAAAATGCTGGAGAAGACTGGGGCATAGTCTTAAAGGGATTGGCCACTTTCAGACCAATAGTGACAAACAAATGGACAATTAAAAGATATACAATTTTCCAATATACTTTCTGTATCAATTCCTTACAGTTTCCTAGATCTCTGCTCGCTATCATACATTCTGCTTACCCCTAGTGGATAAAAGTCTGACCATGGTCATGTGATTTATGGTCCATGGTCATGTGATGAGGACACAGGTGCCACTCGTTATAGTCACTGCACAATAATCAGCTCAGACACAGTTTTCCTCATAATATCAACAATATTGGCTTAGATATATAGCTCAGCATACAACACGGAAAAAGCATAAGCCAATAAACTAAATGACAATCACAACATATCTATAAAAAGTATCAAAATATTTTATTATGTTAGGTAAACAAAATACCATAAAAACAAATAATACAGCAGGGCAGATGAATATAGCCAAAAAACGACACAAATAGTGACACAAAAGACTAGAAAATATGAGACATATAGCTAGATAGTCAAAAAGTAATATCAATAATATTGACAGCTACAGGTAACTGACATATCGCATATTACATATCATGGCTCAGTATTCCTAATAGTAAATGAAAAAAAGTGCTGTGCTACAGCATATAGCATGCACCTATAAGTAGTATAAAGTGACCTTAGATGAAAAAATCCCACAAGTGTGAGCTAGTAATTATAAGCTAGTAATTATGCTACAATGGCAATAGTTAAAACACAATAGGGACTACATCAAAGTAACATAGGAAATAGAGAATAGCCATGGAAATAAATCCCAATTTGATAGTACAATACAAAGATCACAGGGTAACCATGGTACTATACAGAGCCAACTAATTATATTAGTGTTATAGATTACCTGTAGTCATAGTGACAGATAAAGAGACCATCGGCCAAATGCCCAAGAGATCACTGACAAGTAGGACCACCCCTACGCGTTTCGCCAAACCACTGGCTTCCTCAGGAGGTGACATTGACTGGAGGCAGATGACAGCCTTATATAGGTGGAGAGACGAGCGTTTATGGCGCGCAATCAATGTGTTGACGTCCCGAGGAGCCGGGAACGTCCGTGCGCATGCGCCGGCAGCGTCAGAAGACGTGCAGGTCACATGCACAGCAGCATATTATTTGCTGTATTATTTGTTTTTATGGTATTTTGTTTACCTAACATAATAAAATATTTTGATACTTTTTATAGATATGTTGTGATTGTCATTTAGTTTATTGGCTTATGCTTTTTCCGTGTTGTATACTGCACAATAATCAGACATCTGCCTGGTAATCAGCTGTGCACCTGTGTCCTCATCACATGACCATGGACTGTAAATCACATGACCATGGTCAGACTTTCATCCTCTACAAGTAACAGAATGAATGACATCAAGCAGAGATCTAGAAAACCGTGAGGAATTGATACAGAAAGTATATTGGAAAATTGTATATCTTTTTATTGTACATTTGTTTGTCACTATTGGTCTGAAAGTGGCCAACCCCTTTCAGTACTAATATGTTGCATTGATAGGTTTTCTAAGATTGCATCATTTAAGCATTGCATTCAAATGAAATTAACATCAAGGGAAAAATATCCTAAACAGTGAAATATTAGGTAAAATACATTGGGGAAATTTAGTAAGGAAGACAAACCAGTTTTCTACCTATTCTATGACCTGCTCATCAGTTTTTAGAAAAGTAGGTCAAGGCAAGCTTGTTGGGATACCTTGATCCAACAGATTTACTATGAGTCAAGACAGAAAGCAAGTATGGATATCTTAGATTTCAATTTTGATGCATGGAAACTCACAGTGTATTTTGGCTGTCAACATGAATGCTAAGAGCCAGGGACGTAACTTGACGGGTTGCAGAGGGTGCAATCGCACCCAGGCCCAGGAGCCTTCAGAGGCCCATAAGCACTGGCATAACTTAAAGGGTTCAAATGGTCTCTAAGCCTAGAGGTTCATAGGTCATGCTCACCAAACGAAAGCTGATTAAACTTCTTTGATAATTTATTATGTTTATTTATTATGCTTACTTGTATAGCGCCAACATATACCGCAGTGCTTTTACATATAGAGGGTGTCTGGAAAGTAAGTACACAAAATGATAGGGTGGACTCTAGCCTGTATATAAAGCATTTTTGTATTAATAAACATGGGGCCAGAAATGCACCGTTGTGGCGCTGCAGGCAGATCAAGATGTCAGTTTCCTATCCCTCGCTGCGCCACGTGAAAGGAGAAACGAAGAAGAGAAAGTGTTTTAATGGGAAATCAGTTTAATCATGGGCAGGAATTCTGGGAGACAACATGTTAGCACACTTTTTCCTCCCACCGAGACTCAACGCCAACCACTACCTGGCATTTCCTTGCAGCTGTTGTCCTTGGCAGGATTACAACCCAGGACTCCTGCGCTACAAGGCTGCAGTGCTAACCACTGAGCCACCATGCTGCCCAGCTTTCTTAATACCTTTGATGGCTGTCAGATTGTGCATTATAAATTTATTACCCCTGTCCTTGGGTGAACTGGAGTGAGAAGATTTATGACACTTAGCCTTCCACTGTCAAATAAGAGAAAATTATCCTTTTCATACGAAATGAAGCAACTGGTCAGAATATAGTCAAGGATGGATTCTGTGTGGTAGGGTGCAGCACAGAAGGGTAGAAAATTGCTGTGGGGGTGCCCCAAGTTGGACTTTTGCACTAGGGCCCTTCTGTTTTTAATCTCCATTATTTAAGCTTTTTTTTGTTTGTTCACCCAATATACAATCTAGCCTGTGCTAATCTGATAAACAAAATTTCAAGCTGTCTTTTCTTTGAATATATGTTTGAAGAAGGAGTATCTCACTTCTTTTTCTGGGAGCCCAAAAAAACGGCTTCTGGAAAAAAGACCTGAGCAGCTCCCATTGATTTCAATGGAAGCCATCTTTTTGGTCAGTATTTTGAGGTGCATATGGCCTCAAAATCCTGACCAAAAAACTCTGTCTGAACTTACCCTAACATTTTAGAAACATTCTCTTAGAAAAGAGGTTTCAGAGAATTAGGAGGATCAACAAAGGGCAAGGGTTAATATACAGTACATACATGTAATTGATCCTATTTAAAAACCTTTTGTTATATTAATGTATTTGTGAAAGATATTCATCATAGCTGAAGGTTACTTTAGCTGCAGCATCATACTGTATAACACCATCAACTTGGTGTTGGTCAATTATACTTTCCTGCAAAAAATAAAGAAACATTTTTCTTTGTGTTAACAGGTTGATGTTTACACTAAAAAGGGTTATTTTATTTAGATTTTTCCGGTTTGTTAGAAAACACATAGTCTACACTGTGCAATTCAAAGGAAGCAATTTATACGAAAAGACCTGGGCTGAACTCGACAGCTGTTTTGCTCAGTAGTGTCTGCTACCTCGGGGGATTCAAGTGTTTTGGGATTAATTTTGTGATTTATATGCTGTGATCTTGTTTACGTCATTCCCTATTTAGACAAACATCTATCTGTTTCAAATTATATGTAGTAGTTCACACACAGCAACAAACTCAAATGAACCTTAAATAATTGCTTAAAATGCTTCCAGTAAACAAATATTCTAGTGCAAAGCAAGAGTACTTATTATGATTTATGTATACTTTGCTTATCTGATCATACATAGTAATGATTTGATTTTGTACAACTGTCTTGCAAATACAAATGTATCAAATTTTTGTTCACAGTCTAATGTATAATATTTTCTCCTAGATGAGTGATGTGAATGATTACTTAGATACAGAAATTTGATTTACTTCCCTTTTTAGCTTTTTTCAATTTTACATCAGTTTATAAAACCCAGAAAAATATGCGAGAGCATTGAATAAATATAACATTATCAGCATTAATGAGATTGAAGGAGAAAACATATGTATGCTTCCTCTGAATCCCCATGTAATGTGCATTCATAAAGTGAAGGACAATAAGGCAGGAAAGAATTATTTATTAGACTAGCTTCTATTGTTCTACTCTAAACCTATACTTAAGGCCTGTGTTGGATTACTTTGTTTAGTTACAATATTTAGTAAAAATTTTATGAACGTTCTTGACAAATTAAAACTGGGGACATAGTGATGATACAGAATATAACATTTTTAAGCCCCCAAATGGACTTAATTACATCAAGTTATAATAGCTATTTTGGAATTGTTATGTCACCATCTGGAGGGAGACAACCACACCAATGGAGTTGTCTTAGAGTTTTCATCCAGACAACCAATCATATATTGAATTGCCCAAGCCTTGCCACTTACAATCATGATATCTGATCCGCCAATCACATTCATATTAAGATGACATCACATTTTGTGATGAATAGGCTCAAAATACTTCTGATATACTATACCATAATATGATTAAGAACACAACCAGTGTTCGAAACGCGTCAGCTGTTTCTCCATCATCTGTATGTAACTAATACGTTCCTACCGCACTGACCACCATGATTTTATGAACTTTGTCTTCAATCAATAAAGGTTAAGTTTTATTCAAGGAGCCATGGCTTTGCTGGAATTTTACTTTCTAATGTTTGGATCCAAGTAACCCTAGTCGAGAGGGCATTTTTTCCGGGCAAAAACCATCTCCTGCAGGACTAACGTGAGTGCAATTCACATTACAATTGAACTTTATTTTTTGTACACGAAGGGCTGTGTTTCACCCCTATCCCTTTCCTGCATTGCCTAATACTATACCATTCACCATTTCTGAAGGTTTAAGTGGTCATAATCTGAAGGTGAAAGTATCTTTTACACATAGACATGCATTTCTGTTTTGCTACACGAAATACCCCAGTCTATAAAAGATTAGACTATTAAAAGTTTAGTTAGTTTAATGGTACTGTTTATAATATTTTCATAGATTGTAAAATAGCTTCGCAACACATATACTTGCCATCAGACCCATTTTTTAATGTCCTGTGACCTTGGCTGCATAACAAGTGTGAGTTTGTAAATTTGCACTAAAATGTTACACTGGTATTTGGTATCCCCGGAACTGGCTGCAGAGTGTACACCGTAAAAACAAAGCCTGTAAGAATGTCGCACTTTTTCTTCAAGTCCATCCATTCAGAATTTTTTCTAGCTTCCCAATACATTATACAGAATAATAAATGGCAGCAGAATGAAGAAAAATTTGTCCCACAAAAATTAAGCCCTCCAATGGCTTTGAAAATGTAAAAATAAAAAAAAAAAGGGCTTTGGAAGGTGGCGAGTCAAAAACAAAAATTGAAAAATTCCTCCAGTGGGACAGGGTTATTTATGTAAATTAAAATTCCGCCTGTTCTATTGGCACACAGGAGCAGAAATACCCCAAATTATGCTGCTGTTAGGACTAAGAAAAAACAGATTAACAATATAATCAACGGTTTTGCCACAAGTATCAGAATTTTTGAAACGTTTTAGATAATTGTACGACTTGAATAAAAAAGGAGCATGACTTTGCTGGGACGTGGACGTGGCCTAGGTTGTGACACTATGCACTGAACATGTCAAAATTTAAAGCTAAGCTAGAGAGTCTAAAAATGCAACAGATTTATCATTTAGCATCACACACTATGACAAATCTGCCTCATTTAAGACTGTCTAGTGTATACTCTATACGTATGTCATTACTTTTATGTTTGATACAATCGAATAATCCTGCTGTATGATATTTTTTGCACTTGAAATTTGTTTTCCCACTGTCAACTAGTACAGTGCAGCCATATGCCTCTGCATTTCTACAGTGTGTGATGAGATTTTCTTTGACTGTTACATGCATTTTAAAGGACAACAGGATTTTGGGGGAGAAAAAGCTGTGCTTTAAGAGAGTACATGTCAGTAGGCCTTCAGTCAACTGGAGCTGATAAGTTCTGACAAGTGTTGTAGCCTCTCTTCGTAATGGATGTTTCTGCTTTAGCAGATGAGAAGCGAAAAAGATATAATTCCCTAAAGAAAAAAGCTACATGAACTATTATTTAATTACTTTCTAATAAAAGATGCTGATGTAACATTTGATCCTTTTACCTTTCCTCTTAATGTTAGAAATAGATATTGAACTGCAGCTTTCATCAGCTACTCTGGATTATTTCTATATTTGTATTCTGGTGCATAACAGAAAACAGTATTTCACATCCAACTGACTATACGGTATTTTATAAGATATACTGTGTTTGACTAAGGTTAAAATAAATACTGTAGTCGGCGCAATCTACGGAAGAAAGAAGCCAAATTAAATTTTATCTTTATTATTTTTCACTTTTAAGTTATTTCTCAGAACCTTTTTGCATTTTGTATCCAGTATGCACTGGATACTGTAGTTTAATACTGTATGGTGATCTCTAGGCACTGGAGGTGCTATGTATCTTGGAATGGTATGATACTATATGTACACTATATACCATATGCTATTTACAGTTTTTATCATTGTGTGGCTGGGGGGAAGGGAGTATGATTGGGGGAGGGGGGCTAAAACCAAATTTTAAAAGTTTTTAAAAAGATAACATTTCAAATCACCTCCTTTCCCTAACTCACAAATAAAACTAAATAAACAAAACAACCATGACAAGAAATTAAGCATCACCGCATTCAAAGGTGCCCAACTTACGAATATATATAAAAATATTTTTTCCCCATATATTGGATGCCATAGCAGAGAAAAAAATTCAAAATGGCTCATTTGTCTATTTAACCATCCACTGTGCTCACTTTTTTACGCTAACGTTGATACTGCTCATTACAGTACCCCTTTTTGGGAGAAGATGTGTTTTTTTCTACTCACATGTATTGGCAAAGTTTATGGTTTTTGCAGAAATTTGCATTGTAAGATTTGTACAACTTGTAAGTGCAACAGGTTTATTTGGAAAAAAAATATGAAAGTAAACCTGGTTGAAAAGTAAAAAAGTGGCTTAAAAAAAAAAAAGAAAGAAAAACCACCAAATTCTTTGAGAGCAGAATGTAACCTCAATATTGTTATTGGAACAATATATGTTTTATTTTGTTGTTATAATGTCAACAGTGTGGCAAAAGCAAATGACCACTTCTGAATTTCAAGAAAGACTTCACAGACCTCCAAGTATACCAGGTTGAAATAGATTGAGGTAGTTTAAAAAAATATCCCTTTTAGGGAACAGATACTGCACCAACATGGCAGAAGAGGAAGAAGTAAGGGTTATATTGTTTTTATTATGCTAAGAGTGTGATAGTGAAAGTGAAAAGTACAAGAATTTGAAAAAAAAAATGAATTGAGGTACATTGCAAGACAGGAGGTGGGACTCTAACTTTCTGAGAACAGATTCTGTACCAACATGGCATTGAAGGAATGACATCTACAGAATTTGAAGAATTTTTTTTTCTTGCTAGTTGAAAAGGGGATAAGTGGCTTAAAAAACAGCCTACCCAGTGGCCCATAAAAGCCATGTATTGTTCATAATATTGCCCATAACTACTGCTCCACCTGTCAATGGAGCAGTGCATCTTCCCCCACACTGACATATTCAAGAAGAGAATGAACGACATGGGCGGTGCATGGACAACACACAAATATCATCTGTATGCAGCCCGTGCACCAGCTGTGTTTCTGTGGCCCCTTTCATTAATTGAATAGGAACCGCAGAAGCAGGGCCGCAAAATTGGACAGGAATAGAACCTGTTCCACATATTGCGGCCTGGACCGCCGGCCTGAACACATGACTGTGTATTTCATGGTCATGTGTATGGGCCCATAGAATGGAATGAAACCCAGATATCACACTAATCATTCATACGGTCATGTGCAAGGGGGCTTAAACATATGGTAATATAAAGTAATATAAAATAATGGCAACGAGGTATTCTCTACTGAGGCTGAGTACATGTCATTGGTTTGCAAAACTCAGTGGAATTTACTAAGTGGTATGGCAACAACTGCAGCAACAACAACTAGGCCAGTTGCGGTGTAAGTTACTGAACTGCCTGATGACTGTATATAGATTGTTGTTTTCTGATAATTCCCTTATGGATGCCTGAGATTGGAATGGAGGAGCTGGAGTATAAGCAGATGGTGATAATGACGATTATGTATTAGGTGTGATGTGGCCTAGCTATAAGGAAGATCTGAATCCTTCTTAGTTTCATCATCAGTCATCAATAACGGAATATCCAGCAAGAACAAACAAACAATCCCAATTATCCACTTGTACACCAACTTAATTTGCATCTGGCCAAGTTGCTGGTGGGTGCAGTCTCTACAGTGCGTGTTAGTGCATTCCCTTGCCTTAAGGCAACTGATCATGTACACTGGGCCTAATCAGCATATGAATAAAAATGGTCTTATTCAAAAAATGCTGAGGCAATTTACATACTAAATGTATGTGTGGAATAGCCTTTCTATAGGCTATGCAAGGATGTGATTAGTTAAAAATGACTTTTCCCAATGAAAGAGCCCCTTTAAATGGAGTCCCTCAGTATACATCCTAACAGAGACTCAGGGATAAAGTACAACGATACCAACAAAAACCAACACACCAACACAAAGATGGTACACAAGCAAAGCTAAATTACAGAACAAAACAAACATGAGAAGTTCAGGTCATAGGATAAGCTGATCAAATAGTATAACCAGCATAGACTGGAGCAAGCCCCCAACTTAAATTGCAACCTAGAAGGGGGGCAGAATCACAGGGAAAAATCCCTCCCAAATCACAGACTTCAAACAGACTACAATGAACCCTTGCCAGCCCGGACCAGCCCTCTAACACATATATTCTAATATGGGCCACTCTGTGGACATATGGAACTGCAATTCTGGTTAGGAAAAGTATGTGGCTTTCACAGCTCACCAAGTCAATGTTGAAAATTAGAATACAAATGGAGTAAAAACTGGGAATAGAGGGAGCGCTACTGAGTGAAGAGTGAGTCCAAGGGTTGATTGGTAACGTCACTTTATTGGTTCCAATGACAGAAGATAAAATGATAGACTACGCATTTCAACGCTGGTCAAGCGTCTTCTTCAGGCCAATGTGTATTCCACTGTCAGAGCGTGGGAACCTATATACTATAACCTATATACCCATATATATATATATGGTGCCCGGGAGGAGATGCAACTGAGAGATCATTATCTTTTTTCAACATACGGCTGCCAGTCCTTTTTATATTTTTAACCTCAATATTGAAAACATGACCATTTGGCTGTTTAGATTTTTTTACCCACTGCACCCTTCACTGCATAGGATAAATATTTTCATATTTTAATAGTTGGGACTTTATTGAGGACAGAGATACCTAAAGTATTTATGTTCATTATTGTTTATTTATTTTAAATACTTTGATCTAGGAAAAGGGTGAGTTGAACTTTTGTATTTTTCTTAATACTTTTAAAAACTTTTTTTTTCTTTAACTTTTATGTTCAGACCCCCTAGGGTTCAAGGTCTGCCCCATATAGGGTGTGAACATTAAAAGTAAAAGAAAAAAAGTTTCTTAAAGTGTTTAAAAAAAATACAAAACGTCAACTCACCATTTTCCCGACTACTCATACTATACACTGCAATACTAACATTGTCTTATCCTAAGACATGCAGTGATACTTCTTTGTAATGAACACCTAAAATTGGTGTGTGAGTGGTCTTCTCTAGAGATGAGCGAACAGTGAAATGTTCGAGATTCGATATTCGTTACGAATAGCATCTCAATATTCGACTATTCGAACGAATATCGAACCCCATTATAGTCTATGGGAGAAAATGCTTTGCTACAGTGGATCCTACCATTCGACTCAGGAGAGTCACCAAGTCCACTATGACACCCCAGGAAATGATGCCAACACCCTGGAAAGCAACTGGGACAGCAGGGGAAGCATGTCTGGGGGCATCAAGTACCTTTATTATGTCGGGATCCCCTGTCAGCTTGCAATATGTCGGAGCGGACTGTTTCCCATAGGAATAGAACCAGCGTTGATTGGCCGAATGCTGTAAGACTGGCCAATCAACGTTGGTCAATGCATACCTATGGAGAAATGAAGCAGAGCCAGCCGTGCGCTCAGCTTGGCTATTCCTCCTGTCACACACATCTCTGGTGTAACATAGCACACACTCAGCTCTGCTACATCTCTACACTCTGTTGTAGAGATGTAGTAGAGCTAAGTGTGAGCTGAGCTCTGCTACACACGAGATGTGTGTGACAGGAGGAGTAGATAGAGGGTTGGTTGGGTGTAGTGCAGAGCTGCTACACCAGAGATGTAGCAGAGCTGGCCGATGTTAGCAGCGCTGAGTGTGTTAGTCTGCTGCATATCTGCCAGCTTTCCTACATCTACATCTCCTACACACTCAGCTCACCTACATCGGACTCTACACGCTCTGTTTATCGGTATAGTCGAGCTGAGTTTGTAGTATCGGACACTACTGTTTGTTGATTAAGCAGAGCTGGGATTGTAACGACTATCCTATTCACGACACAGAATGTCCCCCACGCTGTGTAGTGATTAACCCCTTCCCCCCACCCCCATTGGTGTCCGCTTACCTGCAGCTCTTTGCTCTTGGTCCACTTCGATCCATGGTCCCGGTTTCAGAGCGTCCTGCCCCCTCTCCCCGACTATTATTATAGAGAAGGTGGAGCTTAGGAGAGTGTGAGCGGGGATTCTCCCCGCAGAGTTCCCGCCCACACTCTCCTAAGCCCCGCCTTCTCTATAATAATAGTCGGGGAGAGGGGGGCAGGGCGCTCTGAAACTGGGACCATGGACCAAAGTGGACGAAGAGCAAAGACCTGCAAGTAAGCGGACATCGGGGAAGGGGGTTAATCACTACACAGCGTGGGGTACATGCTGTGTAGTGAATAGGATAATCTCCCACACTGCACACTCAGTTGGCTATTCCTTAGTAGTACTAACACGCTCAGCTCAGCTATTCCTTTAGTAGTTCTGAGCCATAGGAATGCATTGACCCGCGTTGATTGGCCACTGTACGGGCATTCGGCCAATCAACACTGGTCAATGCATCCCTATGGGAAAAAGTCAGCTTGCGCATATCGCAAGCTGACAGGGATCCCGACAAGATAGAGCCCCAAAGAGCTAAGTGAGTGACATTCCCCCCTAAATAAAGGCTAGCTAACCCTGCCTGTAGATCTGTCCCTGTGTCACATTTATATAGTTCACAGTCCCAAATTAGTTGAATGGTAAATCCACCATTCGTCTAAATTGGAGGTTATCTGTTTCTGTCCGCCAATAACTTTTTCCGATTTCTTTTCACTGCCTACCTTGTCATATTTCCTGTCCCACCTCCCCTGAGCTGTTATTGGTGCAAAAAATGCGCCAGGGAAGGTGGGAGGGAAATCAAATTTTTAGTGAGTTTGCCACGTGGTGTTCGATTGGAATCGAACACCTCGAACGGCCTGATATTCGATCGAATATCAATTCGATCGAACACCGTTCGCTCATCTCTAGTCTTCTCAAATAAAATGGCTAGTATGGAAAACTGAAAATCCATCAATGAAAATATAGTCTGGGCAAGTGGTTGGACTTCTCAAAGAGGTGGTCTTTTGGAAAGGTTTCACTAACGTGCTAGTATTTAGAGCAATATTTAAATGAATCACTAAAAATTACATTAAAATTACTTTATATCAAAGATTAAAATTTGTGACACCAGTAGGATGAAGGCAAATCATAAGGCTACAGCCCCACGTAGCGAGCCACAGCAGAAAAATGCCGTGGAAAAAATGCAGCAAAAATGCTTTGACTGAAGAACTGCAGAATTTTTCTCTATGGACATTCTGCTTCTATTATACCTATACAGAAAATACCAGCATTTTTGTAGGCATGATTGACATGCTGTCATCTTTTAGTCAAAATCCTATCCACTTTGCAGGCACTGTAAAACGCAGCATTTTTTTGCCACAGGTTTGCCACAGGTTCTCTATTTCCGGCCACCAATAACTTTTTCCGATTTTTTTTTTAAAGCCTACCTTGTCGTATTTCCTGTGCCACCTCCCCTGCGCAATTATTGGAGCAGAAAATGCGCCAGGCAAGGTGGTAGGGGAATCGAATTTTTAGTGAGTTTGCCACGTGTGCTCTGCACTCTACTGCACTCTACTGAAATGGCCCTCACAAAAGTCTCCAATGATCTCCTAATGGCTAAATCCAATGTTGAATTCTCTCTTCTTATTCTTCTGGACCTCTCTGCAGCTTATGACACTGTTGACCATCAACTCCTCCTCACTATGCTCCGCTGAGTCGGCCTCAAGGACACTGCGCTTTCCTGGTTCTCCTCTTATCTTTCAGACCGCACTTTCAGTGTATCATTTACAGGCTCTGTTTCTTCCCCTCTCTCCCTTGCTGTTGGGGTTCCTCAGGGCTCAGTCCTAGGCCCCTGCTCTTCTCTCTCTACACAGTCCCCATTGGACAAACCATCACCAGATTTGGCTTCCGCTACCATCTTTATGCTGATGACACCCAATTATACACATCTTCCCGGGACATCACCCCTGCATTCATACAGAACACCAGAGATTACCTTTCTGCTGTCTCAAATATCATGTCTTCGCTCTATCTGAAACTAAATCTCTCTAAGACTGAACTACTACTGTTTCCACCATCTAATAGATCTGTCCCTGATATATCCATTGCAGTCTCAGGCCTTACTATAACTCCTAGGCAGTATGCCCGCTGCCTCGGGGTCATGTTTGATGCAGACCTTTCCTTCACCCCTCATATTGAATCACTTGCATGCTCTTGTCACCTCCACCTCAAAAACATCTCCAGAATACGCCCTTTCCTTACCAGAGATACATTAAAGACACTTATTGTCTCTCTGATTCATTCTCGCCTTGACTACTGTAACTCCTTACTAATCGGTCTTCCCCTCACTAAACTCTCCCCTCTACAATCTATTCTGAATGCAGTGGCCAGGCTCATCTATCAGGCTAGAAGCTGCAGCGATGCCTCGGGTCTGTGCCGGTCGCTACATTGGCTGCCTATTCATTATAGAATAAAATATAAAGTTATCACTCTCATCCACAAGTCTCTCCATAATGCCGCACCTCCCTACATTTCCTCCTCATCTCTGTCTACCGCCCAACCCGTGCTCTCTGTTCACTCAATGACCTAACACTTACATCCTCTATTATCAGAACTTCCTACGCTCGTATACAAGACTTCTCCTGAGCTGCACCACTTCTCTGGAATGCTCTACCCCAGACAATCAGATTAACTCCCAATTTCTACAGCTTCAAGTGCAAACTAAAGACACATCTTTTCAGACAGGCCTATCACAATTCTTAATGTAAACCCTTCCATACCATCATTAGAATCCCCAAAATTTAACCCTCCTCTGTCCCTGCTCCCACATTACCCCACATGATATGATGCCATTTCAGTCTAACTTTATATGTCCAGGCACCATCCACATGTTAAAGGACACGACTGGTGACGGCTCAAATTTTTTTGTTTGTGTAATGACAGTAACCTCTATTACAAATTTATCTGACCACTGTATAAACAATGCCGCCCCTGCTACCTCTTGTGTCACCCCCTCTACCTCATAGATTGTAAGCTCTTGCGAGCAGGGCCCTCAGTCCCATTGTGTGAAATGGCTTTTCTTGTAATGTATCTTTCTGTCTGTATTTTTTTTTTTTTTTTTAAATGTAGATTGTGAGCCCCCCATAGAGCTCACAATGTACATTTTTTCCCTATCAGTATGTCTTTGGAATATGGGATGGAAATGCATGCAAACACGGGGAGAACATACAAACTCCATGCAGATGGTTTTTTTGCCCTTGGCGGGATTTGAACACCAGGACTCCAGTGCTGCAAGGCTGCAGTGCTAACCACTGAGCCACCGTGTGGCCCCCTTTCTGTCTGTATTTTAACTCTACTAATTGTACAGTGCTGCGGAATATGTTGGCGCTATATAAATAAAATTTATTATTATTATTATTATATTATTACACGTACAATGTGGCATTTACAGTTATCTTCCATTTGTCCAGTATATTATCCAGTGTGGGGAATTTAGCTTGGTAGAAGCAGTGGTGCAGACCCAAACAGAACCAGCCAAGGCAGGGACAGAAAATATGCATTAAACTGGTTTATTTAGAAAAAAACAGGAAAATAAATAAACCTTGACTTCAGGCACAAAATAAGCAAAACACAGCCTTAACTTCAGCAAAAACAAAATAAAAACCTGCTCGTTTGAGCTACTAACTAAACAAAACTTATAACCTAACTATATTCTATACCCCAGATCCGCCCTGTACCACATATATGTCAGAAACCTTGGGCTAATATACCTGTACTCCAGCACGCTGCCTATCATCTTCTCTCACCAGGTATAATATTCAGATATACTCCTGTTCCTCCATGTTTGATGCACAACTGTGTGCCCCATGCCATCCTGCCAATGATGTATTGTACAAGAAAACCATTTTATAAAGGAGTTAAACAATATAATCAAATACTTTATATTTATATATTAATAATCATAAAAAAATCCTACTTTTGTTTTTATCTATGATACAGCCTCCAATCATAAAGAGAGCTTTTAGTGACTCTAGGTCAAAATGAATACGTGTGGTTCCACTAGTCATGTGTTTCGAATCCATAGATATTTTTCTTACCACTATGACTTTATGACAGCCAGATGTGAGTGTTGAGAAAACCACAATTGCTGACTGGTCAGGCATTTTTCAAACCTTTGGATTTTTCAAAGTCTTGGTTCTTATTACTGTCTGCCTGTAATCATATCTTCACCATAGGGAGCTTCTGATGCTTTTCATTTGCATCAAGTCAGTTGCCTTCTTTCCTGTTTCTTTTTTCCCTCCCCTCTGGAAATAAGCTTAAATAATTTAAGAAACTGCACACATGGATAGTGATTACTGAACCATTCTGAAACACTCCGCGCAAATGGACTATTATGCGATGGGAATAGAACTTCTTCTTGTTATCTTCGCTAACATTCCTGTTTCAAAGCATTTTATTTCATTGTCTACAAATTGTGAATAACTGAGCTACACATGTGTTCTACAATTTGATTCTTTCATATTCAACAATTTGTGTTCCCTTCAGAAAATTCATCACAACATATTTTTCCAAGCAGTGCATATTATTAACCTGCAACATGTATCAGAAGATAAACCTCTGTGGTTTTAGAAACACAGGTCTGTTAGGAGGTAGGCACCGACACAGACAATCAAATAGACAGACTCAGCATGTCACCTCTGTGACAGGGATTTCCGAGAAGTGCTTGTCTAGTAAAATGCATAGAATACTACTACAGAATACTGCAGATTACGTGCATTTTCTACGGGACAACCATAAGAACGTTTCATTTTTTCTAAAAATTACTACTTGATGTAGTGATGTACAGTATGGTGTATATGCATCCTTACAAGGGAAATTCAGATGTGTCAGAAGATGACATGGCTGAGATTGAACAAAAGGGCTTCTCTTTAGCTTCACCTAAGGCCTGGTTCACATCTGCGTTCAGTATTTTGTTCAGGTAGTCTGCATGGGGACCTCCAGAACAGAGTACCAAACACATTGACCCCATAGACTATAATGGAGTCCGTGTGTTTTCCGTGTGCCGTCCGCATGAGTCATGCAGAGAAAAAAGTACTTCAAGAACTACTTTTCTCTCCACATGACTTGTGCGGACACCGGACAGAAAACATACGGACTCCATTATAGTCTATGGGTCCATGGGTTTTCATAAGCTCACCACTTGATAATACGTTCGGTATTCCTTTCAGGGGCCCCCATGTGGACTCCCCAAACGGAATACCGAACGCAGATGGGAACCAGACCTTAGGTTGTCTATGAATGTCTGACCACACCTGCCCCAAATGAAGCTGATAGAGGCCCAGGCGGAAAAAGGGTGGATGTAAAGTGCTTTTATGAGAAAAGGTGCACTAAGGCTTCATTCACATCTGCGTTTGGATTCTATCCAGAGGAGTCCACATGAGGAACCCCCCCTCAATGGAATATCGAACGCAATTGCAAGGGGTGTGCCAGTGAAAGCACACAGACCCCATAGACTATAATGGGGTCGATGAGCTTGCCATCAGATCTTTGCAGGGATCATGCAGACAGGAAAGTAGTTCACAATCTACTTTCCTGTCTGCATGATTCGTGCGGGTAGCGCGCGGCCAGCACACGGCCCCCATTATAGTCTATGGGATCCGTGGGCTTTTACTGCACTCTGCTTGCAGTTGCATTCAGTATTCCGTTCGGGGGGGTTCTCATGTGGACGCCCCCGGACGAAATACGAATGCAGATGTGAACGAGGCCTAAAGTCCACACTCAAAGCAAGGTTTAAGAAAACACCATTTGTGGTCTTGTCACACACAGTATCCGTAATGTGAGAGCCACATCAATGATTGTCTGTTAATCAGTAAACAGATCAGTAAGTTGACATTACTGTTGCTTGGAAAAGCAATTTAACCCTTTAAAAATGCAGGACAGTTTGGTCATTAACGCTTGAAGACCTTTTCATCATTTTCCTCTTCGCTTTTAAAAATAACATATTCATTTTTCTGTCAACATAGCCATATGCCAGGTTCTTCTTTATGCAACAAGTTTCAATTTTAGTTGGCACCACTTTAAAGTGCATATGTTTTGTGTAGCTTTTATTAACATTTTTGGTTGCCAGCTTAAAAAAGTAGAAATCTGTTTTTCCTCTTTTACTAAATAAATAAAACACCATTTTGCATAAATAAATGACTTGCCTGGTAACACTGTGTTCTGTAACACTGTAGCTGTGTTACTAGTTTGTTGACAGAGCTATGTAAGTCTTGGGCCACACATGGTGCAAACGCCACTGTAAAAAAACATGGTGTTTAACAGTCACTGCAGATCCCATCCACATTTTGTGGAAAAATACATGCGGTGGACACACTGATATTAACAAAACTGTCGTGGGGCCTTAGCCTTAAGGCTGGAGCACCACGTGGCATAAACATTGTGGTAAAATACATGCATCGGACACACTGTGATTTCCAAAACCATTGCAGTTTTGGAAATCGCAGCATGTTAATTATACCTACAGAAACGTTGGCGGTTTCCCTATAGGTATAATGGAGGCAGAAAGTCCGCAGAGGAAACCTGCGGAAACTGGAACAAAACTCACATTAAAGGATAAATATATAGAGATGAGCGAACACCATTCGAAACTGCCGTTTCGAATAGCACGCACCCATAGGAATGAATGGACGCAGTCAGCACGCAGGGGGTTAAGCGGCCAGCCGCCGGCAAAGTCTGCGTGCCGTCCGCTTCCATTCATTCCTATGGGAGCGTGCTATTCGAAACGGCAGTTTCAAATAGTGTTCGCTCATCTCTAATAAATAACATTACTTTTGTTATTTTTGTATAGTTCAGATTTATACACACTCACAGTGATACCTAATATTTTCATTTAATTATTGTACCTTATTTATACATGAAATGGGAAATCTTTTTCTGTTTTTTCTTTTTGTTTTTGTTTTTTTTAACCCCGGAACCTTGTGATCTCCTAGTAAGTTCACACAGGTTTTCTTGGTCAGGGTTTTGAGGCGGATATCAATGGGAGCCGCTCAGGTCTTTTTTCTGGGAGCCGTTACTTCCAGCTCCCAGAAAAAAAAAAGCAAGGTTCTGGTCCAAAAAACCACATGTGAACTTACCCTAATAATTCTTGGTCACAGCTATTTTATAAAACCGCAACCGGGAAGCAATATAGCAATTGAAATTCCTGCAACATCAGTGCACTATACTATTACAATACTGACCGTTCACACCCAGTGAGATATAATACTATAGTGCAAAGCAGGTAAGGCCTCATTCATATCTGCGTCGGTAATCCGTTTGGGGAAGTCCGCATGGGAACCTCCTCGAACAGACTACCAAACGCATTTGCAAGCAGTGTTGCAGTGACAGCACATGGACCCCATAGATTATAATGGGGTCCGTATGCTTGCCACAAGATCTCCACATGGAACATGCGAACAGGATAGTACATCAAAATCTACTTTCCTTTCCGCATGATTCGTGCGGGCAGGGCGTGGCAAGCACATGGACCCCATTATAGTCTATGTGGTCCATGTGTTTTCACTACACAATGCTTGTAAATGCGTTTGGTAGTCTGCATTACCAAGCACAGATGTGAACCAATGGTGTTAGAGGGCTTGTTCAAACTAAATCTAAAACCTGGACCAAACCTGAAACTAAAGCTTGAAATCAGCGATGTGTTTAAGTAAATAAAAAACTTTTTTCTGTTCCCAAGTAAGTTACCGCTCAGCAGTTCTGTTGTCTTGTTATGTGTAGTTTGAGAGCAGGTCATTGCTGCACCAACACAGGCCTCAGCATTGACCTCTATACAAACAACATATAATTTTCATGACTGGTCTTAGTAGTAATGTGCCATTTGTTGAGTGGTCACTGGTGAGGTCTGTAAATTGTGCAGCAGTGACCTTCCCGCCACATAACGTTACAACAACTCCTTGAAATTGTTATACACATATCTGGATATCTGTAGCCAAGAGGACAGGCAAATGGGACACATCAGCACTATCCCATAAAACAACAAGAACAAACATTTGTAATGTCCTTTTCTCAATAATAGACTCAAAGCACAGTCCAGTGGTTAACTAAATGGCATTTAGCAGCATTCTACTGTATGTATAGTGAGGATATTATTCTTTACCTTCAAATTCCAGACTGAAGAGAAGTGTTAAGTCTTGATTCAACATTTTCCAGGGATAAGATCTTTCCGATCAGTCTGGGTGCTGTGTCCCAGAGCATGGGCGCTGTATGCTTCTAGCTCCAAATTGTTTAAGGTGGATCCTGGGAATGGGCAGCTTATTTGTACCTACTGATCTGAGAGGTCGGCAAGTATTTAGGGGTTTTTGATCTAGTTCACATGCTGTTCTGCGTAGGCTCTGAAGGATGTTTGTGATCTGTTTCATAAATTCAGTAAAATTGTAGCCGTTGACTTAAAGCATTATTATTGCTGACTTTTGGACTGTTACATAGTTACATAGTTGATGAGGTTGGATAAAGACATTAGTCCATCAAGTCCAACCTATAACCCTACAATCCCTACAGTGTTGATCCAGGGGAAGGCAAAAAACCCCATAAGGCTCATGCCAATTGCCCTATTTCAGGGGAAAAAATTCCTTCCTGACTCCAAATCTGGCAGTCAGTATAAAAACCCTGGATCAACGTGTCCTTCGTGTCCTTAAAATCTAGAGTCCATAACCGGTTATATTTTTCTCTTCAAGGAAGACATCCAGGCCCTCTTTGAACTTGTTCAGTGAATCCGCCATCACCACATCCTGGGGCAGAGAGTTCCAGAGCCTCACTGTTCTTACTGTGAAGAATCCCCTTCTATGTTTCTGGTGAAACCTTCTCTCCTCCAGATGTAGAGGATGTCCTCTTGTCACTGTCACTGGCCTAGGAGTAAAAATATCCTTAGAAAGTTCTTTGTATTGTCCGTAGGGAGGTCATTTGTTGGATTTTTTTGGGTCACTTAAACTTTGTCCCTGAATTGGGGCAAATTTTTCACAGAGTTGTTGTGATAATGGGATAGTACGTTTTAGGTAGTGTGTGGACTTCGCTGCTCCACAACTCTCCATCCAGATATTCAAAAAAATAGTTATCCATAGAAAAAATGGATGGAGTAGATCTGTCAAAACAAACTGGCTGTTTGAAAGTAGATCTCACTCTGATTCTTATACTTATAAAGTGGAGATAAATAATAAAAACAAGATCTGTCACCAGTAAACATGAGAGTTTATTCTGCACAGCTTATAAATGAATTGAAATACAGATAAAGCAAACATTATAATTTCCATGGTGTGACGTAGTGTTAATGTAGTGTGCTATACTCTATGCAATAAACACAGTATACAATTCATAGATGTACTATTCGGACAGTTTGCTAGTGCTTGCTGTAATGGTAATCTTTGTTACTTGTTGCTCCCAACTGGAACACCTTTTCTTAAAGCGTTGCATTGTGCTGTTTTTCAGGTATTCCTCTTAAAATGAATGTCACAAGAGTTTACAGGAACTCTTCATGTCTTTGAAAAACCTTGACTGTTGGTTCATAGTCTACATTCAGAAAATGAAAAGAATAAACATTAAAAACAGATGAAACTGACTATAAAAATGGTTGAAACTGTCAGTTTTCAATTTACATTTTCCATCAGCATATCGCATATTTTTTTTTTAGCAATTTACTGACCATGTATCAGTGTTCAACATCTGTTTTGCATAAGTATCAAAAACAGATCAACTTTCTATTGGATCCATCGGGTCAAAAAATGGACAATGATAGGATGTTTCCTATTTTTTTAACTGACAGCACACACTGATAGTTGTAGAAAATTATGTGTATGTAACCATTAGCTCCCACTGTTCTAAAGATGGACATGTAAAAAGAGATTGTTTCATGTCCATTTTTCTTTTTTATATGTATATTTTTTTCCCTTATTAGTATTTTTTTTTGGAGTATGGGAGGAAATCCACACAAAGACAGGGAGAACATACAAACTCCTTGCAATTGTTGTCCTTGGCAGGATTCGAACTAAGGACTCCAGTGCTGCAAGGCTGTAATGCTAAATACTGATCCACTCTGTGGCTCCTGTCAATTTTTCATTATCATATGCATAGGACTTTACAACTAAGTAAACCCTATTTTTGCAAATATTCCTTCCTGTATAAGAAGTAATACTTAGAGGGACTTTATAAGATTAAAAACTTTATTAGTTTCTAATGATATACTTGTCAATACTTGGGGCTTGTTTACAACATTGATAAACATGAAAATGTACATGGTTGTGCTTCTATGGCAGTTAGTATAGATTTTATGCTATAGTTTAATCAGAACAAATTTATTAACCCTGGGATTTTGTATGACAATTTTCATTAATTCCTTGGCTGGTGAAAGAATTGCCTCAATTATTAAAAGGTTCCAGGCTCTTAATAATTCTACACACTCCTGTGAATCAGTCAGAGAATGCCGTAGATTTCAGGTATAGCTCACACCCATATTATAAGATAAGTTATAGGAAATATGTTGAACCGAGGCATCCTCACCTTGGACTTCCTTGGACTTTGCCCTGCTCTGCCCACTTTCAGAAAGAAAATTGTGAACAGAATGCAAAGCAGCACATCTTTGGCACAAGAAGGGACCATGAGTCAACATGCACCAACTACTCCCATCTACACCTGATTTCTGCCATGGCGGGAATAGTAAATTTCTCCTATAGTGTTCTGCAACTGAAAAGGAAAGGAAAACATGAGCACCATGTAATAAAATAAATACTGTGTACCTAAAAATAGAAGTCCTTAAGTGATCTCCTAAAACAAATACATTTTACAAAATCTAGAAAGTGAAGTGAAACATTCAAACAATTTTCACTTGGTTCTACTAAGTCACAAAGTAATAGGGTGAAAAAAAAAAGAAATCCATGATAGGATAGAAAGCCAGCGTAAGACTGACCCTGTATTAGTATGTTCTAAAATTATTACATTTACAGAAAACAAAGTTACTCATGTCACTCAGAATTCACATGAGATAATGTATATAATAATACTGTAAGGCTACATTCAGCAGACCAAAGTACAAAGCTGCCATGGAAATCATCCATTTTACATAGCCACCTTGTACCCTAGGGGCACCAATTTTTAAGGATTTGAGTGCATGGAAGAATCTATGAAAATGGACAAAAATAGAACATGACCTATATTTTGATAGTCCATAACACAGTCATTATTCACTGTAGTGTGAATATAGCTTTAGTGCCCTCCCAGGCAATACAGGTTTCAACTGCTGGTCAGTTAGTTGACATAGGACTTTCCAAATGTCAGTACAGTAAATATACTTATAGACTGAGAATGTTACCCCCCTACACTACAAATACCAGTAAAAATGAAAAAAGTGAAGCTCTTACCACCTAGAACGAAGTAGAGTCTGAATGTATGCATGAACAATGGCAAAGGGCTGCAGGAGGGAACCCCCAGAATGTGGCTACGGGTTAAAGTACCAAACTGCAAATGAAGGAATTGTCCACTCCAGCATGCCGGATAAAAAATAACTTTTACTTCAAAAAGAGTTAAAAAGTCACATGAATGTGGATCCCAGACATGTTACAACCAAAGGGAAAAAAACTAGCTTACGCGTTTCAGGAGTATACAATGTGTCCCTTACTCATAGCTAAGAGTATTTTTGGAGTATTTTTGGAGTATGGGAGGAAATCCACACAAAGACAGGGAGAACATACAAACTCCTTGCAATTGTTGTCCTTGGCAGGATTCGAACTAAGGACTCCAGTGCTGCAAGGCTGTAATGCTAAATACTGATCCACTCTGTGGCTCCTGTCAATTTTTCATTATCATATGCATAGGACTTTACAACTAAGTAAACCCTATTTTTGCAAATATTCCTTCCTGTATAAGAAGTAATACTTAGAGGGACTTTATAAGATTAAAAACTTTATTAGTTTCTAATGATATACTTGTCAATACTTGGGGCTTGTTTACAACATTGATAAACATGAAAATGTACATGGTTGTGCTTCTATGGCAGTTAGTATAGATTTTATGCTATAGTTTAATCAGAACAAATTTATTAACCCTGGGATTTTGTATGACAATTTTCATTAATTCCTTGGCTGGTGAAAGAATTGCCTCAATTATTAAAAGGTTCCAGGCTCTTAATAATTCTACACACTCCTGTGAATCAGTCAGAGAATGCCGTAGATTTCAGGTATAGCTCACACCCATATTATAAGATAAGTTATAGGAAATATGTTGAACCGAGGCATCCTCACCTTGGACTTCCTTGGACTTTGCCCTGCTCTGCCCACTTTCAGAAAGAAAATTGTGAACAGAATGCAAAGCAGCACATCTTTGGCACAAGAAGGGACCATGAGTCAACATGCACCAACTACTCCCATCTACACCTGATTTCTGCCATGGCGGGAATAGTAAATTTCTCCTATAGTGTTCTGCAACTGAAAAGGAAAGGAAAACATGAGCACCATGTAATAAAATAAATACTGTGTACCTAAAAATAGAAGTCCTTAAGTGATCTCCTAAAACAAATACATTTTACAAAATCTAGAAAGTGAAGTGAAACATTCAAACAATTTTCACTTGGTTCTACTAAGTCACAAAGTAATAGGGTGAAAAAAAAAAGAAATCCATGATAGGATAGAAAGCCAGCGTAAGACTGACCCTGTATTAGTATGTTCTAAAATTATTACATTTACAGAAAACAAAGTTACTCATGTCACTCAGAATTCACATGAGATAATGTATATAATAATACTGTAAGGCTACATTCAGCAGACCAAAGTACAAAGCTGCCATGGAAATCATCCATTTTACATAGCCACCTTGTACCCTAGGGGCACCAATTTTTAAGGATTTGAGTGCATGGAAGAATCTATGAAAATGGACAAAAATAGAACATGACCTATATTTTGATAGTCCATAACACAGTCATTATTCACTGTAGTGTGAATATAGCTTTAGTGCCCTCCCAGGCAATACAGGTTTCAACTGCTGGTCAGTTAGTTGACATAGGACTTTCCAAATGTCAGTACAGTAAATATACTTATAGACTGAGAATGTTACCCCCCTACACTACAAATACCAGTAAAAATGAAAAAAGTGAAGCTCTTACCACCTAGAACGAAGTAGAGTCTGAATGTATGCATGAACAATGGCAAAGGGCTGCAGGAGGGAACCCCCAGACTGTGGCTACGGGTTAAAGTACCAAACTGCAAATGAAGGAATTGTCCACTCCAGCATGCCGGATAAAAAATAACTTTTACTTCAAAAAGAGTTAAAAAGTCACATGAATGTGGATCCCAGACATGTTACAACCAAAGGGAAAAAAACTAGCTTACGCGTTTCAGGAGTATACAATGTGTCCCTTACTCATAGCTAAGAGTATGGGACAAATTGTATACTCCCGAAACACGTAAGCTAGTCTTTTTTCCTTTGGTTTTAACATGTCCGGGATCCACATTCATGTGACTTTTTAATCCTTTTTGAAGTAAAAGTTATATTTTTTATCCGGCATGCTGGAGTGGACAATTCCTTCATTTGCAGTTTACCATGAATAACACACTGGCTAGACATAGACAGTAATGAAAAGGGATGCCAAGAGTGGACAATCCTATTAAATCTAGGCACACTCAAAACTACTATACTATAAAACATATATTGCCAATATAAAGGTTATGATTATTAAATATTTCCTAAGGTTAATAGGACTTATAAGCCTTTGTATTAGGAGGTTATAATTTGATGAGCAAAGAAAGGAAAAAGGCAAATGATTGGCTAATTTGAGGTTTCGGCTAGTTTTCCGTAAACTACTCAGACTGTAATATTGATTTAAAACCATTGTATATATTGACCTAGCTGGCAGTTTGCTGGAAATGTGAATTTCAAGTTACTTTGCTTTCAACGGAATATATCATCGCTAACTATCCCAAGTAAAGTATATTCACACTTATAGACAGATCATTATGGATCCTTTTTTTGAATTCAAAATAAGTTGTATCTCTCTGTTTTGGCACGATAAGCCACAGTAAAGTGCTTGCATGCAAGTTGTATGAGCTTTGCAGATTCCCTTCAGAGCTAAAAAAAAAAGTGAATGCAATCATTAAAATGTATGGTGTAGAAATGGAAACAGCTTACATAGCTGTTGCTAGCTCTGCATTTTATCACTAAATGACTAAGGCACGAATGCCATCATTAAGGGATCTTTTTGTCCTAACCAAAGTCAGAACATTCAATTACCAAAGACCTATAATGCTTACAAATGATATTTCAATATAATATCTTTACTTGGAATATCCAAGTAGTAACATATTTATATACAACACTCTGAAAGTTAAATATAAATTAATAAAGAAAAAAGATGGTGAGGAAGTGAAGTACCATGTCTTGCCAACTTGACATCACATTTTAATGTGAAACATCCCTCCAAAATAGATGGAAGGTATAATCTGCAATAATAAAGTACAACCAGAGAATGTTTAAACATTTATATTTTATATAATAGAAAAATAGATCTAGTTCAAGAAAAATTGCTATTCCTAATTAAATCAAAATGGTTTGTTAATTGGAGGTTAATTTTATATTGTCAAAGCATTTGTTAATATTTAATGGGCAGAATTGCAACAAGTTTTATACTACTTTAGTTCTGAAATATTGAAATAGATAATAAAGTTTTAGTAAGAAAAATTATTATTTGTATAATCAAAGTCATAAAATTTTTATTAAGCTATCTGTATCAATTGTACACCTGTCTCAAGATCTCTGCGTGCAGTTAATAATAAGGAATCATCGCTGTTTAATTTCAGGGGCACAAATCGGTGCTAGACACATGATGATCATGCACTTACATAGCATTATTATTATTATTATTATTATTTATTTATTTATTTATATTGCACCAATAATTCCATGGTGCTTTACATATGAGAGTTTACTTATGGTACACAAAATATACAAAACAAATACAATATTATCAGTGACCGACTGGCACAGTTGAATAGAGGGCCCTGCCTGCAAGGGCTTACAGTCTATGAGCATCTATAGCAATCTATCATGTTTTTAGGCACAGCTCTGTTCATTATATTGCAATTGTAACAAACCGTATACTAGGGATAAAACCTATAACCAACCAACCATACATATCAATACCTACAACCACATTGTCTGGCACCATTTGGTTTGTGTGTTTATCATTTATCGGTAAATAAACTTTGTATCTATGGGGTTATTCATATATTTATGAATTGTGTATTTTGTCATTGGGCATTTCTACATACAGTATATTTATGCTTTATATCATTTTGGGGATTATATGCGATATTCTATAATTCTATTAATTATTTATGATATTTACATTATGCATTATTAATGTTGGATGCCCAATGGTACTACACTGTCCTTTGTGTGTTTTTAATTTGTTTTAATTGCTTTTAATTGCATCTTGCAAACTTAAATATCATGGATTGATTATTAGAGATGAGCGAATACTGTTCGATCGAGAAGGTATTCGATTGAATATCAGGATATTTGAGATATTCGATTTCGAATGAATACCACGCGGTAAATGCAGTAAAAATTTGTATCCCCTCCCACCTTCCCTGGCGCTTTTTTTGCACCAATAACTGTGCAGGGGAGGTAGGACAAAAAAGAGAAAAACGTAAGTAAAATAGGAAAAAGTCATTGGCTGGCGAAATCAGATGACCTCGGATTTATAAGAATAGTGTCAGCCATGCTTGTGTCATTTGTGGCTTGGAGAGATAGGGAGAGACATTGTGCTGAGGGTCAGAGAGAAACTTTAGCTTCTGCTAGGCAAGAAAAGATCTGAAAACAGCAACACTGCTTGATGAGTCTATAAACACCATCAGCTTATAGGCTCATCTTGCAGAAATTTCTCAAAAACACTTTTTCGGGCTGAAATTCCGTACCACTGGTATACAGTATATAACTGGGCTGAAGCAACAGAATGGGCCTGACACTCTAAACGCTGCTGGGGCAAGTCACAATTCCAAGATAGGGGTGAAAGAACTACTACTTGGGGGTGGCAGGGCTGAATTGGCACAAAGGGGAACACAAAAAAGATCTCTGTTTGTGGGCTGAAGCAACAGAATGGGCCTGACACTCTAAACGCTTCTGGGGCAATTCACAACTCCAAGATAGGGGTGAAAGAATTACTACTGGGGGTAGCAGGGCTGAATTGGCACAAAGGGGAACACAAAAAAGATCTCTGGGGCATAAACTTAAAATGCAGGTGCACAAATCTAACTAGAACTCAAAAGAAAACATAGACACGCAGGTTCTATCATGAAGTTACAAGTAGAAGAGTGGCTTAGCAAGTGACAGTTGGGGTTCATTGTGTGCACTCTATGCCACCAAAAAGGCTAACTGGGGGCGTACTTGCACCCCCTCGCCAAACGCACCCAAACCTCAGCTGGGGGAAGCCTCCACTCACCCCTTCACACCATCCGCGCTGAAGCAATGGGATGCACTGAACTGCCCCGCTTGCCTCGTGTGGGACAGTGACATCAAATGTCACTTCATCCTCCTCCTCTTCCTCAGTCATCCAATGGTGAGAAGATGACAGGAGTGTGCTCTGAATGTTTTCTGGCTAGCAGTGGCTACTTTAGACTTACGAAAATGTCCGCACTTTCACCAGTATATCAAACACAATGGGGTAGGTTTTTAAAAACCTTTGCTCCAACAAGTTGAAAATGTGGGCCATGGGATCGTGTTTGAGTCTGATAACCTCCAGGTTCCAGCCATTATCACACATGCCTGGGCCCAGTTACATCGGCGAGAAAGACATTGCCGTTTCATTTAGGATGGCATCCCTTACCTTGAGGGCAGTGTGTTTTCTGTCAGCCAAGCTGATGAGCTTCAGCATGACCTGCTGATGTCTACGCACACCAATGCTGCAGCGTTTACAGCTCGCAGGTGGGGTCGATGTTAAACAGAGGAGTAGACTTTCTGAGAACCCCTGGCATGAATTTTGGGCTGGGAGAGGAGATATGCCGTCCCAGTTTATGAGCCGGGCCCAGCTTCCTCTACATTTACCCAGCCTGTCATTATAGAGAAGCAGTGTACCTGACCGCATGCACTTGTCCATGTGTCGGTGGTCAAGTGGACCTTAGAGCAAATCACGGAACTCAGTGTCCGACTGATTTTATGGGACACAAGCTGGCGCAAGGCGGGGGCAGCACATCAAGAGAAGTAGTGATGGCTAGGGGCAGCATAGCGAGGTGCCGCAGCTGCCATCAGGTCACAAAAGGCCTGAGTCTCCACTAGCATAAACATCTCCAGGGCCAGCAGTTTTGAGATGAGGCTGTTGAAGGCTTGGGCATGTGGGTGGGTTGCGCTATACTTCTGCCTGCAATGAAATGCCTGGGAGATGGGGAGTTGCTGGGAAGAGGTGCATGATGGTGCAGTCAAAAGGAGCAGAGGCAGAAAAAGGGGAGGATGAGGGTGAAGCCTCCAAAGTGTCAGAGGCAGATGCGGAGGTGTCCTGCCTGGTGATCTGGACTGAAGCGCCAACACTAGAAACAGTGGAAGAGTCAGCGTCGGCAACGCCGGCCGACGATTGTCCTGCGTTTGCTTTCTCTCATTGAGCTCAGTGCTTGCCTTACAAATGATTGCGCATGGCTGAGGTGGTCAGTTTACTTTTCTCAGAGCCCCTATTCAGTTTTGACTTGCATAGTGTGCAAATTGCACTCAGTTTGTCCTCCGCACATACGTTGAAAAATCTATACACCATCAAGGGATGTGGCCCCGATGGGTGACTTTTGGGCGAGTGGCTAGTACAGGTGGGCCTTGCTGGCTCTGGCCTGGCTTCTGTGAAGCAGCTGTCCCATGCCTCTGGATATGCCTCTGCCTCTAGCCACCTTTTTTGGTGCTGCGTTTGCCTCCATATCTACACCGCTTTCCATGCTACACATCACCCCTTTCCAGGTTGAGTCATTGGCCTCATCCTCCACCACCTCCTCTTCCAATTGCTCACTTTCCTCTTACTGCAAAAAGTACATAACCACAGCCTGCCCTGATGGCAACTGTGTCTCGTCATCATCACTGAGTCCAAGAAATGCTTGTTATGGGTCCACAACCACAAAATCGGCAGGAGATGGGGGATGCTCCAGTGTTTGGGCATCAGGACAGAGAAATTCGTCTGTTAGCTCCTTGGATTCGTGAAGTGGTTGAACAGAGTCAAAGAGTGGAAAAGAACCCAAAAACATCTCCTGGGAGGGGGCAAGGGTGGGATGACTGCTGGGAAGATTTGGCATGTTAGGAAGAAGGGGGACCAGACTCTTGGGTAGTGACTGGAGGTAGTGGCTGACTGGCTGGTGCAAAAGCAGCTGGAAGCATTATCCGCTAGCCCTTGTAACACCTGTTTCTGGTGTTCGGGCCTGGTCTGTGTTGTACCCTGCACCCTGCTTAACGTTGCCATCAAGCCAGGGATTGTGGATGAGCACAGTGCTGGCTGCCCCTCACCAGTAGACATTGTATCCGCTGTAGCTTGACCGCGGCCTGGGCCCCCAGCTAGATTTCCTGGGCATCAGGATAAATAAATTATTCTGGTAGCTCCATGGAGGGGGCAAGGGTGGGATGACTCTGCTGGGAAGATTGGGCATGTTGGGAGGAAGGAGGGGTAGACTCTTAAGTATGAACATGACTGGAGGTAGTGGCTGACTGGCTGGTGGAAAAGCAGCTGGAAGCATTATCCGCTAGCCCTTGTAATTCCTGTTCTTGGTGCTCAGGCCTCATCAGTGTTGTAGCCTGCACCCTGCTTAACGCAGCTACCAAGTCAGGATTTGTGATGAGCATATGCTAATGTTTCTTTAGGTTTAAATTTGTGTTTCTGTCCATATTAATGTAGTGTCAGGGTCTGGGGTTGCTAGGTGGGGTGGCATAGACACCAAGTCCGGATTCTTTAGTCCAAAACAAAGGTAGAGTTTATTTTCACTCAAAAAGGTAGTGCAGCACCTAGAATAACAAAAATCAAAAGCCAGTAGAATCATTCAGGACACAGATCCAAAAATATGACCTCTCTGTTGGCTCTCCAGCCAAGCTCTGCCCAAAGTCTGCTGCTGGAGCTGACTTCTTAAGCCTCCTTGACGAGGAGACTCTCAACAGCTGAGTCGATGCAGGAACAAGCGCAAAGTGTGGACTGGAGGGGGTGGAATGACAGGTCCCACTGCCAACCTACCTGCCATTCCTAGAAAATCCAGCCCAATAAACAGAACTTTGAAATAACACTCAGCAGACTAAAGTATCTGCTGAGAACCATTCTTTCTGGAGTTTCTCATCTCACCCACCTGAGTAGTCTGGGTGAGATATACACCCCCTCCATTGTCTGACCAACTATCGGCTTACAGTAGTGGAAAGACGGTTTTCAAGTATTTTTCCACTTTCATAGAGTTTATATTGAGTGTGGAAATTGTCTAGTTGATAGGCTGTGATAGTGGGGTTATCCTGGGACTTGGGCGTGTTAGATGCACACAATGATGGGGTGTCATTGTGGACTTGGTGACTCTCCTTAGTCGAATTTGGGTTTCCCCTGAAACAAGCATTTGTTCCCCATAGACTATAATGGGATTCGATATTCGGTCGAATAGTCGAATATTGAGGGGCTACTCGAAACGAATATCAAATATTTCACTACTCGCTCATCTCTATTGATTATATATTATTATTAGAGATGAGCGAGTACTGTTCGGATCAGCCGATCTGAACAGCACGCTCGCATAGAAATGAATGGACGTAGCCGGCACGCGGGGGGTTAAGCGGCCGGCGTCAAAGCGGAAGTACCAGGTGCATCCATTCATTTCTATGGTGTGTGCTGTTTGGATCGGCTGATCCGAACAGTACTCGCTCATCTCTAAGTATTATGGATTGATTTAATATTTATTTACATTGAATTATTGGGGTTGGGGAATATTTGTTGGTTTTGAGTATTATTGATTTGGGGTTCCCTAGTTTCTTTGAAAAATACATTTTGGATTTTGCGTATATTATGAGACATGGTATTTTTTTTGTTGATCTACTAAGGGAAAAAAACCCTGCCAAGTTCCTTTTAAGGCTTCATTTGTTTCATAAATGCTAAATTATGGAGCTTTCTAAGTCTTCTTCTTTAGAAAATTTCCTGCTACTGTATTTGACTGATGCAGAATTTTTGTAACATCTTCACATAGCTGTTGTTCTGCTGTGTCTGACATAGATCTGACAGTATAGTCATGGCCAAAAGTTTTGAGAATGATACAAATATTAATTTTTACAAAGTCTACTGCTTCAGTTTTTCTAATGGCAATTTGCATATACTCCAGAATGTTATAAAGAGTGATCAGCTTAACAGCAATTACTTGCAAAGTCAATATTTGCCTAGAAAATGAACTTTATCCCCCAAAATACATTTCAACATCATTGCAGCCCTGCCTTAAAAGGACCAGCTAACAGTGTTTCAGCGATTGCTCCATTAACACAGGTGTGGGTGTTGATGAGGACAGGGCTGGAGATCAATCTGTCATGATTAAGTAAGAATGACACCACTGGACACTTTAAAAGGAGGCTGGTGCTTGGCATCATTGTTTCCCTTTTTTAACCATGGTTGTCTCTAAAGAAACATATGCAGTCATCATTGCACTGCATAAAAATGGCCTAACAGGGAAGAGTATCGCAGCTAGAAAGGTTGCACCTCAGTCAACAATCTATCACATCATCAAGAACTTCAAGGAGAGAGGTTCCATTGTTGGCAAAATGGCTCCAGGGCGCCCAAGAAAGACCAGCAAGTGCCAGGACCGTCTCTTAAAAGTGTTTCAGCTGCGGGATCGGGCTACCAGCAGTGCAGAGCTTGCTCAGGAATGGCAGCAGGCAGGTGTGAGTGCATCTGCACGCACTTTGAGGCGGAGACTCTTGGAGCAAGGCCTGGTCTCAAGTTGCGCAGCAAAGACGCCACTTCTCTCCAGAAAAAACATCAGAGGCAGACTGATATTCTGCAAAAGGTACAGGGAGTGGACTGCTAAGGACTGGGGTAAAGTCATTTTCTCTGATGAATCCCCTTTTCGATTGTTTGGGACATCTAGAAAACAGCTTATTTGGAGAAGACAAGGTGAGCGCTACCACCAGTCTTGTCTCATGCCAACTGTGAAGCATCCTGAAACCATTCATGTGTGGGGTTGCTTCTCAGCCAAGGGAATCGGCTCTCTCACAGTCTTGCCTAAAAACACAGCCATGAATAAAGAATGGTACCAGAATGTCCTCCAAGATCAACTTCTCCCAACCGTCCAAGAGCAGTTTGGAGATCAACAATGCCTTTTCCAGCATGATGGAGCATCTTGCCATAAAGCAAAGGTTGATTTTGTACATAATGATTTTATTAGGATAATGGTGTATAAGCTATAGCTGCTCCTGCTGTTTTATCATCTCTTACCTGTTATCCTGCTGCTGGGACAGTTATGGAAACATCTGCTTCATATTGGATCCATGTTTAAGATATTACATTTACTTCACACTTTTCCCATTACATTAGTTATTTCTGTTCATCTGTTGTGTTCCTTAAAGGAGCATTCCCATGTACATAATTATTTTTAAATTTGTAGATAATTAAAAGTTAAACATTTTTGCAAATATAAGTAATTAAACATTTTGCAGAGTTTTAAAGATTTTCTCTAAATATCTTGTGGTCACAGTCTGTTGTCTTGATCGCTTACCAGTGGATAAGACCACGAATGCAGAAACTTGCTAAGGTCAGAAAATCTGCCATGATTTCTTTATTGTGGCCGAGATATCTTCTGATACATGTAGTGTCCCTGCCTGATAACCCGGCTACAATAAGAAAATCATAGCTGGGTTCTTGACAAGTCCCAGACCATAGAAAGTTTCTGCATTAGTGGTCATGTCCATTGGCAATCGAGCAAGATAACAGATGTCACCACTAAGAAAGTTAGAGAAAATCTTTCAAACTTTGCAGATTTTTTAATTAATTATATTTGCAAAAATGTTTAACTTTTAATTATCTGCAAATATAGATAGAATTATATTCATGGGAATACCCCTTTAATGATTTAAGAAGCAGCAAGGTGCACAAGTGCATTTTTTTATTTTTATTTATTTTTAATAATTCTAGCCTCTCCACTGTTTCCATCACATAGGAATTTATTGGTGAGTGATCAGGGGGTTTTATGGACACTGACAGGCTGGCAGTATAGTAGATGAAAATGTGGAGAGGAGAAAACGAACAACATGTAGAAAAGATATGAATGCTTTATCATTATCATCATGCAGGAAAAACTCCATGCTTAAAAGAGCATTTATGGGTTTCAAAAACCACATGCATTTTTTTAAAAATCGCATTGGGTTTACTAATAAAAACGTGTTTTGGGGTTTTTTTTAGGAAAACTAAAGGGATTGAGCTGGATTAAATAAACAAGGCTCCCCTCTTAAGAATTAAACACTACTCCTATCCATGACCTGTGTTTGTTATTGCAGCTCAGATACAATGAACTGAATAGGGGCGAGCTATAACCTGTGGACAGGTTTAGCACTGTTTTTGTAAATAAAAAAAAAAATCTAATCCTGTATAACCAATAAAATAGTGCCCAATAAGGAAAACATAGCTGCTTTTTCTCAAGAAACAGTGCAATACCTGTCCATAGATTATTTCTGGTATTGCAGCTAAGGTGCATTGAAGTGAATGGGGTTGAATTTCAGCACTAAAAGCAAACTGTGGACAGTTGTGGTGCTGTTTATGGAATCTTCCCTAATCTTTGGCTTCCTACATAATACCAAAGTCTCTGAATGGCATACACCTTGATCCTTGGTGTGCATTAACACAGTTCTTGTATTTTAAGTTGTTTTATTTAAAAAAAAAATAAAAAATATATATATATATATATATATATATATACTGTATGTATGTGTGTATATATATATATACACACACACACACACACACATATATATATATGGTATATGAATACTAGTAGAATACCCTCGGCTTCGCTCGCGTAAAACATGTTAAATTGTTGGTCATGCTAAAGTAAAATTTTCAGTGTCATACTGAAATTGATATTTTCAGAGTTACAATAAATCTTTTTTTTCCTCTTTAAATTTTTATTATTTTGGCATTTTCCTAATTTGTCGTAACATTGATGTGAACAACAACTTTTTGTTTAATTTCAACGTTTTTATTGATTTTACATATTCAATACACATTATGTAATATAAACTATTACAGATATTTTTTTTAACTATTTTGTTTATCAAAAATTAAAATTTCTGCCCCTTACACAAACATATAAAACCTTTACACCCAATTAACAACATAGTGCAACCCTTCCCCCTCTCTCCAGTGTAATCTATAAGTAGTTCACGGACCAAAGAGTACAATTGGTTTCCAGTTACACAACTATCTATTGTTAGACAATGTTTCTCGTTTTACCTTCAGGTGCATACCCGTATATAAAAAGATTTTTGGGGTTACCCACACTAGAGCAAGCAAACACAGTGAGAAAAACACAGGCTCTCCAAATTAATGGCAGCTACTTTAAGTGATTGACCTTGTGCTTTGTGTAGGATCAGTTCACACGGGTTTTTTTGGGACCGGAACCTGAGGTGGTCCAAAATACGGGTAGCTGCGACTAGATGCTGGTGCAGTGTACTGACATCCAGTCGCGCACTCCGCTCCGGATTAGGCCCAAATGAATGAGCCTAGTTGGGAGGGAGTGTCTTCAGGCAGATGCCACAAGGTGAAACTGCCTGAAGAATGAACATCTCGCTTCTTTTTCCAGGAGCTGGAACAAAACGGGTGCCGTCTTTTTGGTCAGGATTTTGTTGCGGCTACGGCCTCAAAATCCTGACCAAAAAACCCCTTGTGAACTTACCCTTAGGCTGGGGCTCCATGGACTGGAAATGTCGCAAATTGGCCGCGTAGCAAATTGACAGCATGTCAATTATATCTACGGAAACGCCGGTGGCTTCCCCGTAGATATAATTGTAACAGAAAGTCCGCAGAGAAAAACTCCATGAACTTTCTGTTCTAAGGGCTGTGGGAAAAACTGCGATGCATTCACGCCACAGTTGTTCCCGAGGAGCTTTAGTGCTGCGTTTCCAGCCCGTGCTTTAAAGTCATAGCAAATGCGAGACAGATTGGGAACTGCAGACGCTTAAAATAGAAGGGCATGTCGCTTGGAAGCAACACCTGACACTGATAAGAGATATAATTGGAGGACTAGTAAATACAGAGCAGACCTCACACAGTATTAGGGTCCATTCACACGGAGGAAAATGATGCTGTATTTGGCGCTGAATTTTCAGAGCTGCAAAAAAGCCTCCCATTGATTTCCATGGGTTTGGCTAGCTTTTTTTCCACCCGCAAAATTTTCCGCTAGCTGAAAATTCTGCACCAAATACAGCGCTATTTTCCTTTTTTGGCACTGATTTTGATGCTGAATCCATGTCAGAATCCACACAGAAAAAACGTCTCCCCATAGAGTTCCATGGGTTCCACTCGCTTTATTTTTCACTTGCGGGAAAAAAAAAGCTTCCTTCAGGCAGATTCCGACTGCAAAAACCATCGCAGTCAATGGGTGGCATAAAATCCACGTTGGGGATTTGGGTGCAGAATTGGCAAAAACCGCATGGAAATAAACGCTAGCCTTTGTTTTCAGGGTCCATGCATTGTCAGAAAACCAAAGAAAAAAAAAAAAAAAAAAAAAAGGGTTAATTCCAGCTCACCATATGGAGGATCCCTTATAATTTCCAGGAGACAAAGAGCCGCTGTGTGAACTCCAACAAGGCAACGATAAGTAATTTTGAATAAAATGCTCTGCTCAAAACCGGAAAGGATCCAAGAGTCGTCCAATATATAAAATTTAACCTTTATTTCATTTCCATTAAAAGGGTTACACGAGCTTTCAGATCAAGATTTTGCTACGCTTTTCGGTACCGAAGTACCTTCCTCATGGCATGCACGTATACTGAACACTTGGCTATTTAACCGGTTAAGGACCAGGCCCAGAAGTACATTAAGGACCGGGCCTCTTTTTTCAAAACTGACATGTGTCACTTTAAATGGCAATAACTTTGAGACGCTTTAACTTACACAAGTGATTTTGAAATTATTTTTTCGTAACACATTATACTTCATGTTAGTGGTAAACACTAATCAATATTTTTGTATTTATTTATAAAAAAACTAGCAAATTTGATGGAAATTTGGAAAAAATTGCAATTTTCAAAATGTGAAATTCTCTGCTTTTCAGGCAGATAGTCATACCATCCAAATACATGAATAAACATTATCTCCCATATCTCTGCTTTATATCCGCATCATCTTTTGATTGTCTTTTAATTCATTTTGGACGTTACAAGGCTTACAAGTGTAACAGCGATTTTCCAGATTTACAAGAAAATTCCTCAAACTAATTTTTTAGGGAACACTTCAGTTCTGAAAGGAATTATAAAGGCCTATATAATAGAAACCCCCATAAATCACCCCATTTTCAAAACTACACCCCTCAAATTATTCAAAACAGCATTTGGGATGTTTGTTAACCCTTTAAGCATTTCATAAGAATAAAAATAATATGGAGGTCAAATTTAGACATTTCATTTTTTTTCACTAATACATTCATTTAGACCTAAAATTAACACATTCACAAAGGGTTAAAGGAGAAAATGCATCTCACATTTTGTTATGCAATTTCTCCCGTGCACAGAAATACCCCACATGTGGGTGTAAACTGATTTTTGGGCACACGGCAGTGCACGAAAGGGAAGGAGTGACACTGGGTGTTTGAACAGCATATTTTGCTGGAATAATTTTCAGGCACCATGTCACATTTGCAGAGCCCTTAGCGTACCAAAACAATGGAAACCCCCCAAAAGTGACCCCATTTTAGAATCTACACCCCTCACAGAATTCATCAAGGGGTATAGTCAGCATTTTGACCCTACAGTTGTTCCACAGATTTTACTAACATTGGAATGTGTAAAAGAAAAATTACTAAAATGTCACTTTATCCCCAAAGTTTTCATTTTCACAAGGGGTTAAAGGAGTAAAAGCCCCCCAAAGTTTGTTAAACAATTTATCCTGAACACGGCAATACCCCATATGTGGCCATATTCTGCTGTATGGGAACATGGCGGGGCTCAGAATGGAAGGAGCGCTATTTGGCTTTTGGATGGCAGATTTTGCTGGAATAATTTTAGGTGCCATGTCGCATTTGCAGAGCCCCTAGAGAACCAATACAGTGGAAACCCCCTAAAAGTGACCCCATTTTGGAAACTACACCCCCCACAAAACATATCAAAGGGTAGAGTGAGCATTTTGACCCTACAGCTGTTTCACAGATTTTATTAACATTGGGACATGAAAATGAAAATTTACTTTTTTTCCAACAAACTGTCAATTTAGCCCCAAATTTTTCATTTTCACAAGAGGATAAAGGAAAAAAAGCTCCCTAAAGTTCGTTACACAAATTCTCCTGAACACAGAAATGCCCCATATGTGGTCATAATCTACTGTATGGGAACATGGTGGGGCTCAGAATGGAAAGAGCGCTATTTGGCTTTTGAAGGGCAGATTTTGCTGGAATATTTTTCAGGTGCCATGTCGCATTTGCAGAGCCCCTAGTGTACCAATAAAGTGGAAACCCCCTAAAAGTGACCCCATTTTGGAAACTACACCCCTCATAGAATTTATCTAGGGGTTTGGTGAGCATTTTGGCCTCACAGCTGATTCACAGATTTTATTAACAATGGGACGTAAAAATGAAAAATTACTTTTTTTTTTCCAATTAATCGTCCATTTAGCTCCATATTTTTAATTTTGCAAGTAACTGAAGAATTAAAAGCCCCCCAGAGTTTGTTACACAATTTCTTCTTAACACGGTAATACCCCATATGTGGCCATAATCTGCTGTATGGGTATACGGTGGGGCTCAGAATGGAAAGAGCGCTATTTGGCTTTTAGAAAGCAGATGTGGCTGGAATAGTTCTCAGGTGTCATGTCGCATTAGCTGAGCCCCTAAAGTATCAATACAATGGAAACCCCCCATTGTGACCCCATTTTAGAAACTACACAGGTGACAGTAAACTGGAATTCACCAAGAAGTGACCCCATTTTGTAGGGACAATTTTAGGGCCTCTGCAAATGTGACGTGGTGTCCAAAAACAAAGAATATAAATCTGCACTCCAAAAGCACATATCGCTCCTTCACATCTGCGCCCTGCTGGGTACCCAAATAGCGGTGTATGCCCACATGTATGACACTGGTGTACCCCGGATAACGGACTTAATGCCATATGTGGGTATAAATGGCTGTTTGGGCACAGCCGGGCACAGAAGGGAAGGAGCGCTATTTTGGTTTTTGGAGCACAGTTTGGTTTTAGGACACCATGCCACTTTTGCAAAGCCCCTGAATTGCCAATAAAGTGGAATCCGCAGACATGTCACCCCATTTTGGACACTAGCCCACTCATGGGATTTATCAAGTGGCAAGCATTTTTCACCCTTGAGTGTTGCATTTATTTAGTTTCCAGAAATGAAATCACAGCTGATAATGAGAAGTTAAAAATGAAAAATTTCCAGAGATTCGCCATTTTAGTGCCCGATATGTTGTGCCCAACTTATGTCAGCAGAGACACTCCAAAAACTGGTAAGCGGGTATCCCGGGCACAACAGCTTTTAGAGCGTTCATCTCTGATACAAGGCGGGCACAACATATTACGCACTGAAATGACGTATTCCTGGAAAAATTGTCATTTTCACCTCTCACAATCAGCTTCGTATTCATTTATGGATAATAAGTTATAGCAACACTTGGGGGTTAAAAATGCTCTCTGTACCCCTGGAGAAATCCTTCAGGGGTGTAGTTTCCAAAATAAGGTCTCATATCAGGGGATTCCACTTTACTGGCATTTCAGATCTACAAAAGTGTCATGGCATCCAAAAACCAAACCGTCTGTGCTCCAAAAACCCAATAATCCTTCTTCCCTTTTGCGTCCAGCTGTGCCCTAATATCAGTTTATACCCACATATGACATTACGTCCGTTATCCAGGGTACACCAGTGTCATACATGTGGCATACATGTGTCATAAACTGCAGTTTGGGCGCACAGCAGGGCGCAGAAGCGATGGAGCGCGATGCGGCTTTTGGAGTACAGATTTTGATGTTTGGTATCTGGACGCCATGTCATGTTTGTAGAGCCTGTAAGGTACCAGAAAAGTGGATTCCCCAAAGGAGTGACCCCATTTTGAAAACTGCACCCCTGAAAGAATTTATCAGGGGGTGTAGTGAGTATTAGTATCCCAGACGTGACTGCACAGCGGATGGCGAAGAGGGAATATATAAGCTGTGCGGAGAACATTGCAGACACCAAATTCCCTACTATGTCCCAGTAGCTCCTATGATTGGGGGAGTCACTCTGGGGGTCACTTTGGGGGTCACTTCTGGTGTTTTTTCACTCATAAGCTGTAAATCTGGGGTGTCCCCTGATATTCGCTCGCACAGCTTATATATTCCCTATCTGCCGCAGCCAGTTGTGTTCTAATAATTTGGCGATTTTTTGGGGGTTTTGCCTTGACATTGCTAGATGCTATATTTTCTTTATTTTTCTGGTGACATGGCCATATAAGGGCTTGTTGTTTGCAGGATGAGATGCATTTTGTAATGACGCCATCTTTGGGTGCCTACAACTTACTGATTACATTTTATTAACTCTTTCTTGCTGGATTAAAAAAAAAAAAAAATCAATCCTGCATTGAGTTTTACATTTTAAATTTTTCGCCATGCAGCGTACAGTATAAGTAACATGTGTCCTTTATTCTGCGGGTCGGTACGGTTACGGCGATACCTCATTTATGTTATTTTTTTATGCGATACTAAGTCTGCAGAACAAAAACACATATGGGGACATAAATCAATGTTTTTTGCATCGCCATCTTCTGAGAGACGTAACATTTTTATTTTTCGGTTGACAGTGTTGGTTGAGGGCTTATTTTTTGCGGGAAAATGTGCACTTTTTATTGGCACTGTTGTGGGGTGAATATGACTTTTTGATCACTTTTTATAGCATATTTTGTAGGATGAGATGGCAAAAAATCATTATTTCCGGCGAGTTTTTTCCGGTTTTTTTTTTCCGACGTTCACCGTGTACATTAAATATTATTTCAGTTTTATTGTACAGGTTGTTACGGACGCGGCGATACCAAATATGCATTGCTTTTTTTAATTTTTAGTGCTTTTTTTATATAATTCATTTTGTATAGAAAAAAGGGATTTTTGGACTTTAGAACTTTATTACTTTTTTCATACACTTTTTTTTTTTTTTTTTTAACTTTTTTTTACTTTTTCATGTGTCCCTTTAGGACACTTGAATCAGTTGATGCTTTGATGAAAGCACCAACTGATTCTGTATAGTAGCAGACAGGACACGAGCAGGACATGAGCCTGCTCGTGTCCTGTAAGCTGCAGAGGAAGTGAGACACATCGCTCACTTCCTCCACCGCCTGGCAGGATCACCAGGTATGTGGGGGCTCCGGTAGTCTGGGGTCACTGGCCAGACCCCAGACTACCTTCTACTGACATCGGCACCCCCCGATCTCGCCGCGGGGGGTGCCGATCGGGTTAACTTGTCGGCGGATCCCTTTCGATCGCGCCGTGATGTTTGACGGCGCGATCGAAAGGGTTAACACGTCCAGTCGGACTCAGTTCCGACTGGACGTTATGGAGGAAGGGGTTAGGTGTTAGTAACACCTAACCCCTGTCCCCCCCGCACCCCTCCCCCCGCCAGAAAGGTACCTAAAGGCTGGACGTATTTCGGCAATAGTCCGGTCTTTAGGTACCAGCACATGAGGCCGTAAATTTACGTACGGCGGTCCTCATGTGGTTAAAACACTAAACGACCCAAAAGAAACTCCACCCTGCTATTGCTATTAAGCCTTAACCTGTAGTTGCACATGTGTATATAATTGCATCATCCCATATATTAAAAAGAAAACATATAATAAACAAATCTCTAATTATTTCATAGATATACATACATAAATAAATAAATAAATAACCTTTATCAAAAATAGGGCTTCATTACCTTAAACCATAATATCATTTGGTATCCCTAAGAACGTTCCATCTGAATAGACTCCTAAAACATCCAGATGCGGTAATGTCCAAACTCTCACAGACGTAGCTAAACATTGGAATTCTTGGGGATACCAAATGATATTATGGTTTAAGGTAATGAAGCCCTATTTTTGATAAAGGTTATTTATTTATTTATGTATGTATATCTATGAAATAATTAGAGATTTGTTTATTATTAGAGATGAGCGAACACTAAAATGTTCGAGGTTCGAAATTCGAATCGAACAGCCGCTCACTGTTCGTGTGTTCGAACGGGTTTCGAACCCCATTATAGTCTATGGGGAACAGATACTCGTTAAGGGGGAAACCCAAATCCGTGTCTGGAGGGTCACCAAGTCCACTATGACACCACAGGAAATGATGCCAACACCTCTGGAATGACATTGGGACAGCAGGGGAAGCATGTCTGGGGGCATCTAACACACCAAAGACCCTCTATTACCCCAACATCACAGCCTAACAACTACACACTTTACACACTCAATACCACCTCTCTGACAGTAGGAAAACACCTTGAAACATGTGTATTTGGCACTTGCAGTGAGGAGAGCTTGTCACCAGCAGTGAATTTGGCCCTTGTAGTAAGTTGAGGTTGGCACCAACATTTGTTTTGAAAATCAGGGTGGATTGAGCCTCTAACCAGCAGAGTTTGGGCAAATTCATGGTGGAGGGAGCCTCTAAAAACACCAGTTTGGACCAATTCATGCTGGAGGGAGCCTCTAAAAACCCCAGTTTGGACCAATTCATGGTGGAGGGAGCCTCTAAAAACCCCAGTTTGGACCAATTCATGGTGGAGGGAGCCTCTAAAAACCCCAGTTTGGACCAATTCATGGTGGAGGGAGCCTCTAAACAGCCCAGTTTGGACCAATTCATGGTGGAGGGAGCCTCTAAAAACCCCAGTTTGGACCAATTCATGGTGGAGGGAGCCTCTAAACAGCCCAGTTTGGACCAATTCATGGTGGAGGGAGCCTCTAAAAACCCCAGTTTGGACCAATTCATGGTGGAGGGAGCCTCTAAAAACCCCAGTTTGGACCAATTCATGATGGAGGGAGCCTCTAAACAGCCCAGTTTGGGCAAATTCATGGTGGAGGGAGCCTCTAAAAACCCCCAGTTTGGACCAATTCATGGTGGAGGGAGCCTCTAAAAACCCCAGTTTGGACCAATTCATGGTGGAGGGAGCCTCTAAACAGCTCAGTTTGGGCAAATTCATGGTGGAGGGAGTCTCTAAAAACCCCAGTTTGGACCAATTCATGGTGGAGGGAGCCTCTAAAAACCCCAGTTTGGACCAATTCATGGTGGAGGGAGCCTCTAAAAACCCCAGTTTGGACCAATTCATGATGGAGGGAGCCTCTAAACAGCCCAGTTTGGGCAAATTCATGGTGGAGGGAGCCTCTAAACAGCCCAGTTTGGACCAATTCATGGTGGAGGGAGCCTCTAAAAACCCCAGTTTGGACAAATTCATGGTGGAGGGAGCCTCTAAAAACCCCAGTTTGGACCAATTCATGGTGGAGGGAGCCTCTAAACAGCCCAGTTTGGACCAATTCATGGTGGAGGGAGCCTCTAAACAGCCCAGTTTGGGCAAATTCATGGTGGAGGGAGCCTCTAAACAGCCCAGTTTGGACCAATTCATGGTGGAGGGAGCCTCTAAAAACCCCAGTTTGGACCAATTCATGGTGGAGGGAGCCTCTAAAAACCCCAGTTTGGACCAATTCATGGTGGAGGGAGCCTCTAAACAGCCCAGTTTGGACCAATTCATGGTGGAGGGAGCCTCTAAAAACCCCAGTTTGGACCAATTCATGGTGGAGGGAGCCTCTAAACAGCCCAGTTTGGACCAATTCATGGTGGAGGGAGCCTCTAAAAACCCCAGTTTGGACCAATTCATGGTGGAGGGAGCCTCTAAAAACCCCAGTTTGGACCAATTCATGGTGGAGGGAGCCTCTAAACAGCCCAGTTTGGACCAATTCATGGTGGAGGGAGCCTCTAAACAGCCCAGTTTGGGCAAATTCATGGTGGAGGGAGCCTCTAAACAGCCCAGTTTGGACCAATTCATGGTGGAGGGAGCCTCTAAAAACCCCAGTTTGGACCAATTCATGGTGGAGGGAGCCTCTAAAAACCCCAGTTTGGACCAATTCATGGTGGAGGGAGCCTCTAAACAGCCCAGTTTGGACCAATTCATGGTGGAGGGAGCCTCTAAAAACCCCAGTTTGGACCAATTCATGGTGGAGGGAGCCTCTAAACAGCCCAGTTTGGACCAATTCATGGTGGAGGGAGCCTCTAAAAACCCCAGTTTGGACCAATTCATGGTGGAGGGAGCCTCTAAAAACCCCAGTTTGGACCAATTCATGGTGGAGGGAGCCTCTAAACAGCCCAGTTTGGACCAATTCATGGTGGAGGGAGCCTCTAAACAGCCCAGTTTGGACCAATTCATGGTGGAGAGAGCCTCTAAAAACCCCAGTTTGGACCAATTCATGGTGGAGGGAGCCTCTAAACAGGCCAGTTTGGGCAAATTCATGGTGGAGGGAGCCTCTAAAAACCCCAGTTTGGACCAATTCATGGTGGAGGGAGCCTCTAAACAGCCCAGTTTGGACCAATTCATGGTGGAGGGAGCCTCTAAACAGCCCAGTTTGGACCAATTCATGGTGGAGGGAGCCTCTAAAAACCCCAGTTTGGACCAATTCATGATGGAGGGAGCCTCTAAACAGCCCAGTTTGGGCAAATTCATGGTGGAGGGAGCCTCTAAAAACCCCCAGTTTGGACCAATTCATGGTGGAGGGAGCCTCTAAAAACCCCAGTTTGGACCAATTCATGGTGGAGGGAGCCTCTAAACAGCTCAGTTTGGGCAAATTCATGGTGGAGGGAGTCTCTAAAAACCCCAGTTTGGACCAATTCATGGTGGAGGGAGCCTCTAAAAACCCCAGTTTGGACCAATTCATGGTGGAGGGAGCCTCTAAAAACCCCAGTTTGGACCAATTCATGATGGAGGGAGCCTCTAAACAGCCCAGTTTGGGCAAATTCATGGTGGAGGGAGCCTCTAAACAGCCCAGTTTGGACCAATTCATGGTGGAGGGAGCCTCTAAAAACCCCAGTTTGGACCAATTCATGGTGGAGGGAGCCTCTAAAAACCCCAGTTTGGACCAATTCATGGTGGAGGGAGCCTCTAAACAGCCCAGTTTGGACCAATTCATGGTGGAGGGAGCCTCTAAACAGCCCAGTTTGGGCAAATTCATGGTGGAGGGAGCCTCTAAACAGCCCAGTTTGGACCAATTCATGGTGGAGGGAGCCTCTAAAAACCCCAGTTTGGACCAATTCATGGTGGAGGGAGCCTCTAAAAACCCCAGTTTGGACCAATTCATGGTGGAGGGAGCCTCTAAACAGCCCAGTTTGGACCAATTCATGGTGGAGGGAGCCTCTAAAAACCCCAGTTTGGACCAATTCATGGTGGAGGGAGCCTCTAAACAGCCCAGTTTGGACCAATTCATGGTGGAGGGAGCCTCTAAAAACCCCAGTTTGGACCAATTCATGGTGGAGGGAGCCTCTAAAAACCCCAGTTTGGACCAATTCATGGTGGAGGGAGCCTCTAAAAACCCCAGTTTGGACCAATTCATGATGGAGGGTGCCTCTAAACAGCCCAGTTTGGGCAAATTCATGGTGGAGGGAGCCTCTAAACAGCCCAGTTTGGACCAATTCATGGTGGAGGGAGCCTCTAAAAACCCCAGTTTGGACCAATTCATGGTGGAGGGAGCCTCTAAAAACCCCAGTTTGGACCAATTCATGATGGAGGGAGCCTCTAAACAGCCCAGTTTGGGCAAATTCATGGTGGAGGGAGCCTCTAAACAGCCCAGTTTGGACCAATTCATGGTGGAGGGAGCCTCTAAAAACCCCAGTTTGGACCAATTCATGGTGGAGGGAGCCTCTAAAAACCCCAGTTTGGACCAATTCATGGTGGAGGGAGCCTCTAAAAACCCCAGTTTGGACCAATTCATGGTGGAGGGAGCCTCTAAAAACCCCAGTTTGGACCAATTCATGATGGAGGGAGCCTCTAAACAGCCCAGTTTGGGCAAATTCATGGTGGAGGGAGCCTCTAAACAGCCCAGTTTGGACCAATTCATGGTGGAGGGAGCCTCTAAAAACCCCAGTTTGGACCAATTCATGGTGGAGGGAGCCTCTAAAAACCCCAGTTTGGACCAATTCATGGTGGAGGGAGCCTCTAAAAACCCCCAGTTTGGACCAATTCATGGTGGAGGGAGCCTCTAAAAACCCCAGTTTGGACCAATTCATGGTGGAGGGAGCCTCTAAACAGCCCAGTTTGGGCAAATTCATGGTGGAGGGAGCCTCTAAACAGCCCAGTTTGGGCAAATTCATGGTGGAGGGAGCCTCTAAAAACCCCAGTTTGGACCAATTCATGGTGGAGGGAGCCTCTAAAAACCCCAGTTTGGACCAATTCATGATGGAGGGAGCCTCTAAACAGCCCAGTTTGGACCAATTCATGGTGGAGAGAGCCTCTAAAAACCCCAGTTTGGACCAATTCATGGTGGAGGGAGCCTCTAAACAGGCCAGTTTGGGCAAATTCATGGTGGAGGGAGCCTCTAAACAGCCCAGTTTGGGCAAATTCATGGTGGAGGGAGCCTCTAACCAGCCCAGTTTGGACCAATTCATGGTGGAGGGAGCCTCTAAAAACCCCAGTTTGGACCAATTCATGGTGGAGGGAGCCTCTAAACAGCCCAGTTTGGACCAATTCATGGTGGAGGGAGCCTCTAAAAACCCCAGTTTGGACCAATTCATGGTGGAGGGAGCCGCTAAACAGCCCAGTTTGGACCAATTCATGGTGGAGGGAGCCTCTAACCAGCAGAGTTGGTGGAAATCAGGGTGGAGGGAGCCTCTAACCAGCAGAGTTGTGGGAAAGCAGGGTGGTGGGAGCCTCTAACCAGCAGAGTTGGTGGAAATCAGGGTGGAGGGAGCCTCTAACCAGCAGAGTTGTGGGAAAGCAGGGTGGAGGGAGCCTCTAACCAGCAGAGTTGTGGGAAAGCAGGGTGGAGGGAGCCTCTAACCAGCAGAGTTGTGGGAAAGCAGGGTGGAGGGAGCCTCTAACCAGCAGAGTTGTGGGAAAGCAGGGTGGAGGGAGCCTCTAACCAGCAGAGTTGGTGGAAATCAGGGTGGAGGGAGCCTCTAACCAGCAGAGTTGGGGAAATCAGGGTGGAGGGAGCCTAGTATTAGCAGAATTGTGCAACGCTTATGGTGGATGAGTATGAGGATGCGGAGGAATTGGAGAGGTTGAGTACAGACATGGAGTTTCATGTTGGGGTGCTTTACACAGGTGGGCCCAAAAATGAAGGCTCTATCCAGTGGTGGTTCATTTTTATCAAAGTGAGCCGGTCGGCACTCTCAGCTGACAGACGGGTGCGCTTGTCAGTGATGATGCCACCGGCTGCACTGAACACCCTCTCAGATAGGACGCTGGCGGCAGGACAGGACAGCACCTCCAAGGCATATAGGGCAAGTTCAAGCCACAGGTCCAACTTCGACACCCAATACGTGTAGGGCGCAGAGGGGTCGGAGAGGACAGGGCTGTGGTCGGAAAGGTATTCCCGCAACATGCGCCTATACTTCTCACGCCTGGTGACACTAGGACCCTCCGTGGCGGCACTTTGGCGAGGGGGTGCCATCAAGGTGTCCCAGACCTTAGACAGTGTGCCCCTCGTTTGTGTGGACCGGTGAGAACTTGGTTGCCTACTGGAGGAACTGCCCTCCCTGCCGCCAACGTCACATGCTGGAAACATCTCCATCATATTCTGCACCAATTGCCTGTGGCAAGCATTGATGCGATTGGCCCTCCCCTCTACCGGAATAAAAGACGAGATGTTGTTTTTATACCGGGGGTCAAGGATAGCAAAGATCCAGTACTGGTTGTCCTCCATGATTTTGACAATACGCTTGTCGGTTGTAAAGCACCCCAACATGAACTCAGCCATGTCTGCCACAGTGTTAGTTGGCATGACTCCTCTGGCCCCACCGGAAAGTTCAATCTCCATTTCCTCCTCATCCTCCATGTCTACCCATCCGCGCTGCAACAATGGGACGATTCGAAGTTGCCCGGAAGCCTCCTGTATCACCATCACATCATCGGACAACTCTTCTTCCTCCTCCTCCTCCTCCTCCTCCTCCTCCATTAAACGCAGTGAAGCGGACAGATGTGTGGACCTACTCTCCAGCTGTGACGGATCGGATGCTATCCCTAACTCCTCTGTGTGATCTGAGTTATCCCTGATGTCAATCAGGGATTCTCTCAGAACACACAAGAGCGGGATTGTAAGGCTCACCATCGCATCCTCAGAGCTCACCCTCCTTGTGGACTCCTCAAAGACCCGTAGGATGTCACAAAGGTCTCTCATCCATGGCCACTCATGGATGTGAAACTGAGGCAGCTGACTTTGTGGCACCCTAGGGTTTTGTAGCTGGTATTCCATCAAAGGTCTCTGCTGCTCAACCACTCTATTCAACATCTGAAACGTTGAGTTCCAGCGTGTGGGGACGTCGCACAAAAGCCGGTGTTGTGGCACATGCAGGCGTTGCTGGAGAGATTTTAAGCTAGCAGCGGCTACTGTCGACTTGCGAAAGTGGGCGCACATGCGCCGCACTTTCACCAGTAGCTCTGGAACATTGGGGTAGCTCTTTAGGAAACGTTGCACCACTAGGTTGAAGACGTGGGCCAGGCATGGAACATGTTGGAGTCCGGCAAGCTCCAGAGCTGCTACCAGGTTCCGGCCGTTATCACAAACGACCATGCCTGGGCCCAGGTGCAGCGGCTCAAACCATATTGCCGTCTCATCGAGGAGGGCATCCCTCACCTCGGAGGCAGTGTGCTGTCTGTCCCCCAAGCTGATCAGCTTCAGCACAGCCTGCTGACGTCTACCAACGCCAGTGCTGCAACGTTTCCAACTCGTAGCTGGGGTCAATCTAACAGCGGAGGAGGAGGCGGTGGCGGAGGAGGAGGCGGTGGCGGAGGAGGAGGTGGTAGAGGAGGAGGAGGAGGGGGGTGTTCTTCTCGTGTCCCTGCCAGGAATGTTAGGCGGGGAGACGAGGTACACCGGGCCAGTTTGGGAAGCAGTCCCAGCCTCAACTACATTCACCCAGTGTGCCGTCAGTGAAATGTAGCGTCCCTGTCCGCATGCACTTGTCCACGCGTCGGTGGTCAAGTGGACCTTTGTGCAAAGCGCGGAACTAAGGGCCCGCCTGATGTTGAGTGACACGTGCTGGTGCAAGGCGGGGACGGCACACCGGGAGAAGTAGTGACGGCTAGGGACGGCATAGCGAGGTGCCGCAGTTGCCATCAGGTCCAGGAAGGCGGGAGTTTCAACAAGCCGGAACGCCAACATCTCCTGGGCCAGCAGTTTAGCGATGTTGGCGTTCAAGGCTTGCGCGTGTGGGTGGTTAGCAGTGTATTTCTGCCGCCGCTCCAATGTCTGAGAGATGGTGGGTTGTTGTAAAGAAGCGCCTGATGGTGCCTTTGATGGTGCAGGAGAAGGAGATAAGACAGGAACAGGGGAGGATGAGGGAGAAGTCAACAAAGTGGCGGAGGCAGATGAAGTGGTGTCCTGGCTTGTCCTCTGGAGTGCATCGCCAGCACAGTCAGCAGTGGCAGTGGCAGAGGCAGAGGCAGTGGCAGAGGCAGTGGCAGTGGCGTGAACGGCAGGCAGCCTTTGTCCTGCCGTTGCTGCCTGCCACTGATTCCAGTGCTTGGATTCCAAATGACGGCGCATTGAAGTGGTGGACAGGTTGCTCTTCTCAGAGCCCCTAATCAATTTCGAGAGGCAAATTGTGCAGACAACACTATATCTGTCCTCGGCGCATTCCTTGAATAAACTCCACACCTTCGAGAAACGTGCCCTCGAGGTGGGAGTTTTTCGGGGCTGGGTACGAACTGGAACATCTTGGGAGATTCCGGGTGTGGCCTGGCTTCGCCTAAGCTGCTGACCTCTGCCTCTGCCTCTAGCTACCCTTTTTGGTGCTGCACTTGCCTCAACATCCACACTACTTTCCCCGCTTGACATCCCCCCTGTCCAGGTCGGGTCAGTGTCCTCATCATCCACCACTTCCTCTTCCAACTCCTGTCTCATCTCCTCCTCCCGCACAATGCGCCGGTCAACTGGATGCCCTGACGGCAACTGCGTCACATCATCGTCGATGAGGGTGGGTTGCTGGTCATCCACCACCAAATCGAACGGAGATGGAGGAGACTCTAGTGTTTGAGCATCTGGACACAGATGCTCCTCTGTTAGGTTCGTGGAATCGTGACGTGGAGAGGCAGGTTGAGGGACAATGAAAGGAGCGGAGAACAGCTCTGGGGAGCAGGGACAGTTGGGGTTATTGTTCTGTGAAGCTTGGGAATTTTGGGAGGAAGGAGGACAAGACTGTTGGGTAATAGGAGGAGAGGAGGCAGAGTCTGACTGGCTGCTGGACAATGTGCTGTAAGCGTTCTCTGACAGCCATTGCAAGACCTGTTCCTGGTTCTCGGGCCTACTAAGGTTTGTACCCTGCAGTTTAGTTAATGTGGCAAGCAACCCTGGCACTGTGGAGTGGCGCAATGCTTGCTGCCCCACAGGAGTAGGCACGGGACGCCCTGTGGCTTCACTGCTACCTTGCTCCCCAGAACCATTCCCCCGACCTCGCCCACGGCCTCGTCCACGTCCCTTTCCGGGAGCCTTGAGCATTTTGAATTCCCAGTTAGAAATTGGCACTATATACCAGTAGCAAAAATTGTGGGTGCACGTAACCCCAATATATTCTTTGAATTCCCAGTCAGACAATGGCACTATATACCAGTAGCAAGAAATGAGGGTATTTATAACCCCAATATATTCTTTGAATTCCCAGTCAGAAACTGGCACTATATGGCAGTAGCAAGAAATGAGGGTATTTGTAACCCCAATATATTCTTTGAATTCCCAGTCAGACACTGGCACTGTATACCAGTAGTAAAAATTGTGGGTGCACGTAACCCCAATATATTCTTTGAATTACCAGTCAGAAACTGGCACTATATGGCAGTAGCAAGAAATGAGGGTATTTGTAACCCCAATATATTCTTTGAATTACCAGTCAGAAACTGGCACTATATGGCAGTAGCAAGAAATGAGGGTATTTGTAACCCCAATATATTCTTTGAATTCCCAGTCAGAAACTGGCACTGTATACCAGTAGTAAAAATTGTGGGTGCACGTAACCCCAATATATTCTTTGAATTCCCAGTCAGAAACTGGCACTATATGGCAGTAGCAAGAAATGAGGGTATTTATAACCCCAATATATTCTTTGAACTCCCAGTCAGACAATGGCACTGTATACCAGTAGTAAAAATTGTGGGTGCACGTAACCCCAATATATTCTTTGAATTCCCAGTCAGAAACTGGCACTATATGGCAGTAGCAAGAAATGAGGGTATTTATAACCCCAATATATTCTTTGAATTCCCAGTCAGACAATGGCACTGTATACCAGTAGTAAAAATTGTGGGTGCACGTAACCCCAATATATTCTTTGAATTCCCAGTCAGAAACTGGCACTATATGGCAGTAGCAAGAAATGAGGGTATTTGTAACCCCAATATATTCTTTGAATTCCCAGTCAGAAACTGGCACTGTATACCAGTAGTAAAAATTGTGGGTGCACGTAACCCCAATATATTCTTTGAATTCCCAGTCAGACACTGGCACTGTATACCAGTAGTAAAAATTGTGGGTGCACGTAACCCCAATATATTCTTTGAATTCCCAGTCAGAAACTGGCACTATATGGCAGTAGCAAGAAATGAGGGTATTTGTAACCCCAATATATTCTTTGAATTCCCAGTCAGAAACTGGCACTGTATACCAGTAGTAAAAATTGTGGGTGCACGTAACCCCAATATATTCTTTGAATTACCAGTCAGAAACTGGCACTATATGGCAGTAGCAAGAAATGAGGGTATTTGTAACCCCAATATATTCTTTGAATTCCCAGTCAGAAACTGGCACTGTATACCAGTAGTAAAAATTGTGGGTGCACGTAACCCCAATATATTCTTTGAATTTCCAGTCAGACAATGGCACTATATACCAGTAGCAAGAAATGAGGGTATTTATAACCCCAATATATTCTTTGAATTCCCAGTCAGACAATGGCACTGTATTCCAGTAGTAAAAATTGTGGGTGCACGTAACCCCAATATATTCTTTGAATTACCAGTCAGAAACTGGCACTATATGGCAGTAGCAAGAAATGAGGGTATTTGTAACCCCAATATATTCTTTGAATTCCCAGTCAGAAACTGGCACTGTATACCAGTAGTAAAAATTGTGGGTGCACTTAACCCCAATATATTCTTTGAATTCCCAGTCAGACAATGGCACTATATACCAGTAGCAAGAAATGAGGGTATTTATAACCCCAATATATTCTTTGAATTCCCAGTCAGAAACTGGCACTATATGGCAGTAGCAAGAAATGAGGGTATTTATAACCCCAATATATTCTTTGAATTCCCAGTCAGACAATGGCACTGTATACCAGTAGTAAAAATTGTGGGTGCACGTAACCCCAATATATTCTTTGAATTCCCAGTCAGACAATGGCACTATATACCAGTAGCAAGAAATGAGGGTATTTATAACCCCAATATATTCTTTGAATTCCCAGTCAGAAACTGGCACTATATGGCAGTAGCAAGAAATGAGGGTATTTATAACCCCAATATATTCTTTGAATTCCCAGTCAGACAATGGCACTGTATACCAGTAGTAAAAATTGTGGGTGCACGTAACCCCAATATATTCTTTGAATTCCCAGTCAGAAACTGGCACTATATGGCAGTAGCAAGAAATGAGGGTATTTATAACCCCAATATATTCTTTGAATTCCCAGTCAGACAATGGCACTGTATACCAGTAGTAAAAATTGTGGGTGCACGTAACCCCAATATATTCTTTGAATTACCAGTCAGAAACTGGCACTATATGGCAGTAGCAAGAAATGAGGGTATTTATAACCCCAATATATTCTTTGAATTCCCAGTCAGACAATGGCACTGTATACCAGTAGTAAAAATTGTGGGTGTATATAGCCCCAATTCTATTGCTAGGAGACTTGCAGGGTATTTCTGGGGTGAAGGTGGGGGGCACACCGTTGGAACGGGTATCGGGGGTATATATCGGGTATACGGGAATACACTGACAGTGTATTCCATTCAGGATCCTGGGAAAGCTGGGTTGCGGCGATTGAGCCCGTCAGTGCCACGTTACACTGACAAGCTTCTCCCTGGAATTTAGCTCTTACAAGAGCTGTTGTGGTTGTCTTCTCCTTCCTATCTAGCCTGTCCCTGCCTACCCAGAATCTAAGCCCTAGCTAGCTGGACGGAAACCTCCGTCCTCGGTGAATTGCAAGCTCAGAATGACGCGAACCTGGGCGGCGCTGTTCTTTTAAATTAGAGGTCACATGTTTTCGGCAGCCAATGGGTTTTGCCTACTTTTCTCAACGTCACCGGTGTCGTAGTTCCTGTCCCACCTACCCTGCGCTGTTATTGGAGCAAAAAAGGCGCCAGGGAAGGTGGGAGGGGAATCGAGTAATGGCGCACTTTACCACGCGGTGTTCGATTCGATTCGAACATGCCGAACAGCCTAATATCCGATCGAACATGAGTTCGATAGAACACTGTTCGCTCATCTCTATTTATTATATGTTTTCTTTTTAATATATGGGATGATGCAATTATATACACATGTGCAACTACAGGTTAAGGGTTAATAGCAATAGCAGGGTGGAGTTTCTTTTGGGTCGTTTAGTGTTTTAAATAGCCGAGTGTTCAGTATACGTGCATGCCATGAGGAAGGTACTTCGGTACCGAAACGCGTAGCAAAATCTTGATCTGAAAGCTCGTGTAACCCTTTTAATGGAAATGAAATAAAGGTTAAATTTTATATATTGGACGACTCTTGGATCCTTTCCGGTTTTGAGCAGAGCATTTTATTCAAAATTACTTATCCATGCATTGTGCTGAAGGAAAAAAAAAAAAAAAGTCAAAAAATGCTCCAAAAACCGCTTCAAAAAACCATTTCTTAATTCCTGAAGTGGATTTTTTCCTCGCCAAAAAACTCCATTCTAGCAGAAAAAAAAACATTGAAGTCAGGAGGCTTTTTTTCAGCGCTGAAATTCCACACCAAATTCCTCACCATTTTCCTCCGTGTGAATGGACTCATACTAGCTACTGCGCATGCGCATGCATTGAATTTTGACCCACCGCGTGCCGTAAGAAGAGAATGAAGAGGCCGTTGCTGATGAAGATTTTTATCAAAAATTAAAATTTACCTTACACAAACATATAAAACAATTACACCAGGGACGTATCTACCTGGGTAGCAGCGTTTTTTTTTATTAATCCATTTATTTAATCCAATTAATCCAGACGGTAATGGGCCTTATTTACTTACCGATCTTGGCAGCGGTAAGTGATGCCGTGGGCCCTACAAACAGTATTATTATACTCAGGGGTCTGAAATGTATTATGGGGTATAATACTGTGTGCAGGGGCCACTATGGCATATAATACTGTGCAGGGGACACTATGGGGTATAATAGTGTGTGCAGGAATGCGGGGAAGCGGGTTGGTTGGGGTGTTCTGGGGGGCATGTCAAAATTTCGCCACTGGGCCCTGCCATTCCTAGTTATGCCACTGATTTACTCCCCATAGTGCAACCCTTCCCCATCCCTCAAGTGTAATTTATAAGTAGTTCACTTTTTTCCACTTTAAATTTTTATTATTTTGGCATTTTACTAATTTGTTGTAACATTGATGTGAAAAACTTTTTATTTTGTTTCAACATTTTTATTGATTTTATATATTCAATACATATTATGTAGTATAAACTATTACAACTATTTTTTTAACTATTTTTCATCTAAAATTTACACACTTAACACAAACATATAAAACATTTACACCAGGGGTGTAACTACCGGGGTAGCAGCGGTAGCAGCTGCCACAGGGCCCGGGACATTAGGGGGCCCGACAACAGCAGCTACCACTGCATTTTTTTTTTTCATAGGCCGTTACTGGCTGGAGTTACTGCAGATGGTAACAGGCCCTATTTACTTACCGATCCTGGGAGTAAGTGCCATCGCGGGCCCCACAAACACTATTATTATACTCGAGGGTCCAAAAAGTCCCCTGAGTATAATGACCGGAGGCCCAGGAGAGGTAAGGGAACATAAAAAACTTACCTCTCTGGGAAGGCTTCGGGCCTACTTGTGTGACGTCCCTGACTTCACATGACCAGGGCCTGCGTTCTTTGCATTGCGACGCAGGCTCCCCGGGTCACGTGACATCCCGGACATCATTAAAAATGGCCACCATCAGCGGGAAGTACAGCGAAGCCAGGGATAGGTAAGTAACAGTGTTTTTTTATGTTTGTATCCCTGCTGGGTCTCCAATTATTATGCTCTGGGTTCTGAAAAGCCCCCAGAGTATAATAATTGTTCATGGGTGTCCACAGTGGGCCATAATACTGGGTGAAGGGGCCACTATGGGGCATAATGCTCGGTGAAGGGGCCACAATGGGGCATAATCCTGAGTGAAGGGGCCACTATGAGGTATAATACTGTGTGCAGGGGCCACTATGGCATATAATACTGTGCAGGGGACACTATGGGGTATAATAGTGCGTGCAGGAATGCGTCGGGGGGGGGGGGGGGGGCATGTCAAAAGTTCACCACAGGGTCCTATCATTCCTAGTTACACCACTGATTTACTTAGTGCAACCCTTCCCCCCTCCCTCCAGTGTAATTTATAAGTAGTTCATGGACATAAGAGTAAAATTGGTTTACAGTTACACAACTATCTATTGTAGGGCTTCAGTGATGAAAGCTCCCGGTATAATAAGCAATAATGACAATCTTACTATCAGGCAGTTTTTGCCTGACCAATATTGCTGCTCAGTAAGGCTGCTTGCACACTACAGTAACACGACAGTCTCCGGCTCGTGGATTCTACATCTCCATAGACTTCTATGGAGCCTGCAAAATTTACAGCTTTGTGAACAAAGAAGTCTATGGAACTGCCAAATCCATGGCCTGGAGGCCTATGCAAAATACTGCAGTGTGCAAGCAGCCACTATGGATACCAGACATGTTTTATCAGTGCATGAATGTGTGTACATGTGTGTGATTCATGTGTATGTATGCGTGTGTGCATGCACATGTGTATTGTCCTTGTATATGTACGTGTATGTGTGCGTGCGCGCACGTGTGATCCATGTATATGTATGCGTGTATGTGCGCATGTGATCCATGTATTTGTGCATGCACAGAGCAGGTGTCCATGCATATGGGGTGGTGTTGTGGTATTTGTGGGGTGGTGTATGTATTGTGTGTGTCTAGAGTGGTCTGGTGTTTGTGTGGTGTGTTGTGGCATTTGTGTGGTGTTGTGCTTGTGGGTTGGTGTATGTATGCTGTCTGTGTGATGTTTACATAGTGTTTGTGAAATGTTTGTGTGTTGTGTGTGGTGGTGCGGCCCCTTTAGCAGCGACTCTTTCGCCCCGTTGCTATAATCCATTCGTGTCAGTCATAACTGTTGTTTTAGCCTCAACGCTTTCACTTTCACTTTTCCCCATTATCTGCATAGGGCCTAAATTTAGGGTCCCCAATCACATGATGGAGGGACACTAGCGAGATGTAACAATGCGCAGTATTCTGCTCCTGTGGGTAGAGAGGGCGTGCCAAATTTCAGCCAAATCGGGCGAGAACTGTGGATTTGTATAGACCAGACTACTACAGATTTTGAGATATATATATACTGTGTGTGTATATATATATATATATATATATATATATATATATATATATATACAGTGGGGCAAAAAAGTATTTAGTCAGTCACCAATAGTGGAAGTTCCACCACTTAAAAAGATGAGAGGCGTCTGTAATTTACATCATAGGTAGACCTCAACTATGAGAGACAAAATGAGAAAACAAATCCAGAAAATCACGTTGTCTGATTTTGTAAGAATTTTTTTTTCAAATTATGGTGGAAAATAAGTATTTGGTCACCTACAAGCAATCAAGATTTCTGGCTCTCACAGACCTGTAACTTCTTCTTTAAGAGTCTCCTCTTTCCTCCACTCATTACCTGTAGTAATGGCACCTGTTTAAACTTGTTATCAGTATAAAAAGACACCTGTGCACACCCTCAAACAGTCAGACTCCAAACTCCACTATGGTGAAGACCAAAGAACTGTCAAAGGACACCAGAAACAAAATTGTAGCCCTGCACCAGGCTGGGAAGACTGAATCTGCAATAGGCAACCAGCTTGGATTGAAGAAATCAACTGTGGGAGCAATAATTAGAAAATGGAAGACATACAAGACCACTGATAATCTCCCTCGATCTGGGGCTCCACACAAAATCTCACCCCGTGGGGTCAAAATGATCACAAGAACGGTGAGCAAAAATCCCAGAACCATGCGAGGGGACCTAGTGAATGAACTGCAGAGAGCTGGGACCAATGTAACAAAGCCTACCATCAGTAACACACTACGCCGCCAGGGACTCAGATCCTGCAGTGCCAGACGTGTCCCACTGCTTAAGCCAGTACATGTCCGGGCCCGTCTGAATTTGCTAGAGAGCATTTGGATGATCCAGAAGAGTATTGGGAGAATGTCCTATGGTCTGATGAAACCAAACTGGAACTGTTTGGTAGAAACACAACTTTTCGTGTTTGGAGGAAAAAGAATACTGAGTTGCATCCATCAAACACCATACCTACTGTAAAGCATGGGGGTGGAAACATCATGCTTTGGGGCTGTTTCTCTGCAAAAGGGCCAGGACGACTGATCCGGGTACATGAAAGAATGAATGGGGCCATGTATCGTGAGATTTTGAGTGCAAATCTCCTTCCATCAGCAAGGGCATTAAAGATGAAACGTGGCTGGGTCTTTCAACATGACAATGATCCAAAGCACACCGCCAGGGCAACGAAGGAGTGGCTTTGTAAGAAGCATTTCAAGGTCCTGGAGTGGCCCAGCCAGTCTCCAGATCTCAACCCTATAGAAAACTTTTGGAGGGAGTTGAAAGTCCGTGTTGCCAAGCGACAGCCCCAAAACATCACTGCTCTAGAGGAGATCTGCATGTGGGCAAACATACCAACAACAGTGTGTGTCAACCTTGTGAAGACTTACAGAAAACGTTTGACCTCTGTCATTGCCAACAAAGGATAGATAAAGTATTGAGATGAAATTTTGTTACTGACCAAATACTTATTTTCCACCATAATTTGAAAAAAAAAATCTTACAAAATCTGACAATGTGATTTTCTGGATTTGTTTTCTCATTTTGTCTCTCATAGTTGAGGTCTACCTATGATGTCAATTACAGACGCTTCTCATCTTTTTAAGTGGTGGAACTTGCACTATTGGTGACTGGCTAAATACTTTTTTGCCCCACTGTATATATATATGGGCTGGAAATTTAGCACCTGAAAGTACAGTTTGTGTATAAAACAGTAAGAAGTTTCTATAGCTGTGTATAGAATATTTTATTCAATCCTCTGTACTATTAGCGATCCATCTTATAATAATAAATGATGAATTGCGAAAGTTATAGGTGTGTTTTACAAGGATTTCATAATCATATGTTTTCTAAAATATTGCTTTAAATGATATTACATTAATGTGGCACGTGTCTGCTTCAAGATTGGTAGACAATTACTGAGCTAGACAGCAATAAATATTTGACCACATAACCTACATATCCCTATTGAAAATGTTCCTAAAACTCTATCTGTTCCTTGTGTTTGCTCAGAGTGACTCTACTGTCTTTGTGCATGTGTGTAAAGTTAATTCATCCCTGCAGACATACTTATTGTTTGTTACACTGTGAATTGCTGTCCAATGAGAGAAACTGAAATGTAGCACTTCACAATGACTGCCACATGTGGAGCAGAACTGTGTAATATTTCTATAGGCTCTTCTATTAGTCAAGAAACAGAACAACTCCTGCTGGCAGTTTTATCAAGGATGTGGACAAACTAAAGGAAAGATCAAGATCACCTTTGGTAAAAGCAAGATGAACGTCTAAGGAGATGCTCTGTATTCCTTTGTGTTGTCTGATAAAAATATATCTCACGTAAGAGATTGAAAAGTCTGTTTTTTTTGTCCTTGCAAAATGAATCATGTACTGCATTTTCTCTAGAATACAGTACAAATATATAACACTGGTCTTCTACTGTATGTGCACTATGTGGATATTTTTTTTAACCCTTTAACACCAAATATGAACAAAATTATTTCACTTATTTATTTTCTTTATATTATTATATTAATATTATTTTAATTGTTGTTATTACTATTAGAGATGAGCGAGTAGTGAAATATTTGAAATTCGATATTCGTTTCGAATAGAGCCTCAATATTCGACTACTCGATCGAATATCAAATCCCATTATGGGAAAAAATGCTAATTTCAGGGGAAACCACTATTCGACTAAAGGAGAGTCACCAAGTCCACGAGTAGCAGGAGGAGAGTGTTTAGGAGGAGCAAAGTGCAGTTAAAGCGCTCGGACCCCATAGACTATAACGGGTCCATGCGCTTTAACTGCACAGCGCTTGCAGTTGCGCTGATATTCCATTCGGGGGGTCCTCCTGCGGAGTCCTTCCAGACGGGAGGCAAGCGCTAATGTGAACCGGCCCTTATTCGTCCTGCAGAACCAGCATTGATTTGCCGAATGCTATACACTATACACTCACCGGCCACTTTATTAGGTACACCATGCTAGTAACGGGTTGGACCCCCTTTTGCCTTCAGAACTGCCTCAATTCTTCGTGGCATAGATTCAACAAGGTGCTGGAAGCATTCCTCAGAGATTTTGGTCCATATTGACATGATGGCATCACACAGTCGCCGCAGATTTGTCGGCTGCACATCCATGATGCGAATCTCCCGTTCCACCACATCCCAAAGATGCTCTATTGGATTGAGATCTGGTGACTGTGGAGGCCATTGGAGTACAGTGAACTCATTGTCATGTTCAAGAAACCAGTCTGAGATGATTCCAGCTTTATGACATTGCGCATTATCCTGCTGAAAGTAGCCATCAGATGTTGGGTACATTGTGGTCATAAAGGGATGGACATGGTCAGCAACAATACTCAGGTAGGCTTTGGCGTTGCAACGATGCTCAATTGGTACCAAGGGGCCCAAAGAGTACCAAGAAAATATTCCCCACACCATGACACCACCACCACCAGCCTGAACCGTTGATACAAGGCAGGATGGATCCATGCTTTCATGTTGTTGACGCCAAATTCTGACCCTACCATCCGAATGTCGCAGCAGAAATCGAGACTCATCAGACCAGGCAACGTTTTTCCAATCTTCAATTGTCCAATTTCGATGAGCTTGTGCAAATTGTAGCCTCAGTTTCCTGTTCTTAGCTGAAAGGAGTGGCACCCGGTGTGGTCTTCTGCTGCTGTAGCCCATCTGCCTCAAAGTTCGACGTACTGTGTGTTCAGAGATGCTCTTCTGGCTACCTTGGTTGTAACGGGTGGCTATTTGAGTCACTGTTGCCTTTCTATCAGCTCGAACCAGTCTGGCCATTCTCCTCTGACCTCTGGCATCAACAACGCATTTCCGCCCACAGAACTGCCGCTCACTGGATGTTTTTTCTTTTTCGGACCATTCTCTGTAAACCCTAGAGATGGTTGTGCGTGAAAATCCCAGTAGATCAGCAGTTTCTGAAATACTCAGACCAGCCCTTCTGGCACCAACAACCATGCCACGTTCAAAGGCACTCAAATCACCTTTCTTCCCCATACTGATGCTCGGTTTGAACTGCAGGAGATTGTCTTGACCATGTCTACATGCCTAAATGCACTGAGTTTCCGCCATGTGATTGGCTGATTAGAAATTAAGTGTTAACGAGCAGTTGGACAGGTGTACCTAATAAAGTGGCCGGTGAGTGTATAGCATTCGGCCAATCAATGCTGGTTCTGCAGCAGGCTCGTCTTTGCTAGTCAGGAGAGCTGACAGCTTGCATTTATGTGGGAGCTGACTTTTTCTCATAGGAATGCATTGCCAGCGTTGATTGGCCAGTGTACAGCATTTGGCCAATCAACACTGGTTCTGCTGGAGGCTCGTCTTTGCTAGTCGGGAGAGCTGGCAGCTTACGGTTATGCGGGAGCTAACATTTTCTCATAGGAATCCATTGATGAGCGTTGATTGGCTGAATGCTATACAGTGTACAGCATTCGACCAATCAATGCTGGTTCTGCCGGAGGCTCGTCTGTGAAGAGGTGGAGTCTAAGATCGGACCACAATGAAGACCGCTGTGGTTGCAGCTGAAGATGGAGGCGGCACTGGAAAGGGCTCTCGGGCAGCAGTGGGGACACCCCTATCTCTGTGTGAGCACTGGGGTCTGCCCTCATTGCTGCAGAGAACTCATTTGCATACCAGTTAAACCCGGTATTTCTAAGGAACGGCGCCACGGAGACCACGTCTAAAGGTAAGAGATGAATAGCCTTTCTTAAGGCTATTCCGACATGCTAATTAGAAAAAAATTTTGCTTTAGTGGTAGAATCCCTTTAAGGCTCTTTCAGTTCTCTGTATGGAGTGATCTACGCTTAGCCTGATGTTTATTATTCAGCCTAACCGCAGTGAGGAGGAAAGACCTCTGATAGCTTTCCTTCTCATACCTGTAGTGAAGCAGTCGGTCACTGACAGCACTGCCCAGTGACATCATGGTCTCATACATGGGATGAGAGTTGTTCTCCAGCATGGAGCTCACCACGGACAGTATCCTTCTGTCACCCACCACCTGTACAAGATACTCTTCTTGAATGAATCTCAACATGATTATATAGTGTGTGCCATGTTTTTTTCATATTATGTATCACAGTAATTTGTTCCAGAATATGGAAGAAATCTAGGAGATGGTTTTGTGCAGATACGAAATATAGAAGTGTTGATTAACCACTTCCGGACCGCCCATAGACTATATACGTCCGGGAAGTGGTTGCCTAGTTCTGACGGGACGTACCGGTACGTCCACCAGAACACAGTAGCTGCACGGAGATCGTGCAGCTACTAAAGCTGGGAGCCAGCCGCAGCTCCCAGAGAAATGGCAGGGAAGATTTATTACCTCCCCTGCCTTCTTGTTTGCTGTGTATACAGCGCTCAATGAGCACTGTATACACAGCTATGGACGCTGCCATAATTCAGCCGACCTCTGACCCAGCGGTCACGTGATCCGCCGGGAGCAGTGTCTTCCAAGAGCTGCTGGGTTCTACAGGACCCAGATCAGCTCTGTATACTGCATATACAGTGTGCAGGAGACTGGATTCCTCCTGCATCTGGGGTTAAATGTTGCAGCCCCAGTTATAGAAGAAATCGGCCTCCAGTACAAAAAAAAAAGTGATCAGATGTCCCCAAAGGTCTCTTATGACCTTATGGGGACACAATCTGAAAAAAAAAAAATATATATATATATATATATATATATATATATATATATATATAATAAAAAAGTTTGAAAAAAAAATGTAAATAAAATAATAATTAAAAAATTAATAATACGCTAATAAAAACACCGTTATTAAAGGTTATAGCCCCACCCCCGACGACACCATACAAAATAAAAATTACCATAATGGAGAGGAAAACCTATATTATAAAGTTTTTCAGTGACACTTTGTGTTATTAAATTTAAAAAAAAAAAAAAAAAAAAAAAAAAAATTGAAAACCAGACACAATTTTCCTCCTATTTTGTTTATATTTTCCTGGATATAAAAAAAAATTTAAACACCTTTGAAAATAAAAACAACATAAAAATAAAACCCTACGTGTCCCCGAAAAAAGACGCAAAAATTAGTTGACTGAGGCATACGAGAAAAATGTTACAGCCCTCAAAACCGCACATACAAAATAAACCTAAAATGTGTCTGGTCCTGGTCCACAAATTGGCCCGGTACTGAAGTGGTTAATAACTTTACTGCCATTCTCAAGGATTCAAATGACATTTTTTTTAGCATATTGCAAGATCAATAATATATTTTTAAGTTAAAACTGGACCATTTCAATTTCCCATTTTCATGACTTTAAATATTTCAGTTTAGTTGGGACACTGTAAGCAAGTTTATGAGAATATATAAACCGGTTTAAAATATATCTATGTGCAGCATCATTCTTGCCCATGGGTTGTATACACTATTCAACTGAATGTAGGTGGTCTGTATCTGGAAAAGAGTGGCACCATTGCTGAAAAAAAACACAATACTCAACCCTTTAACTTGTGCCTTACAAGGAAAAATTATGTTGCACATTTTTAGAAACAATTCTGCTCTAATCTATAGGTTGTGTCTGGTAAATAAATTGCAATTTTTTCTTATCCTAAAAAGGCATACCAGATGCTGCAAACCATTAAAATCAAATATTTTATATTGAAAATGCATGTTGTCATAACTTTTTTATAACAGTTTTATTAATTTAACTCCCTGTATATTCTTGGGTTGAGTCTAGTGGTAGGGCCAGCTTAGTGATTGACAGCCTAAGCTATACAGGTATGCATTAGAGATGAGCGAACACTAAAATGTTCGAGGTTCGAAATTCGATTCGAACAGCCGCTCACTGTTCGAGTGTTCGAATGGGTTTCGAACCCCATTATAGTCTATGGGGAACATAAACTCGTTAAGGGGGAAACCCAAATTCGTGTCTGGAGGGTCACCAAGTCCACTATGACACCCCAGGAAATGATACCAACACCCTGGAATGACACTGGGACAGCAGGGGAAGCATGTCTGGGGGCATAAAAGTCACTTTATTTCATGGAAATCCCTGTCAGTTTGCGATTTTCGCAAGCTAACTTTTCCCCATAGAAATGCATTGGCCAGTGCTGATTGGCCAGAGTACGGAACTCGACCAATCAGCGCTGGCTCTGCTGGAGGAGGCGGAGTCTAAGATCGCTCCACACCAGTCTCCATTCAGGTCCGACCTTAGACTCCGCCTCCTCCGGCAGAGCCAGCGCTGATTGGCCGAAGGCTGGCCAATGCATTCCTATGCGAATGCAGAGACTTAGCAGTGCTGAGTCAGTTTTGCTCAACTACACATCTGATGCACACTCGGCACTGCTACATCAGATGTAGCAATCTGATGTAGCAGAGCCGAGGGTGCACTAGAACCCCTGTGCAAACTCAGTTCACGCTAATAGAATGCATTGGCCAGCGCTGATTGGCCAGAGTACGGAATTCGGCCAATCAGCGCTGGCTCTGCTGGAGGAGGCGGAGTCTAAGGTCGGACCTGAATGGAGACTGGTGTGGAGCGATCTTAGACTCCGCCTCCTCCAGAAGAGCCAGCGCTGATTGGCCGAATTCCGTACTCTGGCCAATCAGCACTGGCTAATGCATTGTATTGGCGTAATGAAGCAGTGCTGAATGTGTGTGCTTAGCACACACATTCAGCTCTACTTCATCGGGCTACATCAGAGCCGAGGGTGCGCTTGAACCCTTGTGCACACTCTGCTTCATCAAGCTAATAGAATGCATTGGCCAGCACTGATTGGCCAGAGTACGGAATTCGGCCAATCAGCGCTGGCCAATGCATCCCTATGGGAAAAAGTTTATCTCACAAAAATCACAATTACACACCCGATAGAGCCCCAAAAAGTTATTTTTAATAACATTCCCCCCTAAATAAAGGTTATCCCTAGCTATCCCTGCCTGTACAGCTATCCCTGTCTCATAGTCACAAAGTTCACATTCTCATATGACCCGGATTTGAAATCCACTATTCGTCTAAAATGGAGGTCACCTGATTTCGGCAGCCAATGACTTTTTCCAATTTTTTTCAATGCCCCCAGTGTCGTAGTTCCTGTCCCACCTCCCCTGTGCTGTTATTGGTGCAAAAAAGGCGCCAGGGAAGGTGGGAGGGGAATCGAATTTTGGCGCACTTTACCACGCGGTGTTCGATTCGATTCGAACATGGCGAACACCCTGATATCCGATCGAACATGTGTTCGATAGAACACTGTTCGCTCATCTCTAGTATGCATACAAAGTTAAACTGGGTGTCAAACACTGTCAATCTGTGTCATTTGTGAATAGGACACCCAACTGGATGCCTTACCAAAAAAAGTGAAAGGTTTCAAAAGGCAAATGCAATATACTGAATCTTTTCTTGTTTAGTTTCTCCTGCTCCACAAGATGCTGGCCATATTTTTCTCTTTTCTTTAGCTATCTTTGTATGTGTGAGTGTGGATAAACCAAACTATAAAGAAAATGGGAAGGCTATAGGAAAGAATAGACAAAGGAAGACATCATAGTGTGAGGATAGAACACTTAAAGTGATATTCTGAGACAATGCAAAATGCACAATTTTACAAATTGAAACATAAATGGGTGGAAACAACTGTAAAATGCACCATCATGTGTGAAACAGCACTGTCTGAGACAATGTAACTTATAAAACTCTGTTTTCACTTAATTAACCTCTGTTTTCCTGGAAGTGATACCATATTATGTGCTTATCAAAATAGAGGTATAATTCCCTATATTGATAACTTTAATATCAAATAAAGTTTGGAGGTTTCTAGCAAGTATGGTACATGCTACTTAGCTTTCTAACCTGCTTCCTAGCTTTCTGTTTTCTTTGGCTATCATGCATCTCCTGCTCTCAGCTATGATGAAGTTATACTGTGTTTCTCTGAAAATAAGACCTAGCTGATTTTTTAAGATTTTTTCAACACTTTTTTTTTCCAAAAATATGCTCCAGTTTCAGTACATTAAAAAAAAAAAAGTGTACAGGCAGATATACTATGTGAAAAAAAAAATAGAATAAAGCAGGACAAATACAGTAGACCCTTCATCATGGAAAGCAGAAGCCCCCAGAAGAAAGTAGACACTCTCAAAAGAATCAGACATTGACTTAAAGGGAGCTATATGTATAAGACTGCACTAATGGGGTTAGTCACCAGGAGCAGTGGAACACTGCTGCAATGCCAAGAGACCTCACAGTGACATGCCTTTGACAGGAGTGACTCAGATCTGTGTGTGAGAGCCCATCCACCATTGGCACTTGCAAACTCTAATTGTTTTGAGTGAGACTGGATCTGATGTGATTGTTTTGTGGATTGTTGCTCATGGAAAAAATAAGACATTTCCTGAAAATAAGCCCTAAGCCATCTTTCCAAGCGAAAAATAATATAAGACCCTGTCTTACTTTCGGAGAAACAGGGTAAATACGATTTGTAATACCTATATATCTAAAGAGTAGGGTTGAGGTGATCTTAAGATTTCAGGATCGATTTTAAAATCCGAGTTCTGATCATTTTCCATCTGATCGTGATTGTGAAATTTACTCGATCGCCGATCGGAATCTGATTTTTTCCGATCCCAAATCACTCAACCCTAGTTACCTTATGTTTATGGAGTAGGGTTGAACTGATCTTGAGATTTCAGGATCAATTTTAAAATCTGATTTCCGATCATTTTCCATCCGATCGCAATTGTGAAATTTACTTGATCGCCGATGGGAATCCGATCTTTTCCGATCTTGATCGCTCAACCCTACTAAAGAGTTTTTATTTATTTCTGGACTCTATTTTCTATTACAAAGCCTGAAATGGCATTGATGGATAGATCATCCAAAACAGAGATTGAACATATTTTGATATTGAGATAATTAAAGTATCTGCCAATCCTATATTAATTTTCTAAAATGCAGTAACCCCTTAATATACACACATTTTAACATTTGAGCTAGATGGATATGGCAAACCTTCCTTTTTTTTTTTTATTTGAACACACTCATGTGAACACATTAACATTAAATGTACCATTCATGGCTATTATAAAAACATGATTCTTTCCAATTAGTTGTAAAAACATATAAAATAAAATAAGCCACAAGATTGCTGCTGCACATATGAGTGTAAAAACCTACAAAAGGTTTAGAATTGTTAACTTTGTGGTGAATTATCACAACAAACATATACACATTCAACAAATGCACTAAGGACAGAAAGAAGTGCATTGCTTAATTATCTCCCAAAATCCTTCTTTTAAAAAATGTTCATTAATAAGGCTCTTAAAATTGTGGAAAACAAATTACAATTTTTCATAACTGTTACTCCGAAAGAAGAAGCCAACAAATCCAGTTCAGCGAGTCTGGGAATCCATCAGTAACCATTTGCATAACTTATTTAGCACTGTTTTTTCTTTTTCTTTTTTTATTTGTTTAAAAAATAAAAATAGACTCATTTGCAAATTTTACATTAGTATCACTTGAACCAATCCCAAATTCCAAATTGAGGTCCTATGTGTTATTAAATTGGACAATGGTTTTAATTTCTTAAACATTGTTGCATTGATGTAGGAGTAGCTAAGCAGAATTTTTTGGATCCTATGAGAAAGTAGATTTTAATTGATTTATATACTCAGTTTTGATCTCTTAAAGAATATGAGCAAATTTATGAACATTTGTAATATATGTTATTAATTAATACCAGTAACCATACATTTTCTTCTCCAGTTTTCAGTCAGTATTACTTTCTACATATTAGTTTATGAAGAGGAAAGGGGGGATAGAAAAGACACTCAAACAATAGCTGTTATACTTTGCTAATTTGTGCCCTTTTAACACTGCTAAGTTGTAGATAAGAGGCTATTAGTGTACAGAATGAGGCAACAAATCAATTAATAGCTAGCCAGCAGCGGCCCTCTACTCAACCCATCCCTTCACCATAGACCTCTGTGTGTGAGTCTGACCATTAAGATACATTTATTGTAAACAAATTCCATAGCAGTACAGATTTTGTTGCTTTTACTACAGGCAAGATACATATTTGAACCCACCCTGAAGAGTAAGCTAACCTATTCTGCTTGAAAAAATAATAATTTGGCCTGTCAAAAGGGAAAGCTTAAGAACTTCTTTTCATAATGGTCCTTGCAGTGGCGTAACTAGGAATGGCGGGGCCCCATGGTGAACTTTTCACATTGCCTCCCCACGCCAAAAATCTCGACCAACAGACCACTGCCCCCCCCCCCCCGCATTTCTGCGCACACTATAATGCCCCATAGTGGCCCCTGCACACAGTATTATGTCCCATAGTGACCCCTGCACACAATATTATACCCCATTGTGGCCCCTGCACACAGTATTATGCTCCATTTTGGACACCCATAAACAATTATTATACTCTGGGGTCTTTTCAGACCCCAGAGTATAATAATCGGAGACCCAGGGGGGATAAAATATACTGTTACTTACCTATCCCCCGGCTCCACTGCACTCTCCTCCGCTGTCAGCCATCTTCAAGGACAGCCCGGGATGTCATGTGACAGGGGGGCCTGCGTCACGACGCATAAGAATGCAGGCCCGGTCATGTGACGTCATGCAAGTAGGCCCCAAGCATTCCCAGAGTGCATAAAGGTAAGTAACACAGTTTTTTTATGCTCCATTACCTCACCTGGGCCTCTGATCATTATACTCGGGGTCTGAAAAGACCCCCGAGTATAATAGTGCTTGTGGGGTCCGCAGCATCACTTACTGATTCCGGCCCCTCCCAGGATCAGTAAATAAGTAGGGCCCGAGTAACTCCAATCGGTAACGGCCCATAAAAAACCCCAAAAAAATGCATCGGTAGCAGCAGTCACCGGGCCCCTAATGTACCAAGCCCTGTGGCAGCTGCTACCGCTGCTACCTCGGTAGTTACTTCACTGGGTCCTTGTGGCTGACACGCCACCCTCTCTATTTTTTGCTATCTAACATGTTGATCCCAATTCCCCTAATTATCCGCTATTCTTCAAATAAGGTACTTATTGATACCAAACACTTACTCTAAATTTTGTTTATTTTTTTTTAGCAGGTTGGTCCTAACCCCTTTCTCTTTTTAGGCTCTTCTTTACCTTTCTTTCACCCTTTCCTGTGTTATGACTTTGCCATACTATTTCTTAGTTGTTATTTCTACACTGTTATATAATTAATATTATACCCGAGAGGCATTCACGAAACACCATTGCCCGTACCATTTTTTTTTCTTGGTCCATTTCATAGACCTATTGTTTTATTGTTGCTATTATGTGTGGTACATCACACCTCCTTGTATTCTCTCTTTGGAAAACTTAAAAAAAAAAAATTTTTTATCTATCTTTGGGTAGTATATTCAAACAGATGTCTAATCGGTAGGGTTGAGCCGATCTTGAGATTTCAGGATTGTTTTCAAAATCCGATTTCCAATCATTTTCCATTCGAACCCAATCCCGATCCCAATTCCGATCCCAATGCAAGTCAATGGGATTTTTTGAATAATCGAAGATCGGATTTTAAAAACGATCCTATTCACTACACAGCATGGAGTCTAAAAATTGAACGCTTTAATTGTTAGACTCCACGCTGTGTAGTGATTTAAAAAAATCCTCTGGCTACTTAGTCCCTTCTGGTGTCCAATTACCTGCACAGATCGTTGCCGCTGGTCTGGTCCCCGCTGTTCTTGCTCCTCTTCTCGCCTCGCTGCCCCCGCCTCCCAGGTTAGTGTTACAGACCTGGGAGGCGGGGGCAGTCACCGCTTCCCAGTACCCGACCACACTTTCCTAAGCCACAAGCACCACCTTCTTCTTAGGTCTGTAACACTAACCTGGGAGGCGGAGGCAGCGAGGCGAGAAGAGGAGCGAGAACAGGGGAGACCGAATCAGCAGCAGCGATCTGTGCAGGTAAGTGTTAGCTACTAGAGATGTTAGCTAATCTCCCATTAGAATGAATGGACGCAACACTAAATTAATTTAGAAAATAAGTCATTAAAAATAAAAGCCCTTCAACAAGAATAGAAAAACTGCTAAAAAGTTAAGTGAAATAAAACAATATAATAAAAAACTTTTTAAAATGTTAAGCCAAATAAATGCTTAGAAAAAAATTATATTGCAAAAATTTGTTTTGTTTTGTTTTTAAATATCGGACTTATATTATTGGCTTTACTTGTCAGCTATGATCTCTAATTTAATGGGAGAAAAAAAAAACACCCTTATAGGATAAGAATTCTATCTGTAATAAAAAAAGACAGAATCAAAACTAAAAAAAAAAAAAAAAAAAATTACTAAGCATACTCATCTTGCTTTTTTAGACTGTTTTAACGGATAGGTTTCTTCTCTTTTTTTTGCATTTGCTTAGCTGGTAACAGAGTGCTTTTTTTACCATTCAAAAAAAAAAAAATTGCGCCACTTTTCAGTTTTTTTTTTTTTTTTTTATTATAGCACTTTAAACAGCATTTTTTCTGTCATGGTATGAATTGAAGCTTTTCAAGGCTTTTGTTAGCATTGTAAAATATTTTGTCGAATTGGTTTAATGAACAATTGCATTAGTTATCTAAACTGGAGATCAGTTTAGTGCTTCCACGCCCCCTTTCATTCAATGAATAGGAGCCTCGGAAGCAAGACCACAAAATTAGACAGGAACAGAACCTGTTCCATGTTTTGCGGCCCAGACTGTTGGCAAAAACACATGACTGTGTAATTCACAGTCATGGTATGTAAATAATAATGCAAATCACACTGTGTCAGTTTCACTGATAAGTGGCGGTCTACAATTCTAATAGTGGTAGCCTATCCTAATGATTAGCCATCAATGTTAGAAACTGCATAACCCCTTTAAGCTCTTTTGGACCGCCCATAGTGTATATATGTCTGGAAGTGGTTGCCTTGTTCAGAAGGACGTAGCAGTACGTCCATGCAATTTTCAGAAGCTGCACAAAATCATGCAGCTGTTGAAACAGGGAGCCAGCTGTAACTATAGTTGGCGCTCCCCTAGGGAAGGCAGGGAAGGTTTATTACTGTCCCTTCCTTCCCGATCGCTGTGTATACAGCGCTCATGGAGTGCTGTATACACAGCTATGGGTGCCACCATGACACGGCACATGATCTGCTGGGATCATAGTTAGATCATCTCAGATGTCCCCAAAGGTCAATTATGACCTTATGAGGACACAATGTATAAAAAAAAAAATGAAAAAAAATGAAATAAAATAATTAAAAAAAATAAAATAATACATCAATTACATGGCCTTATTACAGGTTCTAGCCCCACCCCTGATGACACCATATAAAACAAAAATTATTGTAACAGAAACGAAAAACTATTTTAAAAAGTTTTTTTTTTGCACTTTGTGCTATTAAAGTAACAGTCACGTTTTCCCTCCTCTTTTGTTTATATTTTCCCAAATACAAAAAAAATAAAACAAATAGAAAAATAAAAACAAAGCCCTATGTGTCACCCTATGTGCCATGGTTTCCATTATATTATAAGTTATATCTTAAAATACACTCTGTATAGCTTTTTTTTTTCAACATTTGTTCTGACAAATTTATTGCATGAGATCTTCTTTGTTTGGAGACATGGAGACTGGTTATCCCATTGTATTAATGTGAGCTTAATTATATGATCCCTATGTTTAATTCATTTTAACTTCTATGGTCTTTGTTCTTTTGCTCTTTTTCATGAAATATAGTTTATTATTAATTGATTGTTGGGAATGTGCTCCATTTTGTTGTTATTTGGCACTGAAATTGAGGCAGATTCCGCATCAAAATTAGTTCCAAATTCTGTTTGATACCAGCCTCTGTTGATTTTAAGTGAAAAAGTAAGCATCATGCGCAATCTTTAGGTGGTTTCCACATAATAACTCCCAGGTGCAATATTTTTTTTATGCAGAATTTGTTGCAGAATTTGGTCAAGTGGAAAAATTAAGCTTCAAATTCTTAAAGCTGAATTTTTCAGCTAAGAACATTTTTATTAGCGGAATTTTTCCCCCTAGGAAAATATTCAGTCATAAGAATATACTACTCTGCTCTTTTTTGTTTTGCTGCTTTTGGGACCTCTACTTTAGAATATCAGAATCTGGGAACTTTGAGAGAACTTTAGTCATTACATCACGTAGCTGATAATTATCTTTCCATCATATATTTCACATTCAGATTCCTCTGTTAAGACTATTTTTCTTAAATGACCCCTCCAGGAGACTGGCGTGGATCTGACTCCCGCTATCCTGATCGATCTCCATTTCAAGCAGCATTGTATCAGAACTAGTAATGTTGCATACTTTATAACAACCTGGGACATTACTACAAGCTCAGTCCTATTGAATTGGACAGCTACAATAAACTGTGACCGCCGAAAACCGCTACTGAATGTTGGGGGTGCTGGGAATTGGACTCCTTACAATTTGCAATTGATAGGTCATCAACGGTATACTCTTTCAGAAACAAATTCTAGCTTGTGAAAACTACTATAATAAAATGTTAGAATATATTATATATAATGTATTATAACATTTTATAACATAACTTATTTTTAAATAATACAATCATAGCCAGTAAATATATTAGTTCAATTGGAATCTTATATAAAAGAGGATAATATAGGTACAAACTGGGTTGTAAAATCTTTCATTATATGGCAGTATGATTTCTGAAGCCTTTTTTTTTTTTTTAGTTATCTAACCACATAATACAGTTAGTTTAATGAGTAATCCTTAGACAGGAATTAATATATTTTAAGAGTCCTCTAAATCTTTAAAAATAAAGTGATTTTGTTGCAGCAACAAAAGAAACCGAGTTTTCCAACACTGTATTCTATGATTGGTGTTACCTTAAATGGATTTTTCCAAGGCACTTTGTGAAAAGGTTTACACATAATGGGAAGGTTATTTTCTTGTACAATACAAACAATGGCCTCTACCTTGAAATATTTTCTAAATGTATATATTCTGTGTAGTAGCTTACCATCTACACTTACAAAGATGGTTACTTTTAGAATAGATATAAAATAACATTTACTATAACAAATATATTCTGTAATTTTATTCAGGGTTATATTATAAAGGTATGCATTAAAGAGGATCTGTCACTACTTATGACATGTTTGGTTTAGTAAATACAGTACTTGTATTCCCCATGAAATAACAATTCTGGGGCATCTTTTTTAGAACTCTGCATTGTGCTATTCCAATGTTAGGCTGGAGACATACAAGACGATTTTGCAGAAATGTGATGTACAGTTGCCGCGTAGAGGACTAGAGTTATCCAAATCTCATCCACATGCTATGACTAAAACCCACAGCACAGGTCACATCCCTGGACAGGTCATATGACAATGAGGGACATTAAAGACCTGTACTGTTATTGGCCATAACTGATTCTCCACTGTTTAATGGTGGCATGGATTTTTCTTTTCATCAACAACTTCAAGCAGTGGCCCACATTCTCTGCAGCTTTCTTCTTGAAGTAATGGTGGCTGAGTATCCTCAATCAAGGCTGAATCCACATCATTTATTGCCTAAAGAAAGTAAAAAAAAATTAAAAAAGTAAATTGTAAAATATTAAAAATAAATAGGTAATAAAGAGTTAAAAATCATTTAGAATTAAAGTAAACAAACATACTAGGCACACAAAAAAGTTATTAATCTCATACGGTGAATTCCTTTAAAAAAAAAAAAAAAAGAAAAATGCAATGCACAAATTAATATTTTTTGGTCACCTCACCTCCCCATAAAATAGCCATAAAAAGTCAAAATGTTGTACATATCAAAAATTGATACCAATAAAAACTACAATATGCCCCACTAACAAGACTCATCGACAAAACAGTAAAAAAGTTGACCCTAGTCAAATTGTTTATTTGTTTACAAAATAGTTTTATTTAGTAAAGCAGTAAAATATGATTAAAAAAACAAAACACAATATAAATATGATATCGCCATAATATGAATTGCCCACCGGAAAAAAAATTCATGTAATTTTTAATGCAAAGTGACAGATTTAAAAACGAAATGCAAAGAATAATGAAAGAATTGTACAGACCCCGAAAACATTAACAAAAGCTAATCAGAATATTATATGTAACCCAAAATTGAAAGAGCCAGTTGACAGTACAACTCATCACACAAAAAATAAGCCCTCACATAGTTATGTTGCAGAAAATGTTTTGAAAAAGTTATGAATTTGGGCATGAAAAGTTGACAACCATTGACACCCAAATTACCAAAATCATTTTAACCTAGAATGCTTTTGTTACCTATAAAGTTACAATAGTAAATATTCATGATAAAAAAATGTATGTTGGGGCAACACAGCAGCTCAGTGGTTAGCACTGCAGCCTTGCAGCGCTGGAGTCCAGGGTTCATATCCTGCCAGGAACAACATCTGCAAGGAGTTTGTATGTTCTCCCTGTGTTTGTGTGGATTTCCTCAAATTCTACAAAGACATACTGATAGAGAAAAATGTACATTGTGATCCCTATATGGGGCTTACATCTACATAAAGAAAAAAAAAATATGTTTGTTTTTGGTTATATTTTCTTCTATGCTCAGCTTAATCAGATAAATAAAATCCACTGGTATTATTGATCTGTACATAGGAAAATAAAAAAAAAATCAGGTTTTCCTTGTTCCTTATTACTTTACTTTAAATCTCATTATGATATAATGTTGCCAAGGAATATATAAAATATCAACAGCCACTGAACAGTTGGTGGCAATGACATTTTTGATACTGATTTCTTTTAAGTCTCCTTCCACATATTGTATCTGCAACAAAACTGCTACTGTATATATTGTAGAAGGAGGAAGAACTGAGGGATAGATATTTTGCATAGTTTAATATAAAGATAAATATAAAAATAATAAAATCAATTGTTCACATGTTAGAAAACTGTAGCGCATAAAAAATACGAGTTTCCAACTAAACTGCGAAAATCAAACATATTAAACATTTTGTTAAGGGTTATGATCTTTGTGGTTAATTTCCATAACTCATTTCTTCAGTTGCATTTAATTCAATATCTTGCTGTTACTTTGATCTTCTAAAGCCTGTATGAGTTTGTCTGTCCCATGATTTTAATTGGATGAATGTCAGACACATAACACATGACAAACAAGAAATCAGAGAATCAAACCAAGTATTCTGTAATAAATGATGATCTGCATGAATTGTTTCTTATTTCAAAATTAATATTGTTACATTAACCTCTTACTAACCATGCTACTTCTGATTTATATTTATTCCGTTACTCATGTTTTATAAAATTTAATAAAATGTGGCTGTTCAGTTGCTTTGTAGGGGAAATGTACTTTTTGGATTGAGCAAAAGGTTGAAGTATAAGTGCTGACTGTATATTTCTAATTCCTTTTGTAGCCATTCCTGGCTCAAAAAACTGCAACAAAATCTGCAACGTAGGCCTTAAACTTTAGGAAATCTTTCAGCCAAAAATTGGCTATTGGCTATTTCTCAGCAAACTTTCTCAGAAACGTTGTTGCTAGACTTCTGATTGTTTTAACCCCTTACCATTAGGGCTAGTTTAGGCCTTTTATAACAAATAATGAACCTTATATGGGTTTTAGGGCCTTGATTGTATTAGGATGTTTTCTAGCCACACTATCAGGTTCACAGAGGTCTTAAAGTACCAAAACATAGGAAGCACCCCTCTAAAGAACTCATTTTTGAAAACACACTCCCTTGAAGGAATTCATCAAGGGGAGTTGTGACCAATAATACATTGTCTTAGATAGATTGTATAAAAATTTATTGAAATATATTAACAGTAAAATAAAAACAGCAATAGTTCAGCAATGGAAAACACCCAAAATATCAAGCATAGCTGACATTACTCAATATGTCAATAAAACCTGATATAGTAGAGTCCTTGGAGCAAATATCAGAAAATAGTAAGATATGGCTGATAACAGGGAACAGTAAAAATAGCTGTTTAAATCTTATATAGTGCTGAGAGATAGGTCCCAGACACCCAAATGCCTTCATCAGTGCCAGCTGCAAGGCCAAATGATAATTGCTTATATTAGGGTCCAAGTAATTACTATAGAAATGCTCCTCTATCAGCAATCAAAACAAGAACCCGCGATTAACTTAGAAGGCTGATCAGGATCAGGAGGACAAATCATGATCGTAAAACACAAAGAGTCTGGTATGAGGGCAAAACAAAGTAAAATAATTGCAGGCACCTGGCTGAGGAGGAAGCGAGTTTAAATGTGCCTTAGCTGCTAATTGTATAAGTCCTTGAGAACTCTGACATAGCAGAAGCTTCCCAGGACGGAAAGGTAACCTCAAAACAATAGTAGCTGAGCTGAGATTTCTGACACTACCTACACATACAAATATATGATGGCCAAGAATAGGCAGCTAGTTAAAAATTTCAAGATAATGTTACAGTTGAGGGAGTCTGAATGTGCAGTTTCGCTGCAATAAAATAAAACCCTCTCACTCTTTTTCCCTTTGCTTTTGGAGAAGCAAATTTAATTTCATACTTTGCAATAACACCTAGAAACTACCATTTTGCATTTGTTTCTGGATATTGGCTTTAATACTTGGTTTTAATAATATTTCTGCCTTGTTAGACTTTTCTTTTTCTTATTATTGTACTGTACCATATTGTATTGTATTGTGTTTAAAGAGGTACTGTATACAGACATGTCCATGTCCTTGTTCTACATTCATGCTACCATTCATGCTATTCATGCTTTGAGCATATTAGAAATCATTAACAGAATGTGAGAATATTGCAAGAGTGACTGTCTTTCCTATATTTATGACTAGTCAAGATGTCATTGCTGATCTAACCTTCCTTTCAGGGTTAGACTAACCAAGTAAAAGACATACATTGAGTATCTCAAAAACCATAGATATTATATATGACTGTATTTCATTATATATTATACTTGAAGATATTTACAGTATAATGGATACGTTATCCTTATATTATTATTCTGTTGAACCATATATTGTATTGTCTCATACCATCTTAAAGTGTAACCAAACCTTTATTTATTTTTTTCATAGAGACATACACTGAAGGTAGTACACTTTGTAGAATACTTTATATAAGAAAAGTGCCCATTTCGTCACTTGTTTTTCCTGTTTCAGTCACTGATTAAACCTGTACAATAGAATCATAGGGAGAGTGCAGGGAGATAAAGGAGAACTCTTCAGAGAGACTTCAGCAATATATACTGTAGAGTTCTATTTCACAACACACATGGGTTGTCTGTGATTAATATCCAGCCTTCTTCTGATAGAAATGACTAGAGATGAGCGAGTAGTACTCGATCGAGTAGGTATTCGATCGAATACTACGGTATTCGAAATACTCGATCGAGTACCACTCGCTATTGAAATGGAAAAGTTCAATGCAGAACCAGCATTGATTGGCCGAATGCTATACAGTCGGCCAATCAACGCTGGTTCTTCTCCTACCTTTAGAAGTCTTCTCCGTGCAGCTTCCCCGCGGCGTCTTCTGGCTCTGAATTCACTCTGCCAGGCATCGGGCCTGGGCAGAGCTTGTAGTGCGGACATGCGAAGTCGGCTCTGCCCAGGCCCGATGCCTGGCAGAATTCAGAGCCGGAGGATGCCGCGGGGACACTGCATGGAGAAGACTTCTCAGAGGATCCAGCCCGACCCTCACTCGTGGACTTGGTAAGTATAATTTGATCGAACGTTGCCTACCCCTGAAACGAGCATTTTCCCCCCATAGACTATAATAGGGTTCGATATTCGATTAGAATAGTCGAATATTGAGCGGCTATTCGAAACGAATATCGAATCTCGAACATTTTACTGTTCGCTCATCTCTAGAAATGACTCATTTTATGCTGTAAACAACCTCTGTCTTTCCTCTTCTAGTCACACACACCCCCCCCCCCCCCCCTCCAAAGAGCCCATTGTAAACTGCAACTGATTTTGTAGGACAAAATGAATCAGTTAAAAAAAAGTAAAGACAGGAGAAACACTTAAAGATAGAGGCAATTCTGTTTATTGAAGTATATTGAAAAGTTTGTTCCCATCACCTGTATTCATGAAAAAGTAAATATAAGTTTGCTTATGGTTAAGACTATAAAACGCAAAACAATAAAAATATGGTAATATGCAAGCTGTGCAGAATCCTTTAGGCAATAATATCTTTAACATCTAAGTGTATGTTCACACAGAGTTTGTTGGAGCAGATTTTGGCGGAATCTGCCTCAAAATCTGGCTCCAAAAATGGCTCCCATTGACTTCAATGGAAGCTGCTCGCTTCTTTTTTCCTTAAGCTAGTAGCGGAAAAAAGTAGCAAACTGCTCTATCTTGCCATTGATTCCACGGCGTAAGACTCCCTCCTGATTAGGCCCATTCTTCGGGCCTAATCCGGAGCAGAATGCCTAGATGGGATTGCGGTGCACTGCACCGGCATCCTGTTGCAGCTAACCGCGCAGAAGTGTTCACACACAGAATGCAAATTCCGCCATGTTAACATACCCTTAGCATCCATTCACAAGGAGGAAAATAGTGAGGAATTTGGTGTGGAATTTCAGCGCTGAAAAAAAAGCCTCCCATGGATTTCAATGGGTTTCTTTTTCTGCTAGCTGGTTTTATTGTTTTTATGGCCTTCACTGTTTGAGTGGGTGATTCTACAGGCCATGATACACATTTAATAAAATTACTGGTGGTGTGAATAATGAGATTTTTTTCATTCCATATGAGTTATAGGATATGACATTGGATATACAGTTTGAAGGGATTTCTAGGTCTCCTGATTTTGTTGTTCACAATCCATGGTTCAGGAACTGGTTCAGCAGGATTTTGTTAATCTGCATAAATTTACCAGTTTGAAATATTAAAATAATATGTCTAATTACATGCATTATGAGAACATCCTTGAGAACAATGAGGTAGTAACTATTCAGGATTCTGATAAGGAAGTAGGGGGAAGTGGTGGTCCTAGATACCATTCTATACATCCAATTGAATGATTTTGATACTATTAAAGTGTTGTTGGTTAGGTTGCAACAGAGTTTCCTAAAGGGTTTATTTTTAAGTGTGATTATTTAGAAAGAATTGGATCATTTATTGATTTTTTTTTTTTGAAAGTCCACCTAGTTCCTGTCACCAGTGAGACCGATCTGGTGGGCTTTGGATCCTTAGGAGAAAGATTTGGTGACTGGCTTGATGTTTTGTTGCAGCCAATATATAACTTGCTGTTATGTTTTTTTTGTTTTTTTGTTTTTTTTTTGTTTTTTTTTACAAGATACGAAACATGTATATAATAAGTCCAGTGGTCACAGGGTTGGTTCTATTGGATAACTTGTGACAGAGTTTATATGGTTCCATCCCAGGTTGCCTTGCTGTTCTTGCTATTTCATATCACCTTCATAAACATTTAAATTATTGAGTTGATTTATTGAGATTGTTATTTTAATGGGCATTGAATTCCTACTTTCAACTAATTATTTTATGTTTCTACATGCAACATTCAGGAGCAGCAATGGCGGGCAAATTTTCTTTGTACATTGTATGGTGGGAGAAAGAAAAGAAAATCTTTTCTCCAATAGTAATCCATTTGTATCTGATGTGTCCTGATATGGCCACTACAACCACCTCATTATCATCATTTGAAAAACAAAAAACTTGTGAGTCTTCAGTAGGTGGTACCTTTTTTAATGGCTAACTCATAAGGATGACAGAATATAACGTTTCTAAGCTCTCGGCTTCTTCTTCAGAAGAAGCCGAGAGAGGGAGTGCTCCTTACCACCCAGCCATGACGCTGAGCAGTGAGGAACGCTTCCCCAGTACTAGTCTATGGCGAGTACTAATAGGAGTAGGGGAGGCATTCCTCACCGCTCAGCATCCTCGCTGGGCAGTAAGGAATGTCCCCTCTCACAGTACAGTACAATAGATGCTACTGTGAGGGGTTGCATTCCTGATTGACTGTCAAAAATGCCCTTCTGACAGTGAAGAGCTATGGTACTGGCACAGATAGCTCTTCACCGGGGGCACAGAATGGGAAAGCTGATTGCGCTGAATTCAGCGCGCTCTCTCGGCTTTCTAGCAGTGTATTACACCACAGGTGCCCCAGAAGGTGATAGGTCCTCTGTCATATGAAATATGCAGCGTAGAGTGTTCATTGCATTCATGGTGATTTTGTCTATGTTGATTACACATGGTGCAAACTAAAATATAGCATCAGGGAACATATATATGTCACTTTTAACTCAGAAGTTTAAAGCTGAGGCCCCACATCACTTTTTTTGTTGTTGTAGATTTTTTTTACTTCATGTACACTTGATAAAGGGGTTACACACCCTGAAACACGTAGTGTGTGTTGTTGGACTGAACTATCCTGGGAGAAGCGCAATTCCTTCCTTCTGACAAATTGGGGGTCTATTGCTGGTCCTTTTGACATATTAAAGGATAAAAAGTAGTTTGTAAATTAATGCTCAGCAACTTTTTCTTCCACATTTTCCTTCCCCAACTTCCAAAATTCATAACTTCATTACGATTGCAGAGACACCATATTTATATTGGTTTTATTATGTATTAGCACTTTTACAAATAAAATTAATGATTTTCCTGTAGTCTCGATGTTCTGACAGCTATAACTTTTTTACTGTTTTGTTGACGTAGATATGTGTTATTTGTGGGGCAAGTTTTACTTTTTATTGGTACCAATGTTTGGTATGTATGACTTTGTGCTCACTTTTTTTTTGCTATTTTTTAGCAAAGGCAAAGTGATCAAAAATTGCCATTTAGTTCATCACAGTATTTTTTTTTACGGTGTTCATCTCTTGGATCATATGATCTCTTAGATCATATGATAATGCCCCCGGACCCAAATTTGTCAGAGTTGAAGTGTTCACTACATGCTCAGTGCAATGCAACGCTGAGCAGGAAGCATTTAATGTTTTGAAAAATGTAATACTTGTTTATTACAGATATACCTTTGTTATTGTTGTTCTTCTCTTAATTTATTAGTTTAAGGTTTTCAGAAATAAAACCTGCAGCTGACTGCCCACAGGGGGACCTGACAGTACTCATCCATAGACTAGTACTGGGGTTGGAGGGATCCTGACTGCTCAGCGTCATGGCTAGGTGGTAAGAACCGCCGCCTCTAACAGTATAGCACTATGGACAGTACTGCCAGGAGGGGCGTTCCCAGCTAGACTATCAAGAACGCTCTTCTGTAATTGCACTGATATCTCTTCCCCTGGGGCACATAATGGGGAAACTGACAGGGTGCTGAATTCAGCACACTGTCGATTTTCTAGCGATATATAAAACCATATGTGCCTAAGGACATGAAAGGTCCTCTTCAACTTTTAAAATGACAAATAACTAAATACCTTTTCCCTTTTTGTGACAAAGGCATGCTTTAACATGGCACCAAAACAAAATCAGTGGCCCACAGTTAGACAGTGTAACCTTAGACAGATTTATCATAGAGCCTGATGTTGGATGATAAATCTGTTGTATTTTTACACACCTTACACTAGTGTAAGTTTACATCATCCTAGATTAATTTGAACCTGAATTTTCTGGACTAATTTTGGAGCATTTTTAGTGCATCTTATCTCATTTTGGCACAGAGAAACCCTGACCACAAGTCTAACAAGTCAGCAACATTGTGGCTCAAAGATCTATAAAGGTATGATAAGATGTGCCAAAGATGAGCCACGTTTATGTAGAGAAATTAGGAAAAATGGGGAAAAAATAAAAATTTATTTTTTACTTTAACAAAAAAGACTAATTTGAATCTAATCTCCCTACTCTCACATGTATAGCAGTACCAAACATGTTTACTAGTTTGTATGTTAAATTTCACTGTATATAGGATGTATAAACAGGTGCAGTCTACCCTTAAACATTTTTTTTTTTTTAATTTTAGGTATCAAGAGGAGGCAGGGAATGTATTGATAGACAAAAAACGAGGAACCATTGCATGTTTGTGAGAATTCAGTGTAAAAATGTTGCAAGAAATCTAAATCTAATCAATATTTCATGTGACCACTCTTTACATTCGGCTCAGGTTCAAGTTGAGGACAGGGAGGGGTGATACAAGGGTAGACATCACAACAGGATCAGGATCAATAGGGTAGTCAATAAACATGCCAAGGTCAATAAACAATAATCCTACAGCAGAGCAGTGACACAAAACCCTCACAGAATCTATAGCACACAATCCAATATTGCTCGGGCACTACACAGAGGACAGAGCAGAATAGATAGATAGATAGATAGATAGATAGATAGATAGATAGATAGATAGATAGATAGAGAGCTAATATAGAGCTGTCTGATTGGCTGAAGAGAGCTGACAGGTGTACAGGTGTTAGGCCTTCAGGTTGCAGGGAGGAAGGTCGTGCCCTCTATATGTGCTAGAACCGGAACAGCAACAGCAGGAAAACACAGCAGCATGGAGAGTCATAAACCACATAATGTGAACCAGAGGCAACACAACGGCTGCACTTATTATGAGACAGAGCAGGACAATAGATACATTAGTCTGCCAAGGGGACAATGCAGCAAAATCAAATACACATCATGCTTACTTTCTTTCAAAATCAGAAAATGTCCAGTAGTGCTATAAGCTCAGAATTGGCAGAAACCAATGGGAACCAGGTAGACTCATCTCTGATTCAGAGAATTCTGGCCAGAAGTTGCCTCCATAGAATAACTGCTGTCACAAAGCCATACTTTCAACCCTTCAACCCAGACTTCCCTTTATTGGCTCCCATACAGTAACTTCCCTCATTATTGGCCCCTATACACAATACTACCAAAAACAGTAACTGCACCATTTATTTTTCCCCATACAGTAATTGGCCCTACACAATATACTGACCTCTATACTGGCCCCTATAGAGTGAGACATTAGGCCACTACCTACGGGTCTATTATAGCAGGTAACAGCTGATATTCACTCAGACCTCTCCGGTCCTATGCAGAGTCCCTCTGCTTTACCTCCAGCTTTCTGCTACATATTACATCTCAATGGTGAACAATGTCAGGTTACAATGTACAGACATTGCTCAATGTCAGGATGTAATGTACAGTGACCCTTGTAGAACAATGTTGAAGAGGCTCTGGCAGAAGTGGAGATGGTTGAGTGAATATCAGCCAGTATCTGCTGGAATAATCAGGTATCTCATGGGTCCCTACTGCAGATACTATGGTAGATCCACCACTGGATAGATAGCACTAACTTTTTCATTAGAAAATATAAAATCAATTATGACTGTGCCTGGTTCTGCAGCTTAAAAATATTCAAAGGTTCTGTGCAGATAGTGGGGGACAACAGCAAAAAGGCATAATTAATATAAGGGTCGTAGCAGCAATATTAATGCAAAATATTCATTAAGGGGCACTATTAAAAACCTCCTATTATGTTATTGATGGAGGGGGCAACACTTGACCCATGCATGAATCAGTCTTTTGGAATTAATTGCAAGTACTATATGGAGTAGCCATTTCCAACTGATGGAGTCAATCTGGAGGGGAAATAGCTACATGTCCTCTTTTAACTACATCAGCATCCTAGCTAAACAGAACGGTGGAGCAGGATCTGATAGTGATGCCTGGTGAAGACCGGCTGAATCAAACTGCAGATAAGCCTTGTTCATTCCAGGGATTGAGGATAGGTAAGTGTTTTTTTAAAAAAATTTCTATAGCACAAATTCAGTGTGAGGAATCTGGGGGATATTATTACTTGCCTATCAGTTGTTAGGGGACATTAGTACTTGTCTGGGGGCCATTGGGAAGCTTTACTTCTTGCATGGAGGCCATTGAAGAACATTGTTACATGCCTGGGTGCCACTTGGGAATATTACTACTTGCCTTGGAGCAACTGGAGTGCATTACTATTTGACTGGGGGACACTTGAGTGCCTTACTACATGCCTGTGGTGTCTTGGGGCACTGGGAAGTATTAATGTGTGTCTGGGGAGCACTGCAGAATATTGCATTGTGTTATGCCACAGGGGAACCATATTCTGCGTGTTAAAGAAGATCCCACTGGAAATTTGAATGCGAGTTGAATTTATTCAAATAGTACGGATGATCACATAATATGGTATACAATTATGTGAACGTTTTCGGCTTCTAAGAAAGCCTTCCTCAGACTCTACAAAAACCAAATACAGTGTATAAATATCACATGTGAGACAACATAAAAACCATATGTGAGAAGTACATACGTATATATACAGTAATATATATACAGTCCTATGAAAAAGTTTGGGCACCCCTGAAATGAGGTTTATTGTACTAACAGAAAATGTGCAATATGCATTAAACCAAAATTTGACCGGTGCAAAAGTATGGGCACCTCAACAGAAAAGTGACATTAATATTTAGTAGATCCTCCTTTTGCCTCTAGTCGCTTCCTGTAGCTTTTAATCAGTTCCTGGATCCTGGATGAAGGTATTTTGGACCATTTCTTTCTACAAAACAATTCAAGTTCAGTTAAGTTAGATGGTGGCCGAACATGGACAGCCCGCTCTCAAATGATCTGAAAACAAAGATTGCTCAACATAGTTGTTCAGCGGAAGGATACAAAACGTTGTCTCAGAGATTTAATCTGTCAGTTTCCACTGTGAGGAACATAGTAAGGAAATGGAAGACCACAGGGACAGTTCTTGTTAAGCCCAGAAGTGGCAGGCCAAGAAAAATATCAGAAAGGCAGAGAAGAAGAATGGTGAGAACAGTCAAGGACAATCCACAGACCACCTCCAAAGAGCTGCAGCATCATCTTGCTGCAGATGGTGTCACTGTGCATCGGTAACAATACAGCGCACTTTGCACAAATAGAAGCTGTATGGGAGAGTGATGAGAAAGAAGACGTTTCTGCACGTACGCCACAAATAGAGTTGCCTGAGGTATGAAAAAGCACATTTGGACAAGGCAGCTTCATTTTGGAAACAAAAATTGAGTTGTTTGGTTATAAAAAAAGGCGTTATGCATGGCGTCCAAAAAGAAACAGCATTCCAAGAAAAACACATGCTACCCACTGTAAAATTTGGTGGAGGTTCCATCATGCTTTGGGGCTGTGTGGCCAATGCCGGCATCGGGAATCTTGTTAAAGTTGAGGGCCGCATGGATTCCACTCAGTATCAGCAGATTCTTGAGAATAATGTTCAAGAATCAGTGACGAAGTTGAAGTTACGCCGGGGATGGATATTTCAGCAAGACAATGATCCAAAACACCGCTCCAAATCCTCAGGCATTCATGCAGAGGAACAATTACAATGTTCTGGAATGGCCATCCCAGTCCCCAGACCTGAATATCATTGAACATCTGTGGGATGATTTGAAGCGGGCTGTCCATGCTCGGCGACCATCTAACTTAACTGAACTTGAATTGTTTGTCCAAAATACCTTCATCCAGGATCCAGGAACTGATTAAAAGCTACAGGAAGCGACTAGAGGCTGTTATCTTTGCAAAAGGAGGATCTACTAAATATTAATGTCACTTTTCTGTTGAGGTGCCCATACTTTTGCACCGGTCAAATTTTGGTTTAATGCATATTGCACATTTTCTGTTAGTACAATAAACCTCATTTCATTCCTGAAATATTACTGTGTCCATCAGTTATTAGATATATCAAACTGAAATGGCTGTTGCAAATACCAAAATATTTAGAACTAAAAATGATTAAGATTAATAGGGGTGCCCAAACTTTTTCATAGGACTGTATATATATAAAATTGTACAAAGCATGTCACAAATGATTGATCGGTTTCGTCACTTAAGATTGGATGACACCCCATAAGGTGTGCAATATCTAGTGGAACTTCCTGTGGTGGACAAACAGATCTGTATACATGAAAATTAGTATCAAGCTAAGGTGGCATGACCTAGAGATGTTATCAAGAGAAAGGTAGACATCGTATCAACATAGCCTTTCTAGGTCCTGATCCTTGACAAGGTACACAAACACTGAACAGTGTGTAAAGGAATGTAACAAATGAAATAATGTAGAGACCCACTCACCAGTAATAATAACAACAATGCCAGTAGGTATAGGAGTAATCCAGAAATGGGAATCCTGGCAACAATCCCGACTGAGGGAATAGTGCCCCCTAGATCCAAAAGGAAGGAAGGGGAAAAGTAAATATATATGAAAAACACAAGGTTGGTGCCTAATATTGTATGTTGTACCACTATTATCTGTGTAATACTAGGGAAGAGCCATGTTGGGTACAATATAATCTACGATAAAGTAGGAGGACATGGGTATGGTACGTGATCCCCCAGGAGGGGGTGGTTTGGAGTGTCCAGTAAAGAACTGGTAAATAACGGGGTATCCTGCTGTGGGTGAGTAATATACCTTGGGTTATGCAATCCGGTCAGCTAATGCAGGAAAAGATGTCCTGTCCGGTGGGGGGCCTGAACCATGCCTGTGTTGATATCTGGCCTATAAAACCACGATACATAAGCTGCAGGGTGAGGGTGAGAGGGAGTGATATAGAACAGTAAGTCAGCGTCCCCTTACCTGTGCCTGACGAGGTCAGTGTCACGTGGATAGCATGCAGGCAGACTGAGGGGCGGCACGGCCTGTATTAAAGAAGGAAGGTACAGCCTCCTGGAGGATTACTTAATTACTTATTACCCTAGGCTTATCCAGAGACAGCCCTGAGATAGGGAATAAGCTTTTTTTTTTTTTTTTTTTTAAATATAGATTGTGAGCCGCATATAGATGTACATTTTTTTTTTCCTATCAGTATGTCTTTGTAGAATGGGTAAATCCACGCAAACACAGGGAGAACATACAAACTCCTTGCAGATGTTGTTCCTGGCAGGATTCAAACCCAGGACGCCAGCGCTGAAAGGCTGCAGTACTAATTACTGAGCCACCATGTTGCCAGAGACAGGGAATAATCTTGTGCATTGCTGTTGGAACATTTTCCCACTGTGCCAGGAGGAGCAACGGAGGTCCCTGACAGGAGAAACTAATTTGGGCCTAGAATCAAGATAACCAGATCCCTGTCAGCATACCTCCCAACTGTCCCGATTTCCGCGGGACATTCACCATTCCGGTGACGTGTCCTGCGGTCCCGGTTGGAGGGAGGTATGTCCCGATTTCAACTCAGATCTGTGTCCAGAGGATGCAGATCTGAGTTGAACACATACGCGGCTAAAGCAAGGAGCTGTCACAGCTCAGCTCCTTGCTTCGCCGCTGCACGTCGCCTACTGGCTGTGTAGACGCGATGTGATAACGTCACATCGCGTCTACAACTGTGTGCGAGAGAGAGAGAGAAGCGCAGAGAGAGCGGCGGGGGAGCGAGGAGAAGGTAAGTGTAATGTGTACACTGATGTGGAATGTGAAACTGGGGGCAGATGAAGGAGAGGACGGCATGACACTCGGGGCAGAGATGCGGGGACATGAATCTGGGGGCAGAGATGTGGGGACATGAATCTGGGGGAAGATGGGGGGGACATGAATCTGGGGGCAGAGATGTAGGAGACATGAATCTGGGGGCAGAGATAGAGAGGACATGAATCTGAGGGCAGAGATGGAGGACCATGAATCTGGGGGCAGAGATGAGGGACATGAATCTGGGGACAGAGATGGAGGGACATGAAAATGGGGGCAGATATGGAGGGGGGGCATGAAACTGGGGGCAGATGAAGGGTGTATATGAAACTGGGGGAGAGATAGAGGGGGGACATATAATTTACGGGTGACTGTAGAAGGATTATACTGTGTGCGGGCACATGAAAAATTAATGAGAATGGGCGGAGTCAACACAAAAGTGGGTGGGGCTAAATATTTTGTCCCTCTTTCGGTTCTTCAAAAGATTCATGTCTCCTCCATCTTTTCCCCCAGGCAGGGTCGGACTGGCCCGCCGGAGAACCGGGGAATCCCCCGGTGGGCCCCAGGCCCCGACTATATAGAAGCACTGGTCAGGGGCCCGATCGGGATATCAGGGGCTGGTTCGGGCCCCTGTCCAGTGCATTTGCATTGATAAACTGAGCGATGCTGCTAGTGGCAGGGGCTGGAACAGTAAGTTCGGGGCTGCAGACAGCGCTGTAATGAATAAAGAAGCACGGCTGCTGCAGTTTCCCAGGGCCCCGACACTTACACTGAGGGGCCTCCTGCCAGTGCAGTCTCTATAAGCGATCTCTCTGCAAGCCGGGACTTTCCCCCCTCCCCCTCCCAGCAGTGAGTCATCGTTTACATCGGCCCGTGTGGGGACAGAGGAGTCTGCTGCTGCTGCTTCACAAATGTGAGTATATTTTTTTCTTTTTTTTGGTAAAATGTAATATTTAATATGTATATGTGTACATTTGTTTAACCCTTAAGTCCTATCATGGTGTCTATCATACACCACTACCATACACATATCATTATAATAGACACCATGATAGTACTTAAGGGTTAAAGCATGTGTCTTGTATACTGTGTGAGGACTGTATGTTTGTATACAGGTATGTGTGTGTGTGTATATACAGCATTCTATAATAATGTGTGAGTGTATGTATATATGTTAGTATATATGGTATATATGGTATATGAATGTATATAAATGTGTATATGCTAGATATATATATCTATATATAGATAGATATCTATATATATTTATATATATATAGATATATATATGTGTGTGTGTGTGTGTGTGTGTGTGTGTGTGTGTGTGTGTGTGTGAGTATATATGAATGTATATGTATGAGTTTGTAGGTAACTGTTGCAGTTTTTGGAAATCGCAGCACTTATACCTACGGAAACACCTACAGTGTCCCTATAGGTAGAATGGAAGCAGAAAGTCCTCAGAGCAAACCTCTGTGGAGTTTCTGCAAAAAGCGCTGCAGGAAAACTGACATGTTGCCGCCGGGGGTTTTCCCACAGCGCTTTTTGGCTGTGGGACGCTGTGTTAGGTCTTATCCTTATAGTGTGATGTACAGTATATTGAGATGTTAAGGAGGAGCTCTTACCACCTGGGGCACATGCGGTTTTATATACTGCTAGAAAGCCGACAGTGCGCTGAATTCAGTGCAGCTTTCCCATTCTGTGCGCCCGGTGAAGAGCTATCGGTCCCGGTACTGTAGCTCTTCAGAAGGGCGTGTCTTACAGTCAGTCAGGAACGTCCTTCTTCCCAGCAGCGCCTATTGTGCTGTACTGTGAGATCGGGGAGGAACGCCCCCTCCCCTCCTGATAATGCTCGTCCATAGACATGTACTGGGGGTGGTAGCGTTCCTCACCACTCAACGTCATCACTAGGCGGTAAGCAAAGCCCCCTCACACAGTACAGCGCAATAGACACTACTGCGAGGAAGGGCGTTACTGATTGACTGTTAGAAACGCCCTTCTGACAGTGAAGAGCTATGGTACCGGCACCGATAGCTCTTCACCCGGGGCACAGAACGGGAAAGATGCACTGAATTCAGCACACTGTCGGCTTTCTAGCGGTGTATTAAACCGCATGTGCCCCAAATGGTGAAAGGTCCTCTTTAAGGACTAGGCGCAACAGTGAGATGCAGTGTTTTTGATTGAGCTTTTGGTCCCCAGCACCTGTTATGCTCCTGCCTGTGTCTGTTCAGTCTCATGGCCTTATTTCTGGAAATCCTGTATCTAATTGGTCTCAGTGGTCCCATGAGGTGCAGGACTCCCAGAAAGGAGGTGCTGGCACGAGACTAAATGGACACTGGCGGCGGACAATGGAGCAATGGGGACAGGTGAAGGCACTTTTTATTTTTTTATTTTACACCTCCCGCCAGGCAAATGGGTTGATCCAATTCCTGGACAAATCTTTAAAGGATTTATCCAACTTTATAATATTGATGGTCTGTCCTTAGGATAGGCCGTCAATATTACATCTGTGATAATAGAACAGCCAGGACCTCTGCAGATCAGCTATTCCAGGACAGTGCGGCTATAGGTAATGGTAACATTTCTAGGAGCCATGCTGATCACTTTCCATACAGAGTGTAGCAGTAGGTTTAGGTAGTGTGTTGTTGCACATTGTATGGCAGGTGAGCAGCATAGCTCCCGAGATGGTATTACCTTTAGCTGCCCTGTCTCGGCATCGCTGGTCTGCAGGGTCCTGGTGGTGGGCCCCTATAAACAATTCCACTGGTGGGCCCTAGACACCCCAGTCCGACCCTGCCCCCAGGTATGCTGTCAGGACTTCCTGCTCCACTACTATCCCCAACATCCTAGCTTGGGAGTGGCACGAGAGAGCCTGTAACATTCCTGGGCATCCTCCTAAAACCAAGGCAGGAGGATTGGACTGTGTACACAACACCCCGTCTGCAAGCTGCTGTTGTGTTTCTTAGTTGAGTTAATAAACAGTTACCTGGTTTCACTTCACATCTGGACTCTTGACTCATGCCTGCTTCGTCATCAAGGCCCTTCTGAACACCACCACACCGTCTCAGAGAGGAGAGGTTCCCCTCTCCAACTGGAAGTGCCCTGGGGGAAACTACTACTACCAATACCATTCAGTAGTGCTGCAGGACCCTCCTTGACTGTGTCCGGCCCTGGATTTGGATTGGGGTGTATATGGAGTGTGCTCGGCCTAGCAGGTGATACAGCATCCGCCACTATAACTCCCATCCTCCTATCTCCTCCACTGGGTTGCAGCAACATCACAAGGGCACACCAAGAATCATAATACTCAGCATGCCCATGTTAGCGCTGAGGCCCAATCACAGGACCTTTAAGCGGTTACCCTTGGCACATGATATCATCGTGAAGACCATAACAGAGAGCTGGACACCACGAGGAGGCCCAAAAGAGGTGAGGGGAAGTGGGTATAAATGTTTTTGATTTTCTTTATTCCTCCCCTGGGCCTCCGCCTATTATACGCTGGGGTCTGAAGAGAGCCCAGAGTATAATAATTTTCCTTCCAGTCCTATCCAAATATGTTTGATCTGAAATGAATTAGGAACCCAATCCACCTGAACCTGAAATGAAATGAACCTAGAGAGGTTTGCCCATCTTTGCCATACAGAGCTTATAGTGTAACTACTGAGCCAGGTAAAGTAGGTTGACAGTGGTAAACAATGGATAATATGAACTTGTACGACCTGTTAGCGCAGCTGAAGGCTGGAAATCTGAGAGTTCATTTGGTAATTCAAAATTGTATACATGATATACCTTGTTTACAGGTTATATTACTTTATAATGATTATTATTGTACAGCAGTATCTTTCCACATTTCTGTACTATTTTCCTTCACCAGGTAGAGATAATTTAAATAGGTTTGAAGCTGCTTTGAAAATGAACAGAGGGGATTCTTATTATACGAGTACTAAAAGAAAATGGCAAATGAAAACATACCCAGTGGTTGTCTAATTACAGTAAGTATTTCATTTATAAAGGTTAAAAACTACAACATATTAGCATCATATATATTTACCTTGGCTTACTGACTGTGAACAGCTCCGGTCTAGTCTGACTCTGCATAGTGCGCTCCAGATGCTGCCACTACTAATTAGAGCCATAATGAAATATTTCACTTGCCAGGAAGCCAGAGTTAAAAAAAAAAACATAGAAATGCCATTTATGCACATGCTTAGAGGCTATTGTACAATGCTGTATCTAGGGGGATTTCTTTATCTTTAAAGTATGATTTACCAGTCATGTATAAGGAAGCTGCAAACAATGCTGCACATAATGAAGTAATAAAGTAACACTTCAGCTCTAAGACAAAAGGCAAATGTAAAAACTCTGATTCTCTATCATCTTTAGCATCTGACAGAAAATGTGAAATCATTAGCTGTAACAGAAAAAATAATGCCTTTTACATCAGCTCCATCTACAGGTCATACGCCTGGAATTTAGTTATGCTCATACATTTCTATCTAGCCAGTGCTGTCCACCACACTTCAAAATCAGAAACTTGCGTATTATTTAAATCATAGGTTTTTCTTACAGTTCTTATGGTGAGTTTTTTCCTAATCGCCTATGTGACTATCAATATTAATATGAAATTGTAAAAACTTTCCACACTAGCCACAAAATATAGAACAAATGCAGGAGATTACACAATTGACAATAAGTGATGAAGACTAATTTTCCTCATATTTATCTGCTTTCCTCCTACAGAATCACAACTTTCCTGAGCACGCTCACAACAATCCCCAGTATATGAAAATGAACTGAAATCTATTGCTCACGTCTTAAAAGGTAAGGTAAAATGATTGTCCCCGTATTCATGTAACAAAAAAAAAAGTGGAGAACGTTGCGGAAATGAAAAAAAAAAAAAAACAGACTTGTGTACTGTGGTTGTAAAAGGTGCTTGTGTACCATTTGGGGGCCAAATATGGGGTTTTATTTATCTGAGAATGGAGTTGAGTTAATGCCAAAGAGCTCAATATTTGTCTCATCTGACTAATCTGAATGATTCTGAGAGCGATTGGAGAAGGTGCTGTGGTCAGATGCGACAAAAAGTGGGCTCTTTGGCATTAACGCAACTCACCGTGTTTGGAGGAAGAGAAATGCTTCCTATGACCTAAGCAACACCGTACCCACAGTCAAGCATGGAGGTGGAAACATTATGTTTTGGGGGTGTTGCTCTGCTAAGGGCAAAGGACTGCTTTGTCGCATCAATGGGAGAATGGATGGAGCCATGTATCATAAAATCCTGAGTGACAACCTCCTTCCCTCCGCCAGGACATTAAAAATGGGTCGTGGCTGGGTCTTTCATCAGGACAATGACCGAAACATATAGCCAAGGCAACAATGGAGTTGCTCAAAAAGAAGCACACTAATGTCATAGAGTGGCCTAGCCAGTCTCCAGACCTTAATCCCATAAGAAAATTATGGAGGGAGCTGAAGCTCCGAGTTGCCAAGCGATAACCTCAAAATCTTAATGATTTAGATAAGATCTGCAAAGAGGAGTGGACCAAAATTCCTTCTGACATGTGCGCAAACCTCATCATCAATTACAAAAAACGTCTGACTACTGTGCGCGACCAACAAGGGTTTTGCCACCAAGTATTAAGTCTTGTTTGCCAGAGGGATTGCAAAATGCAAATACATTTATACAATGTGATTTTCTGGATTTTATTTTTGATATTCTATGTCTCACTGTTAAAATTAACCTCCCCTTAAAATTATAGACTCTTCATGTCTTTGTCAGTGGGCAAACTTACAAAATCAGCAAGGGATCAAATACTTATTTCCTTCACTGTGTAGAGACTTTTTTGGGTCTTTTGAGCAGCCTTTTGGATACGTACTAGAGTAGCTGCTACAATTGAGTTGCTCTACCTCAGTAAATTTAATAATTTCAGTTAATGAAACATGTGCACCAAGGTATGGTAACACAAAATAATAATATTAAATAGAACAAAATATGGATGGAAAAAATTTGAATAGTAAAATTTTTTGTTTGCAACCCAGTGAATCACTCTTTGAATTATAAATAGAGATGAGCGAGTAGTATTCGATCGAGTAGGTATTCGATCGAATACTAAGGTATTCGAAATACTTGTACTCGATCGAGTACCACTCGCTATTCGAATGGAAAAATTTGTTGCAGAACCAGCATTGATTGGCCGAATGCTATACAGTCGGCCAATCAACGCTGGTTCTTCTCCTACCTTTAGAAGTCTTCTCCGTGCAGTTTCCCCGCGGCGTCTTCCGGCTCTGAATTCACTCTGTCAGGCATTGGGCCTGAGCAGAGCCGACTGTACATGCCCGCGCTAAAAGAAAATGGCCGCTTTAACTGTAAGCCTGGCAGAGTGAATTCAGAGCCAGAAGACGCTGCGGGGACACTGCACGGAGAAGACTTCTCCGAGGATCCAGCCCGACCCTCACTCGTGGACTTGGTAAGTTCAATTTGATCGAATGTTGCCTACCCCTGAAACGAGCATTTTTCCCCCATAGAGTATAATAGGATTCGATATTCGATTTGAGTAGTTGAATATTGAGGGGCTACTCGAAACGAATATTGAATCTCGAACATTTTACTGTTTGCTCATCTCTAATTATAAACCGAAGATAATATAATAACTAATAGGTATGGCAAATATCACTACTATACACTTTGGCCTGTTGAGATTTTTTGTTTTCTGTTAGCCAAAGCAGATTCTCTGAAATGGACTCATAGGACAACTTTTCCTAACCCCAGATGAATCTTCAGAAGGGGAGACAATATTATTAAATATTATCCCCTTAAACCACATTGATTTTCTGATGAGTCATTTAAGGGATTATTTTTTGGGGGACAAATTATACTTCATATTGGTACCATTTAATTTTGTGGTAAGCTGGAATGTACTAGAAAGCTGGAAAAAAAACCTCAGAATGGAGTGGAACTGGTAGAAATAAGAAGCAATTCCTCAATTATCTTACAGACCTCATTTTTCCAGTGTTCATCATGCAGCAAAAATGACACATTAGTGCTATGTAAGGGCTCTTTTTTTAAGCAGGGAAAGTTGTAGATTCTTTTAATAACATTTGGGCAATTCAATGGCTATTTACCGTATATTCTCGAGTATAAGCCGACTTTTCCAGCACATTTTATATGCTGAAAAAGCTCTCCTCGGCTTATACACGAGTAAGGGTCCACGGAGCACAGAAAACTGCAAGAACCTAGAAGGGGAGGTCCTTTAGTGCTACTGCTTTGTGATTGGCTTGTCATGAGGTCACGTGACTGTGATGTCATCAAAGGTCCGGTAGCCACTGCTATGTAATATCTGCAGATAAGGTTGGGTCTAAATCCTAGTAGCTCCGCCCACACCAGAGTCCAATCACATAGTCATGACATCATCAGAGGTCCTTTAGCATCTACCCTGCAGATGAGTGGCCAGGATTCATTGTATCTTATGGAAGATGTCTGTTGTATGGAGGAGAGGAAGCTACAGTAACGTGACACACACAGGGACCTTCCTTTAGTTACTCTGCCTATTAAGGTCAGGCATTTGGGGTTATTAATTTAGTTTCAGTGCCTCACATTAATAACAGTTAACCCCATCATGTCCCTCATATTAACCCCTGTGTGCCCCATATAAGGGTTACTAATATGTGAGACACATGAGGGTACTAATGGTAATACTCGAGTCAATAAGTTTCCCCAGTTTTTGTTCTACAATTAGGGGTCTCGGCTTATATTCGGGTTGGCTTATACTCGAGTATATACGGTATTCAAGTTTTTGGGGGAGAAGAAGCAAGCAAAAAATGTCAATTTGTGTGTTTTGATCTTTTTTTTCCCCACTAGGCTGTTCACTATATCAGATAAATATTATTATTTTTTATAGTTCAGTCATTTCAGACACAGGATGTGCTCAGGGGTATTTGCAGACCCCTGTTCTCTTGAACCTCCTATTTAAGGTCTAATATTTAAGTTTATGTAAGTGCAATTTAATTGGTTTCCCTATTGTAACTATATTCTTGAAAAAATTTTAAATTGTTTTCAGTTGGGTTACAATAGGCTGCTGGCATGAGATACACAGTCCAGTCACATTACTGTGACCACCTGTCAAAATCCAGAATAAGCACCTTTCGAAGAGCAGACCGCTGCGAGAAGTGCAGGAAGAGAGGGGATGTAGTAGGGGCTCAGTGGTTAGCACTTCACACCAGGAACAACATCTGCAAGGAGTTTGTATGTTCTCCCCGTGTTTGTGTGGATTTCCTCCCATTCTACAAAGACATACTGATAGGGAAAAAAAAATGTACATTGTGATTCGTATATGAGGCTTACAATCTACAAAAAAAAAAAAAAAGAGGGGATGGTGTGATGATGTTCACTGGGATGTTAAGCCATGCCGACGCCATGGCCAGCTGCGCTAGGTTACGTCGTTGAGCATCCATGGCGTGAACAATCCAATCGAGATTGGATTCAAGTCCAGGAAACTTGCTGGCCAAGGGAATATGGTAAACTCATCCTGGTGCTCCTTGAACCACTCATGTACACTGCGAGCTTTAATGACACATCGCATTGTCCTGCTGGTAGATGCCATCATCTTCCGGAAAAACATTTCGCACGTAGGGGTGAACATGGTCCACAAGGATAGAGGCATACTTGTGTTGATCCATCGTGCCTTCCACAATGATGAGTGCACCCAGATGGCTGATGACACGTGCCTTCTGCAATTGGTTATTTAACGTTGACGTCAAAAGTAGGTGGAATATGACTGGACTGTGTAAATAGCTATTAAAGCTGAACCTGGCTATCCTAGATTCTGATAGAGAACACAGGCCACAATTTCAATGTGAGTGGAGGTGGAGTGATGAGGGAGTCTGTCACGGCTTTTATTAAACTCTTTATAAAATGATAATTGTGAATTTTATTAAATTGAAACCAAATACTTCTATGGATATAATCATTTAAATAACATTAACTACCGTATGCAAAGTGTTCTTGACAATACAGCACTTGCCAGTGGTCATATACTCTTCACCTATCAGGAATAGTTCTTAAATTAAAAAAAAAAAAAATCAATAACACATGCATTTTAATGTCACAAAAAAATTTATATTAAATTTATTAGAATACACAAAACTACTCAAAAAAATCTTAAAGCAAAAAAAGTTGCCTTTATATCAACTGTTTTTAGCTTTGAGAGTTTTTTAATTGAGTAGTTTTGTGTATTCTAATAAATTTATTATACTTTTTATGTTATTAATTTTTTTTTTTTTTATTTAAGAACTTTTCCTGATAGGTGAAGTGTATGTTATAGTAGGGGTAGTCTATATATTTGCCTAGATTATTGGAATTGTAGCTTAAATAGTGGTCATATACTGACTAGCATGTAATCCAAAACCAGCAATAGGCCCCTTAAAGGCAACAACCGTACCAAGAAAGCCTTGCATACCTAACTATGCAAAGCTGCTCCCACCATCTACCAGAAACAGGACCTCATCCTACTGTACGCCAGACAAGAAAATGTCTAGGCCAATTACAGTTACATGCATCCCATCAGGGTAAACTGTCAACATACCAAATAACTTACATGAACTGGTAAAGTCCTTGCTTTCTTCATTCATTTACAACTTAAAATGAGCTGACAAAGTGGAAGCTGCCAATAATGACCTGAGCAACACAGGGAGCAAGAGGAGCCTGTGGAAAGCCTACAATTGAAAATAAGGAAATGCACTAGCCACAGCACATACACTAAACATGGCAAGCCCATAACCAAATGTGAAAATCTAAGAAGCAGAATGCATATTCCCACAAGAGGAGCACTCTTACCAGAATGTACAGATGCCATAGAACCTGCAGTTCCCCTCATTAAAGAGCCAACAGGTGCCAATGTCCCAACCGGGGTCACTCCTCCTCATCCCCAGTGAAGTGGGTAGAAGGGTAGGGCTAGGACATCATCAAACGTTGCTAAACACTATAGTATCCTAGATATCTAACGCTGAAAAGTCAAGATTGGTATATGCGAATTTGCAACTTAAAGAGATTGTATTATTAAAATCACATTTTTTGTCGATCACACATAGGAATAGCCTTAAGAAAAGCTATTCGCAACCTACCTTTAGATGTCTTCTCTGCGCTGCCGTTCGGTAGAAATCCTGGTTTTCGTCTGTATGCAAATGAGTTCTTGCGCAGCACTGGGGGCGTCCCCAATGCTGCGAGAGAAATTTGTCACGCCACCTCCAACTTCTTCAGGAACGGCCTGTCTGCACGTCTTCTTCTGGAGCTGGGTCCAAACTTTTAGGCCTTGGGCAGACTGCGCATGCCCACGGCCACAAGAATAATGGCCGCTTGCACAGCTGTGTAAGCGGCCATTTTCTTGTGGCCAGCAAAATAGCATGGAAGAGGATAGATGGAGGAGTGACAACTACAGAATTTCAAAAAAAATTGTGGCACATCGTCAGCACGCCTCATCTGCCAGGTGACAGTGATGACCAAGAAGAAGAAGCTGTTATTCTTCTTCCACCATTCATTGCCAGACTGCAAAACTTCCAGTAAGATATGTATTAAAGAGATAACATCAATGATGCTGCACTTGCCCACAAAATGTATAACACAATACATTTGGTGGCCTTCTCAAAGGGCCTGGGAACTGCAACAAAGTTCCATTCAAGTAAATAGGTTGAAGCACTGCAACTGTTTACACTTTTTTTTTTTTTTTTAAATGAAACTCTTAATGATGTGAGCTATTTAATTTTGGTCTTTCGGTCACAGCAGTTTGTATTGTATAACCATGACTCTTTAAATTTTCCATTATCATGGTTGTATAAGGGTTTTTATTTTTTAGTGGAACAAGATCAATTTTTCTTCAATTTATCTTCAATTTTGTCTTATATGATAGGTATTTAAAAGAGATATTTCCTTCCTGGAGTTTGTCAAAATTGTTAAGAGAAGAGAGACTCTTAATTCTGTTGCATCTGCTGCTACTGCTCAAGACTTTAAGATGGCACATGATGCACCAGTCTTGAAAAATTCAATTTACAATTGTTCAAGTACATTGCGTTATCTTTATTTATATTTAAGAATCTAACAGAACACTAGATACAAAGTATAGTTTTTATTGGTTTTAATATTACAATATTACAAAATTCCAATACCCTATAGACTGTAAACTTCAAATTATTCAACTTTGTATTTCATTTATTTCATTCTTCATCAGAATAGTGGATACCATGTGTAAGCGGCCATTTTCTTGTGGCCAGCAAAATAGCATGGAAGAGGATAGATGGAGGAGTGACAACTACATGTGACAACAACCATGGCAACATATTTTAATAGTTGCACAGCAGCAGAGGCAGAGTGCAGAGACTTCAGTCCCCTCCCTCACGACATTCTTCAAATTTAAAAATAAGCACAATGGGGGCTCTGTGTATATATATATATATATATATATATATATATATATATATATATATTTTAGTAAGTATACTCATAATGAGTACACTAACCAAAAATGTAAATGATCGCATAACCTCTTTAATGTCTTACCAACTGTAGCATCTGCCATTATAGTATGAAGCATGTCACAAAGAAGCTGAGGGGAGACCCAGTGACAATGGCCGCAATCAGAGTTATCTCTTATCACAGACATGAACCTTTCAGATGCCTCAGTCAAATGTTGGCACTGTCTTCTTTTTCTAGATCGCTGTCCCCAGAGCGATACACAGGGGTGATGGCCTGTCTTTAGCCAGAAGTATACTAAAGACTCCCAGGTTTTGTGTTTACAATACTTGCATTATGAGATGCCAAAGACAGCCTGTAATGGAAGTGAATGAACTTTACAATATTTTGAACTGATATTTAGACCCCCTTGGGTTAAGGTCCCATAGGGGGTCTAAAAATATAATAATAATTAAAAAAAAAAAATTCAAGTCACCCTCCCTAAATCAGAAATAAAATTGAAGTCAAATAAAAGTAATTTCTGTGTCTGATAAAGCTGAAACTCTAAAAATATAAAAATAACAGGAAAAAAAATCTAAGTATCAGAACCAAAATATTGAATAAAAAGTAATAAAAACATCAGAATCTCCAAAATGGTATAAATAAAAAGCACAAATTGCCTTGCAAAAAAAGCTTACATGGCTCTGTACATGGAAATCTAAAAAAGTTACTGTATCAGAAAATGCTGACTTAAAGAAATGTTTTTAGTTTTCAAAGTTTTGCATTTTGTTAAGCAATTAAAGCATAACAAAACTATGTAAAATTGGTATCACCATAATCGTAGCACCCCACAGAATAATAGGTATCTTGATGTTGCTGCATAGTGAACAGTGTAAAAGATTGTAAGAAAATGGTGCAAATGCAGTTTTTTGTAATTCCACCCCATACTTATTTTGTTCCAGCTTCCCAGTATATTGCACTATTAAATTATTAAATGGTACCATTATGAAGTATAATTTGGCCCACAAAAAATAAACCTTAATAAAACGCTGAACAGAAACTTTAAAAAAAATGGCTTTTGAAAGGTGGGGAATTAGAAACTAAACCAAAAAAATTAAGATTTGGTGCAGCAGGAAGGGGTTAATCAAGACAGTATTGTGTAGAACAGTTGAGAATGCAAACAACGTTATTTAAGATGTGGCAAAAATTCTGATGTGTTTTGTGAGATTTCTTCACAATTTATCGACATAACCATAATTATTAAAGATCTGTTATAGGCTTGGTTCACATCTGTGCACTGGTTTCCGTTCGGGGGGTTCGCTTGGGGACCCCCCGAACAGACACCTAATCAGCATAAAAAAGCAGTTACTGGGGACCACATGGTGGCTCAGTGGTTAGAACTGCAGCCTTGCAGCGCTGGGCCCTGGTGTTCAAATCCCGCCAAGGGCAAAAAATCATCTGCAAGGAGTTTGTATGTTCTCCCCATGTTTGCATGGATTTCCATCCCATATTCCAAAGACATACTGATAGGGAAAAATGTACATTGTGAGCTCTATGTGGGGCTCACAATCTACATTAAAAAAAAAAAAAAAAGCGGTTACTTTAAGAAACCTATGGAAACCATAGAGTATAACGGGGTCCCCGTGGTTTCCACCCGAAAAGGGAGAAAAGTGCTGCTTGCTGCGCTTTTCTTTCCACATTTTTCATGCGGTGAGTGGAATGGAATCCCTGTAGGAATACCGAGCACAGATATGAACTGGGCCATAGTGACAGGTTCTGTACCATGAAGTTGTCCAAGCAGTAAGTCTACCATGAAGCAGCTAAAGTATACAAGCGACATAGAACAGTTTTAAAGTTCTGGATTATTTGGCTATAAGGGTTAAGCTGTAGTTTAAAAACTGAAGTATGATAATATAATGCGATGAGTAAAAGTCACTGATTTATCTCCGAACACATCTAGCCTCTCATGCTCAACTCTTCTGTTTAATATTTATTTATTATATGATGTTGTTGTTGTTGTTGTTCTTAGAAGTTCATTGTACAGAACAGTCATTAACTATGATGCAAACGCCACTGTTTCCATGGTAACTGTGTCCACTACAGAACATAGTAGAGCAATTTCTGAGACATTTGTCCATTTGATTAATTATGTCTTTGTGCTGAAGGCGGCTTGGCTTGATTGTCTCATCATGTATTAGGAAAGCTAATGCTCTGACAAATGGGGCTATTGTTTTGGGTCTATTCATCTTGGTGCATCCCTGTGAGCTGATAGACATTTCAGCAAAATGACTGTCCTTTAATGAGCTGCATCCTGTCAAAAATATTTAGGGCTTCATGCTAAGCACAGACCACTGTCATGACAGATTTGGTTATGGCAATGACTAGGATGTCTATAAATGATTCTATTCAATGTAGCATCTATGTTTCATGTTTATGGATTTAAAGAGAATTTGCATTATGTTCTGTACTTGGTGTACTCACCAGCGAGAGTATAAAACACGCATACATATTTGGCTAAGACGTTATGTTGTACATAGGAAAACAGATGTATTTACATGTTGAGTAGACTTTTTAGGTCTTCACTAGTGTAAAATTTGATGTTCTTAGAAAGTGACAATTACCGATAATAATGCATATTTACAACCTGAGAAGAGACATTTAATAAATATGTATAAAAGCCCTATCCATAAACTATTATAAGTCAGTCAATAATGTTTTGACCGTCTTTTTGTCTAAACATAGCACCAATGAATATGTTATGTTTCTAATAATCACAGATGGAGTTTTGCACCCTGTAGCTACCAACAGCCACATTTAATCAGTTAATAACTAGGGATTACACTAAATTCAGATTAATTTGTATTAGTATGGAATTTTTGAATGTTTTTAATATTAATTTACATGTTGTCTAGACATCACATCATATTGCTTCTTTGTTTTGCCCATTCACTAATTAGAACATTTAAGGATAATGAAATGCCAACTCATTTACCCACAAAGCAGAAAGGGATATAAAGTTACTTGCAGCGAATCTCACTTTCCTGATCAACTTCTGCAGTGAAGCTTGTTCTTTCTAGATGAAGAATGATGCTGTTAGAAAGCAGAGTTAGTGTCATCCGTCAAATATTTTCTAGCTCATAGTTAGGCATGGACTTTAAAGCTGAATTGATAGGATGATATTCTCGTCACTTTATCCTTATTGTTTTGTTATTCTGCTGTTGTAGGATGCAATATTTTATGTATTTGTTCTTATTTGGTCCTACATAATTTTTGTTATTTAAATATGGAAATACATATTTTTTTACTGTCCCCTCAAATTAAGGTTTGGAAAAATAATGACCATTTACAGAAATATACAAATTATCAAACTTTATTAAAAGTTTTATTCATAAGATTAGATGAATTTTGTGAATTGTTTTGTAAAATTTTACTCATGAGTCATGACATATAGTTCTTTTCCTGTTCAGTGACCATTTGGAAGAATGCATGAAATTAAAATTTTATATACTGCTCTCTCCTTAGAAGTAAAGTAGTTACACAATTTTAAGTTTACTTTTCTGTGCACATTTTCTTTAGATATTAAACGGGTTGCTCGTAGGGTTGAGCCGATCTTGAAATTTCAGGATCGTTTTTAAAATCCAATTTCAGATCATTTTCCATTTGAACCCGATCCCAATTCTGATCCCAATGCAAGTCAATGGGATTTTTTTTTAATAATCGAAGATCGGATTTTAAAAATTACCCTATTCACTATACTTAACCCCCTTGGTGTCCGCTTACCTGCACAGATCCACTGCCGCTCCCCGTTATCGCTCCTCTTCTCTCTTTGACATGTCTTGAGAGCACTGTGTGTTATGTTTCTGCCTATATATATTTAAATTAAAATGTGAATGATGGCAGAACCCTTTAGACTGCGCTGCTAACTGCAGTCGAGGTCCACAGGCCCCAGAGGGCAGCCGTTTGTCTGAACAAGGCCTTAGTCACGACTGCCAGTTAGCTGCACTGGACAGTCGAGATTTGTACGATTCAGTGTGCACAGACTGCAAGAAAAGTCTCCACCACTTCATCTGCACTGGGGAATAGCATCTGTGATACAGTGTGAACAGACTGCAACAAGGTTTAACCAGTTTAACTGCACTGGATAAACACACCTGTGAGTAGATGCTACAAGTGCAGCCTGCCAGGGGTTAAATGTCGCCCCTGGTCAGCAACATAAACAAAGAGGTCAATGGCTCACAGACCCCTAGTATTTAGAACTGACAGGAATAGAGTGCCAGGGCACAGGCTAACACAGAGACCAAACCTGCTGACAGCGCCACGGGCTGGAACAGCGACCAATGCTCCAAAGCCCTAGTGTAGAGCTGACAGTTCAGGAGGATTACAGGTTTTACTAGCAATACCCAGAACTTCTGTCATTAACAATTTCCAGTCAAAGTGTGAGTGTCAGGCGGCGGAACACTCAAACTATATAAAGGAAAGTCCCCGCCCAGTAGGGCGGTGGCCATGACCTCACCGATCATGCTCAGTATGGGCAAAATGGGACTTAGCCTCTGAGCGGCTCCAAAAGGTCCGAGTATGCTCAGTAGAGGAAAAAAGGGACTTAATCTCTAGACACCTCACTGCATGAGGTTGAGGGCGTGAGTCGGATTGATCCGCAGGTGGTGCCGTGTGCCGGGACAAAAGCCTGCGGGACCCCTCCTAACACTGTGCATGCCCCCACCTCCCTAGGCTAGTGTTAGAGATGATGGGAGTAGGCGGGGGTTGTGGCTTTGGAGAGTGTGGGCAGGGAGATGTGAGTGCATCACTCAGGTCTCCCCTCCCAGTACCCGCCCACATTCTCCTAAGCATCTCTAACAGAAAAGGAGCGAGAAGAATAGGGAGCGCCTGTGCAGGTAAGTTGAGCGAAGTTCGCAAGTAGATAGATACTATCTACTCTTCTGCTTCGTCCCTGCTTTACTGTATACTCAGCTCTGCTATATCTCAGATGTAGCAGAGTTGAGTATATGGTAAAACAGGGATGAAGCAGAAGAGTGGCAGGTTGCGGTAAATCCATAGGAATGAATGGACGCAGCCGGCACACAAGGGGTTAAGCGGCAAAGTCTGCATGTCGGCCACTTCCATTCATTCCTATGGGTGTGTGCTATTCAAAACAGGAGTTTTGAATAGTACTCGCTCATCGGATACTATAGCTTTTCCCACAATGATTGGCCAGTAGCCAAGCATTGTGGAAAATAACCTCCAACCTCGATCCTACCGGAAAAGATCAAGATCAGAATTCCGATCACGATCGTGAAATTTACTTGATCGCCGATTGGAATCCGAACATCCAATCCCAATCACTCAACCATAGTTGTCCCAGATCAGAAATTTAAAGGCAGACAGGATTGGTGTAGAAAATAAAAATGAATTTATGTGCTGGGCCATCCATTAATTCCAATGCTCTGTTTGTACACAGAGCAGTTATAGCAGAGACATTACATCAGTGTGACCACTGCAGCCAGTCGCCACTCTAAGCAGTATATAACTGAGAGCTGGGTTTGGCTGCTGTCCCTTCGATGTGATGTCACTACCTTCCTATTTACATTACATTATTTTTCCATTTTCTTAAAAAAAATTTTTTTATCACTATTAAATTTTCTACAAAGCAGCACAGGGCTGGTTTATAAGCAGGCACTCTGTGTTGTGTGCGTGCTGGTCTCAATCCATTTTCAGTGGCGTGCAAAAGTTTGGAAAGCCCTGGTCAAAATGTCTGTTATTGTGAACAGTTAAGCAAGTTGAAGATGAAATGATCTTTAAAAGGTATACATTTAAAGATTAAACACACTTGTCTATAATATTTAGAAATATCAGTGTATTATTATGTTTGAGTACAATTTTAGAAAAAGGGAAAGTAGTACTTTGCAAAAGATTGGGAACCCTTGTACATTTGTGTGCTCAGATAACTTTGACCAAGGTCTCAGACCTTCATTAGCCAGTTAGGGTTATTGCTTGTTCACCACCATTGTTAGGAAAGGCCAAGTGATGCAAATTTTACAGCTTTATAAATACCCAGCCTCCCCTAACCTTGTGCCAACATACAGCAGCCATGGGTTCTACTAAACAGCTGTCTAGTACTCTGAAAATGAAAATGGTGGAGGCTTACAAAGCAGGAGAAGGATCTAAGAAAATTGCAAAGTGATTTCAAGTTGACCCATCCTCGGTTAGAAATATAATTAAGAAATGGCAGTTAACAAGAACAGTGGAAGTCAAGATAAGGTCTGGAAGACCAAGACAAATTTCATAGACAGCTGCTTGTAGGAGTGGCAAATCAGAACCCTTGACTGCAAAAGACCTTCAGGAAGATTCAGCAGACTGTTGATGTTGAGCTGTGGTACATTGTTCTACTGGTTTGTGATAACTGCACAAATATGCGTTATCACCATAATGCGTCTTCACCATAAAATTAATCGTCAGAAGTTTGCAAAAGTACATCTAAACAAGCCCGATAAATTTTGGAACCAAGTCCTGTGGACCGAATTGAGTTAAAAAAAAATAACTTTTTGGCCACAAAGATCAAAGGTATGTTTGGAGAAAAAAAAAGGCACAGAATTTCAATAAAAGAACATCTCTCCAGCCATTAAATGAGATGCATCAATCATTTTTTGGGGTTATGTTGCAGCCAATGGCACTGGGAAAATTTCACTGTAGAGGAAAGAATGGATACAATGAAATTTTAACAAATTCTTGAAGCAAATATAACACCATCTGTAAAATAAAAAGCTGAAATTGAAAAGAGGATGGCTTCTACAAATGGAGGATGATCCTAAACACACGACAAAATCCACAACAAACTACCTAAAAAGGTGCAAGCTGATGGTTTTACCATGGCCCTCTGAACATGATTGAAAATCTGTGTTTAGACCTCGAAAGAGCAGTGCATGCAAGACGACCCAGGAATCTCACAGAACTGGAAGACTTTTCCAAGGACGAATGGATGAAAATCCCTCCAATAAGAATTGAAATTGAAATTGAAATTGCCTGGCTACAAAAAGCATTTACAAGCTATGGTACTTGCCAAAAGGGTGCTACTAGGTACTAACCATGCAGGGTGCCCAAACTTTCGCATAGAGCCATTTTCATTTTTGTTATTTTGAAAATGTAAAATATGAAAAAATATATAGTTTTTTTAAAAAAAAAATACATTGGGAAGAAAAAGTAGATGAACATAACAGGAAGGTAGGAAGGGTCTAGGAAAAAGAAGATGGAGAGGTGGTTTGGAAGGTAGCTGAATAGTAAAAGGAGTTCCATAGGATTCAGACTTTTAGGGTCGAGCTATCATCCTGTTTGAGTTCAATGAGAAGATGGCAAAGTTGGAGAACCTCTTGCAGCCAGCTCAACATGGATGGGTTTGATGGATCTGGCCACCAGCAGGAGAAAGCTGAGTAGTTTGTGTAATTTCTTTTTCATATTTATGAGGGTAAATGGAAAAAATGTGCAGCACCATGTCTTGTTCTGCATTACATCTCCAACAGTAGTCTGAGGCTGTAGGGAAGATCTCATGTATTATGGAGGGGAACTCCGGCACCCGTTCATCATCCACATCTGTGAACAAATTATAAAAAAGGGGAAGAGAAAAGACATTCAGATGGAGACAAATATCTGTGGAGATTATTTGTTCTCTTTATGGAGGTGTAGAAGTATTACAATTGTGTGTATTGTCATTGTGTGGCGAGATCTCTGAATTCTAAAAGGATCATGTTGGTATAGGAGAATAGTGAGGATGCAGATAAAACTTGATGGAATCTAAAGGGCTGTTTTCCAGAAGAGTGTGTTTCAGAAAAGAATAATGGAGAGCTGCTGGGAAGTCTGGGTTGCCCAAGATAAAAGTCATCGGGACATCAAGAACCTTGCATGCAACATAGGAGGTTGTGGGTGGCTTTGTCCATCCAGTTGTGTTTATGAAGTCATTGATGGCAAGGCCCATATGAAATTGTGGAAAAAGTAGAGCCAGTCAATTATAAGGATCACCAACCAGGAAAAAAGGAAGCCTTTTCAAATCTACCATATGAATTTGATTAAGCCTAAAACCTTTTTTCAGAAAGACATAGATGGTGCCCCCTTTTCAGAGTTACAAGTCATGGTGTAAAGAGATCACTGTAAAGATGTCTGTACTTTCCATTTTGATATTTGTACAGTCTAATTGCATCACCCTTAAGCCATCTATTTTCCAGACAACAAATTTGACAACCTGTTTTTATACTCTGTGTCTCAGCCCGGCATATTTACTATAATTCACGTCAGTTTCCTGAGCTATAATAGAAATTTACACCAATCTTCATCCTGCTACAAACACGTGATGGAGCTTCTTCATAAATCAGCCATGTCTAGCTTTGCATATGTGCATGGCACTATATTGTCATGTCCAGGGTGCTGGAGTAGGTTCCCACCCCGATGACATATGTCCAAAAGAAAACAGCACACACCTAGAGTAATGCAATGAGGCATTATATTCAAAGACAATAAACCACAATAATAGTACAAGAGTGACGTTTCAGGCCTTTGCACCTTCATCAGGCTCATTTGTTCTGCTAGAGAAAGAGTGGTTGGTGCTATAGATGGCAAGTGAAACTTTGCTATATCTGTAAATGTACCCATTAATTTGTATATAATGAAAGAAGAAAACCCAACATTTGCTGTTGCATTGACATGCTGTTGATTTGCACCTAAAACTCAGACTTTTTCACAAAAAAGTGCAAAAATAGCTTAAGATAGGCAAAGGTAATGCTTCACAATGGTTCATCTCACAACTGACATTTTGCTTGTTGATGTAAGGTTTGTATGCAGTAGCTCTTTAAAAAAGAGAAAGGAAAAAAAACATATAAAAAGATAAATCCACCCCACCTTTCCCTAGATCACAGATGAGAATAAAAAAAGAAAAAGAGCAACATAAACACATTAAGCATTGCTGCATCAAAAAAGCTATAAAAATATTATCATATATAAGCCATGCATTAAAAAATATCAAAATTGTCTTTTATATGTTAATTCACCTGACAAAACCGAATAAAAAATAGCAAAACAATGAAGAACTTGAGACACACAAACACACAAATCAGAGTGTCAGAATATAGAATATGACAACTAAAATTATGTTTAGCATTTTTCAATATTTTGGATTTTTGTTTAACTATTGAAAAACAGCAAACATTATATACGTTCAGTATTGCTGTAATTGTGCCAATCTGAAGAATGCAATGAATATGTACCGTATATACTCGAGTATAAGCCAACTTTTTCAGCACAGTTTTTATGCTGAAAAAGCCCCCCCTCGGCTTATACGCGAGTCAGGGTCCAACGCAATGAGGCATGCAGTAAAAGACTGCAAGGACCTGCATAAATTAAGTGAAGGGGAAGTGTCCTTCAGTGGTTGCTACAGTAATGATATCAGACATTCCTCCCTTCACTAGCAAGAAAGATGAAAGCCTGGGAGGCGGCAGATCCTTGCTGCTATGTCTGCATCATGGAGAGGAGATGAAGCTCCATGTAACAAAGTGAAAGTAAGACACACAGGTACCTGTGTGCCCTATATAAGTGTTACTATTATGTGAGACATGTGGAGGTACTAATAAAGTACCTTAATAATGTTTAATGTAATAATTATTGCCTCCTTGTCTCTCACATATCAGTAACCATTATATGAGGCACACAGGGGGTTAATGTGAGGGGAATGATGAGGTTAACTGCTATTAACCTGAGGCACATGGAGTTACTAAACTATAATACACATGACCAGACTTTTTATCTGCAATGGTGGATAAAATTCTCGACTATTACATTTCAATGGGCCCGTACACATGGATGCCGTCGCTTTTGCGGCTGTGTGTCCGGGCCAAACTGAAGAGCTGAACTTATGAAGCAGCTCCTATATGTGTCCTATACCTGTGTTATATGTATCTGCATTTGCAGTCCTATCAATTCATTTTTAATGTAAAGATCGGTGATCAGTTAATGTAATTTTGTTGGTATCTATTTTAATTTTTGAAATTTTCCAGTAGATTTCCCCCCTTTGTCTTATACTCGAGTCAATAAGTTTTCCAAGTTTTTTTTTCTGGTAAAATTATGGGCTTTGGCTTATATTCAGATTGGCTTATATATGTATATATACCATAGTATATATGGTAACAAAAACAAAACTCTGCAAAAAATGGCACAAATGCAGCACCATTCAGAATTGTTTTTCCACCTTTCCAAGAAGGGGGTGGGGTGATGCAGGTCCTGCTGATGACATAAGTGTGCTCGGAGCACAAGAAGAACACACCTTGTGCTCCGAGAAGGCTAATTTGCATAACAATAATCCCTATTTTTCGGGCAAAGGCTGCAACAAACTGCAAATAAAAAGTATGCCTACAATAGCATTTCTAAAGGTTACTTGAGCATAGACTTAATTAACCCCTTCCCGCCGATGGCATTTTTTGATTTTCGTTTTTCGTTTTTGACTCCCCTCCTTCTAAACCCCATAACTTTTTTATTTCTCCGCTCCCAGAGCCATATGAGGTCTTAATTTTTGCGGGACAAATTTTTCTTCATGATGCCACCATTTAGTATTTTATATAATGTACTGGGAAGCAGGAAAAAAATTCAGAATGGGGTGGATTTGAAGAAAAAATGCATTTCTGCGACTTTCTTACGGGCTTCGGTTTTCACTGTGCAGCCAAAATGACATGTCCCCTATATTCTGTGTTTCGGTACGGTTCCAGGGATACCAAATTTATATGGTTTTATTTACATTTTGACCCCTAAAAAAAATTCCAAAACTTTTTTATACATAGGTGTACGGGGATGCATAGGGCGTCTTTTTTTGCGGGGCCGGGTGTACTTTTTAGTTCTACCATTTTCGGGAAATGTTATTGCTTTGATCACTTTTTATTCAAATTTTTATCAGAATCAAAACAGTGAAAAAACGGCGGTTTGGCACTTTTGACTATTTTTCCTGCTACGGCGTTTACCGAACAGGAAAAATATTTTTATAGATTTGTAGAGCGGGCGATTTTGGACGCGGGGATACCTAACATGTATATGTTTCACAGTTTTTAACTACTTTTATATTTGTTCTAGGGAAAGGGGGGTGATTTGAACTTTTAATACTTATTATATTTTTTTATATTTTTTTACTTTTTTTTTTAATTTTTTTTTTGCATTTATTAGACCCCCTAGGGGTGTTGAACCCCAGGGGGTCTGATCACTAATGCAATGCATTACAATGCTAATGCATTGCAATGCATTGCAAAAAATCATCATCTCTTTTGCAGGCTGCATACACCAGCCTGCAAAAGAGAGAATTTGCAGACCGGCTGGGAGCCTTTAACAAGGCTCCCAGCTGTCATGGCAACATGACGTCGGCCCTGGAGCATGCTCCAGGAGCCGGCGATCCTTGCCAAAATGGCGGCGCCGGGAAAATGGCGCCTCCGGCGCTTTTGACAGCAGCGCCGGAGGGGTTAATGCCTCCGATCGGTCCGGGGACCGATCGGAGGCATTAGAGCCGGTTTTCTACTGCTTAAAGCAGTAGACACCCGGCGGCTATGACGGCCGCCAGGCTCCCGGGCGGTCGCCATAGTTACAGACCCGACACGCGCCGTACTATTACGGCGCATGTCGGGAAGGGGTTAAAATCGTAAAATTTCAATGATAGAATCTCTTTAATAAATATAGACAGTAGTTTTTATCAATGCAGCAGGATTGAGTCTACTAAATGAGTTAGCTTAGAATATTATCACATCCCACACTAAAGAAACACGTAACCAATTGATCTCAGCTAAAATATAAGCATTGCTATTGGAGTTGGTTGATATGTCTATTAGGCCCGCATCACATATGCACATGGGTTTCCATTCAGGGAGTCCACTTGGGGACCCCCAAACAGAAACCAAATTCGCACATAAAAAAGCGATTACCTTAGTAAACTTGTGGACCCCACAGACTATAATGGGGTTCGTGTGGTTTCTACCCGGTTTCCGCACAAAAAATGCGGAGAGAAAAGTGCTGCTTTTGGAGATGGGAATGGAATGAGGTGAACGCAGATGTGAACTCGGCTTTAGTTCTATTTACAATATCAGACATAGTTCAAAGCTGCTTTAAATAATAATAAGCAGGAGCCTTCTGTATGATTGCGACCATCTTTTGTTAATCTTATTTACTACCTATGGAGTAAATATGTATTATATGTGTACGTATTAAAGCTAATATACGGCAATACAGATTTTAATAAAATAAAGATGATAAATAATTTCAATGCTGCTTCATTGCCTTTCAAAAAGGACACAGTATGACACAGCATTCATGCTACACATTCAATTGCTGTAATGCAGTAGGAGAAAAAGGTTACAATTGCCCTTCAGCATAAACTTTAAGGGGAGGGAGAATGTTTTTCTTTCATCTTTTCTGTAAGACGTCTAAGTACTTTATCGCTTTCCCATAGCTGTCAATGTCAACTTTGATCAATTGTATATTACCTTGACACACGGATAATCTAGCCAAGATCCTTGAAACCTTTGTGTGTATGCTGTCATTTTCAATAAAGAGTCAGTACTGGGTTCTTAAATTCTTACAATTTTTGGCTTAGCTTTATCAAAGCTATATAAATAGGAAATTGTTTTCATATACAATATCATCACATGTTTTAGCCTTATGAATAATCTGAAAATAATTGGTACTTTAAAATGATCTAAAGCAGTTATACATTATTCTAAGTTTCTCATATTCTCTTATTTTCAGAATTAAATGAATAAATGCATGTACCAGTGAGCAACCAAGCTTTAATTCTGCATACACAGCAATATTCATTTATGGCCTAGAGCAAATGTTATAGAGCTACTGAACACAAAAGCCAACTCGAAGAAAATTCAGGGCAAAAAGCTTTAACAATACTGTGTATTACATCTGTATTGCGGAAGTATTAAAATAAATTCACTATCAATATTACAGCTAAAATATTAGAAAGAATGAATGTATGTCCACGTGATAAGAATACGTGTTTATTATATAAAGTTTCAGTTTCTTGTACTCTCATTACAATATTATTTTCTAAAATGTTTTCATTACCTAGTTGTCATTTGCACACAGTCATCCTCCATCTAAGCTCTACTAGGATAGGAAATAAGAATCCTCTTTGTGTCATCTAACTAGATTTAGATCTATCTATTCCCGGTCGGGTAGACTTCTATCAATAAATTGCTGAAACAAGGATCAAAATTACTTCATTTGACTTAAAAAGGCCAAACACGCTGATAATAGAACTGATCATAAAAACAGTTCCCAGCAAAATAAAGTCACAATGTAATCTACTGCATATGGGATGCAGATGTACTATCCACCATGCTAACAGCCATGGTGCACTTGACATTTAAGGTGGTGCACTTACACTACTAGTGTAACATGCCACTAATGTGTTTAGTACTAGAATAGCAAAAGTATATAAAGTTTGGTGCTACATCCATACTGGGGGTTTGCATGTAGCAATATCCGCTATAGAGTGGCTGCCATCTTTAAAGACCCAGTATCAGCTGTAATAGTATGGCAGATGTTGGGAAAGAGTTGAAAAAAAGTTTAAAATGAATGAAGACTGATGTAACTAAACATACTTTGGCATCAGCTATATCAGTAGGATCTGTTAATGAATCCAAAAATATAAAAATAACATACAGGAGCAGCAAGGACCAAACTAAAACTTTGCTATATTAATACCATAAAGCACTGAATATCTATGTACTGTATGTGTGGTGTGGCTGATAGAGACATGATAACTCATAGTATAAAATTATGTTGTTTTAAAACATTTGATTAATTTTTGCTACATATACTGTATCTAGACATATCTAAGCAGGTAAGACGAGGCATAGCTATATCATTATGATATGCCATCAATATCAGCTCAGAATGTGCCAACATTTTGTACCCATGCTGATCAGAAATTTGCAGTGGCCACAATTTACTGGAAATAGCATGGCCCCAAACACTGTGTAAACTAACATAAAAGGGACTGAGCGTGCACTGTTTCCTGCCTTTACAGTGTATGTGCTACTGACCTGCAGAATAAAGATATTACATAATTCACACTATGCTGCATAGTCCACAGTGTAAAATTCATCCCAGTCACAAATTTAAGCAATACACTATATGCTTTCTAAAATGGAGCAACAGAAAAATATGTGTCCAATGAAAAACAAGCTCTTGTATCTTGTATAGCTATCAACAAAAAGATTATAAAGATTATAGCTCTTAATGTGACAATCAAAAAAGATAAGATAAGATAATCCTTTAATAGTCCCACCATGGGGAAATTCTGTGTGTTACAGCAAGAAAAACACTTACAACGCTTAGAATAGAAGATAAAAATATACTAGGAGTCATATCTAGAGATGAGTGAATACCGTTCAATCGAGTAGGTATTCGATTGAATATTACGGTATTCGACATAGTCGATCGAATACCACGCAGTAAACGCAGTAAAAATTTGTATCCCCTCCCACCTTCCCTGGCACTTTTGTTGTACCAATAACTGTGCAGTGAAGGTGGGACAGGAGGAAGGAAAACGTAGGCATCGAAAAAAAATAGGAAAAAGTCATTGGCTGGCGAAATCATGTGACCTCGGATTTATAAGAATAGTGTCAGCCATATTCGTGTCAGATGCGGTTTGGTGAGACAGGGAGAGACGTGCTGCTGAGGGTCAGACAGCAATTAGCTGCTGTTAGGCAGGAAAAATTAAAATCAACAGCTCTTTCAGAGCTAAACTGCAGGAAGAGTGTATATACACCTCCAGTATATATACTTAACCTGCAGAAATTTCACAAAAGCCCTTTTTAGGGCTCAAATTCCCTACCACTGGTATATACCTGTACCATTGGTTGAGAAGCAAGCAGTATCTATGGTAGTAGATAAACGCTATATACATCTACCCTCTGTGTATACTTTGAAAAAAAAAAAAAAACCTTGTATACATCAGTTTGTGCACTCAGTCATTCTACTGTACCTATCCCATTGGGTGAGAAGCAAGCTGTATGCTTTCATCGGGTATATATGGTAGTGGATATACACTCAATATATCTACCCTCCAAGTGTATACTTTAAACAAAAACATGTGTATACATCTGAAAATGCATAAGGCTAGCACAAAGGGACGAGGACGGGGGCGTGGAAATCCAGGCCGCGGTCAAGCTACTGTGGATCCAATGGCTACTGGAGGGGGGCAGCCAGCAGTGCCGTCATCCAGAATGTCAAGCAGGGTGCAGGGTACAATGCTGATGAGGCCCGAGCACCAGGAATCAGTGATACAGTGGATAGCGGATATTGCTTCCAGCGGCATTTCCACCAGCCAGTCATCCACTACCTCCAGGTGTACAGTAACACAAGATTCTGCCTCTCCTGGAGATGTAGTGGTTGTGGACCCGCGACCAACATGTCCCGTCCTCAGTGCTAATGACGAGACACAGTTCCATGTTCCTGTTCCAGCTCACAAGTTCCTCGTCTTCCTCCTCGTCCTCCTCCTCCACCACCATCACCATTGAAAAATGACATTTAAAACCACCCCATTAAGGCTCACCCCAAGGGCCTGAAAACTAATTTTTTTATGGCTCACCACAAGTGCCTGAAAACTAAATTTTTTATGGCTCACCCCAGGGGCCTGAAAACTAATTTTTTTATGGCTCACCCCAAGGGCCTGAAAACTAAATTTTTTATGGCTCACCCCAGGGGCCTGAAAACTAATTTTTTTATGGCTCACCCCAAGGGCCTGAAAACTAAATTTTTTATGGCTCACCCCAGGGGCCTGAAAACTAATTTGTTTTTATGGCTCACCCCAAGGGCCTGAAAACTAATTTTTTTTTTATGTCTCACCCCAAGGGCCTGAAAATTATTTATTTTTTTTTTATGGCTCATCCCAAGGGCCAAAAACTAAAACTCTGCTGGTTAAAGGCTCAACTCACCTCAAGGGCCAAAAACTAAAACACTGCTGGTGCAATGCTCAACTCAACCCAAAGGCCAAAAATTGAAACTCTGCTGGTACAAGGCTCAGCTCACCACAGGGGCCAAAAACTAAAACACTGCTGGTGCAAGGCTCAACTCACCCCAAGAGCCAAAAAACTAAAATCCTGCTGGTGTAAGGCTCAACTCACTCCAAGGGCCAAAAACTAAAACACTGCTGGTGCAAGGCTCAACTCATCCCAAGGGCCAAAAACTAAAACACTGCTGGTACAAGACTCAACTCACCCCAAGGGCCAAAAACTAAAACACTGCTGGTGCAAGGCTCAACTCACACCAAGGGCCAAAAACTAAAACATTGCTGGTGCAAGTCTCACATCACCCCATGGGCCTGAAAAGTAAATTTTTGTATGGCTCAGCTTAAGGGCCTCTAACTTAATTTGGAAGGGCTGACCTCAAGGGCCACAAAAGTAATTTTAGGAGTTCTCACAACATCACACACACATACACAATGACAGTTAAGGGTGGGGGATGTTGGATTTCCCATTGCCTATGCCATCTGTGGTTGGCATGGGAAACATGATTTAAAGGGGTGCATGCTAATGTTTCTTTAGCTTAAAATTTGAGTTTCTGTCTGTAGAGGAAAGAAGGTTTCCAAGTGTTTGTCCACTTTCATAGATGTTATATTAAGTTTGGAAAGTATCTAGTTGATAGGCTGTGATAGTGGGGTAATACTGGGACTTGGGTGTGTTAGATGCATCCAGGCATGCTTCCCCTGCTGTCCCAGTTGCATTTCAGAGGTGTTGGCATCATTTCCTGGGGTGTCATTGTGGACTTGGTGACTATCCTTAGTCGATTTTGGGTTTCCCCTGAAACAAGCATTTTTTTCCTAATAGACTATAATGGGATTCGATATTCGGTCGACTAGTCAAATATTGAGGGTCTACTCGATTTGAATTTCAAATATCGAATATTTCAGTACTCACTCATCTCTAGTCATAACAAATAAGAAGAAAAACTTCAGGATCATATGGGTCTTTGTGCAGAGTGATCTCCGCTTAGCCTGATGTTGATTATACAGCCTGACCGCGGTTGGGAAGAAGGACCTCCGATAGCGCTCCTTCTCACACTTGAGGTGAAGCAGTCAGTCACTGACAGTACTGCCCAGTGCTGTCATGTTCTCATACACAGGATGGGAGTTATTCTCCAGAGTTTACAACAGATAGTATCCTTCTGTCACCAACCACCTGTATTGGGTCCAGGGGGCTCCCCAGGACAAAGCTGGCCCTTCTAAATAGCTTGTCAAGTCTATTTCTATCCCTGGCTTGTATGCTACTCCCCAGTAGGCCCCATCAGATGGCTGATCCTACTACAGAGTTGAAAGAGGCCATAAGAAGTGCCCCCCTGGACTCCAAAGACCTCAGTCTCCTGAGTAGGTACAGCCTGCTGTAACCCTTTCTGTGCAATGCATCCAGGTGATCAGCACAGTCCATTTTATTATTGGGGAGCACACCCAGGTCTTGACTATCTCAATGCCCGTCCCCTAGATGTACACCAGATTCAGAGTACGCCTTTGCTTACCAAAGTCCACCACCATCTTCTTGGTCTTCCTAGCATTAATCCTGAGGTGGTTCCACTGACACCATTCCACAAAATCCTGGTTTAAGTTTCTGTACTCCCTGTTGTCTCTGTCTCTGATGAGGCCTACTACTGCAAAGACATCAAAGTACTTTTGTACATAGTAGCTAGATGACTTGCACCTAAAGTCATCAGGGGACATCTTTAAATAGGCACAGTTTTGTTGAAGCTTTGTCTGATTGTCTAGCTAAATAGGACCTGTCAGTGACAACCAAAGTACTTTATTCACATGCACTCACATAACTATAAGGGTCAGCCCAGAAACCATGGGGCCCCACAGGTCACTATCAGCCCACTTTTTTAGCTACCATAAATAAGATTGTCCCCCACATACAAATTTGACCCATTTTCTGTGGCCCCCACACAGAAGCATAACAGGCTGTTACTTATTAAACTATTATTCTCACTTCCCATTTCTGTTCAGGCTTTCCTTTGTATTTGTTCTGCAGGGTGTGAGCATAAGTGAGTAAAATATTATGCGCTACCTGTTGGAATAATCCAATAGGTAGCAGGCAGCCTTTAAAAAAAAGCCATAATGCAACCTACTACTTTGGGGTCCCTCCTGATCTCCAGGACCTCACATAATTGTGGGTTTCGTTAAGGGCAAAACCACCCCAGATATGCTTCTTACAACATACAGCACTATCTGCCACATTGCCAATGTCCCTTGGTACTCTCCTCTTATTCTTCCATCACTATAAAAGTTTAATTAATATATCATTTGCAGACTTTTCTTTCAGTAGCTACCTCACATGCCCTCAAGACATCTACAATATAGGCAAAAGACCCAGGATACACATGGATTGAGGAAATAAAAGTAAATACCTTGGCATTTTAGAGCATTACATAAAAAGGTAAAGTTAGGTTATTTCTGGAATGAAGTATTTCTCTGAGTATGATGAAACTGGTTTTGTGTAGCCAGGTTACACAACTCCAATTCCCCCAAAAAAAAGTTGGGACTTGTACAAAATTTTAAGTAAATATGAATGCAATAATTTGGAAATTTCATATAACCATATTTTATTCACAATAGAACACATTTCAATAGTTGAAAGTTAGACAGTTTTAAATTTCATTTGAAAAAAAAAAAATAAAATAACTCTTTGCAATTTTTCATTTAGGAATATTTTTCACAGACTGGTGAACCTCTGAACAGACTCTGCCTCTCGAACATGCTCTTTTTATACACAGTCATGTGATTTAGTTGAAAATTGAAAAGTAAACCCTGTCCAAACTTTTATGACGTGTTTCTGCCATCTATTCCTAGATGAGTTATTAGAAATAATGTCTTTCAATTTATGATATGTGTCCTATGTTCTATTGTGAATAAAATATAGACATATGAGTTTTCTTTACATTTTACACAGTGCCCCCAATTTTTTTTTAGAGTTGTATTTATTGTCGATTGTTTTTCGTATTTGTTACTTTTAGAAAGGAAGATTTCTGGGATTAATTTATCTCTGGGGGAAGCCTTCTGATGGATTACGATTACTGGACATATGTGAAAGATGGTGTTAATTGGATAATTATCATTAGCGACTAGTAGAGATGAGCGAGTAGTATTCGATCGAATATGACTATTCGATCGAATACTCGTAGCGGTCGACTACCACGTGGGAAAATTCCATTGAATTCAATGCAAAAACCTCCTTGTGCTCCTCGTCCTGCTACTTCCGGAACTTGGAGGATTCAATGTGTCGAACTTTGGTATCCATGGAACAACATTCCTGTTTTTTCCCATAGACTATAATGTTATTCGATATTTGATCGAATACTACTCGCTCATCTCTAGCGACTAGTTAAGATAAAGATGTTATTTTGTGGATGTAGTGGTTCCTTTTTTATATTATATTTTATTACACACTTTTATGATCAAATACTGTATTTTTAAAAAATCATTCAGATCTCACATTTTTTCACACATTCTTCCAATAACTTTTGAACGTTAGCACTTCTATATTGCACTATGTACATTGTTTGCATACAAGCTAGCAAAATACAATAACACAATTTAGACTAGCACATTTTGCACTTTTATTCATATTGAGGTTATGGCTTTGTATGGGCTCATTAATGCATATAATATTTATTTACTTTTGTACGCTTTCATAGATTTCATTTATTAATTTTTGGGATATTTATTAATTGTTAGATACCTACATCCCAATGTATGTATTATTGGTAATGTTTGTGCTGATATTTTGTATATCTTATACAATGGTTTGCTTACAATATACTATCTGGTCTCCTGGCACCTTTTCCATATTAAATTTGACCACACATTGTCTTCTACATGTAATTGGGATATAATTATGCTTTAGTCATCCTACCTTGTGCCCACTGTGTCCTTGTTCTTTTTATGGTGGTTTTAATGGATATTTTTAAATGGTTTTGTACTACTTGTATATTAAATATAGCTTATTGAATGATTACTGTTTGTATTCCTAATTATATCATATATTAGAATTTTTTATTTTACATTTAGGAAAATTGATTTACAATGTAAATTTGAACCCAATCTTCTAAATATTTTAACCATAAACTACAGGTCAACATTTGTGCATACAGTTTTGAAAAAATATTATTTTCTTTCTGCTTTTATAATGTACTCATATGGAACTCATACAGAGCAAAATGAAACAAATACAGTACTTAAACCCTGTTCAGACAATCATGAACACCTGATAGCAGGCAATCATCAAACTTGCCATTAAATAGCTATCTTTTCCTTACGACTTTATTTTTTTCTTCATCATCATATCTGCTGGCAGTATAGATCACATTATGATTGTCTCTAAGTTGTACTTACAGCACAATAACAGCTCTTCATATTCCTTCTCCAAAATGATAAGCTGTCACACAGGAATATCTTGAGTTGTCAGACTCGGGATGTGTCCTTCCTCTCCATGTGCTGGTTTAATATAACCTATGGTGGCACAAACCCATATCTTTGTCTAGATGCTGCTTGCAAATTAATATGATATGGGAAATTTATTTGTCTGGTTATTATAAAAAAAAATGAAGCCCTGAAATCAATATTGTACTATTATGGTGGCTGGGTGAGATCAAGGGGGCTCCCCTGTAACCCACTCCTCTATAACAATATTAACCCTTAAAGTAAAAAGCAGTAGGCCAGTATGCAATCAAATAAGGTAAGGTGTGTGTTAGGATGGGCCGAGCTGATGGCACCCGTCCAGCGCCAGGATCACTGCTGGTTCCAGTTCTGGAGGTAGGCTGGAGGTCTCTGCTTGAGACTGTGGAGGTTCCAGTTTCACCTTAGCACTGGAAGCGGCACTTCTGGGGTCGGGGGGGTCAGGGAGCCTGAGGCTATTTAGGCCTCATTCTGGTTTTCGGCCCACCATTGGCTGTTCGTTTTACACCACGGTATCAGCTCCCTAGCGATGAGCCTCTCCTACTTCCTTCCTGCTCCCTGTCCACTGTCTCCGGCCTCCTGTCCCTGCTCTTGGATTCCTGGATTGTTTGACCTGGCTTGCTTTACAGACCTCTCCTCCGTGATCCTGATTTGGCATCTTCCTGACCTCCTGTGTATGACCTTTGACTTCCACCTGACCTCCCTAGGATAGCCATCTTCTGACAGAGTAACTCAAAACAATGCTTTTTTAAAATAAAGTTGGTCATCTTTCACCACACAGAGGTAAGGTAAGGAAGTTTATATGTGTTAACCCCTTCCCGACATGCGCCGTAATAGTACGGCGCATGTCGGGTCTGTAACTATGGCGACCGCCCGGGAGCCGGGCGGCCGCCATAGCCGCCGGGTGTCTACTGCTTTAAGCAGTAGACAACCGGCTCTAATGCCTCCGATCAGTCCCCGGACCGATCGGAGGCATTAACCCCTCCGGCGCCGCGGGCAAAGGCGCCGGAGGCGCCATTTTCCCGGCGGCGCATGGGCGCCGCCATTTTGCCCGGGATCGCCGGCTCCTGGAGCATGCTCCAGGGCTGACGTCCCGTTGCCATGACAGCCGGTAGCCTTGTACAGGCTCCCAGGCTTGTCTGCAAATCCTCTCTTTTGCAGGCTGGTCTATGCAGCCTGCAAAAGAAAGGATGATTTTTTGTAATGCATTAGCATTGTAATGCATTGCATTAGTGATCAGACCCCCTGGGGTTCAACACCCCTAGGGGGTCTAATAAATGCAAAAAAAATTTAAAAAAAAGTAAAAAAAAATATAAAAAATATAAAAAGTATTAGTTCAAATCACCCCCCTTTCCCTAGAATACATATAAAAGTAGTTAAAAACTGTGAAACATATACATGTTAGGTATCCCCGCGTCTGAAATCGCCCGCTCTACAAATCTATAAAAATATTTTTCCTGTTCGGTAAACGCCGTAGCGGGAAAAATAGTCAAAAGTGCCAAACCGCCGTTTTTTCACTGTTTTGATTCTGATAAAAATTTGAATAAAAAGTGATCAAAGCAATAACATTTCTCGAAAATGGTAGAACTAAAAAGTACACTTGGCCCCGCAAAAAAAGACGCCCTATGCATCCCCGTACACTTATGTATAAAAAAAGTTACGGCCGTTGGAATATGGCGACTTTTAGAAAAAAAAATTTTTAACACAGTTTTGGAATTTTTTTTAGGGGTCAAAATGTAAATAAAACCATATAAATTTGGGATCCCTGGAACCGTACCGAAACACACAATATAGGGGACATGTCATTTTGGCTGCACAGTGAACGCCGTAAAACCAAAGCCCGTAAGAAAGTCACAAAAATGCATTTTTTCTTCAAATCCACCCCATTCTGAATTTTTTTCCTGCTTCCCAGTACATTCTACAGAATAATTAATGATAGCATCATGAAGAAAAATTTGTCCCGCAAAAATTAAGACCTCATATGGCTCTGAGAGCGGAGAAATAAAAAAGTTATGGGGTTTAGAAGGAGGGGAGTCAAAAACGAAAAACGAAAATCAAAAAATGCCATCAGCGGGAAGGGGTTAAGAGAACTGAGGAAAGGTGAGTATGATTTTTTTTTCACCTCCCCAGGCCTTTGTAAAATATATTTTGCCTAGATAACCCCTTTAAGGAAAATGCATCTATCTATTGAGGCCTGAAGTATAGACACATTACAGTCTGGAAGTTGATGCCTGAGTGTGAAGCAGATTGAGAGGTAAAGCGAAGACTATGATGGAGTGATCCATGGTGACTGAGAAATGTAGACACTGAAATGAGTCACCTTTCAGGAAAGTGTGCAGTGAGTCCAGACCAGTTACCACCATTGTGTTACTGTCAAGCAGAGGTGATCCATAGAGAGAAGGGCCGTGGCCACCATTAATAGAGATTGAGCTGTGAGAAACACTATCCTAGATTGAGGTGGTACTAAAAAACTAATACCAGTGCTGTTTTACAAGTATCAGTAAAGTATAGCAGACATCAGCTTATGTATCAACAAAGTGTCACAATTTCAAGTCAACCTGTTGCCTCTTGTAAGACTGTTCTTTGAACCCTCATACTTATTGCCTCATCTGAGAATATTCTAACGGCCAAGTTTGTGGCATCCTTGTGAGATTGTCCCAGTTGGATCTGTGTGAGCAGTACAACCATCTGTAACAGGGAAAGACTCTACAAGGGGTCTTAAATTCTATCTTTTTAAATTATCATCCAACTATGCAGTCCCGTTACAGGAGCAGTAGGTCCTGTAGTTATTGAGAGTGCCATCAGGGACATTAGCAATTTATGGATTTTGAAAACAAAATACCAAGCTTCTGCCTTTCCATTTTCTCCTATTTATCAAACTTTATCATATGCATTTGTATGTCTGTTTTCTGGAGGCAATGTTGTGGTTATTTGTGACAAATATATCAATATGTCACAGTATCAGTATGTCTCTGTAAATATGTGTGTTTCTCTTAAAAAAAAAAAAAAAAACATGTCACCCACCTGCTGGAATGAGATTGTGCAAAATTTTTGAGACATTTTAAAAAGTGACAATTCATAAATGTGTCTTAGGCCTCATTCACACAACAGTGACATTCTTGACAGATCTATCAGCTATTACAAATTGTATCTTTTCTGTTTTTCAATGGATTGCCGAGTATCAGCCGTTTTCAACTGAAATTCATTTTTCTATATGTAACTTGAATATCAAACTGTTTTACAAGCCATTAAAAATGTCAGTCAAAAGAACAGACATGTGAAATCTATTAGAGATGAGCGAATAGTATTCTATCGAGTAGGTATCCGATTGAATACTACGGTATTCAAAATAATCGTACTCAGTCGAATACTACGTGGAGTGCCGAGCAGTGTACGTCCAAACATTCCCCCTCGGCACTCCGTGGTGTCATGAGGACTGAACATTAGTCTAACTCGTTCACTTCTCTGTCCTGCTCATCTAACCACTCTACACTAGTGTGGTATGAATGTATCTTTGTCACTTATCTGAGTGACTGTTTGTTCCCCTATGGGTGAATGTATATATATGCCCATATGTCTATGTGCTTGTGAATGAGTACTGGTTACTGGCAACTGTGCTAATTACCCCTGATGAGTGTGTGTTAATGTAATTTATGCACCACGAAACATGCATGTCGGGTATGTCATTTTGAGTTGCATTTAACTCTTTTCAGCGCAACTTTTCATATGTATATATTCTGTTCAGGAGGGCCTTAACAGAGACACCCCATCACTAGGGCAAGGTTCCGGACGGGGCACTGGCCATTTAGGGGGTTGACCCCGTGTCAGGCATTAGGGGTGCATACCTCCCTTCCTGTTCTTTTAGTTTAGGGACATCCTCTTTTACTGTCTCATACACTTCTACCAGTTCTATTAGGATGGAGACATTTCCTTTTTTCCTGGCTGCGGCCTGCCAGTGTCCGGAGATGACTCTCAGCCTGCATTGTGAACAAGCAGACACCGGGGATCCCTGCATCCCGCGATCGACCCATACGTCCTTTGCGATCTACCAGTAGATCGTGATCAACATATTGGGCACCCCTGCCATAGACTATAATGGAATTCGATATTTGAACGAATTGTCAAATATTGAGGGATTACTTGAATCGAATTTCGAATTTTCGATTATTTCACTATTCGCTCATCTCTAAAATCTATGTGTTCTCATAACGGCTGTGTGACGACCTTTACAAAAATAGGTATCACACATCCATTTTTCATTGTGGTGTGAATAAGGCCTAAGCTAAGGTCCCCAATAGCAAAACACACCTAAAATTCACTGTTCACTGAATTTATGCAGCGTTCATACTTTGCTTATTAAATTTAAAGGGAAAATGCTTGCGATTCCGAGCTAAAATTAACATGTTGTGATTTTCAAAGCCACATGCGTTTTTGGAAGCGTAGCTTTAATGCAGTTTTTTTCTCCACAATAGATGGATGATATGAAATTAAATCTCATTTACTTTGTTGGTTCTGTAAGACGCAGTGTCTCACAGTAGCCAAACACACTGTGTTTCCACAATGTGAAACCTTGAGGCTAAAGCCCTGAGGGATGTCCCGCAGCAATAAAGTGCTGCGGATAAAAACCGTGGCAAAAACTCATCAGGGTTCTTTCAACAGCACTTTAAAAAAGAAAGTTCACAGAGGTTCCTCTGAGGACTTTCTGTTACAATTATACCTATGGGGAAACCGCTGGCATTTCCGTAGATATAAATGACATGCTGCGATTTCCAAAACCACACTGGTTTTGGAAATCGCGGCGTGTCTGCATGGTGGTCTTTACTGTAAAGTGGGCATGGGATTTGCTAGAATCCCATCCACTTTGCCTGTATTGTAAAACGCCATGATTTTTCCCATGGCGACTACTATCAGTCTTCGGGCAGAGCCAACTGCGCATGTCTGCAGCCATTTATTTGTGACCGCTTACATGAGCATACTGTGTAAGCAGCCACTTTTTTTTATGGACACCTTTATAACGGAATCCAATGGTAGTGTGAACCCGGCCTATAACAGCATGATAATGCTTCAGGTTACAAACCTGAAAGGATGGAGGAGTAATGAAAGCAAAGCAATGCTTTCCATAGTTGCTTTTAGCAGTGCCGCACCTCCCATGAGGCGACCTGAAGCGAGCACTTCAGGCGGCACTATGCCAGGGCCTCAGGGAGGGCGGCATTTTTGCTAACCTAAGCCAGTCCAGGACAAGCTGTCCTGGACTGGCTTATCACCGAGCGGTGGTTTGGGGAGGCCACTGGAGCAGTGCTGCTCCAGCAGCCTCCCCTCACGCTAAGGCAGAGAGCAGGCAGTCTCCAGGCCTACTCTCTGCCGGCGAACGGACTAAGCCCCGCCCCTTCACTCGACCACGCCCCCGATCCACCGGCCACGCCCCCGATCCACCCGGCCATGCCCCCGATCCGCCCCCTCCTCCGGGGGGGGGGGGCGGCTTTCTGCAGTTAGCTCAGGCGGCGAAAGGGGAAGGTTCACCCCTGCTTTTAGGGAAGGAATTGGGAAGATGTTCATTGAGGAGGAACCAGAGGTGGATAAGCGCCACCTTGTGTCAGAACCAATGCTGCAAAACATAGTAGCACCTGGCTTTCTTTCTGCAGTACACAGTTGCTGCTAAAACATTGACCTAGTGGACTCTGAAAGCCATGCACTGTCCCTGCCCTTAATTTCTATTATTAGTGTCAACAGAGCAGGGGTTATTCTGCCTGGGCTTCTTAGCAATTCACAACTGGATTGTCTGCAACCAATGATTTGTAATTCCTGCTACTGTCAGTCCATTATGGCTCCTACATGTAACAGCTATGCTCTATCTCTTTCACATTTAGATAACTGCAATGACTCAGCACATTCCAGATTATACAGCAGCTATTTGGCCACTAGATGGCAGCAAAGCACTATGAAGTATACATAGAAAAAACTACAAATAAAGAACTTTAGGGCAATCTTGGCTTCAGAAAATGGTAGAAACAGTGACTGCATCATGACCTCACTTACATACATGCAGTACAAAAGGCATCAACATAATTAATACAATTCATATAATAAAGTACACAATAAGACTCACTAGCATATAAACTGTGTTGAGAGGGAACATAAACAATACACTTACTACTCCTCTCATCAGGGGTGCAACTAAAGGTTCATGGGCTATGGTTCAGCTTAGCTAGGTCCCTCTTTCTCTTCATGACTGTCAGCCACTTCCATCTATACATTTTATCACTATTTACATTTTGCTTTCCTTGTCTATCTAGACATAGATTGCCTTGTTCACAACATGTCTGTGCTCACAAGCTTTCCATCATGCAAAGGGTCCTGTCAGTGTCCTCACAAAGTGATCAAGCCCCCTTTTTTTGCAACAGCCTCTCCCATATAATCTCTTCTTGACTATACATTGCTGATCAACTGCTTAATTTCTGTTAATTTTCTCCTTTCTGGCATTGGAAGGCTGTGTATCACAAATCTTCTCACTCCAGTGCACCAAAGAGCAGGAGAAATACATTTACGATGTACAGACTGCCATTCATCAAAAGAAAATCAGAACAGAAATCAAAGAAGTTTAGTGAGGATCCTTATGAACTGATTGCAGCTGTGACCACTTTGAACCCTACAGTTAAGACAGAGGGCCCCTCCTGTGTTTGGCTGCTACTTGCACACTCTGCACTCCCCTTCCCCACAAATTACCCCCCTGCCTCTCATGTACCACAAGAGATACAGTAGTAGTAGTACTATGTTTGTGCAAAAAACTCACAGAGTAACCAATGGTGGAACTACTGCAATAGCAGCTTTAATGGCCCAGACACCTGCTGCTTTTTTTTTTTTAAATAGGAAGTTACTTTCTGTATTACTCCAGTAGGTAACAGACAATAACATTTAGTTTTCCATCTCAGTTCCTGCTCACAACCTCCTCTACTTCAGCCTCCAGGGCTTATTGCACATTATGTCCTGACACTGAACAACATTGTTCAGCATCAGGACATAAAATACAGCAACATGGCCAAAGCAGAAGGGGCCATGTGCAGGAACAGGGATGGTAGGTGAATAATTATGCAGGTTGTGGCTTAATGTCAAACTGTGGGGGCCTGTAAAGAAGGCAATTACTGTGTGGGCCCAATATTGATTGCTATATAGTGAACAGGGACCAGTAAAGGCATACTGTCCCAGATCAGCGTGACAGTCCCAGATTCCGGGGCCTGTCCCGCTGTCGAAGATCAGTGAGAGGTATGTCCCGGTTTCAATTTATCTGTGTCAGGAGGAGCATCTGCTCCCTGCATCACTATTTGTCCCCTGTCTTTGTTGTTGGAGAAATAGGTGCAGGGAGTATTGATTTTTTTTTAAGTTGTTTGGTACCAGGAAGGGAAAAATAAACTGTGGGGGCAGCTGGAGGAGGGCATTAAACTATGGGGGCAACTGAAGGGGGAGATTAAACTGGAGGCAGATGAAGGAAAATATTAAACTGTGGGGCAGCTGGAGGGGAACATTAAACTGGGGGTAGCTGGAGGGGGAAATTAAAATAAAATGTAGAGTTAGCAACAATTTAGCAACTTAAACAAAAATAAAATTGCATATTGTGAACTCATCTAAACTACTTGGTACATAACAAGTCACTTTTGTAAAACAATAATAAAGTATGCTAGCTTCACACCTGCATTCATGTTTCTGCTTGGGGACCCCTTCCCCCCCACACACACACACAAATGGAAGCCTAATCCACTTAAAAAGGCGGTTACCTTCAGAAACCCGTGGACTCCAAAGACTAATGGGGTCCACTGAGTTTCGGCCTGGTTTCTGCCTAAAAAGGGAAGAAAATATGGTGACAAAAGCTCTGCTTGTAGTAAATATTAATCACAAATTGGTCTACATTTTTACCCTCGAGACCAGGCTTTAGATTTTGTTTTCTCCTTAAAGCATACTGTACCTTTCCAATTCCAATCTTTAGATTCTCTTTTCTGATACTTCCATCAATCTGTGTTTCTATGGTATTTATTACTAGCAGACCACCTCAATGACATTGGTACCTATGCAATACAGTTTTTGTTGGTTTGTACTGTGTGTGGTTTTTACATGTTTAAAAAGTTTCAAATAAAGAATATATTATACCTCATATACATTAAAATACATCATTGTGGAATTTATATATTAGTCAGGTGTTTATTATGTCATTTTGAAATCATATTATATTGCAGCTAAGAAAATCGAAGAAATGCAGTGCCATTGCATGACTGAGGAACATGACCTTAAAATGACACATAAAATAATCCATGCATGACCTCCTTGTCTGAACACTCTAAAGAATTTCCATGGCCTGCAGCATGTAGACTTTTATTAGGGTGTTTTTGCTGAAATCAATTGTGAATCAGAATAGTTTTTCTTAGACAGCAATGAGAAACAAATAACGGGCACAAAGACTCTTTCTCAATAGTCAGGCAAAGCTTTATTCCTTAGTATAGTAACTTTACATTTCCAAATTTGCAAAGCATTGAGCAAGTTCATAGGCACCCTTCCTTTTCACTTATGAAAGAGAAGAACTAGCTGTTTTAAATAAATAGAAAAGAAAAACAACAAAAGAAAACCTGACAATTTTTGAGGATCAATGTACGTAAAAAAAATGAATATCACAAGTACTACACAGGGTTTTAAAATGTTTAATTTATTTTAAAAAAAACTCATAAACCCATCAAACTTATCTATATATGAAATGTTATATAACATGATAATATTCAACAAGGTCTTTATTAGAGATGAGCGAACACCCAAATGTTCGAAGTTCGAAATCCGATTCAAACAGCCGCTCACTGTTCGACTGTTCGAACGGGTTTCGAACCCCATTATAGTCTATGGGGAACATATACTCGTTAAGGGGGAAACCCAAATCCGTCTCTGGAGGGTCACCAAGTCCACTATGACACCCCAGGAAATGATGCCAACACCTCTAGAATGACACTGGGACAACAGGGGAAGCATGTCTGGGTCATATAAGTCACTTTATTACATGGAAATCCCTGTCAGCTTGCGATTTTCGCAAGCTAGCTTTTTCCCATAGGAATGCATTGGCCAGTGTTGATTGGCCAGTCTTCAGAATTCGGCCAATCAGCGCTGGCTCTGCCGGAGGAGGCAGAGTCTAAGATCGCTCCACACCAGTCTCCATTCAGGCCCGACCTGGGACTCCGCCTCCTCTGGCAGAGCCAATTCTGAAGACTGGCCAATCAACGCTGGCCAATGCATTCCTATAGGTATGCGGTGATGCAGCAGAGCTGAGCGAGTGCACACACTCACCTTTGCTGTGCAGAGACTCAGCAGTGTTGAGCCAGTTCTGCTCAACCACACCGTGTGCCGGTCGGCTCTGCTGTGTGAGCTCGGCACACACTCAGCTCTGCATCACCGCTGGCATTGGCCAGCGTTGATTGGCCAGTATGCAGAATCAGTATACAGAATAAGCAGAGCTGAGACAATGTTCAGACAATACAAGAAGTCCATAGAGCAAGGAATCATAGCTGAACACACCTCCTGCACCACAGTGTGCAAGCAGAGCGTGGCGCAGGGACCCAAGCAGAAAAAGATGTTACAAGTACATCCCCTAATAGACATACAGAAATATATAGGTAGCTATTACATTTCCGGACAGAAGCTATAGGATTTAAGGATGAGGACAGCTGGTAAATTTCATTGGAACAGAGTATAGTACACCTGTCGGTATTGTTTTCTCTAGGCTCCATACTAGGTAGCCAGATATTCTATATGCCCTGTTATTGGTTCAGTATCAGTGTGCATGATCTCTTCTCTCTCCAATTGCACTAGTAGACTATATAACAGTAGGTGAAAAACAGGAATAAAAAGTGCAGTTTACGGAGAATTTTCTGTAATAAAAGTGAATCAGGAAATGGCTGCATACCATATATCCTATATAGAGATGAGCGAACAGTAAAATGTTCGAGATTCGATATTCGTTTCGAGTAGCCCCTCAATATTCGACTACTCGAATCGAATATCGAACCCTATTATAGTCTATGGGGGGAAAATGCTCGTTTCAGGGGTAGGCAACATTCAATCAAATTATACTTACCAAGTCCAGGAGTGAGGGTCGGGATAGATCCTCTGTGCAGTCTTCTCCTTGCAGCGTCCCCGTGGCATCTTCTGGCTCGTCATTCACTCTGCCAGGCATCGGGCCTGGGCAGAGCTGACTGCGCATGCCCGCACTACAAGTGGACATGCGCAGTTGGCTCTGCCTAGGCCCGATGCCTGGCAGAGTGAATTCAGAGCCGGAAGACACCGCGGGGAAGCTGCACGGAGAAGACTTCTAAAGGTAGGAGAAGAACCAGCGTTGATTGGCCGACTGTATAGCATTCGGCCAATCAATGCTGGTTCTGCATTGAACTTTTACATTCGAATAGCGAGTGGTACTCGATCGAATACGAGTATTTCGAATACCGTAGTATTCGATCGAATACCTACTCAATCGAGTACTACTCGCTCATCTCTAATCCTATACATTAATTTATCAAAGTAGAATGATTGTATATAGATTGAACAGGAATACAGTATAGTCAGTCATCTCTATTTTGGTAAATACATGCATTTCTCACAAAATAACAATTCTGGAGCATCTGCCGTCTGATATTGCTGCTGGAAATATATATATATATATATATATATATATATATATATATATATATCCATTTGCAACCTAATATGTGTGAGACTTTGTACAGTAGCTGTAAACTTGCAATATGGTTTATATACTAGTAATAAGACAATTCTTCTGACTGCAAATTCACTACAAATGCAGGGAGGCATCAAGATTCATGAAAAGCCAACTTAATGGTGTCTACTACGTATTATTAGCTAGTTACTGTATATACTGATATAAATTGAGTCTGTGGTAGGGTACGCTGATACAGTAATAGGTTTGTGCTTAAAAGAGAACATCAGGATAAATATAGTATTCAACATCAGCTTACTTCCCCAACTATATACAAACACACAGATAAATGAGCACAGCATAGAGCTAAGAGTTAACTTCCCTGTCCTACCATCTAGACATGTCACCAGTTTTGATTAGGTTATGTTTATTGTTTCACTAGAAAATCTTAAGATGCAGAGTGACATTTTACCAATCTCAATAACACCTGTTAAGTGCCTCCTGTTGACAATAGCACTGTGTTTTAATGAACAAATAAATGGCTTATGTACCCTTCTTGGCAAGGAACTCTAGCTATTGAGGCAAAGCAGTCGCTTTCCCAGTGTTGCTTGGGCTAATTGACTCGTTGGATGAAGTTAAATCACATCATCCCCTGTGGGATGAATGTTTGCCAGTAATCAATAGCTCAACAAGATCCACATGGCAGGTAATTAACTGGAAAGTAATTAATACCCATTCAATGTTTTATTAACTGTTTACAATTCTGGAACTTAAAAAGGCTATCCTACTGTAAGGAGCTGAGTGCAGACATTGAAATGCAGGTTGTTTGAAGCACTAATACTAAAAATTATGAGAGATATTCATTTCTTGTAATGGTCACAAGTATAGTCTCCTCTGTTGGACAGATATTGATGATTATAGATGGAAACAGATACATTGAATTCTAGGAAATGTATTAACATAGACAAACTACAACATGGAGATTGCAAGTGCTAGTGAGCTTGAATAAAATGACATAGCCATTAATTCAAGTGTAAGAAATAGGGATTTTAGGTGCTTATATATGTATTATGTTTGTGTTAATAATATTGACACTTATGACAACTTATCTGCACCCAGTTAACAAGGGAAGAGTGAACCCCAGGTGCTCATTTTGCACTATGGCCCAAATTTACAATTGTGGTTACAGTTAGACAAGGGTGTAAATGCAGTATATCTTTGGGCAACTTTAATGCATCTCCAGTTTGTTTTGAACTGATTCTCTCATCTCGAATGACTACAGATTTGCATATTCCTCCCATAAACCCTTGCAGTGGAGCAACTATGGCTGTATAAGTCTCTGCACACCTAATAGGTGGTCTCTCCATAAGGATGGACATTATCCCCATAATCTGGTCTCTCAGTCTCTCATTTCTACCAAGTCAGTTCTCTCTAGGATGCGCTGACGAAGTCCAACCAGACCGAAACGGCCATCCGTAGCTGAGAAACTGTCTTGGTATAAAACCCACATTATGCAGTAAAGGCTTCTAGGAAAGTCGGGCATGATGTTCAGGGTGCTTCTTATAGAGGGCAGCATAACAGAGGCACTGTCTCCCTATTTACATCTTGGGAGACAGATTTGCATATTCCTCCCATAAACCCTTGCAGTGGAGCAACTATGGCTGTATAAATCTTCACACATCTAATAGGTGGTCTCTCCATAAGGATGGACATTATCCCCATAATCTAATGACTACTAGGGATGACCGATTGTTGTAGGTAATGGCTCCCCAGCTCATCATACCTGCAGTTGGAGCAGTGTGTCACTTTACAGCAAAGGTAATATTGAAGTACTCACCACAAGGTCTCCATGCTTAAGCCTGAAAATTGCCACATCCCAAGCAGAACCTGGATTTATCACTAAAGATGATACAGTTGCAATCCCTATTAGTCCAATTTTCTCATTCACAAAACCACTGTAAACTATGGTGGTGGCGGCTAGCTGTCAATGGCAGGACACATAATGGGCACCATGACAACAAATTTCCTTTTGCTAAGCACCTGGATATGGTCTAGGCAGAGACAGTATCGTAATGAAAGTGGAACCTGTTTCTGTAGGGTGGACAAGTTAATTTTGGGATCCTCTCTCCTCATCTGGGCCATCTGAAGCCTGTTCATTGTTTATACATTGCATAAACATTGCTCCCAACCAGCGCCGCACCTCCCATGAGGCCACCTGAAGCGACTGCTTCAGGCGGCGCTATACCAGGGCCCCAGGGAGGGCGGCATTTTTGCTTACCTAAGTCAGTCCAGGACAAGCTGTCCTGGACTGGCTTAGCACCGAGCGGTGGATTGAGGAGGCCACTGGAGCAGCGCTGCTCCAGTAGCCTCCCCTCACGCTAAGGCAGAGAGCAGGTCCTCTCCGTGCCTACTCTCTCTCTCTGCAAACGCTGCTAAGCCCCGCCCCCTTCACTTAGCCCCGTCCCGCCCACTCCGCCCCCTCCTCCCGGGGAGGGGGGGCGGCGAAAGGGGCAGGTTCACCCCTGCTCCCAACACTTCCTAACACCTAGGTCAGAATGGTCTAAATTGTGAGCAATTTGTCAAAGTAATAATCCTGCTTCTCTTACTCCAGTGATACCATGTACCTCATCTCAAAGTCTGTGAACTGTCAAAATGTCTTTGAGTGTGTCATGGAGACATGTCTAGCAGCTAAAGAGGTACACTACCCAAAAGAAGCATCTAAGAGTCTTTTTTTTATTGGACAGTGGGTGAAGCACTTTAATGCATTCTTGTTGCAAAATTTTAATGCAGACTCTGATAATCAGAAGATGATGAATAGAACGGAGCCCTGCACCAGAGCATTGCATCAATCCCCAGGAGAGCTGAATAAGACTGTTTGTTTACATACCTCCACTGACCTCTACTTATTATACTTTAAGGTCTGAAGAAAGTCAAGAATATAATAGTGGTTTGAGAGTGGGGAATCCAAAAAATGTTGGCTTTGACCGAACCTGAAATTTTGGAAAATGTTCTAACTTTACAGTTTCTCAGTATCTACCATTAGTTTTCAAATGACAAAATATACCTAAGTTGGTATTGCTAAGGTACGTCATCAAGAAAGGATCCAGCCATATCATCTCTCAACAATGATTGCGTACATTTCCTATCCTATCCAACCATGCCCACAGCAGTGGACACAGCACATCATCCAGGAAGGGGTGGCCCCATCCTCTGTAAGCAAGGCTGCCATGATGCACTCTGCCTCCCTACTTCCATACAATGTAGGCAATAGTCATCCCTCTCTTCTCACTTGCACTTTTTCTCCCTCTCCTTCCTTCTAATTCCATGCAATACGCCACACAAACGACATTAAATCAGTCAATTACTGCATGCAGATTGATAAAGGGGGCATAGTGGGCAGTAAAGGGGGCAATTTACTATGTGCAGCATCAGAAAAGGGAGCAACATAGCATGTGAGGATTTAGTAAAGGGGGTGTTCTACCATGTGGGTGGCCATTAAACAGGGTGCCATACCAGGTGGAAGCCAGGAAGAGGGCATTTAATCTGCTAACAAGCTCAGGCAGCTCCCATATTTTCCTTGTCCATCATCCAGACACAGGTTTGCGACTTCATTACACACCCATCTCTGCTCAGGCCATTTTTAAGTGCTTAGCAGAAAGAAATTTTGTGCCACTACATATCCTGTCATTGACATCCAGTCACCGAGTGGTGACGTGTTTAAGAAACTTGGACTACTACAGTCTGATTATCCATGTCATCTATGGTGATGAGTCCTGGTTCTGTTTGAGATTTAATGACAGGTAACAATGAATGGAAAGGGGGAATGGCCAGGACAAGCTGATCAGAAAAACACAAAGAGAAGCAGGATAGTGGTATAATAGCACTTACAAACCATGAGTGCTGTTACTATATGCTGAGGTCCTCTTCAGGCCTCTTCTAGTCTCTGACTGACATTACCCTCTCCAAGGTCACAATAGCCTCAAATAAACTCAAGCATATTCTCCATATATGTGCATGTATAATACACATACACACTTGCTTAGTAAAACTAGATTTATACGTGTGTGCGTATATTGATACATAAACAGTGATCCATAGACACGCAATGAATGATCTCCCTGAAAGGAGTTTTCTTCTGTTGACTTTCTGCTTCAATTATACCTGTACAGAAACTGCCAGTATTTCCGTAGGTGTAATTCACATACTGCAATTTCCAAAAACAGACAAATTTGGAAATTGAGGGTTGTAATTTTTACTTTTCATTTGTACTATTCTATTATGTGTTGATCACTTTTTATGTGATATTTTATGCATTTTTAAATAGTAAAGGAGAGTTTAGATTTTTATTCTCTGCAGGTGGCCCACGTGCACGGCGGTGTTCTCACTGTGTCTTCAGAGAAGGTATGCACGTTCATGGGAGTTTGTCCTTAGTTGTTGCTTTGACACCTTCCCTGGTTTGCATTTGGCCCCAGCACTAGTTACACTTTCAGAGTAAACCTGGTTACTTCCATTGTTAGGGCAGGAGTCAATATGGGATACAGGGTGATAACTCTTTGAATTCTTTGGGCTCATTCTAGACTAGATTATGGTTCTTGATGATTTTTAATGTTAATATATTAAAAGTTATGTGTTATCTACTAAGCTACTTGGTTTCTATGCTATATCTCTCTTTCTACATTATGGGCAAACTGTACTTGGCTTAGTAGTAAGACCTACCCTTTGTGCGCATTATTCTGGTAGGTTTGAGGAGCGTTTTTCAGGATTTTAGGTTATGCCATTACTTTGTGTGCATGTTTATGTTTTGGGGTTCATACCTCTGTATTCTTTGGGCCCCTTTTTGGAATGGATTATGGCATTTATGGCACTTTTTATTGTGAACATATTAAAAGTTATGTTTTATCTCTATTGGACTAACTTTCTATATCTGCTGTGTCTTCAACTGATTCATCAATGTCAGTGACAAATGTCGTTCAAATTGTATGTGTAACTGTTGAAATGTGTGTTCAACATTGAGATAAAAGTTCTGTGCCCTAACCTATATGGGAGGATGGTACCATTTGTGTGTCTTTCCTTCTTTCCTATGATTTTCTGTAGGTGCAGGTTCTGAAATGCTTGGGGCATGAAGAATTCATTTATGTAATTTTAAAGCATAAAGTTTAATATCTCACAATTAAAGGGGTTTTCCCATGAACATAACCATGTCTACATTTCTAAACAACTAAAAGTTAAACTTTTTTTTGCAAATATAAGTAATTAAAAATTTTGCAGATATGATTTCTATATTGTGACTGGATTATCGTCTTTTGCACGTAGTGTCCCTGCCTGATACCCTGTTCACAACAAGGGGATCATCAAACATGGAAAGTCTCTACATTCATGGCCACATCCACCTGCAATTTCTAAAACTCAGAAAAATATTTGAATATTTAACTTTTAATTGTCTACAACTTTAGACATGGTTATGTTTCTTTTAATTAATATCTAACACTCTACATAAACCAATGCTGGAAAAAAAAAACCTTAGCGTCTATGGCAAAATATAAGCAGGTCTGTACGCCCTAACTATTGCATTCAATAATTAACAAACAACAGAAGGAAAAAGCCCCGAATGGTTTCTTATTGCAAGGCTTCAGTTACAGCACAGTGCTATTAGAAGGGAAGTGTTAAGACAAGATGCTAGTATCACTTGCCATGTCATAAAAAAAGAATGTGTGTCTCAGTTATGGTAAAGTATTGTTAACAGTATTCCTATTATTAGGCTATTTGTACAACAGAAACACTATACTTTATATGCAGTGATACTATTTCAAATGGGATTGTAATAGCTGACTAAATAACTCCAGGGACTTGTCATGAGTGTCATTTTTGTGATAGACAAATTGAATAACACTAGGGTTGTCACAGCAATGATATGAAAATCTATATACAGATACTTAGGAAACATGGGCTGGGACCTGGTCTCAGCATGATAAACTTTGACCAAAGGCAAAATGATTGAATATATTTCCACTCGCAATTTTTATTATGACAATCAAAAGGATATTTTCTTCAGTTAACCTTTATTCTAGTTATTCTTGAGCATAGGATTATGTATGGTACTTCTAAAAGGAAAGGGGTGGTCTAATGATAACTTATATATCTGTTTTATGAATATGAATTATGAAAAAAATTATACCCTTTTCTATGAATAGGGGATGATTTGCTTTGATGGGAAAACACCCTTTAAAATCCTATAATTATAGCCTATGCCAAAGTAGTGCTGGAGGTACTTATTGTAATCATTGTAATAAATACAGTGATGTGATGATGATGATGATGATGATGATGATGATGATGATGTCCAGGAGGTTTCTTCTTAGTGGTGGACATGGCTGAAGTGGTGCAGGTGGTAGCATTAGTATTAGAAATGTTGTCGAAATAGAGTAGCAGCAAGTTTGTAATGTGGCAATACACATTGGATAGAAAGAGCTTAAAAGCTGAACAATGAACGACCGAACAATTGTCAGACAAATGATCCTTTCACATGCACAGCCATATTACTAGGTATAACCTTTGGTATTATATTTAAAGCTTATTAACTGATCCAAAGTATAGCTTTTCCTTTACAAATTACAGTAAAGAAACCTTCAAACCCTATCTAGTTACTGCTATTTTGTTCATTACCTGCACACTACATTTGGCATGGTTGGCAGTATGGAGGCAGGTACAGTTCCTGCACAAGAGGGAGAAGTAACCTCCAAGAGTAAGCACCAACATCAGCACTGGAAGTCTTGAAACAAGCTCCTTTTCAAATCAAGCCATCAACATTGCATGTGGAATCAGTAGGGGTGCTTCAGAATCACCCCTCAAAGATCATTGATTCTGCTGGATGGAGGATGGAGTCAGTGGCAAAGCTATGTGGCATGTAGCCACTTCAGGCCAAAAGAGGCACCTTTAAATAGATTTGTGCCCTTCTGGATAAAGTCTATGGTGGTGTTCTGACACAACATGATATGCAGAAAAAGTTATTTTTGTGAATGCAAAGAGATGCTCAGTTCACCCATAGAGCTCAAGAGTGTTGGACCAAGTTTTGAAAGAAAGCTAGCACGAGGGATGAACTTTTGGGAACCCGGAGATGATGCCATGGTATCAGATCTATATTGGCCTTGAAAACTGGATGTTGAAGAGGATTCCAAGGGTGAGACTGGAGACAGTGATGTAAAAGCCCCTCCAACAAGTACTTAGGAAGGCAATCTTTTTGAAAATGATGTGAAAAAGTGAAACAGTTTCTCTCTTTTCTTGCAATTACAAAGGCTCAATCCAGGAAGAGTTTTGATTCATGCAACACTCAAGGGAATCAAATGTCATGAATGAGCTGGCCCCTCACTTTAAACCCACGCCATAGGAAACTGCGATTTACAGGTCAGATGTGTTAAATATCTGACCAAGAGAGACATCTGGCATGAGATTGTCCTCTTCAGGGAGCCATACCTCATGGAGAAGATTTAAACTAAGATGGCCATCAGTCGAGGATATATCATGGGAACTATTACTAACTGCCCCAATTTGAAAGCAATGTTGTTGGAGAGAACCCTGTGCAGAAAATATGAGAAAACAAGCAGAGAAGAGCGAAAATCTCAAGATTCATTTCATTTCAGGTTCTGGTGCCTCGGGTCCCAGATTTGTTTCAGGTCGATCAAGTTCTGTATGAACCATAACTTAAATTGGCTTAAACTTGTCTGTCACTACCACAACTAGTGCAACTGCCCCACTACCGTCCTCTAGGTCTGCCCCATTCACGCTTTTTAGCTGCTGCACCTGTGCTTTAGCTGAAATCATTACTATCTCCACTGCCACTACCATCTTGAACTGATATCACATTGTCATCTGGACCTGTCCTATCCCCAAAAGAATCAACATCAGCAGTAATGTCATTGCTTTCTCTACTTTTTTCTGATACTTCATGGTGATGGGATTCCTACCCACTCAAAATTCCCACCTACAGATTTTCCCCTAATTCCCCTATAAGAACAACTACAAGTAGTAGTACCATATGTCCTGCTACTAGTACCTCCACTACCAACAGTTATGTCTTCCTCCTCTGCTTGCTCTGTTCTCATCCAGCTCATCAAAAAGACTGCTTTCACTAGGAGAAATAGATTTGCTACATCACTGCCAGAAACCTGTGTCTGTGAAGAAGGTAAAGTAGTAGACAGACCAAAAAAGCCCTGCAGTAAATTATGTGTTATTAAGGAGGAGGAGCACACAGAATAAATGAATGAGCTAAAACTGTCTTCATTTTCAAGAAGTACAGCAATCATTTGGCTCCTGGCAGTGTCACCAAAACCAGAAGTAGTGTTACTGTTGCTTCTCACATTTTTATTTTTAGTACTTGCTCAAGTGTTTCCTCCTCCTCCTCCTTTTGCTTGTCTCCTGTCTTGTATTTTTCTAGTCATCTCTTTACTTCTTTTTTTTCTCAAATAACTATCAGACTAGAACAGTATTAGTCAGCTTTCAATAACAGAGATTTTTTATATTACCACAGGCTGTATATATGAGCGATAAAAAATGCTTATCAAACAAAACTTTTTTAAAATTAGCACATTCTGTCACACTGTGTGTTGGGTGAGAAGAGCACAAAAAAACTTTAAATATCAGAGTTTATTTTACTAGATTAGTGCAAACTTCAAGACTGTATATACAGTCCTATGAAAAAGTTTGGGCACCCCTATTAATTTTAATCATTTTTTGTTCTAAATATTTTGGTGTTTGCAACAGCCATATCAGTTTCATATATCTAATAACTGATGGACACAGTAATATTTCAGGATTGAAATGAGGTTTATTGTACTAACAGAAAATGTGCAATATGCATTAAACCAAAATTTGACCGGTGCAAAAGTATAGACACCCTTATCATTTTATTGATTTGAATTCCCCTAACTACTTTTTACTGACTTACTGAAGCACAAAATTGGTTTTGTAACCTCAGTGAGCTTTGAACTTCATAGCCAGATGTATCCAATCATAAGAAAAGGTATTTATGGTGGCCAATTGCAAGTTGATCTCCTATTTGAATCTCCTCTGAAGAGTGGCATCATGGGCTACTCAAAACAACTCTCAAATGATCTGAAAATAAAGATTGTTCAACATAGTTGTTCAGGGGAAGGATACAAAAAGTTGTCTCAGAGATTTAACCTGTCAGTTTCCACTGTGAGGAACATAGTAAGGAAATGGAAGACCACAGGGACAGTTCTTGTTAAGCCCAGAAGTGGCAGGCCAAGAAAAATATCAGCAAGGCAGAGAAGAAGAATGGTGAGAACAGTCAAGGACAATCCACAGACCACCTCCAAAGAGCTGCAGCATCATCTTGCTGCAGATGGTGTCACTGTGCATCGGTCAACAATACAGTGCACTTTGCACAAGGAGAAGCTGTATGGGAGAGTGATGAGAAAGAAGCCGTTTCTGCAAGCACGCCACAAACAGAGTCGCCTGAGGTATGCAAAAGCACATTTGGACAAGCCAGCTTCATTTTGGATGAAGGTCCTGTGGACTGATGAAACAAAGATTGAGTTGTTTGGTCATACAAAAAGGCGTTATGCATGGCGTCCAAAAAAACAGCATTCCAAGAAAAACACTTGCTACCCACTGTAAAATTTAGTGGAGGTTCCATCATTCTTTGGGGCTGTGTGGCCAATGCCGGCGCCGGGAATCTTGTTAAAGTTGAGGGTTGCATGGATTCCACTCAGCATCCGCAGATTCTTGAGAATAATGTTCAAGAATCAGTGACGAGGTTGAAGTTAAGCCAGGGATGGATACTTCAGCAAGACAATGATCCAAAACACCGCTCCAAATCGACTCAGGCATTCATGCAGAGGAACAATTACAATGTTCTGGAATGGCCATCCCAGTCCCCAGACCTGAATATCATTGAACATCTGTGGGACGATTTGAAGCAGGCTGTCCATGCTCGGCGACCATCAAACTGAACTGAACTTGAATTGTTTTGTAAAGAGGAATGGTCCAAAATCCCTTCATCCAGGATCCAGGAACTGATTAAAAGCTACAGGAAGCGACTAGAGGCTGTTATCTTTGTAAAAGGAGGATCTACTAAATATTAATGTCACTTTTCTGTTGAGGTGCCCATACTTTTGCACCGGTCAAATTTTGGTTTAATGCATATTGCACATTTTCTGTTAGTACAATAAACCTCATTTCAATCCTGAAATATTACTGTGTCCATCAGTTATTAGATAGATCAAACTGAAATGGCTGCTGCAAACACCAAAATATTTAGAACTAAAAATGATTAAGATTAATAGGGGTGCCCAAACTTTTTCATAGGACTGTATGAGCAACAAAAAAAACACTTAAGAAACAAATATATATATTTTTTTAGATTAGTACACTGTGTCATGCTGCCTACTGGGTAGGCAGAGCAGAGAAAACCCCTTAAGTAATAGAGCTTTATTTAGATTAGTGCAGGCTGTGAGACTATATATCTGAGTATATAACAAAGTGTAAGAAACAAATATTTTTAAAGGGTCTGAATACTTATGACCATGTACTATTTCAGTTTTTCTTTTTTAATAAATTTGCAAAAATATCTACATTTCAGTTTTTCTGTCAGTATGGGGTGCTGAGTGTACATTAATGAGAAATAAAATGAACTTTTTTAATTTTAGCAAATGGCTGCAATGAAACAAAGAGTGAAAAATTTAAAGGTGTTTGAATACTTTCCGTACCCACTGTACATCCTGATGTTCCAGTGATATTGAACATGAACATGCTGAAGGAGTTGGATAGACCAATGGTATGGATGTTGGTCCTCAGCTACTGGAGGAGGGTCCCCAGAGGCACCCACAGCAGGCCATGCACAGAATGTCAAAGTTGTGCTTTGTGCAAGGCTGTGCTTTCCAATCTACCTGGGGAGATTGTTGGGTGGGCAGTGTGTTTGATATGAAAGGGTTATGTTATGTGTGGGTGAAAATGATAAACCTCAATGAACACAGTGTGACCCTGGCCCCATGAGAGTTGTAGACCAATGTGAAACTGGTGCGGGGAGTACAAAGATCCCTAGAAGCAAAAGTCATGTGTGGAGTTGACTGAGTTGCCTGTTCAACCATTGCTGTCAGTCCCTTGAGTCATTGACTGAGACCAACTGATTATACAAGACAGAGAATGCTTGTCCCAGATCTTTGAAAAGAACGCTAGCACCTTTTTGAAACACAAGGCAGCTTGTGGGAATGACACTCATCATTAAGCATGAAATCCCAAACTGGGATGTCCTACTCATCTGACAGCAAGACCAGCAGATTGAACTGGCCTTGAAGTGAAGATGCTACAGGAGCAAATGCAGGACAACCAAGTAACCCCAGCCCAGCAAGAACCCATAGGTGTGCCTGATTGTGCTGGTTAAAAAGAAGAACGTGGTCCTTGTATTTCTATGTATATTACTAGAGCTTGATGCCTGCTCTATATAAGATACACATCTCCTAGGTGGGATTCAAGAGATGCTGGTCTCTTTCAACAAGTGCAGTATTTCTTGAAGTTGAACTTCCCAATGGGAACTGGCAGGAATCTGCGGCCAAGAAGAATCTGGGGAAAATGAACAGCATTACTTCAGTAAGACTGTGTGAGTTCCTCAGACTGATGGAGTTGTGCCTAGGGAAATTGAACCATGAATGCCTGCTTATTAAATGAAACGAGTGATTATGAAGATAATCTTGTTTCCCTTAGTCCTAACAGCGGCACAATGTGGGGTATTTCTGCCCCTGTGTGCTGGTAGGACAGGCGGATATTTAATTAGCCAATCAAATGCGTGGCAGGCCCTATAAGAGGGCACAAGAACCTCCCCTCTGCGTGTAAATACAAAAGTACCTCCATTACATTTATATACAGTTTTATACATAAGATATGATTCCCAGGGTGGGAAATCTTGTGCCGCTGTTAGGACTAAGGGAAACAAGATTATCTTCATAATCACTCGTTCCCTGTCGTCCTCAACAGCGGCACAATGTGGGGATATAGCAAGCAGGTCCCCAAGATGGGTGGGACAAACCCATGACCGAACTTAAACTGGTCTGGGCAAAGGCAGTGGAATCTGCCACTTGGTCCTTCAGGCGGTAATGCCGAATGAAGGTGGATTCAGATGCCCAAGAGGCAGCTGCATATATTTGGTCCACAGACAAAGCACTTCTTTCTGCCCGTGAAGTGGACACTGCCCTGGTTGAATGGGCATGAAGGAAAGATGGAGCCGACAGCCCTTGGGCGGTATAGGCGACTCTAATAGTCTCGGTAACCCACCGTGATATTGTAGCTTTGGCGGCTTTGGCGCCCTTGTTTTTCCCCGTGTAGCTGACCAACAGGTTTTCAGTCCACCTAAAGGGGCGAGTGCGCTGCAAGTAGATCTGCAGGCATCTAACCACATCCAGCTTGTGCCATCTTTCTTCTTCAGCAGAAGAAGGGAACGGAAAAAAATACTGGAAGGGAAATCAGTTGGTTCCTGTTTACAGCAGATGGCACCTTGGGACGAAACCCAGGGAGGAACCTAAGCTGTACATGGTCAGAGAAAAAGGTGGTATATGGCTCCTCAGCGGACAAAGCTTGTAGTTCACTAACGCGTTTGGCAGGTGTGACTGCCAATAGCAGCGCCATTTTGCCGGTTAGCGACTTGAGGGAGACCTCTTCCAGAGGTTCAAATGGCTGGCCACATAGGGCGTTCAGGACCGGAATAAGGTCCCATTGGTGGACAGGGGTGTTTACCACCGGTCTCAGCCTAGTTGCCCCTTTAATAAAGGTGCTCACTAAAGGATCCTGAGACAAACGCCTCCCCAGATAGGCGGACAGGGCCGCTACGTGTACCTTGAGTGTGGCCGCAGCAAGACCTCTGTCTAGTCCGTCTTGAAGGAAGTCCAGGATCACCTCCGTAGGGGGATCGGTGGAGTCCACTTGATGCTGCAGACACCAGGCATTAAAGATGTTACCTATTCGACGGTAGTTCCTGTTAGTCGAATCTGCTCTGGCGCTGGATAGGGTCTTCAAGACGGCTTGTGACAGTCCTCTATTTCTCAATAGGGACTGGTCAACCTCCAGGCTGTCAGGTTGAGTCTCCTCAGATCCTGGCATCTCAGCTCTCCTTGGGTTACCAGGTCTGGGAGTGGGGGAAGCCTCCAATATATGCCCTGACTCATTTGTATGAGCTGAGCAAACCAAGCCCTTTTTGGCCAGAACGGGATTATGGCTATTCCCGAGGCTTGGTCCTGTCTTATTTTTATCAATACCTTCGGTATGATTGGAATTGGAGGGAATATGTAAAACAGCCTGAACCTCCATGGGATGGACAGGGCATCCACCGCCAAGGGATTGTCCTCCTGGTACAGAGAGCAGAAGGTCCCCACCTTGGCGTTGAGTCGGGTAGCCATAAGATCGACCTCCGGGAGACCCCATCTCTGGACGATCTGTTGAAATACGTCTGGATTGAGAGACCATTCTCCTGATACGGTAATACCCTGACTCAGCTGATCCGCTACTATGTTCAGGGAGCCCTTTATGTGAACAGCGGATAACTGGACCAGATTCTTCTCCGCCTAGGCAAATATGAGATTCGTCTCTCTCAGCAAGGTTGGTGACCTGGTGCCCCCTTGTTTGTTTATATAGACTACCACCGTCATATTGTCTGACCGGTTTTTGACAGACTTGCCTTTCAATTCTGGGGCAAAGTGTACTAGGGCCAGGTACACTGCTCTGAGTTCCTTGAGATTGGATGACCCCAGCACCGGACATCTCCATCGTCCTTGTACAGTTTTGTCTTGACAATGGGCTCTCCATCCCCACTGGGATGCATCTGTTGTCAACAGGGTCCACACTGTCGGGGCCGTGGACCTTCCGTCTTTCAGGTGTATCCACCATCTGAGGGAAAGACGGGTAGCGGGAGAAAGGCAGATCTTCTTGTGCAATCCCCGTGGAGACCTGTTCCAGGTTCTCAACACTTCCATCTGCAGGGGACGCAAATGCCATAAAGTCCAAGGCACCGCCCTGGCCGAGGATGACATCAGGCCCAGGACTCTCATGGCGGTCCGGATGGTTACCTGCCGAGTGCGCAATAGGAATCGTGCACTGGCTTGGATTCTTTCCTTCCTTGGACTGGAGAGGAAGATCTGCATCGCTTCTGAATCCACTATAAATCCGAGGAATTTTCTTCAGGTGGATGGAACGATTTCGGACTTCTCCCAATTGATAATCCTAACTCCTGTAGGAAGTTGATGGCAAGGTTGAGCTGCTGGAGGAGAGCAGCAGGAGACTGAGCTTTCAGTAGCCAGTCGTCTAGATAAGGGACGATGAAAAGACCCTGAAGTCTGAGGGCCGCGGCGACCGGAGAAATCACCTTGGTGAATACCAGTGGGGCGGATGTGATGCCGAATGGCAGAGCTGTGAATTGATAGTGCTCCCTGTGGCCGGCCATAGCGACGGCAATCCTGAGGAACTTCCTGTGGAAATGAGCAATGGGGACATGTAGATAGGCGTCCTTCAAATCGAGGGTAACCATCACCTCTCCTGGCTGAAGAAACACAGCCACGGAATCCACGGTTTCCATTCGAAATGACCTCTTCCTGATAAACCGATTGAGGTACCTCAGATCTATTATCATCCTCCAGCCCCCGGTGAACTTGGGGACCAGAAAGACGGGGGAGTAGACTCCCAGACCGAGGTCTGAGGCTGGTACCTTCTCCAGGGCGCCCTTGGTAACATATTCGGCAACCAAGGCTTCTAGACTGGCCTGCTGAGAAGGTGGAAGAGTTCGGGTGGAAACGAACCGATCTGGAGGTGGAAGATGAAAGTCGATGTGATACCCATGTTGTATGATCTTCAACACCCATGGGTCTTGGATATGGGTGAACCATGCTCTGGAAAAGGAGGAAAGACGTCCTCCCACAGGAAGGGGGGCCACAGGGAGCTGCCCCACGTCAAAACTCAGGCTTCCTCTTGGTGTCCTCCTTGGAAGCGCCACGACCAGCTCCCCTAGGGCGATATCTAAAACGCCGTTGTTGGGAAGGGCGTCTATAATTAGAGGAAGAACCTCTGCCTCTAGGGGGAGCACGTCTGCCCCTGGATGCTTGAGGTAGGGACCTTCCCCTACCTTCAGCTAATCCCTCCATAATGGCGTCTAAGCTTTGGCCAGACACCCTTCCCGGCTCAAAGGGGAGAGCACAGAGTGCTGCTTTAGACGCAAAATCTGCCCGCCAAGGCTTTAGCCAAAGGGGTCTATGGGCCGCAGTAGACAACGCCATGGATTTGGCAGAGATTTTAAATTGATGGCAGGAGGATTCCGCCAAATAAGCTGCAGCCCTATGAACTCTTTTCATAGAGGCCAGAATCTCATCTCTGTCTATGCCCAAGTCTATATCCCGCTCCAAGGCGGCTAAGCGGTTGCGGAAAAAGTCACCAACCATAGAGGAGGCTATGGCCACAGAGGCTTGCGCGGAGGAAGCTGAGTAGACCTTCTTCAGAACGGAGTCCGCCCTACGATCCAGAGGGTCCTGAAGATTTGAACCATCTTCCAAGGGCACCAGGTTCTGCGGGACAGCTTTGCTACGGCCAAATCCACCTTCGGGGGAGGCCCCCAGGAATCCCACTTGAAGATCCTGGAAAGTGAATGTCCTTTCTCTGGCTGTTTCCACTGCTGCACCATAAGGTCGGTCAGCGTGGCGTCCGCATGGAAGGCAATATGTCCCCCAGAGGCAGACGTGGAGGCTTCCCCGTCAACATCTCGGCCCACTGTAGACCGGATGGACTTCAGCAGCCTGCCCGTTTGTTCATAATGGAACGCAGTTCTGCTGGAATAACTGAGTCGTCCTCGGAGGAATCATCCTCTGCCACCCGCAGGTGTTACAAGGGGGGGGGGAGAGACGAGGAACGGAGCTCAGAGCATGGTCTCCTGGTGAGCTGAGACAAGGTGCAATGGATCCCTTTGAGGGAATCATCCTGCAAAACAAAAAGGAGAGTACAAGCAAGGGAAAAACTATTTACCCAAGCGATGCCCAAACTCACCATCTCCTTGACCCATGCCATCATATCTCTGGGAGAGGGCTCCACAGGTGGAGGACCTCTGCACCCGCGACAACGGGCCCACTCATAGCCTGAAAATAGGCAAGTTATAGGACCAGTAGTACCCCGCAGGGCACAACCTTTCAAGCCGCTACCTACCATCAGGGAGCGGTGTGTCGCAATCGAAGCAGGAAAGATGTTTCCTCTTGGAAGAGGTTTTCCTCCTACCATCCCCAGGAGGGGTAGTAGAGGATGACATATCCTACAGAGAGAGATAATAGACCATGCAACACTGTCACCATGACATCATACCAGCTTTTTTAAAAAAAGGGTAAATCTTACCAGGTCCTGTAGACCGGACAGAGAGGTGACTTGGCGCCCAACGTGCGACTCGAACCCACGACCTTGAGATTAAGAGTCTCATGCTCTACCGACTGAGCTAGCCGGGCTGGCGCTGTGAACAGGATCTGAACCTGTGCGGGGAGACCCCATTGGATTTCGAGTCCAAAACCTTAACCACTCGGCCATCACAGCCGGTTCCCAATAAAGTTTGCAAACTGGAAAAGAGTTCAAGATCAATGAACACCACAATCGCACGCCTTCAGCAGATACTGCAGGAAGGTCTCTGACACCAGGCCAGCCAGCCTCTTAATTCTGGCCGGCTGGAAGTGGGCGGAGCCACAATCAAAGCAGGTGAGGCAACCTGCCCAGACAACTAACCCTGTAATCAGGGGTCTGCAAAGATATACATTCCCCCCCACCAAGAGGCCCTTAACACGGGCACTTACCCCCACATCTCCCCGTCTTTTCCGGCCTTTAATAAGGCCTGAATCTTCCCTGAGTGAGCGGCCGCCAGCGCCAGGCCGTTGCCATGGCGCTATGATACTTCCGGCGAAACCGGAAGTGCGCGCTTACAGCGGCCGGCGGGGAACAGGATACACAACAGTGTGGTTCCACCCGCCGGCAGTCCGCGCGGCCACCAGAGGCGGCATGCGGAGTCCCCGGACTCTCACCAAAATGTCAGGTAAGTCACAAGGAGCAGGGGAAGCGGAGGAGAGGGGGGGCAGGGGGGATAGAGGGGGGTAGCCACACATGGCTAACAAGCACCTTCTCCCCGCAGGGCACAGAAGGTGACAAGAAGAAAACAACCTCTCAGGAGGTGAGTGATCCTGCTGAGCTTCTCAAAGAGGACACAAGTCCTCCCACCTGTCCTCTGTCCACACAGGACAGAAAAAAACACGCAGAGGGGAGGTTCTTGTGCCCTCTTATAGGGCCTGCCACGCATTTGATTGGCTAATTAAATATCCGCCTGTCCTACCAGCACACAGGGGCAGAAATACCCCACATTGTGCCGCTGTTGAGGACGACAGGGAACCAAAGAAATGCTGCCTTCTTTAAGAGAACTTGGAGTACCTGGGGTATGTATTATCAAGGTAAGGGGTGCAGGAAATACAGAAATGGCCATCCCCAAGACTAGTAGTGAGCTGTCCTCCTCCTTCAGGCTGGTGAATTACTACTGCTTGTTTCTGAAGGATTTTTCTATAGTGGTGATGGGATCCATGTGGGTTCCACTTTGCTGACAGCGGTAAGCCCAGGTCAAGAAGAGAGGTGACCAATTATTTGCATTACCAAGGAATATCAGGCCTTTGTTGAGTTAAAGAAGCTGTTAACTAGAGTCTCCATTTTTGCTTATACAAATTTTATCCTCTACTTTGTGGTAATAACTAATGAGAGCCTTAAAGGACTGAGTGCCATGCTAATGCAGGTACAGAATGGGCATAAATGAGTGACTGCGTATGCAAGCTGACCCTTATTTGAAAGTATAGATTAATGTATAATAGTGGGATGTGCAACCCAAGTCTATTATTCCTAAATATTGGTATAGAAAAAACTGTGCTTGTGTTAACTTGCAGAAGTACAGTCCTCCGTATCCCTGTCTTATTTATGTGATCAGTGCAGAAATAAATACATTATTTTCAGCTTCAGAGCTTTAGAAACTGTCAGAAGTGTAAAATTGGGATTCTTGGGTCCCAATTCAAAGTATGTAACAGGGCACTCTCTTACCATGTGCTATTAATAATACTGGTGTCTTCTGTTGTAGCCTTTGGTATCACTGAGATTCCTGGGCCCTAGTTGTGTTTGCTATAGAACAAGTGGAGTTGTTTAGACTACTGCTAGTCAATAAACCCTCTACTACCTAAGGCCCCCAAGAAAGCAACCGCTAAACCACTACTATCTTATATACCGGGGGGGGGGGGCAATTAATTTCCCCATAGGGCCACATGAGAAATTGAAATGGTTCTAGAGGGCTGTGTGCGCTGTAGCAAATTTAGCTTTTAGCTCCACCCACTTCTACATTGAATCCACCCATTCTCATTTTTCCATGTGCCCCCACACAGTATAATGCTCCTATAGTCACCCTAACATTATATGCCCCCACATTATAATGTTCTCTTACAAATGTTCCACAGTATTAAGTTCCTCTCCTGGTGCCCCAGTTTAAACTAGCAGAAACTAGAAGGAAACATTAAACTGGGGCAGCTGGAGGGGACATTAAACAGCGGGGCTAGTTGGAGCTACCAGCTACCTCTACGGTTTAATATCCTCCTCCAGTTGACCCCAGTTTAATGTCACCCTCCAACTGCCTTCAGTTTAACTGCCCCCTGTTGCCCTCTCTTGCTGACACATACTGTCTCTTCTCTCCTCCTTATCTTCCATCAGTCTCCATTCCCAGCAGCTTGCTCTTTCTTTGTAACACAACCACACTGTCCTGTGTGGCTCAGCCCACTAAAGAGTCTGGTCATATCCTAGTGAGCTAAGGGACCTGTGATGACATTGCCATTTGGCATCTACATTTATCCTACACCTTATGCGGGCCGAACAAAGACAGTTAGAGGGCCGGATGTGACCCGCGGGCTGTACAATGCCCAGGTCTGTTATATACTCAACAAGGCAGACACTAACCCCTTGCAAAGCCAAATTATCTGAATTGATACAATTAACCATTTATCTGTTAAAAAAACCCAAAACAAACAAAAATCTTTATTTATACAATGTAGGTTGTGTCAATGTAGGGGTTGTGTCATTATAGGTCCCATAGGACACAGAATAAGTGTCCAATAACTGAGACCAAAAGTTTCCCTCAAGCCTTCTTGTAAATGGAGTGCAGTTCACTTGCATAACCAGTTTTCAATTCCCTTTTATGGGGCTGTGGATGCTGCTGGAGATTGCAGCCACTTCATCCACATTGAAGTGAATGGAATGCCCAATAGAATGCCAGTCAAGAAAGCGCACTAGAGCTTCATTCACAAGGAAGTCTAAGGAGGACTTTCAGTCCCCCGTCCTCCTGACCAGTGGAGGACCCAATGCTTGGGTGACCGGACACATCCCCTGTCCTGTGAATAGGGGACAAGTGTCCATAATGCATAACCATTTTAAGGCTCTGCTCAGATTTAGAACCAGTTTTCAAAAAGTCTAGTGTCACCAAAATCATCTAAACCACTTATATGCTGATGTAGAGGCAGTTAATGGCGTAGTGAAAATGCCTTTCTCATGTAAAAGTGCAAGCTTGATGCCGAGAATTTCAAGTTTTATTCATATGTGAGCTATGGGTGCACTCAGGGCAGGACAACACCTGCTGGAGCACCACTTTCTTTTCTTGTAGCTGGAAAATCCTGTCCATGGAACATGTCTGTCCTGGGGGTCGCATTGGGTAAAGAAAATGCAACATATATTGCATAATTGTGTTATCGAAATAGTATGTTACCTGTAGGAATGCATGTTGAAGCAAGAGATGCCAGTTTGGGCATTGTTTGGCAATGCATTAGGCCAAAAAGACAGGATACAATACATAGGTATATTCTGGTACCATGCACAGATCATTAGATAGCATAAACCAGCCATGAATATCATAATATTCTGTATTAGAGATGAGCGAGTACTGTTCGGATCAGCCGATCCGAACAGTACGCTTGCATAGAAATGAATGGACGTAGCTGGCACGCGGGGGGTTAAGCGGCCGGCCGACGTCAAAGCGGAAGTACCAGGTGCATCCATTCATTTCTATGGAGCGTGCTGTTCGGATCGGCTGATCCGAACAGTACTCGCTCATCTCTATTCTGTATAATTAAAAGACTGAATCTGCAGAAAAAATACAGAAATATTTAACATGCCCCGTAAATCCACGTTCAGTTTTATTTTAGATAGACACATAGATTATAGATTGTCTGTGTCAACAAATCCCTGTGCTTATAGCAGCATTGGCACAGTAGTCTATGCTGTGCTGGAGGGTAGAGGGGACTGGTTATTTAATGTGAGCTAGCCGACTTTACAAACAGTAGCCAGTGGCCACAAGCAGTGACTGTTAACCACTTTAACCAAATTAACCACTTCTGCATTCGCTTCTACACACAGTACCACATGCCATAGGATTAGATACGCGCATCTGCACACAGTACCACATGCCGGGGGATTGGATACGCGCGTCTACACACAGTTCCACACACCGTAGGATTAGATACGCGCCTCTTCACACAATACCATACAAGGGAGGATTAGATACATGTGTCTTCACACAGTTGTACACACCATAGGATTAGATACATGGGTCTGCACACAGTCCCACACACCAGAGGATTAAATACGCACTTCTGCACACAGTACCACATGCCATAGGATTAGATACGTGCGCCTGCACACGGTTCCACATGCCGAAGCATTAGATACAGGCGTCTACACACAGTTCCACACTCCAGAGGATTAGATACACAGATCAGCACACAGTATCACACGCCAGAAGATTAGATACACGGGTCTCCACACAGTCCCACACACCAGAGGATTAAATATGCATTTCTGCACACAGTTCCACACACTGAAGGATTTGATACACGCGTCTGCACACGGTACCACATGCCGAAGGATTAGATACAGGCGTCTACACACAGTTCCACACTCCAGAGCATTAGATACGTGCGTCTGCACACATTTGTACACGCCATAGGATTAGATATACGCGTCTGCACAGAGTACCACATACCGTAGGATTAGATACACGTGTCTACACACAGTTTCACATTCCAGAGGATTAGATATGCGCGTCTGCACACAGTTGTACACGCCATAGGATTAGATACACGCGTCTGCACAGAGTACCACATACCGTAGGATTAGATACACGCGTCTACACACAGTTCCACATTCCAGAGGATTAGATACGCGCGTCTGCACACAGTTGTACACGCCATAGGATTAGATACACATGTCTGCAGACAGTACCACATGCAGTAGGATTAGATACGCGCGTCTACACATAGTTCCACACGCCAAAGGATTAGATATGCGCCTCTTCACACAATACCACACTTTGGAGGATTAGATACGTGTCTCTGCACACAGTACCACAAGCCAGAGAATTAGATACGCGTCTCAGCACACAGTATCACACAGGGGAGGATTAGATACGCGTGTTTACACACAGTACCACACGGGGGAGGATTAGATATGCGCGTCTACACACAGTACCACATGCCATAGGATTAGATATGCGCATCTGCACACAGTACCACATGCCAGGGGATTGGATACACGCCTCTCCACACAGTTCCACATGCCGTAGGATTAGATACGCGCCTCTTCACACAATACCACACAGGGGAGGATTAGATACACGTGTCTTCACACAGTTGTACACGCCATAGGATTAGATACACGCGTCTGCACACAGTACCACATGCCGTAGGATTAGATACGCACGTCTACACACAGTACCACACGCCGTAGGATTAGATACGCGCCTCTTCACACAATACCACACAGGGGAGGATTAGATACGTGAATCTGAACACAGTACCACACAGGGGAGGATTAGATACAGGCCTCTGCATACAGTACCACATGCCAGAGAATTAGATACGCGTCTCAGCACACAGTTCCACATGGGGGAGGATTAGATATGCGCATCTGCACACAGTACCACACGCCAGAGTCATTAGATACGCGCGTCTGCACACAGTTTCTCTTACTGGAGGATTAGATATGCGCCTCTTCACACAATACCACACAGGGGAGGATTAAATATGTGCGTCTGCACACAGTACCACACGCCAGAGGATAAGATAAGCGCGTCTGCACACAGTACCAAATTCCGTAGGATTAGATACCCACGTCTACACACAGTTCCACATGCCGTAGGATTAGATACGCGCCTCTTCACACAATACCACACAGGGGAGGATTAGATACGTGTCTCTGCACACAGTACCACAAGCCAGAGAATTAGATACGCGTCTCAGCACACAGTATTACACAGGGGAGGATTAGATACGCGTGTTTACACACAGTACCACACGGGGGGGGGATTAGATACGCGCGTCTACACACAGTACCACATGCCATAGGATTAGATATGCGCATCTGCACACAGTACCACATGCCGGGGGATTGGATACACGCCTCTACACACAGTTCCACACGCCGTAGGATTAGATACGCGCCTCTTCACACAATACCACACAGGGGAGGATTAGATACATGTGTCTTCACACAGTTGTACACACCATAGGATTAGATACACGCGTCTGCACACAGTACCACATGCCGTAGGATTAGATACGTGCGTCTACACACAGTACCACATGCCTTAGGATTAGATACACGCGTCTGCACACAGTACCACATGCCGTAGGATTAGATACGCGCGTCTACACACAGTACCACATGCCGTAGGATTAGATACACGTGTCTACACACAGTTCCACACGCCGTAGGATTAGATACGCGCCTCTTCACACAATTCCACACAGGGGAGGATTAAATACGTGCGTCTGCACACAGTACCACACGCCAGAGGATAAGATAAGCGCGTCTGCACACAGTACCAAATTCCGTAGGATTAGATACGCACGTCTGCACACAGTACCACATGCCGTAGGATTAGATACCCACGTCTACACACAGTTCCACATGCCGTAGGATTAGATACGCGCCTCTTCACACAATACCACACAGGGGAGGATTAGATACGCGCATCTGCACACAGTACCACATGCCAGAGTATTAGATACGCGCATCTGCACACAGTACCGCACGCCAGAGTCATTAGATATGCGCGTCTGCACACAGTTTCACTTACTGGAGGATTAGATACGCGCCTCTTCACACAATACCACACGGGGAGGATTAGATATGTGCATCTGCACACAGTACCACACCAACAAGGATTGGATACTTGCATCTAAACACAGTACTACACGGGGAAGGATTAGATACAGCTTTACTCCAGGTATCCATAACAACTGATCACAGGTTTTTCACTGACATCCAAAATGAGATACACATAATCACATGACGCTTATGGACATACACAAAAACAACATACAAAATACACCAGTGCAAAATTGGACAATTCTTATGGGGCCACTACACAAACATACAATGTAATATACCCGTGCGAAGCCGGGTCCTCCTCTAGTACAGTATATATTGTTTTTAAACATACTTGAGGAAGAAGCCAAGAGCTATGAAAGCTTGTAATCTGTCATCATTGTTAGTTAGCCATTAAAAAAGGTATCAACTACTGAAGACTTCCAAGTTCTCTCCAATATTTCTCCTGAAACTTGGGCTGCTACATTTAGCCCCAATTGCAGGTGGAATACAGATTCCTGCACGCTAGTATGGAGGTGATCTGGGTCCTGTAGGACCCAGCAGCTCTTACAAACTCTGATCCCGGCAGATCATGAGACTGTAAGGGTCAAAGGGGAGCTGCATCATGGCAGTGCCCATAGCTGCTTATACAGTGCTGTGTACACACCAATCAGGGGTGGCATGGACAGTAATAAACCATTTCTGCATTCTCTAGGGGAGCTCCGGCTATGGTCACAGCCCGCTCCCTATTTCAGCAGCTGTACGATCTCAAGTGACTGATGAAAACTGCAAGGACGTACCAGCCTGTCCTTGCAGAACAAGAGAGGGACTGCCCAGATGTAAATAGTCTATGGGCAGTCCAGGAGAGGTTAAGATGAAAAACACATGATCTCTGAAAGTAAAGGTTTCCCAAAAATACAATACATTAGATCTATTCTAAAAGCACAGTGAAGTGTTATTTTTTGTTGTTGTAAGGAACTGTTCACACAGGCAGTGTCGGACTGGGGTGTCTAGGGCCCACCAGTGGAATTATTTCTAGGGGCCCACCATCAGGATCCCTGCAAACCAGCAATACCAAGACAGGGTGGTTGAAGGTAATAACATACAGTCCTATGAAAAAGTTTGGGCACCCCTATTAATCTTAATCATTTTTAGTTCTAAATATTTTGGTGTTTATAACAGCCATTTCAGTTTGATATATCTAATAACTGATGGACACAGTAATATTTCAGGATTGAAATGAGGTTTATTTTACTAACAGAAAATGTGCAATATGCATTAAACCAAAATTTGACCGGTGCAAAAGTATGGGCACCTCAACAGAAAAGTGACATTAATATTTAGTAGATCCTCCTTTTGCAAAGATAACAGCCTCTAGTCGCTTCCTGTAGCTTTTAATCAGTTCCTGGATCCTGGATGAAGGTATTTTGGACAAACAATTCAAGTTCAGTTAAGTTAGATGGTCGCCGAGCATGGACAGCCCGCTTCAAATCATCCCACAGATGTTCAATGATATTCAGGTCTGGGGACTGGGATGGCCATTCCAGAACATTGTAATTGTTCCTCTGCATGAATGCCTGAGGATTTGGAGCGGTGTTTTGGATCATTGTCTTGCTGAAATATCCATCCCCGGCGTAACTTCAACTTCGTCACTGATTCTTGAACATTATTCTCAAGAATCTGCTGATACTGAGTGGAATCCATGCGGCCCTCAACTTTAACAAGATTCCCGATGCCGGCATTGGCCACACAGCCCCAAAGCATGATGGAACCTCCACCAAATTTTACAGTGGGTAGCATGTGTTTTTCTTGGAATGCTGTTTCTTTTTGGACGCCATGCATAACGCCTTTTTTTATAACCAAACAACTCAATTTTTGTTTCCAAAATGAAGCTGCCTTGTCCAAATGTGCTTTTTCATACCTCAGGCAACTCTATTTGTGGCGTACGTGCAGAAACGGCTTCTTTCTCATCACTCTCCCATACAGCTTCTATTTGTGCAAAGTGCGCTGTATAGTTGACCGATGCACAGTGACACCATCTGCAGCAAGATGATGCTGTAGCTCTTTGGAGGTGGTCTGTGGATTGTCCTTGACTGTTCTCACCATTCTTCTTCTCTGCCTTTCTGATATTTTTCTTGGCCTGCCACTTCTGGGCTTAACAAGAACTGTCCCTGTGGTCTTCCATTTCCTTACTATGTTCCTCACAGCGGAAACTGACAGGTTAAATCTCTGAGACAACTTTTTGTATCCTTCCCCTGAACAACTATGTTGAACAATCTTTGTTTTCAGATCATTTGAGAGTTGTTTTGAGTAGCCCATGATGCCACTCTTCAGAGGAGATTCAAATAGGAGATCAACTTGCAATTGGCCACCTTAAATACCTTTTCTTATGATTGGATACATCTGGCTATGAAGTTCAAAGCTCACTGAGGTTACAAAACCAATTTTGTGCTTCAGTAAGTCAGTAAAAAGTAGTTAGGGGAATTCAAATCAATAAAATGATAAGGGTGCCCATACTTTTGCACTGGTCAAATTTTGGTTTAATGCATATTGCACATTTTCTGTTAGTACAATAAACCTCATTTCAATCCTGAAATATTACTGTGTCCATCAGTTATTAGATATATCAAACTGAAATGGCTGTTGCAAACACCAAAATATTTAGAACAAAAAATGATTAAGATTAATAGGGGTGCCCAAACTTTTTCATAGGACTGTATCAGGAGCCATGCTGCTCTCCCGCCATACGATGTGCAACACTGCACTACCTAAACTTATTGCCACATACTGTATGGAAAGTGAACAGCGTGGCTCCTAGAAATGTTAGCATTACCTATAGCTGCGCTGTCTTGGAACAGCTGATCTGCAGAGGTCCAGGCTGTTGTGTCATCACAGATGTAATATTGATGGTCTATCCCAAGGACAGACCATCAATATTACAAAGATGGATAAACCCTTTAAAGATTTGTCCAGGAATTGGAGCGACCCATGTGCTGGGAGGGAGGTGTAAAATAAAAAATAAAAAGCGCCTTCACCTGTTCCTGTTGCTCCGTTGTCCGCTGCCAATGTCCATTCAGTCTCGCGCCGGTGCCTCCATGCTGGGAGTCCTGCACCTCATGGGACCACTGAAACCAATTAGGTCTCATTTCTGGAAATCCTGTATCTAACAGACACAGGCGGGGACAAAAGCTCAATGAAAAACACTGTGGAAAAAAATATATTGAGATTCACTGCAATTTTTTCCCACAATGTTTTTTTAGCTGCATCTCGCTGTTGTGCCTAATCCTTAAAGAAGACCTTTCACCATCTGGGGCACATGAGGTTTAATACACCGCTAGAAAGCCAAGAGTGCCCTGAATTCAGCGCACTATTGGCTTTCACGTTCTGTGCCAGTACCGTAGATCTTCATCGTCAGAAGTGCGTTATGACAGTCAGTCAGGAACGCCCTTCCTTACGGTAGCGTCTATAGCGCTGTACTGTGAGAGGGGTCGTTGCTTACCAGCCAGCGATGACGCTGAGCGCCTATAGCGCTCTCACAGTACAGCACTATAGGCGCTGCTGTGAGGAAGGGCGTTCCGGACTGACTGTCAGAAACGCCTTTCTGACAGTGAAGAGCTACGGACTGATAGCTCCTCACCGGGGGCACAGAATGGGAAAGCTGAAAGTGCGCTGAAATCATCGCACTGTCAGCTCTCTAGCAGTGTATTAAACCGCATGTGACCCAGGAGGTGAGAGATCCTCTTTACCATCTCAACATACTGCAGACCACACTATAAGGATAAGGCCTAACACAGCGTCCCACAGCAAAAAAATGCTGCGGGAAAACCCCCGGCACCGACACATCAGTTTTTCCTGCAGCGCTTTTTGCAGAAACTCCACAGAGGTTTCCGTTTCCGCGCTCGTTTTGTACACGACACAGGACTGGGAGCAGAAAGCTTCATCCACTGTATAGTTGTGTGGCAGATTCACTGCAGCTCAGCTCCCACTGACTTCAATAAGTGCGGAGATGCAGAGAAGGTGCCGGCTGATATACAGTGGACAGAGCTTTCTGCTTCAGGCTCCGTATTGTGTACAGGACTGGTGCCAGAAGTGGCTCCATACAGCTGATCGGTCTGAGGGCTGGGTGTGGGCCCCCTACAGATCAGGCATTTATAGCCTATTCTGACGATAAACCATAGAAAATTATTCTCTGAAAGTCCACATTGCAAGAAGGATCCGCAACATCTTGGGTACGTATAAAATTTAGCCTTTAATCCATAGGTTAAAAATAAGCCCAGATGGGCAGACAAACAAAGAATCTAGTACATAACAAGGTGCAAAAAAAGTCAGAAAGGTGGATAAAAAAACGCAACTAACGCGTTTTGGGGTCCTTAAAGCCCCTTAGTCATAGTGCTCTCCGTCTGTGTGTTTTCTTATCATATATATATATATACAACTATGCCTTGCTAGTAGCAGTGTGGGTGGAGCAAAAGGCTAATTTACTGATTGATAGCACACTTGTTTGTGCTTGTTGTTCTTGTGTGTGTAACAAACCAAATAAATAAAGTTACTCGTACATCCCAAAGATCTAAATTTTATGAGTTCTTCAGCCAAGCTATAGATGTTATATCTTGGCTGATCTAAAAGAGCTCAGAACAGATGTGTTGATGTTAAATTTTGAATTTTAAGAAAACTCATAAATTTGTGTTGTTCACATAACTAAAGCCATATGCTCCAACACCACGTACTGCTTCTTAGCAATGGAATATTAGCCTAGATATAAGTATAAAATATAATATAAAGAGAACATTTAGTATATGCAAAGGTGAGTTAATGCAAGTTTAAATAGGGAGAAATTTACAGTATTCATTGTACGATAACATTGACAAGTTATGGTTATATTCTAATACCATTTAAAAATGAAAAAAGCTTTGTCATAAAACCATTAGTTCTAAAGCGCTCGATAGATGGGCATCTATGTCTCAAGATACCTGGAAAAAGCAAGGTACTTTGATCCCAGAATGTCGTTCAATTTGTAGCAACTATCAGTTTGGATTTGAGCATGAATGAAGCGAGGGGGGTGTGTGTAACATGAGTCAAGCGGTCACGTGGTCTGAAATGACCAATCAGCCGAAGTCATGTGATCCAAGGAGAACCCAAGATACGCTAGCAACAACTTATTAGCAGTCCCGTAAGATGAAGAGACCTGCAAGGTAAGTGAAGTAGCGTGGATATAATTGAAGAGAGCCATATATAATGAAAAGAAGCAGAAAATTCTTCCGATCTCTAAGTTTAACACCATTTACAGCAATTGTCAGTCATAAATGAATGAATGAAAGAAACGGGGGATGAATAACATGTATAAAGCGATCACGTGATCAAATTTGGCCAATCCGCTTAGATCACATGGTAGGAAAAGACCAATGATACACCAGCTCTACTTACTGGCAGCTCTACATGCGGAGGGAACTACTAGGTCCTATGGAATAATTATATTACCAATGAAGATTCATTAATGTACAACAGTATCTATTTTCTAATTATTAGTAAATAAGGGCCAGATCTGATTTAATATTCATGCCGAAAGGTTGACGGCAACCAAACCTGAGGATCCAAAGACCTTCTTTTATATGTAACGTCTTCTTTCTATCAACCCCTCTGATGTTCTCTGGTATTCTTTCTAAGCCCCAAAATTGTAAAGATTTTACTGATCCTTTATGTACATTCGTAAAATGTCTTGAAGCTCCTGATAACCCCTCTGAATCTACTTTCTTACTGTCTCTTATATGCTCCATTATTCTAACTTTTAAAGGTCGTGTGGTGCTACCTATGTAATCCATTTTGCAATCTAAACATTTAATGCAGTAGATTACAAAGTCTGAATTACAGTCAATGAGAGACCTCAGATGTACCTTAAAATTAGTGACAAAACTGCTCAATTCAGTGATGTTGGTAGTATATTGGCAACATCTACACTTTAAAGTGCCGCATTTACGTGAGCCTGTAATGTGGGTTTTCGAGCATGTCTGTGGAGGAGACGAATGAAGGTAACTAGGAGATAAGTCGTCACCCAGCGTAATACCTCTTTTGGGGACAAAGTGTACTCCTGGTTCTAAAATGATTTTAACTAGAGGGTCTAGTTCCAGGATGGGAAGATTTTTTTCAATAATACCCTTTATTTCCTTAAATTCTGGACTAAACTTAGTAGTAAATTTAATAAGAGAATTGTTTTCAATGGAGTCTACTACTTTTTTCTTTTCTAAAAGATCCTCTCTTGTTCTATATTTTACCTTGTTTAGAGCCCTATCAAGGGACCATTTGGGATATCCCCGATCCTTCAAACGTTCGGAAATATCTTTGCTTTCCCTTTCAAAATCTCCTTCCTCATTGCAAGCTCTTTTGGCTCGTATAAATTCCCCCATGGGGATACCTCGAATCGTGGCAGCTGGATGGCAACTCTCTGCTTTTAAAACCCCATTGCTGGAAGTTGGTTTGCGGTATAATTTTGTGGTAACTTTCCTCGTCTCACTGTTACCCACCAAGGTGATATCCAAAAAATTAATAAAGAAAAAATTGTGTTGATAAGTAAAACTTAAGCCTGTACTACTGTTGTTAAGAAAAGAAATAAACTCTGGTATGGGCGCTACATCTCCATCCCACACGATGAGGATATCATCGATGTAGCGCCCATACCAGAAAATGAATGAAGAAAAAGGATTATGGGGTGAGAATATGCATTTCTCCTCCCACACAGACAAAAACAAATTTGTTATAGAAGGAGAAAAGGGGGCCCCCATGGGTGCCCCCTTAATCTGTAAATAAAATGTGTCTAGAAAAACAAAGTAATTGTGTTCCAGTAAGTACGATGTTACAGAGAGAATGTATTCACACATGACCGGGGTATACATACTATATTTATATAAATGTATTGCCAACGATTCGAGAGCAGCCCCATGGGGGATGCTAGGGTAAAGGGCAGCCATGTCACAACTCAACCAAGACATAGTGGAGGTCCACTCAAAATTATTAAATGTTCTCAAGACTTCCCGGCTATCCTTGATATAGCCAGGAGTTCTCAGAACTAAAGGTTGCAGGATCCGGTCCAACCAAATTCCGAGTCTCTCATTAAGAGAGTTTCGACCCGAAACTATTGGTCGTAAGGAGATTGGTTTGGTGTCTTTGTGTATCTTAGGCAAACCGTATAGGGTAGCTGTTGTTGGAGTAGGGTTGTTTAAGAAAGTTTTTTCAATTTCACTCAAAATGCCTAAGGCCACCCCCTCGTCCAATAATTTTGTTAATGTTGTCCTGAATTCAGCTGTGGGGTCCTGTTTTAATTTACGATATGTATTGATGTCATTAAGAATAATGTGACAACTAGAAACATAATCCGGAAAATCCATAACAACGATTTTTCCCCCTTTATCCGCTCTTTTTATAATAATATTTTTAGATTTTTTAAGATGTTTAAGTGCTTGTCTTTCTTTCCAAGACAAATTGTTTTTAGAATACCGAGTTTTTTTTATATGTTATTCTAATTGTACCAGGTCTTAATGGTTTAACACCATTTACAGCAATTGTCAGTCATAAATGAATGAATGAAAGAAATCCAGTCAAGGCACGTAGCCCCTGCTTCAATCTGTTTCAGCAAAAGGTCGAAGAAGACCTGGTACAATTAGAATAACATATAAAAAAAACTCGGTATTCTAAAAACAATTTGTCTTGGAAAGAAAGACAAGCACTTAAACATCTTAAAAAATCTAAAAATATTATTATAAAAAGAGCGGATAAAGGGGGAAAAACCGTTGTTATGGATTTTCCGGATTATGTTTCTAGTTGTCACATTATTCTTAATGACATCAATACATATCGTAAATTAAAACAGGACCCCACAACTGAATTCAGGACAACATTAACAAAATTATTGGACGAGGGGGTGGCCTTAGGCATTTTGAGTGAAATTGAAAAAACTTTCTTAAACAACCCTACTCCAACAACAGCTACCCTATACGGTTTGCCTAAGATACACAAAGACACCAAACCAATCTCCTTACGACCAATAGTTTCGGGTCGAAACTCTCTTAATGAGAGACTCGGAATTTGGTTGGACCGGATCCTGCAACCTTTAGTTCTGAGAACTCCTGGCTATATCAAGGATAGCCGGGAAGTCTTGAGAACATTTAATAATTTTGAGTGGACCTCCACTATGTCTTGGTTGAGTTTTGACGTGGCTGCCCTTTACCCTAGCATCCCCCATGGGGCTGCTCTCGAATCGTTGGCAATACATTTATATAAATATAGTATGTATACCCTGGTCATGTGTGAATACATTCTCTCTGTAACATCGTACTTACTGGAACACAATTACTTTGTTTTTCTAGACACATTTTATTTACAGATTAAGGGGGCACCCATGGGGGCCCCCTTTTCTCCTTCTATAGCAAATTTGTTTTTGTCTGTGTGGGAGGAGAAATGCATATTCTCACCCCATAATCCTTTTTCTTCATTCATTTTCTGGTATGGGCGCTACATCGATGATATCCTCATCGTGTGGGATGGAGATGTAGCGCCCATACCAGAGTTTATTTCTTTTCTTAACAACAGTAGTACAGGCTTAAGTTTTACTTATCAACACAATTTTTTCTTTATTAATTTTTTGGATATCACCTTGGTGGGTAACAGTGAGACGAGGAAAGTTACCACAAAATTATACCGCAAACCAACTTCCAGCAATGGGGTTTTAAAAGCAGAGAGTTGCCATCCAGCTGCCACGATTCGAGGTATCCCCATGGGGGAATTTATACGAGCCAAAAGAGCTTGCAATGAGGAAGGAGATTTTGAAAGGGAAAGCAAAGATATTTCCGAACGTTTGAAGGATCGGGGATATCCCAAATGGTCCCTTGATAGGGCTCTAAACAAGGTAAAATATAGAACAAGAGAGGATCTTTTAGAAAAGAAAAAAGTAGTAGACTCCATTGAAAACAATTCTCTTATTAAATTTACTACTAAGTTTAGTCCGGAATTTAAGGAAATAAAGGGTATTATTGAAAAAAATCTTCCCATCCTGGAACTAGACCCTCTAGTTAAAATCATTTTAGAACCAGGAGTACACTTTGTCCCCAAAAGAGGTATTACGCTGGGTGACGACTTATCTCCTAGTTACCTTCATTCGTCTCCTCCACAGACATGCTCGAAAACCCACATTACAGGCTCACGTAAATGCGGCACTTTAAAGTGTAGATGTTGCCAATATACTACCAACATCACTGAATTGAGCAGTTTTGTCACTAATTTTAAGGTACATCTGAGGTCTCTCATTGACTGTAATTCAGACTTTGTAATCTACTGCATTAAATGTTTAGATTGCAAAATGGATTACATAGGTAGCACCACACGACCTTTAAAAGTTAGAATAATGGAGCATATAAGAGACAGTAAGAAAGTAGATTCAGAGGGGTTATCAGGAGCTTCAAGACATTTTACGAATGTACATAAAGGATCAGTAAAATCTTTACAATTTTGGGGCTTAGAAAGAATACCAGAGAACATCAGAGGGGGTGATAGAAAGAAGACGTTACATATAAAAGAAGGTCTTTGGATCCTCAGGTTTGGTTGCCGTCAACCTTTCGGCATGAATATTAAATCAGATCTGGCCCTTATTTACTAATAATTAGAAAATAGATACTGTTGTACATTAATGAATCTTCATTGGTAATATAATTATTCCATAGGACCTAGTAGTTCCCTCCGCATGTAGAGCTGCCAGTAAGTAGAGCTGGTGTATCATTGGTCTTTTCCTACCATGTGATCTAAGCGGATTGGCCAAATTTGATCACGTGATCGCTTTATACATGTTATTCATCCCCCGTTTCTTTCATTCATTCATTTATGACTGACAATTGCTGTAAATGGTGTTAAACTTAGAGATCGGAAGAATTTTCTGCTTCTTTTCATTATATATGGCTCTCTTCAATTATATCCACGCTACTTCACTTACCTTGCAGGTCTCTTCATCTTACGGGACTGCTAATAAGTTGTTGCTAGCGTATCTTGGGTTCTCCTTGGATCACATGACTTCGGCTGATTGGTCATTTCAGACCACGTGACCGCTTGACTCATGTTACACACACCCCCCTCGCTTCATTCATGCTCAAATCCAAACTGATAGTTGCTACAAATTGAACGACATTCTGGGATCAAAGTACCTTGCTTTTTCCAGGTATCTTGAGACATAGATGCCCATCTATCGAGCGCTTTAGAACTAATGGTTTTATGACAAAGCTTTTTTCATTTTTAAATGGTATTAGAATATAACCATAACTTGTCAATGTTATCGTACAATGAATACTGTAAATTTCTCCCTATTTAAACTTGCATTAACTCACCTTTGCATATACTAAATGTTCTCTTTATATTATATTTTATACTTATATCTAGGCTAATATTCCATTGCTAAGAAGCAGTACGTGGTGTTGGAGCATATGGCTTTAGTTATGTGAACAACACAAATTTATGAGTTTTCTTAAAATTCAAAATTTAACATCAACACATCTGTTCTGAGCTCTTTTAGATCAGCCAAGATATAACATCTATAGCTTGGCTGAAGAACTCATAAAATTTAGATCTTTGGGATGTACGAGTAACTTTATTTATTTGGTTTGTTACACACACAAGAACAACAAGCACAAACAAGTGTGCTATCAATCAGTAAATTAGCCTTTTGCTCCACCCACACTGCTACTAGCAAGGCATAGTTGTATATATATATATATATATGATAAGAAAACACACAGACGGAGAGCACTATGACTAAGGGGCTTTAAGGACCCCGAAACGCGTTAGTTGCGTTTTTTTATCCACCTTTCTGACTTTTTTTGCACCTTGTTATGTACTAGATTCTTTGTTTGTCTGCCCATCTGGGCTTATTTTTAACCCCTTAGCGACCTTTGACATACTATTACGTCATGGACGCGAGGTACTTCGCGCACCATGAAGTAATAATACGTCATGGTTATAAACAGCCTCCGTGTCTCAAGACACGGAAACTGTAAGAAGGTTGCTGCTGTCCATGACAGCAGACAACTTTCTTTACATGAATCGGAAGATTTAACCCCCTCCCTGCCATGTGGATCGCTGCAATTGGACGATTGCTTCGCAATGTCCAATTGCAGCTTGCCGGCACAGATCCAATGATCTGTGCCGACAGATCGGTACAAAAGTGACAGTGATTGGAGCTACACCTTGCACCAATCCCTGTCGAGTGTTTGGGGGGCGTACAGTGGTGCGACCCCCTCCAGATGTTTTAATTGGTCAATCTGCCAGCATCATGGCAGATTGACCAATCAATGGCGTGCAGGGCAGTGTAAACTTCGGGCACTGCTCTGCTTACATCACTCCCTCTGGGAATTGCGAGCAGAGCAGAACCCGTGCTGCCCTGTGAGCCCTGTGCGTGAGATTGCTGCGTTACCACTGCGTCATACCTCGATCAGATTCTGCCAGACGTCCTAGGTCCTCTCCCAGCCAGCCCTCTACTGCCCATCTCTCCCCTCTGCCGTCTCCCGTCCCCCCTCCCATCTCCTCTCCACCCTTTCCTGACCGAGGCATCTGAGACTGTCTGGCTCCTCCAGCTTCTGGGTCCTAAACTCTGCATTCTGTGCAGAAAAGAGACTCACTTCCCTCCCCTTTTTGAGAAAGCCCTTTTTGGCATTTCTCCAAATTTTATTATTTTTTTTGTTAGGTTTTTTTGCATTTTTGCATTTTTTTTTCCTTTTCTTTTTTTTTGTTTGTGCACAAGCTTTTTTTTTTTTGTAAAACTCGCCACCGCAAATTGACCAGTAATAAAATATACGTTATTGGTCACATTTGTGATTTTTGGCTCAGTTTTTTTTTCTAGTAGGTAGAAAAGAGAATTTTGTTTTTGCACAAGCTTTTTTTTTTGTAAAACTCGCCACCGCAAATTGACCAGTAATAAAATATACGTTATTGGTCACATTTGTGATTTTTGGCTCAGTTTTTTTTTCTAGTAGGTAGAAAAGAGAATTTTGTTTGTGCACAAGCTTTTTTTTTTGTAAAACTCGCCACCGCAAATTGACCAGTAATAAAATATACGTTATTGGTCACATTTGTGATTTTTGGCTCAGTTTTTTTTTCTAGTAGGTAGAAAAGAGAATTTTGTTTGTGCACAAGCTTTTTTTTTTTGTAAAACTCGCCACCGCAAATTGACCAGTAATAAAATATACGTTATTGGTCACATTTGTGATTTTTGGCTCAGTTTTTTTTCAATCTATATATAGCTCCATTTTTGATAGAAGGGAAGGTTTTTTTTTTGTTTTTTTTTACATAAAATACACGTGTTAAAGAACAACACACACCCCACACTGAAAAAGTTTCAAAGAAATAAAGTTTCAAAGAAATAAAGTTTCAAGAAATAAAGTTTTATATACTCAAGTAAAACACCACACACACACAAAAATGTCCCAATCATCCCAAAGAAGGTTTTCAGTAGAAGAGGCGTACGCCATACTGGCCTCTGACACTGATACCGCCAGCGAGGGAGAAGAGGAAAATGCCCCATTCCTTTATTTTTCCTCTTCTTCCTCCTCCTCCTCCTCCTCCAGTGATGAGCAACCCCAAAGGAGGCGCCCCAGAACAATTGCTGAGTTAGTTGCCCCACCTGTAGAGCCCATGTGGACCCCACCCCCAGAAAATTATGAGCCTCAGCTTCCTGACTTTGTTGCCCGGTCAGGAATACAAATTGAGACTGAGGGCTTCAGAGAAAATGACTTTTTCAAAATCTTTTTCTCTGATGAGTTTGTAGATCTTAGGGTGAATTCACACTGAGTAAACGCTAGCTTATTCTGAACGTAAAACACGTTCAGAATAAGCGGCGTCTAAAGCAGCTCCATTCATTTCTATGGGAGCGGGGATACGAGCGCTCCCCATAGAAATGAATGGGCTGCTTCTTTCACTCCGTGCAGTCCCATTGAAGTGAATGTGGAGTGCCGGCGTATACGGCAAGCTCTGCTCATGCCGGAGCGTACACGCCGGCACTCCCCATTCACTTCAATGGGACTGCACGGAGTGAAAGAAGCAGCCCATTCATTTCTATGGGGAGCGCTCGTATCCCCGCTCCCATAGAAATGAATGGAGCTGCTTTAGACGCCGCTTATTCTGAACGTGTTTTACGTTCAGAATAAGCTAGCGTTTACTCAGTGTGAATGCACCCTTATGGTGGCCCAAACGAATTTGTACGCTGAACAATTTTTGGAACAAAATGCCACCTCTTCCTATGCCAGGCCACAGAACTGGACCCCAGTAAATGCAGCAGAAATGAAGATTTTCTGGGGTCTTATTCTGCATATGGGCATAGTGAAAAAACCTAAAATTCGTCAGTATTGGAGTACAGACGTCTTGCACAACACTCCAATCTATCGAATGGCTATGTCCAGGAAGCGGTTTGAAAGTATCCTAAAGTTCATTCATTATAATGATAATTCCCAGTGCCCGCCCCAAGATGCCCCAAATTTTGACCGCTTATACAAAGTTAGGCCAGTCATTGACCACTTTAGTTCCAAATTTGCAGAGTCCTACATCCCTGATCAGAACATTGCAATTGATGAGTCTCTGATCAGTTTCAAAGGGAGGCTAAAATTCCGCCAATACTTGCCCAGTAAGCGGGCACGGTATGGCATTAAAATGTATAAGCTATGTGAGAGCAGTTCAGGATACACTTATAAATTTAGGGTGTATGAAGGAAGGGACACAAGGATTGAGCCCCCAGACTGCCCCCCAATCCTAGGAGTTAGTGGGAAAATTGTGTGGGATTTGATGCACCCACTGCTGGACAAGGGTTATCACCTCTATGTGGATAACTTTTACACCAGCATCCCACTCTTTAGGTCCCTGAGTTCTAGAGGAACTGCAGCTTGTGGGACTGTGCGCAGAAATCAAAGAGGCCTCCCTAGGGCACATATTGAGCAGCGCCTAAGAAAGGGTGAGAGTAGTGCCGTCTGCAATGAGAATATGCTGCTGGTCAAGTATAGGGACAAGAGGGATGTCCTTGTACTGACCACAGCTAATGGCAGCGGCAGCACCTCTGTCCCTCTGCGTGGCACCAGTACCACTGTCTCCAAGCCAGACTGCATCCTGGCATACAATAAGTACATGGGAGGGGTTGATCTATCTGATCAAGTCCTAAAGCCCTACAGTGCCATGCGAAAAACAAGAGTGTGGTACAAAAAGCTGGCCGTGCACATGGTTCAGATGGCATTGTATAACTCTTACGTGCTATCACGATGTGCAGGCCACACAGGAACTTTCCTTGAGTTTCAGGAGGCAATTATCAAGTCCCTGATATTTGGGGACCTAGAAGTGCCAGGCCCCAGTACTTCTGAAACTCATGGTTCCCGTATTGTACCAGGGCAACATTTTCCCGGTGAAGTCCCCCAAACTGCTGAAAAAGGGAAAACTCAGAAAAGATGCAGAGTGTGTTACAAAAGAGGAATAAGGAGAGACACCATTTATCAGTGTGACACCTGCCCTGATAAACCTGGCCTGTGCATGAAGGAGTGCTTTAGATTGTACCACACTTCCATGGAATATTAATTTTAGAATTTATTTTCCATGGAATATCGCCTCCTTATACCATCACGTACTCTGCACACAATTACTTTCATCCGGTTATGCAGTAATTTCTGGATAATAAATTATTGCCATACAAGCTGCATCCAAATGTTTGCTATACTTCTTGGTAAATTTTTTAAGAGGTGTAATTTAACACTAACGTCACTGAAGTCAAGGGGTCTAGTTTCCAAAATGGGGTCACATTTTGGGGGTTTCCACTGTTTTGGCACTTCAAGGCCTCTACAAATGTGACATGGTAACTAAAACCAATTTCAGCCAAATCTACCCTCCAGCTATTGTTCTATCCCACTGTGTGACCATACATCACTTTACGTCCACATGTGGGGCATTTCTGTAGTTGGGAGAAAATGCTTGACAATTTGTGGGGTGCATTTTCTCTTTTAACCCCTTGTGGAAATGCATAATTTGGGGTTAAAGCTACATTTTATAGCAAAAAAATGTCACTTTTCCTTTTGTTGGGCCAATTCTGTTACACTCCTGTAGGGTCAAAGGGCTCACTATACCCCTTGATAAATTCCTTGAGGGGTCTAGTTTCCAAAATGGGGTCACATTTTGGGGGTTTCCACTGTTTTGGCACTTCAAGGCCTCTACAAATGTGACATGGTAACTAAAACCAATTTCAGCCAAATATACCCTCCAACTATTGTTCTATCCCACTGTGTGACCATACATCACTTTACGTCCACATGTGGGGCATTTCTGTAGTTGAGAGAAAATGCTTGACAATTTGTGGGGTGCATTTTCTCTTTTAACCCCTTGTGGAAATGCATAATTTGGGGTTAAAGCTACATTTTATAGCAAAAAAATGTCACTTTTCCTTTTGTTGGGCCAATTCTGTTACACTCCTGTAGGGTCAAAGGGCTCACTATACCCCTTGATAAATTCCTTGAGGGGTCTAGTTTCTAAAATGGGGTCACATTTTGGGGGTTTCCACTGTTTTGGCACTTCAAGGCCTCTACAAATGTGACATGGTAACTAAAACCAATTTCAGCCAAATCTACCCTCCAACTATTGTTCTATCCCACTGTGTGACCATACATCACTTTACGTCCACATGTGGGGCATTTCTGTAGTTGGGAGAAAATGCTTGACAATTTGTGGGGTGCATTTTCTCTTTTAACCCCTTGTGGAAATGCATAATTTGGGGTTAAAGCTACATTTTATAGCAAAAAAATGTCACTTTTCCTTTTGTTGGGCCAATTCTGTTACACTCCTGTAGGGTCAAAGTGCTCACTATACCCCTTGATAAATTCCTTGAGGGGTCTAGTTTCCAAAATGGGGTCACATTTTGGGGGTTTCCACTGTTTTGGCACCTTGGGGGCTCTGCAAAAGGAACATGGTGCCTGCAATCTATTTTAGCAAAATCTGGCCTACAAAATCCAATTAGCGCTCCATCCGTTCTGAGAGCGACCGTGTGCCCGTACATTAGGGTACCAGCACATATGGGGTATTGCCGTGTTCGGGAGAAATTGCGTAACAAAATGTGGGGTGCAATTTCTCCTTTAACCCCTCGTGAAGATGAAAAATTTGGGGCTACAGTGACATTTTATTATAAAAAAAGTAATTTTTCATTTTCACTTCTCAATGGTAAAAAAATCTGTGAAGCACCTGTAGGGTTCAAGTGCTCACTATACCCCTTGATAAATTCCTTGAGGGGTCTAGTTTCCAAAATGGGGTCATTTTGGGGGGGTTTCTACTGTTCTGGCACTTCAGGGGCTCTCCAAATGCAACATGGTGCCTTGTACAAACTCAAGCTAAATTTGCCCTCCAAAATCCCAATAGCGCTCCTTCCGCTCTGGACCTTACAGCGTGCCCATAGATCACTTTACATCCACATGTGGGGCATTCCTGTTTTTGGGAGAAAATGCTTGACAACTTGTGGGGTGCATTTTCTCTTTTAACCCCTTGTGGAAATGCATAATTTGGGGTTAAAGCTACATTTTATAGCAAAAAATGTCACTTTTCCTTTTGTTGGGCCAATTCTGTTACACTCCTGTAGGGTCAAAGTGCTCACTATACCCCTTGATAAATTCCTTGAGGGGTCTAGTTTCCAAAATGGGGTCACATTTTGGGGGTTTCCACTGTTTTGGCACCTTGGGGGCTCTGCAAAAGGAACATGGTGCCTGCAATCTATTTTAGCAAAATCTGGCCTACAAAATCCAATTAGCGCTCCATCCGTTCTGAGAGCGACCGTGTGCCCGTACATTAGGGTACCAGCACATATGGGGTATTGCCGTGTTCGGGAGAAATTGCGTAACAAAATGTGGGGTGCAATTTCTCCTTTAACCCCTCGTGAAGATGAAAAATTTGGGGCTACAGTGACATTTTATTATAAAAAAAGTAATTTTTCATTTTCACTTCTCAATGGTAAAAAAATCTGTGAAGCACCTGTAGGGTTCAAGTGCTCACTATACCCCTTGATAAATTCCTTGAGGGGTCTAGTTTCCAAAATGGGGTCATTTTGGGGGGGTTTCTACTGTTCTGGCACTTCAGGGGCTCTCCAAATGCAACATGGTGCCTTGTACAAACTCAAGCTAAATTTGCCCTCCAAAATCCCAATAGCGCTCCTTCCGCTCTGGACCTTACAGCGTGCCCATAGATCACTTTACATCCACATGTGGGGCATTCCTGTTTTTGAGAGAAAATGCTTGACAATTTGTGGGGTGCATTTTCTCTTTTAACCCCTTGTGGAAATGCATAATTTGGGGTTAAAGCTACATTTTATAGCAAAAAATGTCACTTTTCCTTTTGTTGGGCCAATTCTGTTACACTCCTGTAGGGTCAAAGTGCTCACTATACCCCTTGATAAATTCCTTGAGGGGTCTAGTTTCCAAAATGGGGTCACATTTTGGGGGTTTCCACTGTTTTGGCACCTTGGGGGCTCTGCAAAAGGAACATGGTGCCTGCAATCTATTTTAGCAAAATCTGGCCTACAAAATCCAATTAGCGCTCCATCCGTTCTGAGAGCGACCGTGTGCCCGTACATTAGGGTACCAGCACATATGGGGTATTGCCGTGTTCGGGAGAAATTGCGTAACAAAATGTGGGGTGCAATTTCTCCTTTAACCCCTCGTGAAGATGAAAAATTTGGGGCTACAGTGACATTTTATTATAAAAAAAGTAATTTTTCATTTTCACTTCTCAATGGTAAAAAAATCTGTGAAGCACCTGTAGGGTTCAAGTGCTCACTATACCCCTTGATAAATTCCTTGAGGGGTCTAGTTTCCAAAATGGGGTCATTTTGGGGGGGTTTCTACTGTTCTGGCACTTCAGGGGCTCTCCAAATGCAACATGGTGCCTTGTACAAACTCAAGCTAAATTTGCCCTCCAAAATCCCAATAGCGCTCCTTCCGCTCTGGACCTTACAGCGTGCCCATAGATCACTTTACATCCACATGTGGGGCATTCCTGTTTTTGGGAGAAAATGCTTGACAACTTGTGGGGTGCATTTTCTCTTTTAACCCCTTGTGGAAATGCATAATTTGGGGTTAAAGCTACATTTTATAGCAAAAAATGTCACTTTTCCTTTTGTTGGGCCAATTCTGTTACACTCCTGTAGGGTCAAAGTGCTCACTATACCCCTTGATAAATTCCTTGAGGGGTCTAGTTTCCAAAATGGGGTCACATTTTGGGGGTTTCCACTGTTTTGGCACCTTGGGGGCTCTGCAAAAGGAACATGGTGCCTGCAATCTATTTTAGCAAAATCTGGCCTACAAAATCCAATTAGCGCTCCATCCGTTCTGAGAGCGACCGTGTGCCCGTACATTAGGGTACCAGCACATATGGGGTATTGCCGTGTTCGGGAGAAATTGCGTAACAAAATGTGGGGTGCAATTTCTCCTTTAACCCCTCGTGAAGATGAAAAATTTGGGGCTACAGTGACATTTTATTATAAAAAAAGTAATTTTTCATTTTCACTTCTCAATGGTAAAAAAATCTGTGAAGCACCTGTAGGGTTCAAGTGCTCACTATACCCCTTGATAAATTCCTTGAGGGGTCTAGTTTCCAAAATGGGGTCATTTTGGGGGGGTTTCTACTGTTCTGGCACTTCAGGGGCTCTCCAAATGCAACATGGTGCCTTGTACAAACTCAAGCTAAATTTGCCCTCCAAAATCCCAATAGCGCTCCTTCCGCTCTGGACCTTACAGCGTGCCCATAGATCACTTTACATCCACATGTGGGGCATTCATGTTTTTGAGAGAAAATGCTTGACAACTTGTGGGGTGCATTTTCTCTTTTAACCCCTTGTGGAAATGCATAATTTGGGGTTAAAGCTACATTTTATAGCAAAAAATGTCACTTTTCCTTTTGTTGGGCCAATTCTGTTACACTCCTGTAGGGTCAAAGTGCTCACTATACCCCTTGATAAATTCCTTGAGGGGTCTAGTTTCCAAAATGGGGTCACATTTTGGGGGTTTCCACTGTTTTGGCACCTTGGGGGCTCTGCAAAAGGAACATGGTGCCTGCAATCTATTTTAGCAAAATCTGGCCTACAAAATCCAATTAGCGCTCCATCCGTTCTGAGAGCGACCGTGTGCCCGTACATTAGGGTACCAGCACATATGGGGTATTGCCGTGTTCGGGAGAAATTGCGTAACAAAATGTGGGGTGCAATTTCTCCTTTAACCCTTAGTAAATGTGTAAATTCTAGGGCTAAATGAATATATTAGTGATAGAAATTGAAAAATGTAAATTTGACCTCCATTTTGTTTTAATTGCTGTGAAATGCTGAAAGGGTTAAGAAACTTTCTAACTGCTGTTTTGGATTCTTTCAGGAGTGAAGTTTTGAGAATGGGGTGACTTATGGGGGTTTTTACAAGAGAGGCCTCTCAAGTTCCCTTCAAAACTGAACTGGTCCCTTGAAAAATGTGTTTTGGAAATTTTCTTGAAAATTTGGAAAATCACTGCTTGACTTGTAAGCCTTATAATATCTGAAAAAAATGAAAGGGTGATTAAAATTTGACTTCTACATAAATCAGAGACATGGTTAATTATATTTATCAAAAAATTTGGGTAGTATGGCTTTCCATTTGAAAGGCTTGCAATTTCAAAGTTTGAAAACTGCACTTTTTTCCAAATTTTCATCAAATTTCCTATTTTTTCATAATCAAAGGCAAAAAATATCGACAAAAATTTTCTACTGACATGAAGTACAATATGTCACAAAAAAACAATCTCAGAATCACTTGTGTAAGTTAAAGCGTCTCAAAGCTATTGCCATTTAAAGTGACACATGTCAGTTTTGAAAAAAGAGGCCTGGTCCTTAAGTCACTTTTGGGCTGTGTCTCTAAGGGGTTAACCTATGGATTAAAGGCTAAATTTTATACGTACCCAAGATGTTGCGGATCCTTCTTGCAATGTGGACTTTCAGAGAATATTGAAGCTCCTAGGAGTCAGGAGGCAGGGTCGTGCACCTGGGACGTCTATTTCAGGGTGAGCTAACCTCTTGCATTTTTGTTTTTTCATAGAAAATTATGCCTGGACAACCCCTTTAATTTTCCCCCAAAATGACCCACACTTTAAAGAGGTTGTCCAGCATAATTTATTTTTTTTTTGTTTATAATTAGTCCTGGGAGGTGAAAAACAAAGTACACATAAAAAAAACCCCGCACTCATCTGTTCCCAGTGCTCCGGTCCTGCAGTTCTGCTGGTAGTTACATGCCGGACTGGACCGCACTGGGGGACAGTGCACACTGCACTCCGATCGGCAGTGTGCTTAAAAAAATAGAAAGTGTTTTTAAGGGCTCGTTCACATCTGCGCCTGGGGTCTCTGCCCTGCAGGCATTTTTCAAACCCATTCAAATGAATGGGTTTGAAAAGTGTGCGTCCGTAAGCTCCTGTGAGCGTTTTGTGCTCACCGCGGCGAAACGTTTTTTTTTTTTTAACCAGACACAGAGTCGGACATGCAGGACTTTGTGTCTGGTTTAAAAAAAAAACGGTTTTGCCGCAGAGAGCATAAAACACTCACCGGCGCTCACGGCCGGACTCGAACCGATAGGTTTCCGTCTTCCTCATGCAGAAGATGGAGACCTCAGAATGGAGACCAGACGCTGGTGTGAACCCAGCGTTAACTGTGTTTTGCTCAGTAGGGCCTAATCCTTAGTGGCCCCTGCACACAGTATTATCCCCCATAGTGGCCCCTGCACACAGTATTATGCCCCATAGTGGCCTCTGTACACAGTATTATGCCCCATAGTGGCCTCTGTACACAGTATTATGCCCCATAGTGGCCCCTGTACACAGTATTATGTCCCTCAGTAGCCTCTGTACACAGTATTATGCCCCATAGTGGCCCCTGCACACAGTATTATGCCCCATAGTGGCCCCTGCACACAGTATTATGCCCCATAGTGGCCCCTGCACACAGTATTATACCCCATAGTGTCCCCTGCATACAGTATTATGTCCCATAGTGGCCCCTGCACACAGTATTATACCCCATAGTGGCCCCTGCACACGGTATTATGTCCCATAGTGGCCCCTGCACACAGTATTATGCCCCATAGTGACCCCTGCACACAGTATTATACCCCATAGTGGCCCCTGTACACAGTATTATGTCCCATAGTGGCCCCAGTACACAGTATTATGTCCCATAGTGACCCCTGCACACAGTATTATACCCCATAGTGACCCCTGCACACAGTATTATACCCCATAGTGACCCCAGCACACAGTATTATGTCCCATAGTGGCCCCTGCACACAGTATTATACCCCATAGTGGCCCCTGCACACAGTATTATGTCCCATAGTGGCCCCTGCACACAGTATTATGCCCCATAGTGACCCCTGCACACAGTATTATACCCCACAGTGGCCCCTGCACACAGTATTATACCCCATAGTGGCCCCTGCACACAGTATTATGCCCCATAGTGACCCCTGCACACAGTATTATACCCCATAGTGGCCCCTGCACACAGTATTATGCCCCATAGTGACCCTTGCACACAGTAGTATTCCCCATAGTGGCCCCTGCACACAGTAGTATTCCCCATAGTGGCCCCTGCACACAGTAGTATTCCCCATAGTGGCCCCTGCACACAGTATTATACCCCAGAGTGGCCCCTGCACACAGTATTATACCCCACAGTGGCCCCTGCACACAGTAGTATTCCCCATAGTGGTCCCTGCACACAGTAGTATTCCCCATAGTGGCCCCTGCACACAGTAGTATTCCCCATAGTGGCCCCTGCACACAGTATTATGCCCCATAGTGACCCCTGCACACAGTATTATACCCCACAGTGGCCCCTGCACACAGTAGTATTCCCCATAGTGGCCCCTGCACACAGTAGTATTCCCCATAGTGGCCCCTGCACACAGTATTATACCCCAGAGTGGCCCCTGCACACAATATTATGTGCCATAGTGACCCCTGTACACAGTATTATGCCCCATAGTGGCCCCTGCATACTGTATTATTCCCCACAGTGGACTTCCCGAAAAGGGAAGATGTGAACCAGGCCTAATACATATAACAAACATTTACACACATACATTCATATACATACACACACACACCTATCTACAAATATACAGGACTCACACAGTATATCAGACACTTTACACAAATATACACACATTAAATATACATATTTTACCCAAAAAATGTACTTACATTTGGCTGTGTCCTGTCTGTCCTGTCTGGCTGTGGTGAAAGCTCTGTTTACAGCAGCCGGCAGACTTCCCCCTGCACACTCCGATCTGTGTGGGGGAGGGGCAGCACAGCTCCTGCTAGTGACGGCAGTGTACAGTGCAGGGAGCAGAGACACACACTCCCAGCGATTGGTACAGGGGCCCATTTTGGCACGGTCAGGATCCCGATCGGGCCCCTGAAGATCCCGATCGGGCCCCTGACAAGTGCATTTAGATAAAATTAATAGTCAGGCTCGGGGGCCCACCAGGGAATCCCCCGGTGCTCCGGCGGGCGAGTCCGACCCTGCACACAGGTGGAAAATGAAGCGGCATTTTCATGTTTCCGCCGCCATTTCCCAGCTGTTGGCTACCCATGGAAAAATGCTGATGCTCAGCATTGGCATTATGTTGTAGCTTTCCGCCACAGATTAATGAAATGAATGGGCCTAATCAACGGGGAGTTTTGAGCTGTGAACACCGTGGCTAAAGGGGTGTTCACACTTGCGCCCCTGTGCGCCCTGTGTCATTCTGGCGGGTTATCATCCTCAACCCTAGAGAAACTGGACAGTGGATGGTTTCCTGGCGGTCAGTTTTAAAACCTGTTCATTTGAATGGATTTTAAAAGCAAACCACAGATGTCCGCCTGCAGCCTCTCCACAGGAAAACCGTTTTTTTTTTGTTTTTTTTTTTACAACACAAAGTTGGACATGCAGGATTTTGTGTCCAGCCCAAAAAACAGTTTCCCCACGGAGAGATTGAGGACGGAAACCCGGCGGAATGGCACGGGGTGGACATAGGTGCAAGTGTTAACGCCCCATGAATTAGCTTATATTTTCAACGTCCTTCTGCGATCTCTGCCTTTCATTGAAAGCAACGGGAGACAAAATCTGGGCAGAATCCGCTCCCCGAATCAGCGTTAAATTCCTAGGTGTGAATGGCCCTTAAGTACAGTATAATAATATGACGTACTGGAATAACAAGTTTCCCGTGCAAGAATGATGAACTAATGTAACCAGAAAGATTGTACCTTACCATTTTCCAGTTTTCAGATAGGTCTTTGTTTGCATCACACATCTTATTAAAGAGACATGACAGCTGTAAATACTACAAAGTATCTAATACTAGCACTTAAGGAAAAAAAAATGAATTTGCAAGTTAATTTAAATCTTTTCAGCATGGATAAATATATCTAGGAGATTATATTCTAAATAATTCTACATACAAACACACAATTATTGCCTCTTTATAATGTATGACTAATGTTATTTAAAAATGTTCTGAAAACGTTTCTTTGATTTGTTGCCGAGAACTCATTGAATTCACTAATCCAGACAGATTACCATGTAGCCTCTATTTTTAGGAGTCCGTCTGGTACTGTGGCAATTGCAGATGATCGGATTACTGTTATATCAGCCATGCAAAATACAACCATGTATTTAGAAAAAAAAATGGAGCTAGAACTGAGACTATTCTGAATCTAAGAGCTAGCTTTTATATGTTTTAACGTATTCTAACAAGTTAGACAGTACATTTTGGGATATGTGTTTTTATTTCTCTCATCCATTTATCAGTGTTTCACTTTCACTTAAGGAAACAGGGGTTTACTCCAGGACACAATGCTGCGTTGTTTGCTGTTCATGCACGTAATTTGCTAATCCTGTTCTGCATCACATATTCACATGTCAAGAGCTCCACCCAGTGGCACACCAGAGGAAGCACTGCAAAGCTATCATAATAAATAGTCTGTATTATCTTATATAAGGCGAATATGGATTTGTATTTGACTAAAGCCTGATTTTTACATTTGTGGCTAAAATTCTTGCACAAGCAAAATATGAAAGGGGTAAAAAAAAAAAAAAAAAGTACAACAATTTATAAAAAAAGAAATAGTTAATAGAAAAAGAACTTGGGAGATCATTATATGGCACCCATATCCATGCACATCAAAAGCAACCCCTGCTCTGTGGACATGACTACACATCTTCAATTTGTGTCTCTTGATATTCCAACATCGTTGCAGCATTTGCTGATCTTCCACCGGCTTGCTTTGGTGAAGGAATTACCCAGTAGAGACAACATATGCAATGCTATTACACATCTTAAAGGGATTATGTAATTAGAAAACATATTTTTAAACTAAAAGCACTTCGTAATAAAGGCTATTTACCTCTTACCATTATCTTAGAAGATCCACGCTTTCATTTTTGAATTTTTCTTTATTCTTCACTGTGCTCAGAAAGCAGAGGGGGAATTCTTCCCGTGCTCTGAGCACAGCGCTGTCATCTATTCCTGCGCTGCCTTTGTTCTTCTTCATCAGCCATTCTCCTACAATTCTTACAGGAGGCCACCACAAAATGGCAGACAGAACAGCTGACTGCGCATGTCCATCAGCCATTTTGAGGTGAAATCTGTGGCACATTCTCCTACGAAGACTCCAGCGCAAGTCATTGGAAGGGGTTTTTGGGAACTCAAGTCTCTGTAGGAGTGTTAGAGGTTTGTCAGTTAGCAGTGTGTTTTGGCACTGTCACCATCCAGCTCTGCTGCGTTCCTAACAGCCCCTGAGAAAGATGATTGTGCAGCCCAGGTAGAGACAGCTCTAAGACAAGAATTATCAGCCTGCATGCTGCACCGACTTCCTACCAGGAGGAGAGAAGGAGTCTCATTTGCCAGGAACTGTGTTCTGGGACCCACCTCACAAGATATCTGGGCCAAAGGAACGTCCTTGCTTTTAGCCTGCAGACCCTGATATTGGCTGAAGCTAGGCTTACTGCTAAGTTGTTGGCGTGGAGAACAAGGCATCTGCTTACCATTAGATCTGGGCATTCCTCATCTCCAAGTCTTGGCATCCCTAACAGTTGGGAGACTACTACCCCCATCAGGAAGCTATACTGGTTTACAGTTATACAATAAAGTTATTCTGTTTCAGTGCATCACTGCCTCCTGAGTCGTTCCTGCAATTATCATCAGGGCCCTTTTGAACACCATCACACCAGCTCAGGGGAAGAGGGAACCCCTTTCCAACTGGAAGTACCCTTGATGGAACTACTGGCACCACCATCCCATAACATGCAAGCCCCACTTATCATGTCCGGCCTAGGAGGTGTGCTAGATGAGATTGATTGAGGGAACTCAGCCTATCCGGTGACATAGTTATTTCCACTAATACTCCCAACCTCCGGTTCCCTCCTTCTAAGTTACAGTATAAGCATGTCAGGAGGAGAACACAGGGGGTACATGCAGGGGAGTCTGAGTCGTCGTAAATAATTGATAAAATACAGGAATTCTAAGTTCCCTAACGTACAACAGATGCTAAAGCGCTAATGCTAAGGGCAGCTCCAACTATTATATTTACTTGTAAGGTACTAAACATGTCCAGCTGACCAGAAGGATATAGCTGAAGGCCATGCATGTGTCCTCCTTGATTAACTGAACATTATACAGGTGAACAATCCCACCTCTCTGACCAAGCCAGCACACTAAAGTTGGAATGACCCACAATCACAGATATTACTGCCCATCCACTGTGAATAAAAGTGATGACAGCAACTACTGATGCATGGGACACACTCCTCTACAGCCCACTGCCTAGCTTTTATACAGAGGCTAAACATAAATGCCCAGTCCGAATGGCTATTTCAATAATAAAGCTCAACACATTTCACCTGTACCCTACAGGTTTACCAGGAGCGGTATTCGCAGCTAATCCTAGCTGCCAAAGTATATTGGTTCTAGCACAGCGTTGTGCGGTCAAAACTGCAATTCCCGGTGTGCTCCGGTATCCAGTGTAGCGGACATTGTAATTGAGCATACACGGCTCTATAAAGGGAAGACCACTCTAAGATTTTGCCCCACTCTGGTTGACGCTACGGCTTGAAAGTCAATCAAATCGCCCATATGGTCCTACCCCCTCAACCCCCCCATCACAGGGACGTGTACAACAGCTCTGAGCTCATCGGTCACTTGATCACTCCACCATGTGATCACAGCAAGTACCAAACGTCGCAAACAACATCATCATAGGCAAGTATAGTTTCTCTTGCAGAGTTCAACTTCAGTATGATCCATAATCATAAATTAACAGATGTTGCCACAATAGAAACAAGGGTTAAATATATATACAATGTAAATGCAACCAGCATCATTCTGACAATATCACTCCGGATTAATAACGATATTACAGGGCACAATAGAGGGACAGCGATGCCTATTCATGTCGGCGGCCACATCTATGTCACATTACAGCAAATTGCAAGGGAAATACTATCCACCATTTGAATGAATATATATCTAATGTTACCAGCAATAAATTTAACATCTACCAAAACCATAGGAATATATAGGTTAGGTTATTACCCCATCCACAGCGACGCTATTATGATGTACAATATGTCACCTAAATAATGGGATTCACAGCCCCCCAAGAGTGTATAATATTTTATAACCCATGATAATAAAAGTGAATACCACCACAAGATAAGCATGCATAACTCCTTGCTAATCCAACAGTCCCCCACCAATCATAGCAAGAACAGGAAAAAACACCTAACCATTCACATGTATTGCTACTGTATCTAAAAATACAAAAATAACCCAAGGATCAAATTAATGCAGAGATTTTAATAGAGACCCCATCCCTTTGTTTATATTGTTATTTCTGCTCGATGAACGGTGCAAATGAAATCCTTTTATTTCACCACTTGGGATTAAGGCTGTCAAACCTGAATATCATTCAGCCTCCTTCCTAAGGATCAAATGATCTCAGTAGAAATGAGTGAACGGCGTTCGATTGAATTGGTATTCGATCGAATATCAGGCTCTTCAAGGTATTCGATTCCAAACGAATACCCCGCGGCTAACGCACTCAAAATTAGTATCCCCTCCCATCTTCCCTGGCACTTTTTTTTGCACCAATAACTGTGCAGGGGAGGTGGGATAGGAAGTAGGAAAACGGAGGCATCGAAAAAAAAAATCAGAAAAAGTAATTGGCTGGCTAAATCAGGTGACCTCAAATTTATACGAATAGTGGATTTAATATCCGGGTCATATGAGACTGTGAACTATGTGACTGTGAGACAGGGATAGATCTACAGGCAGGGTTAGCTAGGGATTACCTTTATTTAGGTAGGAATCTTACTCAAACAGCTCTTTGGGGCTCTATATACCTTCCTTGCCAGCCCAAGATGCATGCAAGAGTACAGTCAATGCATTCCTATGGCAAAAAGTCAGCTCCCGCTTACTGCAAGCTGCCAGCGATCCCGAATAGCATATGGTGCATTGCCACAATGTGTTTGCATTGAACTTACTCTCGCATTTAGCTCGAGCTGGCAAGGTCTCATCACTTTCAAACTTCACCTGCAAGGACATCTTGAGGCAGCCCATTATATGCTAGTTAGGATCCCTGGCAGCTTGCGTTACGCGGGAGCTGCTTTTTTCTCCTAGGAATGCATTAACCAGCGTTGATTGGCCAAATACCATACAGTTTACAGCATTGGCCAATCAACACTGGTTCTGCCGGAGGCTCGTCTGTGAGGAGGCGGAGTCTAAGATCGTCCATAGCAGTCTCCATTGTGGTCCGATCTCAGATGTAGCAGCGCTCAGCGCACAGCCTGCTCTGCTACATCTCAGATGTAGCAGAGTTCAGCGCACAGCCAGCTTTGCTACATCTCAGATCTGAGATGTACAGTAGCAGAGCTGGCTGTGCGCAGAACACAGAGCTGGCTGTGCGCTGCTACAGAGCTGCTACATCTGAGATGTAGCAGAGCTGGTGTGCGCTGAACACAGAGCTGGTTGTGCGCTGAGCGCTGCTACATATCAGATGTAGCAGAGCTGTGCGCTGAACTCTGTTACATCTGAGATTGGACCACAATGGAGACTGCTGTGGACCGATCTTAGACTCTGCCTCCTTCAGCAGAACCAGTATTGATTGGCCGAATGCTGTACACTGTATGGAATTCGGCCAATCAACGCTGGTCAATGCATTCCTATGGGAAAAAGTCAGCTCCCGCTTTATTAGTGGCATAATACAGTGACTTGGGCATGTTAGATGCCCCCAGACATGCCTCCCCTGCTGTTCCAGTTGCATTCCAGAGGTGTTGCCATTTCCTGAGGTGTCATAGTGACTGAGGGCTGAGGGCCCTGCTCAAAAGAGCTTACAATCTATGAGGTAGAGGGGGTGACACAAGAGGTAGTTGCATTCCAGTTGCATTCCAGAGGTGTTGCCATTTCCTGAGGTGTCATAGTGACTGAGGGCTGAGGGCCCTGCTCAAAAGAGCTTACAATCTATGAGGTAGAGGGGGTGACACAAGAGGTAGCAGGGGCAGCATTGCTTATACAGTGTTCAGACAATTTTGTGCATTAGGAAAAGCCCATAGGCTTGTCTGAAAAGATGCGTCTTTAGTTTGCGTTTGAAACTGTAGAAGTTGGGAGTTAATCTTATTGTCCGGGGTAGAGCATTCCAGAGAAGTGGTGCAGCTCGGGAGAAGTCTTGTATACGAGCATGGGAGGTTCTGATAATAGAGGATGTAAGTGTTAGGTCATTGAGTGAGCGGAGAGCACGGGTTGGGCGGTAGACAGAGATGAGGGAAGAAATGTAGGGAGGTGCGGCATTATGGAGAGCCTTGTGGATGAGAGTAATAACTTTATATTTTATTCTATAATGAATAGGCAGCCAATGTAGTGACTGGCACAGACCGGAGGCATCGCTGTAGCGTCTAGCCTGATATATGAGCCTGGCTGCTGCATTCAGAATAGATTGTAGAGGAGAGAGTTTAGTGAGGGGAAGACCGATTAGTAAGGAGTTACAGTAGTCAAGGCGAGAATGAATCAGAGAGACAATAAGTGTCTTTAGTGTATCTCTGGTAAGGAAAGGGCGTATTCTGGAGATGTTTTTGAGGTGGAGGTGACATGAACGTGCAAGTGATTCAATATGAGGGGTGAAGGAAAGGTCTGCGTCAAATATGACCCCAAGGCAGCGGGCATGCTTCCTAGGAGTTATAATAAGGCCTGAGACTACAATGGATATATCAGGGACAGATCTGTTAGATGGTGGAAACAGTAGTAGTTCAGTCTTAGAGAGATTTAGTTTCAGATAGAGCGAGGACATGATATTAGAGACAGCAGAGAGACAGTCACTGGTGTTCTGTATGAGTGCAGGGGTGATGTCACGGGAAGATGTGTATAATTGGGTGTCATCAGCATAAAGATGGTACCTGAAGCCAAATCTGGCGATGGTTTGTCCAACCAGATCTGACTAGAACTGACTAGATCTCAGTCACCCCCTCGCCCCCTTCTCTCCTCCCACTTTCTCAAACTCAACATGAAGAAAACAGAGTTCATCTTCACCACGCCTTGCACAGCCCCTCTCCCTGACCTATCTATAAAAGTTAATGGAACCACACTTACCCCAGTCCTACGGATCAGTTGCCTTTGAATAACCTTGGACTCTGACATATCCTTCAAGTCGCATATCCAAAATCTCAACACCTCCTGCCACCTCCAACTAAAGAACATCCATCAAATCCATTGAATACGCTCCTTCCTCACCCCTGAAACTACAAAGATGCTAGTCCATGCCCTCATAATCTACTGCTTAAACTACTGTAACACCCTTCTCCATGGCCTCCTAGCGAATACTCTCGCCCCCTCCAGTCCACTTTAAACTGTGCTGCTAGCTTAATACCCCTCTCCCCCATTCTTCTCCCCTCTGCCAATTGCTTTACTAGTTGCCCAGTGAATTCAAATTACTAACGCTGACATGCAAAGCCATCCACAACCTGTCCCTTTCATATATTTCTGACCTAATCTCCCGCTACCTGCCCACACATGATCTCAGGTCCTCCAAAGACCTTCTACTCTGCTCTGATCCGCTCTTCACACGACCATCTCCAAGATTTCTCTCCTGCATCCCCCATGCTCTGGAGCTCCTTACCAAGACACATAAGACTGATCCCCACAATCACAGGCTTCAAGAAGGCCCTGAAGACTCACCTATTCAGGAAAGTCTACAATCCCCAAATACACTACTATCACCACACCACCATCTGAACAGCCTCTCCCCTGACCTTCTGTCTAGGGTTGAGCCAATCTGGAGATTTCAGGATCGTTTTTAAAATACGATTTTCGATCATTTTCCAGCCGATCCCAAAAGTTGCTCGATCGCCAATCAGGATCCGATCTTTCCCAATCCTGATTGCTCAACCCTACTTCTGTCTCTATCTCTTTTGCCTCATGGATTTTTGAGCCCTTTTGCGGGCAGGGCCCTCTATCCCGCTGTGTCAGTCGGTTATTGTTAGTATTATGAGACGTCCTTAACCCTCACACATAGGTCATGTCACTTATTTTTTCCGCTACTAGCTAGCGGAAAAAAAAGCAAGTAGCTCCCATTGAAGTCAATGGGAGCCATTTTTGAAGGTGGATTTTGAGGTGGGCATACCCTAAGGTTTTTTTCCTTAGCTTTTCAAAAACACATATGATTTTGAAGAAGCAGTGTTTCTGTAGCTCTTTTTTTCTGCAATGTGTGGATGGGATTAATGAAATCTCATTCACTTTGCTGGTACTGTAAATCACTGAATTTTTTCTACGGCATTACTGCAATATGGGGCCTTAGCCTAATACCCCTTAAAAACCTTTGATGTTGGATCACAATAAATATTAAAAACAATGTGTTTCTGATCTATAAACTTTATTATATATAAAAGAAATACAAGAGTTCATTTTCCATTTAGTACTTTGGCTGTAAATAATAATGCAGACTTTGGAGACTAGAGTTATTCAAGATTAGTGATATATTTATATGAATAACTTTCTCACATTAATAGATTGTATTAAAGATAATGGGGTTTGTTTATATGTTGTTTGTCCTCCATTTCTATCACATGATCACTCATCATGGCAAGCGAGGGCAACCAGAACAGTCTCATAGTCCCCACTGGTTTCATCCTAAAAGGAAAGAAAAATTTCATTACTAAAGATCATGGTCACTAAAAATAGCTCTTACCTTAAAGGGGTTACCCCTGACTTTCCATTGATGACCAGCCTAAGATTGCTGTTTGAAGGGACTGATTTCATGATAACTGTGATAACATGTTCATCAATCACATGACTTTAGTGCAGCTCAGCCCATTCAAGTGAATGAGACTGAGCAGCAATACCAGGTACAGGATTACACAACATACTGTATGTTGCTGTGCCTGGTATACAGTGAAGAAGTCACAGTGTTGACACATGCCATGGATGGTCTAATCATCTGATAGGTGTGAGTGCAAGGAATTGGTCCCCCACCTAAGAATAGGTCATCTATATTAAAGTCCTAGAAATCCCATTTAATCATTTGACAAATATTTCTCTAGCTCCTACTAAAACTGGTGGGATCTTTCGACAAAAATGTTATGTCTATGTGCATGCTTTATGAGCAAGTCTATAGGCTTATTTAAAAAAAAAAAAAAAAAAAAGCATAGAATGCATACCATAAGAGCTTCACGTAGAGATTTGCCAGTGAGTTTCTGGAACTCAGCTTTAATGCCTTTCATGCCAATTTCATGCTGTGAAACCATTATCCTAGTAACTACTTTGTCTTTAGATCCCCAGCCCTATAAGAAAAAGATATTGAAATGCATTGAAGTGCACATTACAGTGACAACAACATATGTTTGTTATGTGTGTCACTTTTGTAGATTTGGAGAACAACAACATTGAAATATTATGTAAATTTGGCCGTTGGTGCACTAGGGGCGGCCCTTCAGCTCCCAGAGCACTGCTCTTACTGCACATGTAGGATGGGTAGAGCCATAAAGTGGGAGAATCACAGGATTGTGTAAGAAGAAGATGGTATCGGTCTGAGTGGCAAAAGCAGTGTTGTAGGGAGCTGAAGTCTGTAATATGGTGGGGACAGATGAATATGCTTTGGCCGGTGATGATGAAGACACAGGTGCAGTCACAGCACAGAAATCAGACATCTGCCTGGTGTCCATCACATGACCATGGACTGTATATCACATGACCATGGACTGATTTTTATCCAGTGGAAGTAACAGAATGAATATCAGGAAGCAGAAATCTAGAAATCTCTGAGAAATTGATACAGAAAGTATATTGGAAAATTGTACAACTTTTATATTTTATTTATTTTTTACTTTATTAAACAAAAGATTTATGTTCTAAAACTGGACCACCAGCATAGTTCGTAGAGAAGCACTTCCCTATGGACGGACGGAATTTTTCTTCATTTATTAAATTGAGCTGGAACTACTGTGCCTCTCCAAAACATGGAGAAATGCAATAAAAGATATACTGGCTCTGCACCTGTGACTAGAGATTTTCTGTGGATTTAGGCTTGCTCAAATCTCGCTTTTTTCCCCGATTTTTATTGAATGTTAATTATTTTGGTAGGCGAAGTGACAAAAAAAATTGTGTCCCCTGTTGGATGAATAATTGTATATTTTATTGGTTCACACATTTTCAAATATAGCAATACCTAATATGTTTATATCATAGTGTTATACTGTCTTTAATATTTGTGTTTTTTGTTTTATTTTAGAAAACGTATTTATTTCTCTTATATATGTGTTAATTTGCCGCTTCCCTCCCCCCATGACTTCTCTATTGGTTCCCATTCACTTTCCACCTGACATGCCCTGCAATATACTCTCATATGAAACTGAGCTACAAAGTGTACCAAGTGTCAGGGTCTGGGGTTGCTAGGGGGGCTGGCATAGGCACAAAAGTCCAGTTTCTTTAGTCCAAAACAAAGGTAGAGTTTATTTTCACCTAAAATGTAGTGCAGCAACAAAAGGAAGCAATACAAAAATAGATACCTGCCCGGCTAGGCTCTAACTAAACATAGAATAGGTTACCTCAGCTAGAATAACAGAAATCAAAAGCCAGTAGAATCATTCAGAACACAGCTCCAAAAACATGACCTCTCTGTTGACTCTCCAGCCAAGCTCTGCCCAAAGTCTACTGCTGGAGCTGACATCTTAAGCTCCCTTGATGAAGAGACTCTAAACAGCTGAGTTGCTGCAAGAACAATCACAAAGTGTGGACTGGAGAGGGGTGGAATGACAGGTCCCACTGCCAACCTACCTGTCATTCCTAAAAAATCCAGCCCAATAAACAGAACTTTGAAATAACACTCAGCAGACAGAATTATCTGCTGTGAACCATTCTTTTTGGAGTTTTCAATCTCACCCACCTGAGTAGTCTAGGTGAGATGTACACCCCCTCCATGATCTGACCAGGCATCGGCTTACACAAGTTACTTTCTCTCAACATGATATCTATGTCTTCTGTCTCTGCAATCTGGTGACTGATGGTAATAAAAGGTTCCTATCACTGCATCACTATGGAACCCAACTCTGGATTATTTCTTAATGAACTACTGTGAAGTAGTGCAGCTAAATAAGATGTTCAGTGTCAGTATGTACAACGGTTTATCACATATATCACCTCCTGAGGAAGCCAACTTCTGTGGCGAAATGCGTAGGGGTGGTCCATCTACTTGTCAGTAACTTTTCTGAGGTCGTTGGGCTGACTATGTTTTACTTTTAAACATCATGACTACAGGTATTTAAACAGTCATTATTTGTTTATACTTGGTCTGGCTTTTTGTTCGCCCTGGTGATGTGTGATTTGAGACATGTATAGTCACATGTAGTATGAATGATATGACTTTCTCCATGGCGTTATAGTTATTAGAGGTTACTACATTTCTCACACTCTCTTTTAGGTATATCATGCATTGTTCCCTGTAAGTTATAGGGCTAAATAACACTATTGTGTATAAGATGTGATTGTGTGAGATATCTATTTTGGGTGGGTGTCTATACTTAAATGCATACCACTCAGTGGGTATCCTCCATTACTGGCATAACAAAGCGTTGACAATATTGATAGCTGTATTTAACATATATTCATTATAGTCTATCTGAACGTCTATATCTTGTATTCTTTTGTGTCTTATTTTTGTGTGTTTTTGGCAATATCCATCTGCCCTGCTGTATTGTTTGATTTTAGTGGTATTTATTTACCAAATATTTCAATAAAAATTCTTTGATATTTTTATATATAACTGATCTGACTGGTTGTTTGATTCAGTTGACTTGTGCTTTTTCCGTGTTATTTGCTGAACTGTTCTATCAAGTCAAGATTTATGATGTGAGGTAGTTGTTTATGGAATGCTCTAATACATATGATATGGATACATGCACTTCGGGTACATTATTGTTGTTGATGGAGTTGTACAGTACTGTATTGTATTATACTAAAAAATATACACTTACCTTCATTGCATTATTCAACTTTTCAGCAAAGAATGCAGGTTTGCTTACAGCAACTTTCACTATATGTAAAAACTAAGAATTATTGCCTCATTCTAGACCATAGACTAAAACCCAACTATGAATATGGGCTAAAATAACTATAAATAAAAATGCTGCATGCAATGGAGTGCAATGAATTTGTCTGTTGGATTCATACAATGTCCAAAAGTAAAAAAAAAAAAAAACCCACAAAACATCTTTATGTCTCAGAGAAATCTATATACACACAGGATTACGATTCTGTACTAACTTCGAAGTTGTAGGGATATGCAATACTTTTGTACGTGCTGCGTAATTTCTTATTTCTAATGACTGTACTAATAAAGTAATGAATAAACTCAGTATTGCACTTTGCACTTATATCTTTTCATCTAATGCTATATGATCTGTCATTTTCCTTTAGGCTAAGGCCCCACGTTGCAGAAACGTAGCTTTTTTTGTTGCATTTTTTTAGTTAAAGTATGGCTACAAGAGGAATTGGAAATCTATAGGAAGCTCTTATACTTCTTATTTTTGCTCAATCCACTCCTGGATTTGGTTCATAAAAATGAAACAAAATCTGCAACAAAAAAAGCTGTGTTTCCGCAATGTGGGCCCTTAGCCTTAGGCTAGTATACACAATAACAGTTATGATATTTGCAATTGGTTTTTATAGGAATGGGGGGTGTCTTAAATCTAGAATCAGGTTTGTGTCATAGTACTTGTAAAAACTTTATATCTATTCCTTATTTAGCATATTTCCAATGACAGTAAATACACATATAAAAATAAATATAGCATTACATACCAATAGACACCAAACAATTCTCAATATCTCCCTTCAGCTGTAAATCCAGTGCCTTGTTTAGGTCGTGTTTGCTGTACTTGGTTGCATAAATTTTAAATACTGCAAAATTGAATTTGTACAAAATTAATGTGAAATATTTATTATTATTTTCTGTGAATTTTTGATAATTCAAAACAATGTTAAAACAATGTTTCTCATTTATGGCATATTCTCCTATGAGGATAACAGGCTGGAGATCTGATTGCTCATCTCTGGGAGTTATAGAAAGAGACTAGTAAGCAGTATGTATGGAAGTAGCTTTATATTGGCAGCAAGGGTAAGGAAAAGTGTAGGGGGACAGAAAATTTATTGTATAACTACATTACTACTAGTAGTGGTAGTGTAGGTGAACAGCAAATGTATTGCATAACTATATTAGTAGTACTAGTGATAGTAGTGGTAGTAGTAGTAGTAGTGGTAGTAGTAGTAGTAGTGGTAGTAGTAGTAATAGTAGTAGTGGTTATCAATACCTTCCCTTAGATGAGCAAAGCTTCTCGTAATCAAAATCTCTAGGAATGTAGGCACATCAGCCTTTTTCTTATTTTCTCCTGCATCAAATAGTGCCTAGTAAAATATAGAACACAATTATGTATAATAGGGCTATTAATCATAAAATATAAATAAAATACCCAAAAACTATAATAGACATAAAATGTATTGACAATATAATTTACCTTGGCATCTTTGTCAGCCAGAGCCTCATTAACATAGCAGTCTTCACTACGTGCCCCCTAAAAAAAAAGTTAAAGCAATTCATTTTATTACTAAGCTACGATTTGACATCCACAACACATTTGCAAATTAATAGAAAATATGATGATATTTAATTGGAACATATTCAACAACGACATGTGTTAACAACACTATGGCATAGATTGTCAACTGCAGAAAGTTATCACACAGCACAAAGTCCAGTTAAACACTGCTACATCTGTACTCTATGGGTCAAACATGCCCCCCAAAAAAATAATTGTGTCACTTAGTGGCCTTTAACAGTTTCCCAACATCCATCATATTATTATGGCAGACATCAGGTCTCTAACCCCTTCCTGGTAGCCACCGTAATAGTACACCGGATGTCTGCTCTTTAAATATGGTGCCGGATCTGAGGCAGAGTTGGTGCCATAATCATCAGATCTCTGCTTTTCTATACAGCAGAGATTCAGTGGTAATGTCCGCGATCAGAGCCCCCAAAGAAAAAATACAAGACAATCTGTCCTGCAAAAAATAAGCCTTCATATTCCTCTGTTATGGCTTTTGGAAGGAAGGAAGTAAAAACCTGAAATTGAAAAATGGCTGTAGTGAGAAAGTTTTAAACATGGCAGCTGTTACAGCTGCATGGTCTCTACTGTATTATTGTAAGGAAGGTGCATGAAGAAAAATGAAGATTTATTTTTAATAAATAAGTTGAGCATGACTGTGAACCTTCACCCACTTTACCTGAATTTTTTTTTTCTACCGTATTTTCCAGCATATAAGACAACTTGGGGTATAAGATGATCCCAAACCTTTCCAGTTAAAATATAGTTTGGGATATACTTGCCTCTGTAATAGCAAAGCAGATGCTAGAGAGTGTTAGCGCCGTCGAGTCCCGCAGCATCGCCCCACTTCTTTCGCTGCAGGAAGTCAGCAGTGGCAGGAGTGTGGCGATGTTGCAATTCCTCTCCTCTGCCTCCCGTCAAAACAGACAGGCGTATACTGTATAAGAAGACCCCCGACTTTGTAGAAAATTTTCAGGGGTTAAAAAGTTATGTTATACACCAGAAAATACAGTATATAAGAGGAACAATTGCTTCATAAATTGCTCCATAAATAATACACCATGTGTGTCAATGTAGTTACACCAGGAGACATAAATTTATTAATAAATAATCTTCAAACAGCTCTATATCCCCTGCTATCTCCAACACCGTAGACGATAAAATGAGCCACATGCAGCCAAGAGAGTACAGCACACAAGAATTTGTAAAGCTATCATTGGGCTTAATGGAAACTCTAACAATCTCTTTGCACTGAGCTGTCCTTGTGGCAGCTATAGGAAAATGTTCAGACTCTATATCAGAAAGCAAAGAAATGGAGTTAAAGGTGTTATCCACTTTTGTAATATTGATGGCATATCCATAGATCATCAATACTAGATCTGTAAGGGTCTGCCACGAGGAATCTCAGCAAATCAACTGTTCAGGGACAGCGTGGCCACTGGTTTACATAACAGCAGCCATTCTGTTCACCCACTGTACAAAACTGATGTCTATCAGCAAGTGAGGTGACTGTGTCAACAGTGTAAACAGCTGATTTGCAGGGGTCCTGATAGTCAGACCCTTGCGGATCTAATATTTATGCCAAGTGGATAATCCCTTTAACTGTCTGAACTAGTGTTGAGCGAATAGTATTTGTCAAATACCTCACCGGGATAAAGAATGCGTGTAATCGGCCGAACACGCATTACTATGCCGGCGAGGTATGCGACAAATTCTGTTCGCTTAGCACTAGTCTGAACGCCTTCTAACCACATGTTCTATAGCAGTCTGCAATTATGGGGAGAATGCTGCTGTTATTTAGTAATGGACTAACCTTCAAGAGAGCCAGTAATGCCTTCAGAAAATCTCCAGATGTATCTTCAGTGATATCCTTTTCAAGATCATTCTTAAACACTTCAAAAACAAGATAAATAAAGTAGTATATCAGTATATAGACATCATATCAGGTTTATTGTTTGATTTAATAAATACCATACAAGTTAAACGTTTACTTTAACCTGTAAAAGAATCACGCTGTAGATGTATCAAATATCAGCTTGTCAACTGACTTTGACTAGTATATTTGACCTAGTCCAACTTATAGACACCATGGCTTTTGATGTCATTGTTATGCTGACAACACTCAACTATATCTTTCTGGCCTGCTATTCCGACCCTGGTGGAGATCCAAGGGACATGCATTGAGATAGTCAGTACCTATAAGTATCTGGGTGTGCTCCTCAATAATAAACTAGACTGGGCTGATCACCTGGAGGCGCTGCACAGAAAAGGTCACAGCAGGCTCTACCTGCTCAGGAGGCTGAGGGCCTTCGGAGTCCAGGGGACACTTCTTAGGGCCTTTTTCAACTCTGTGGTTGCTTCAGCCATCTTTTTCGGTGTGGCCTGCTGGGGGAGCAGTATATCACACAGGGACAGAAATAGACTTGACAGGCTGATCAGAAGGGCCAGCTCTGTCCTGGGCAGCCCCCTGGACCCAGTACAGGTGGTGGGTGACAAAAGGACAATGTCAGTGGTGAGCTCCATGCAGGAGAACAAATCCCACCCCATGTGTGAGACCTTGATGGCACTTAGCAGCACTGTAAGCGACCGTCTGCTTCACCCCAAGTGTGTGAGCTCTCTAACACGAAGGCCTAGCTGACAGATAGGGCGAGAGCTACAAGAGAGTTAGGGACTGGGGATTCTAAGGTGGTCACCCCTGCAGAAACCAAGGTGCAGCTGCAGACGACAAACAGGATGGGATGTGCTGGACAACGGACACGCAGCACAACACAATACAAAACAAGAGAATGAGGAGAGGGACAGTGGAGAGGTGAGGAAAGGGTTAACACAGGACTGGGGCAAAGCAAACTGGAACCCAACTTCCTCACAAACACCAGGACAGTGACAGGCAAACAGAACTGAAGGACAGGGCAGAGTAGAAGTGTGGAGGGGAAAACCAGACTCACACACAAGGCAACACTCACACCACTTCTAAGTAAGCTATAGTTCCAAAAACACTCCTCCACCCTGAGCCACAAATTCTATGTTGGGTACAACGAAAACCGGCAACAAGTGAAGCCAGCCCTCCTCCTCATACAGGTCCCAGAAATGTCCGATAGGACAATGGTAACTACCAACACCTGAGGCTCAATCTTAGGAACCTCAGGTATACTCCAAAGGTCGATATCAAATGTATAAACAGATGGTCCAATGGCAAGGAACCCACCAAAAGACCACAGAACACCAGATCAAATCCCCACCGAAAAAACATACAACCTAATCACAAGAATTCAGGTCATGACATCAGCTTTTACTAGTACTGTAAATAGATAGTTCATTAATAACAATTAGTTACAGTGTGGTTAACTGCTTACATACTTGCTTTGTAAGTTTCCTTAATCTGCTTCATTTGCTGGTTAGTTCTTGCTGTAAAAATTTCAATGATTGCATCTTCATCTGTCCCAATACCCTTTAAAAAAAAAATTTACATACAAATAGCTATTAATGCATCGTCTTCAAAGCATCTGATATCCATCAATATTCTTTTACTGGGTTTGTAGTGTGATCTAAAAACGTGCACATACTGAAGATGTGTTAGACATTGGCTTGCAAATGTATTCATACCCCTTGAACTTTTTCAAATTTTGTCACCTTACAGCCACAAACTTAAATGTATTTTATTGAGATGTTAAGTGATAGAGCAACACAAAGTAGCAGATATTTGTGAAGTGGGAGGAAAATGATAGATGGTTGTCATAATTTTACTCCCCTGTACTCTGATACCCCTACATAATATCCAGTGCAATCAATTACCTTCAGAAGTCAATTAGTTAATAGAGTCCAGATATGTGTCATTTAGTTTCAGTATAAATGGATTAGATCAAATAATAGTCATGTGTTAGAATGGCCCGGTCAAAGTCCAGACCTAAATCCTATTGAGCATCTGTGGTAAGACATAAAATTGCTGTTCACAGACGCTCTCCATCCAATCCGGCTAAGCGAGAGTTATTGTACAAAGAAGAATGGGCAAAAATCTCAGTCTCTAGATGCACAAAGCTGGTAGAGACAGACTCCAAAAGATTTGTAGCTGTAATTGCAGTGAAGTATAGATATAGGGGGGCTGAATACTTTTACATGTCACTTTTCAGAATTTATTTGATTAATATTATGAAAACCATCTATGATTTTCCTCCCACTTCACAATTATCTGCTACTTTGTGATGGTCTATCACTTAAAATGTCAATAAAATACATTTAAGTTTGTGGTTGTAGGGTGACAATATGTGAAAAAGTTCAAGGGGTATGAATAGTTTTGCAAAACCCTGTAGCTGAATAAGAAGCTTATCTAAATCTACTTCTAATCCATATCATGATGTATTGTAATATGATTTTTGATATAATCTTTGATATTTTTTTTTTATTATTTCATTATTCTTTTTATAAACTTTTGTCAAACGTAATAGTAAAGACTGTCAGCTGAATAGGGCTTATAGAGGTTGAAGCCTATGATACCGGCAACAATTTACAAGGTTAAAATAAACAAGCTACTGAAGAAAAAGATCTAATAAAAAGTAAAACATTTTGTCTCATATGAGAAATATCACAACAGTTTAATACCTTTGTGGCTGCTTTCAGTTGAGACGCATCAAATTGAGCTGGGGTCTTCAACAAATCCAGTAGCACATTTTCAAGTTTCCCACTGAGTTTTTTTTTTAGTTCTTCTTCCAGAATCTAGAAAATATGAAAAAGTTGTATCAGGGTTATTTCAGACACAGCTGGAGGCAATGCCGGCTCAGGTTTTTATGGGCCCTTGGGCGACAGAGCCTCAGTGGGCCCCCTTGTAAAGGATGCGGGGGAGTCGAGACACTGTGCGTCGCAGATGAAGCGAGTGATGTCATGCAGGAGTGTGGCGTCACCAACGCCATACCTCCCAATTTTTAAAGAGTAGAAAGAGGGGCAGAATGTGTGGCGCGCTCTGCGTGTCATGGCAAATTTAGCTCCACCCACTTTTATGTTGATTCCACCCATTCTCATTCATTTACTATATCATGTGCTTCCACACAGTATAATCCTCCTACAGTCATCTGTAAATTATATGCCCCCCTCCATCTCTCCCCCAGTTTCATATACACCCTTCCTCTGCCCCCAGTTTCATGTCCGCCCCTCCATCTCTGTCCCCAGTTTCATCACGTTCTCCCCCTTCATCTGCCCACAGTTTCATGTCCCCCGTCTCTGCCCCAGTGTCATGCTGTTCCACTCCTCCCCTTCATTTTCCCCCTCAGTTTCATTGGGCCACCTCCATCTCTGTCCCTAGTTTCATGCCGTTCTCTCCCCACCCCCTTCATCTTCCCCAGTGTCATGCCGTTCCCCCCCTCCCCTTCATTTGTCCCCCAGTTTCATTGGGCCCCCTCCATCTCTGTCCCCAGTTTCATGCCGTTCTCTCCCCACCCCCTTCATCTTCCCCAGTGTCATGCTGTTCCCCCCCTCCCCTTAATTGGTCCCCCAGTTTCATGGGCCCCCTTCATTATGTTCCACCTTAATATTTAATACAAAACAAACACACTCACCTTCCATCGCTCCCCCGCCGCTCCTCTCTCTCACTCCATTCACATACGCGATTAAAGCAGGAGCTGTGAGCTCAGCTCCTGCTTTAAAGCTGCAGCCCGGCTTGCGTGTGAAGGCGCGATGTGATGACGTCATCACGCCTACACACGCAAGCCGGGCCGGAGCTTTAAAGCAGGAGCTGAGCTCACAGCTCCTGCTTTAATCGTGTATGTATTCAGCTCATCGGCGTCCGTCGGACGCCGATGAGCTGAAATCGGGACAAGCAAGTGCTAGGGCGGGCAAGTGCCGGGGGGCCCCCAGAGGCTCTGTGGGCCCCGGCACTTGCCCGACTATGCCGTGCGCTGACGTCGGCCCTGGTGGAGGTTATGATGCACCTAAATTATTACATTATTTGTATTTTTCACCCTTTGTGTGCTAAGAATGCAGCTAGGAGCTGGTGTAGATTAGGGCTTTTAGTTCTGCCTGTAAATTTGCTGAAATGTGGTAGGCCACACTCATAACATGAGACCCCCAACCATATCCCACCTACTGTTCAAAAAATTATGTGGATGGTGCAAAATGATAAAAAGTGGAGAATCCAAAAAAATGCCACAATAAAGGCTCATTCATACATCCGCATTTTCCATGAACAGCATACGGATACATTTATTTCAATGTATTCTTTCATACGTCTGTTTTTCCCATGCATTGCACCAATTATTTATTTATTTTATTTATTTTTTTAAATCCCAAATGAGAATGTATCACAGATGCATTGCATCAATGAAAAAAATACAAAAAACAACTGATGGCAAGCATAGAAATACTTTGAATATAAAAAAAAATGTTTCACTTTTCTCTAATATTAGATTGATAAATCATGGACAGCACGTGAGCAAGGCCCACATGGCAAACCCTTAAGGGGATTGGGCTGTTATGGACACTTATCCCCTATACATAGGACAGGGGTGTCCAATCACTCAAAAGAACAGGGGAAGGAAAGCCTCCTAATTCCACCCTGTAAATGGAGCACCAGCGTGACTAGCTCTCCATTCACTTCAATGGGTTCCCATTCAGAAGGAGGTTTTAGTGGGACTTTCGGGGTCACCCATCCTCCTGATCACTGGGTGACACAGCAGTCGAACCCCCAGCAATCAGACACTTATTCCCTATCCTGTGGACAGGGGATGAGTGTCCATAATGGTAAGAGCTCTTTAAGGGTATGTGAAAGAGGACTGAAATGGAATATCTCATGAAGACAACCCTTGTTTCTACAATTGTGTACTGGAAATATTTTATATGAAACACTACAGTAATAACTATATCGGATAAGAAAATATAGCTAGCCTATGTTCGAATCAAGTGGTAGACACTTTATTATGAAGTATATTTTTTTCAGTATGCAGTTAGTAAAATGCTTTATAATTCTGTTGTAAGGCCTCACTCCCCCCCCTTCCCCCCCCCGAATGGACTACCAAACGCATTTGCAAGTGGTGTGCAGTGAAAGCACACAGACTCCATAGACTATAATGGGGCCCATGTGTTTTCACTGCACACCGCTTGCAAATGCATTCAGTAGTCCATTCGGGGGGTCCCCATGTGGAATTTCCAAACGGATTACCAAATGCAGATGTGAAGCAACGATAAGTGCAGTAAAAAAAAAACAAAAAAAACAGAGACATTCCTTTTCAACCTGCTTCTCCCACAGATGTTCTTGTAGTTTAGGAATAAAAAGCAGCTCTTTAACCTGTGCAGAGGATGTACATGGATCTTGCCTGTTATAGGGGGAACATTAGAGTCCACATGAAACACATTGGAGGTCCTGCATAAAATCCACCTTTATTGTGTTCATACCTTTCCTGTTTGTTTCTGGTAAGCTGCTTTAATCTCTTGACGCTGTTCATTGGTTCTCTTAGTTAAGATATCGATGATAGTTCCTTTATCAACATCTAGGGAACACAGTTATTAAAAGAAATATTAGTTGATGTTTAGATTTTATTAGTAGAGATGAGCGAGTAGTGTTCGATCGAGTAGGTGTTAGATCGAATACTACGGAATACTCGTACTCGATCGAACACTACTTGCTGTTCGAAGTTTAAGGTTCGATGCAGAACCAGCGTTGATGGGCAGAATGCTATACATTCTGCCCATCAACGCTGGTTCTTCTCTTACCTTTCCGAAGTCTTCTCCGCGCTAAGTCCCCACGTCTTCTTCCAAGTGGAATTCACTCTGCCTAGGCATCCGGCCTAGGCAGAGCCGACTGCGCAGTTGGCTCTGCCTAGGCCGGATGCCTAGGCAGAGTGAATTCCACCCGGAAGAAGACGCGGGGACCCTGCGCCGGGTGAAGACTTCAAGCAGAATAAAGCCCGACCGTCACTCGTGGACTTGGTAAGTATGATTTTATCGAATTTTGCGTACCCCTGAAACGAGCATTTCCCCCCCATAGACTATAATGGGGTTTGAAATACGTTCGAACAGTCGAACAGTGTGCGGCTGTTTGAATCGGATTTCGAACCTCGGACATTTTAGTGTTCACTTATCTCTATTTATTAGTATAACACATATATTCATCTGTATGTCAGTGTTTAGAAAGAAATAGATCTCGGATCATAGCCAATTATGTCATATGGTATACTGTATAGGAGTTATTGCAGCGACAACCAATATTCACGTCCCATATACTTTAACCATTTCAGTACCGGGCCAATTTGTGTTCCAGGACCAGACACATTTTCGGGTTTTTTTGTATGTGCGGTTTTGAGGGCTGTAACATTTTTCTCGTATGTCTCATTAATTTTTATTAATTTTTGCGTCTTTTTTCGGGGACACATAGGGCTTTATTTTTATGTTGTTTTTATTTTTGAATGTGTTTTAATTTTTTTATATCCAGGAAAATATAAACATAATAGGAGGGAAATTGTGTCTGGTTTTCACTTTATTTATTTATTTATTTATTTATTTATTTATTTTTATTTAATAACACAAAGTGCTACTGAAAAACTTTATAAAACAGTTTTTCCTCTCCATTACGGTAATTTTAATTTTTTATGGTGTTATTGGGGGGGGGGGGGCTATAACCTTTAATAACAGCATTTTATTTTATTTTTTTAATTATTTTAATAATTATTTTTTTTAATTATATTATTTTTTTTTTTTTTACTTTTTTATTATATTTTATTTATTTTTATTTTTTTCAGATTGTGTCCCCATAAGGCGATAAGAGACCTTTGGGACATCTGATCACTTTTTTTTTTTTGTTAGGGAGGCTGATTCCCCCTATAACTGAGGCTGCTACATTTAGCCTCAGTTGCAGGAAGAATCCAGCCTCCTGCACACTGTTCTTTACACTTACAGAGCTGATCTGGGTCCTGTAAGACCCAGCAGCTCTTGTAAGACACTGAGCCCGGTGTATCAAATGACCGCCGGGTCAGAGGGCGGCTGCATCATGGCGGCGCCCATAGCCGTGTATACAGCACTCATTGAGGCGGTCCAGAAGTGGTTAAGAACCAGAAGTAATTGAAGGCTGCTAGGCCACCAAGAAAAATCTGCAACGTACAGTTCCACATACATTACCATGTGTAATTCATGATTTGGTGGCATAAAGGCCACTGGACACATATAGATGCTAGGGCTCAAGTGTGACAGTATCTTTGTTAACTTTCTAATTTTGTATGTAAAATCATCTACAGTAGTCTGTGAAGATAAACATGAATAAAGAGCAGTGTACTTCTAAGCTGAACAGTATACCATTCTGAGAAAGCAGCATAGTGAACACTATTCCCCAACATGGCATACAAATATTAAAAAATACAATTTGCCCAACTAAATACTGTAAGCAAACTTTACCCATCATTGTAAGTGTTGGGGATTAGCCCAGGTTAGAGTACTCCTAGACTGGGATACCCTATTTGTTTATGCTTTTGTTCATTTGTAATGTTATATATATCACAAGATATTGTGTCATGAAGTGATATATGTATCTATAGATGTAGCAGTGTTTAGTTTTAAAGCATACCTATAATTATAAAATAACCTTTTATAAATGAATGGTACTGTTCTAGATATGAATATGGGCTCTGTATTCTTCAAGTGCTTTTAGTTGGTGGTATCTTTTACAGGGGCTCTATGGGAATTTTACAAGCAATGAAAGCTTGCTCTGAAAGACACGTATACCAATAGTAAGATTCAGAAGCTTATATTGCATATAGATATATGATTGGAAGTGTTCTGTGTAAAAACCTTAACTAGGATGGTTTCCCTGCTTCCCAGTTGGCTCCCCCAGGTGACCGGAGGCAGCCACAATGTAGTCATGCCAGTGGGACTACCCGCTACTACTATCTGTGTGAGAGAAACCAGCACTACCGGTAGTCAACCCTTCTTCCTTCTTATTGTGAAGAATTATCTCACTACCACCATCTTATGCAGATATTTCCCTTAAAGTCACTGTGTGTTTCTCTTGGGGGTGTTCTGCTGTATTCTTTTTAATTTTTTACATATATAGCTGTCTGGACACTTTTTTTAATGATCTGTAACTAGGGCTTATTTTTGGAGTAGAGTTTATTTTCGGAGTAGGGCTTATATTTCAAGCATACTCCAAAAATCCTGAAGAATCATGTTAAGGCTTATTTTCGGGGTAGGTGTTATTTTCAAAGAAACACTGTATGTCTATAATTAGCCAAGGTTCGGGACAGTGTGCCCAGCCCAGGATATTATAGATTGGATTGTGTGTTTCTAACTTTGTTATTAAGGATCCGGTCAGGATAGGAAATTCTTCAGAGAGTTAGCTGCTTGGTGTTTGTACTGCCACTTTATTTAGATAGATTTTTTAATATTATCTATAGATATTTAAATAAAGTAACCAACTTCTTTACATACTTTGTAGTGCTGGGGATTTTTAACAACAATTATATATACAGATCTGTATCTCTCCCATAAATTGCAACCTTGAAAGACAGCACTTTGCACCTTTCCCCCACCCACTACAGGGTGGCTACACTTAGACACAGATGGGATAGTTAGCATATCCTTTGTGTTATTTTATCATGAAACAATGTTGCTTTTTGAAAAGTTGCTTAACTTGTGATACACATGTCTAACATGTTGAGTCAAGTGGACAGGCAAGGAAGGGCACATTTGTATTGCAAATAGTTAACAATTGTTGGTTATTAATGTTCCAGTTGTGGCATACTTCCTTGACTGAAGGATCGTGATGGCCCTTTGAGCTATACCTCTCTTTGGGGGATGTTTGTCCATGTATGTGGCTAATCAGAGTCTGTTATGTGATATTATTTGAAAGAGATGCTTGTCCTGTGTCCTGTTAAGCCATAGATCTGTTAGTGCACAATTCAGCTCATGTTTCCTGCTATGTAATGTTCCTGTGTTCTCTTTGATCTGTGTTATTTTGTAGTTATGCTAATCAATCCACTTCAGTTCCTGTTCCTGTTGTCTGCCTTCCCCCTGGTCAAACATGGCAGTGATTTTGTTACCTTACGAACAATAGATGCCAGAGGAAGAGGAGGAAGGCTACACTAAAGCCTATAAAGGCCTGGGTCTGGGAGACTTCTGGGTCACTCAGCAAGGAACCAACTTAGGGATAGCTGGGGTGTCCATTCTGCACAAGAAGATCTTGCAAACTTTTTCAAGAACCACAAAATCTAAAGTATCATTCTTTTTGTATTCCCTCTTATTTTTTATAGCTGTTTGTATTGTGTGCGCTGTGTTATCTCTCTATATATGTAGTAATGAACCATCTCGGTATTAAAGTGTTAAGGTTACTTTGTGTATGCTCTATGAACCTCTATTACCTTTTTGTGGTGTGTTTGAGACACCCTGTGAGTGAGGTCTCCACTGAGTCGGTAAATCAATGGCGGTGGCAGAATTTGCAGTGTGGGGGTGTGATTTATGCTCAATTTTCTGCCTGAGAGAAGGGTGAGTGCAAGATTGAGCGAGTGAATTGGCCCTGACAATCGCACCCGCATCACATGTTAGGACGGCCCATACGTAACAGGGATGGATTTAAGTGATAGATGGAAATGAAGGAATATATGTTAACACAAAAGCATTGTGCTGTGGCTTTCTCTGGGAGGAGCTGGAACTTAATAGTCTTATTGGACTAGATTTGGCACAAAAAGGTCCCATCATGAAATGAGGCCCACTTAGTGAACGGAAGAGTGAAGACATGCAGCTGAGTAGAGATGAGATCTGAATCAGACTGTGGCAATAGTGACTCCTGGGGTGCGAGAAAGGAAAAGAGGATAGCCAATCCTGGCAGTAGCTCTTGTGGCTTTGTTCATGTGCCCTGAGCATAACACCCTTACCGCCATACTTTTATTTAAAAGGAGTGGACATAAAAAGGATTTTGTGATCTGATTGAAAGCCCCACCCCAGCTATATATATTATGCCTTAGCCCTGTAATACAGGGCATACTAATGTAAAGTGAACAATGCAATCCACAATGGTAGAGTGAGGCTTTGAAGTCTGTATCCATTTTGTGAAAATATTCTATTTACATTACATGTACTGTACATTTGACCATAAATGCAATATTTACATCATTTGCTTTTACAGACTTTATACAGTTAGTAGTTACAACATCATAAATGTTACTCTTACCCTTCGCAGTGATAGCCTTTTCCAAAGCATTTACATCTTCTGCAGGATTAAACCTAGGACGAGGTTTCAAATCTGATCCTCCGTGCACTCCTTGGGCTTCCTTGGAGTATGCATAATATATACAAGGACATCATTTTTGTTAGAATAAATGTAAATTTTAGCAATAAAATATGCATTAACAAGAGCATGTCAAAAAGGAAAATAGAGTAGGTGTTTGTAAGGATAACCACCATATGCATCAGTGTACTATATTTGGGCATAAGAAAGATGTGAATTTGCAGTGAGTTTAATTTCATTTTTGTATTTATAGTTATGTTGTTTCCATCTTACATTGTAAAATGTAATTTTAGGACAGTAATTTTATTTTTAGGATAAATGTAATTTTAGGACAGTTGTATGGGCCTGGCATCAATAGATTCAAGGTTTTTTTTTTTTATATATATTTGCTGCTATTTGTGATTATTTTTATTTCTGATTTGCTGAATTACTCCTGAAGCACATTGAGGTAAACTATACCTCAACCTATATTATTATAATATTATAGTTTCCATAAAGTGATGTATATTTTTTAGAGATGAGCGAACAGTAAAATATTTGATATTCGTTATTCGTTTCGAATAGCCGCTCAATATTTGACTATTCTGCTGTACATCATGTCTTATACTCCTGTCACCTCCAGAGCTGTACTCACTATTCTGCTGTTACATCATGTCTTATACTCCAGTCACCTCTAGAGCTGCAGTCACTATTCTGCTGTTACATTATGTCTTATACTCCAGTCACCTCTAGAGCTGCAGTCACTATTCTGCTGTTACATTATGTCTTATACTCCAGTCACATCTAGCGCTGCAGTACACTATTCTGCTGTTACATCATGTCTTATACTCCAGTCACAGCCAGTTCTGCTACATCTGAGATGTAGCAGGGTTCAGCACACAGTCAGCTCTGCTGCATCTAAGGGTGTAGCAGAGCTCAGCGTGCGCTCAACGCTGCTACATCTCATATTTAGTAGGGTTCAGCACACACTCAGCTCTGCTGCATCTGAGGGTGTAGCAGAGCACAACGTGCGCTCAATGCTGCTACATCTGAGATCGGACCAGAATGGAGACTGCTGTGGCCCGATCTTAGACTCCACCTCCTCCGGCAGAACCAGCGTTGATTGACCGAATGCTGTACTCTGTATCAACGATGGTCAATGCATTCCTATGGGAAAAAGTCAGCTCGCGCATATTACAAGATGAGGGATCCTGACGAGATAGAGCCCCAAAGAGCTGTGTGAGTAACATTCCCACCTAAATAAAGGTAATCCCTAGCTAACCCTGCCTGTAAATCTATCCCTGTCTCACAGTCACATAGTTCACAGTCTCATATGAACCGGATATTAAATCCACTGTTCGTATAAATTGGAGGTCACCTGATTTAGCCAGCCAATTACTTTTTCCGATTTTTTTTCGATGTCTCCGTTGTCGTAGTTTCTGTCCCACCTGCCCTGCACTGTTATTGGTGCAAAAAAAGCACCAGGGAAGGTAGGAGGGGATACAAATTTTTAGTGCATTTGCCTCGTGGTATTCGATTGTAATACCTCGAACAGCCTGATATTCGATCGAATACCTATTCGATCGAACGGTGTTCGCTCATCTCTAATATTTTTATTTGGAAAATTAGTCTAAATAAATAATAGGAATTCTAAACATCTTTGATATTATTACTATTATACACATCGTAAAAATGCACTGTCATACTTACAGTATAGCTCTCTTGTGTTGTTTGTTGAGCTGCTTGTAGCATTTGTTGAACAATAGAATACTGTTGTTCCTCCATATTTCTAAAATAGGAATAAATAATGAATAAAAAAATAAAAATGCAATCTTTTTTTTTTTTTTTAATGTAGATTGTGACCCCAGATAGGGATCACAATGTTCATTTCTTTTCTTTCATTTAAGTATGTCTTTGTAGAATGGGCGGAAATCCACGCAAACACAGAGAGAACATACAAACTCCTTGCAGATGCTGCTCCTGGCGGGATTTGAACCCAGAACTCCAGCGCTGCAGTGCTAACCACTGAGCCACCGTGTTGCCCCAAAATGCAATCTTTTGAGACAAGAAATGGTTATGAATTTGCAGGAACAATAGCATGGATGAATGTAGATCCAGTATATTCCAGGGAAAAAGAAAAAAATAGCACAGTTAGCTCATTCAGCTTACATTTCCAAAAACAATTATGGGTCCATATTTATTAATAGTGACATATTTTAGATCAATAAAATGGAAAAGTGTACTTTGCAAGAATTGCACCTAATTTATTAAAAGATTTGTTTGATATGTTTGGTGCATTTGCAAATATCAGTTTGAATGTCTCCTTATTACTTTCCTGAGCAGACGTACACTGTAGCACTAACCTGCACCCGTGTTAACATTTGCCTTTGATAACTGAATCTAGAAGTACATTTAGGCTAAGGCACCATGTAACGAAATGCAACTTAAAAATGCTGCAGAGAAAAAAATGCAGCAAAAGCGTGTTGCTCTTAAATTTTTTATAGAATTTTTGCTGTATTTTCTCTGTTTTTTCTTCCCCTATTAATTCTATAGGGAAAACATCTACAGCTAAGCTTAATGTGCTATATTTTTCAGCCTCTTTAGAATCTTACACTAGGTTTACACTAGCGTTCTGGTTTCCATCCATTTAAAATGTGGTTACCCACCTGATTTCTGCCTTTTCTCTCCGTATATTTTAAGTGGAATGGAGGACAGAGTCTCCAAATGGACACACAACACTAGTGTGACCATAGTCTTAGCCTTACAGCTTTTCTAGACTGTTTTCTCTTTTTCACAAATGTTGTAAGTGTTTACATAAATTTAGCACAAGTTTCAGAAGTTTTGAATTTGTGCCATTTCTTGCAATATCATTAATCAGGCACTACCTACTTTTAGTTCTAAGGCTGAGACCCCTCATTACGAAAACGCAGCTTTTTTGTTACAGATTTTGTTGTGGTATTTTGATCTAAGGCCAGGAATGGATTGAGCAGAAGGTAGAAGTATAAGAACTTCCTAAATATTTACTATTCCTTTTGTAGCCATTATTGTCTTTGGTTCAAAAAACAATAGCAAAACCTGCAGCAAAAAAAAAGCTGCTTTTCCGCAACGTGTAGCCTAAGGCTAAGGCCCCACGAGACGACCCACAGCTATAAAGCGCTGCAGTAAAAAACACAGAGGAACGCATCACAGTTCTTCCCGCAGCGCTTTAAACAGAAAGTTCGCTGAGTTTTCCTCCTCAGACTTTCAGTTACAGTTATATTTACTGGGAAGCCACCGGCGTTTCCTTTGACATGCTGCAATTTCCAAAACCGTGACAGTTTCGGAAATCACAACGTGTCTTCACCACAGTTTTTACCGTAAGGTTGGCATGGGATTTGCAAGAATCACATCCACTTTGCAGTTCCTGTAAAACACCGCGATTTTTCCCACGGCGTTTCCGCCACGGCAAATTGCAGCGTTTCAGGCCTGTGGGCCCCAGACTAAAACAGTAAAAATTTGTAACATCCTGGCCTAAGAAAATAATTTGTCCATGACATCATGGCATGAATAGTTTATTGCATAAGAATGTGAAGGTAGCATACAATCCACTCAGAATATCCATGTATTATAATCTAGTGCCAGAGATGTTTACACAAATCAGCTAAAATGGAGGCTGTCACATATAAGCATGGAAAAAGCAAAGATGAAGTATCACATAACCTCAAGGGTCATTCAAATTTATCCATTATGTCTTGCAGGTATCCATCATGACCAGGACAGCCAATCATGAGGGACTTTAAGTCTGAGGTGACAAGTGCATTGTTATCATCAACAATGGGATGCCTGTTACATAGCCATGCTTTCAGATCTTCTCTATCAAAGCAAAATATGGGAATACGTCCTGCTTCAGGAAGGTAGTCATATCCAGGTTCACTTATAGTTATATTGTGCCCTTCATTCAGCAGACATCCTTGCCCTGAACTCACAAACTTCTCAGGCAGCAGACTGAACCAGTGGTAGGAACTGGCCTAGTGTGCTGAGGTTGCCCAGCCTCCAGTGCAATATCTGCCTGTATTCAGTGAGGCAGGTGGCATCATAACAAAGCTGATGAAATTAGATAACAAGGATCAGTCAAGGCGTTTATCCAAGAGGATTTTCACACACCTCCATCTGATGCTCTAGATTAGATCTGCTTCTGCTGATAGTGGTTGAGAACTGGCTATCACTGGCACATTGAAGACACTGCTACTGCCTGACTGTCCTTCATGTTCTATGCTGTCCTGCCACTGCTGCCATTAAAGGGACTGTCCAGGAAGTACATTTTTTTTCCCTGGATGCTGTGGAAGTTTAAATAAGTGTAACTGATGTACCAGTTACTTTCCTTAAAGGGGCTCTATCAGAAAAATTATGCTGATAGAGCCCCACATATGCGTGAATAGCCTTTAAAAAGGCTATTCAGGCACTGCTAAAGTTATATTAAAGTACTCCCCCATTTTAAAATAAAACTCTAAAAAAGAATATGTTACTCTTATCTATCGTGCACGGTGGGCGGGCATTCAAGGTCCGACGTCATCTTCAGCCACGCCTCCTCTTCCAGCAATGTCCTCTTGTCCCATCTTCCTCTGGCGCTCGCGAATTGCCATTGATAAAAAATGGCGCGGGTGCATGCGCAGTAGCATGCCGCTACTACTACTGCTACTACGCATGCACCCTAGCCATTTTTTATCAATGGCAGTTTGCGAGCGCCGGAGGAAAACGGGACAAGAGGACATGGCTGGAAGAGGAGGCGTGGCTGAAGATGACGTCGGATCCTGAATGCCCACCCACAATAGATAAGAGTAACATATTCTTTTTTATGGTTTTATTTTGAAAACAGTGGGGTAGTTTAATATAACTTTAGCGGTGCCTGAATAGCCTTTTTAAAGGCTATTCACGCATATGTGGGGCTCTATCAGCATGATTTTGTTGATAGAGCTCCTTTAAGCCACTGAGGCTGCTGACTGGCCTCAGCGGTCATGTGACTGGATGAAGGTCTTCTGTCAGAACAAGCCTCTGGGCACTGCTGGACCAGACAGCGACTGGGGATACTGGAACATTAAGGACAACCTCTTTAATGCTACTTTGCACCACATCGCCAGACAAGTACAAATAAGACAAAAAAAATTTAAAAAAACATTGCTTCTTTACTTTTCGTGCTACATGTATTCTCCATAATGGGATCATTTTTAGACAACTTTTGTAAATAAATAGATATATAAATAAACAAATAGAGAATGAGATAATATTTGGACTATTTTTCAATTTAAAAAAATGTCTCACTGGCTTGAATCCATATATCCATATTCATATCTGTTGCTGTCAATCACCTACAAGCCTACAATCACGCAAGATATAAGATAAGATATAAGATATAAAAAAAGCCCTTTTTTTTTATTTTTAACGGCTGGCCCAGGGCTGCATTAGGATCTAATCAGGTTAATGGAGGCTATTCATGTGACGGGATTTTTACAGTTAGGTTCAATTTTTTTTAAGGTTATGTTCAATTTTTGTCCATATTCCCGGCTTCTTCAATACACTAAAATGTATGAGGAAATAAAATACTAATTGTATAAATGATCTGGTTTACAGATCTACAAGCCTGAGTTATGTGCAGTAGAGCTATATCCCTGTTATACAATAAAAGGCAGATGTCAGAAACTTAAATGCACTTAATTTGTTTGTTCTGTACCCGAAACCAAGACACACCCTCTGGTTAGATCTTAGCATCCTTCTTAACTTGCTGTGAAGTAACTTCATTCAATAGATTACTGAGGAGTCATCAGGAGTTTTTATTGCCACCCATATGGGCTAATCTAGTCAGTTAAAGAAAATATTCCTCTAACCGGTTTCTGTGTAACAAAAGCTTTCTTTGAAGTCCTGTAGGCTTCCTTATATGTAAAGTATGATGCAAAATATTGTACGAGTAATCTCATCCACTTATTCCCACTGACTGTAACTTTAAATTCACTTCATTTCTCACTTTTTCCATTTTATTTTCCCTTAGGTAGATGGAGGAATGGGCGAAAACAGCAATTTTGCCACTATTTGTTGCATTATAAAATGTGTGCTATTTATTAAGTAACATAATGTAAGGTTTTCCACAACAATCCATCAGCAGATGGCAATTGTGTTGCAGGGGCTGATGTGGGAGACAGTAACAGAAACAGAAGCAGTGCTATTCCCTGTCAAATAAGGGATTAGTATCAACTGTGTCAACATCTCACCTTGCTCACTATCCACCTCTGTGTTCCTACTTGCAGCTGTAAGTGAGTGAGGTGCGGTTCACACTTGCGCCCGGTGTCCAGTTTGTGCATTTGGGCGGTCAGTTTTAAAACCCATTCACTTGAATGGGTTTGTAAAGGTGCCAGCCTGTGTGCGTCTTCTGCTTGTCCGTGGGGAAACTTTTTTTTTTTACCTGCACACAAAGTCGAACATGAAGGACTTTGTAAAAAAGAAAATGATTTCACCGCAGAGAGGCAGAAGGCACACAGACTGTCACCTTTACAAACCCATGCAAGTGAATGGGTTTTAAAACTGACCACTGGGTTTCCGTCCTCTGTCCAGTTTCGCCGGGGCAGAAGACAGAAACTTGGCGGAATGCACAAACTGGAGAACGAGCGCAAGTGTGAAAGCCCTCTGAGGTGAAAAGGGAGGAGCCCTAACAATGGAAAAGCTGCTCTGCAGTTCAACATCCAAATAAAAAGCGGCCTGTCCTTTACGCTACAGCCGCACATGGTGTAAAACTGTGGCATTTTCAGTCACTATAGAGTGTATGGGATTCTAGCGAATTCCATCCCCACAATACGGGAAAATACATGCTGCAAGCATGGTGTGATTTTCAAAAGTGTTGCGATTCTGGAAATCGCAGCATGTGAATTATACTTATGGCGGTTTTCCTATTGGTATAATGTAAGAAGACTTTCTTTGAAAAACACTGTGAGAAAAACAACAATGCGTTGCTTCCACGTCTGTTCCTACAGCGTTTTTTTTTTTGCTGCGGGACACTACATAGAGCCATAGCCTTAGGCTATGAAAAGACATTACAGTAACGTGAAGTAGTTAAGATAAATATTAATTTACAGTTTACTCTATCTAAAGAAAAAAATATCCAAAGATTCATGTTATGGTCCTATCCCCAATAAAATCCAAAAAAAGACAGCACCTCACAGGTTGCAGAAACGGAAAAAGAGAATTGCAGTGTGTCAATTATACGTACAGAACCGCTGGCATTTTCCGTATAGGTATAACAGAGTCAGAAGGTTCACAGAGGAAAACTCTGCAGAATTTTTATGAAAAACGCTGCGAAAGAAAATTGATGCCTTTCTAATACGGTCTATTCTGAAGGGTTTTTGCATGCAGCTTGCTATGTGGGGCTTTAACCTTACTGCTTATGAATCCTATATTAACAACCGATAAACACATAATAAAGAAGTGGATGTTGAAATAAGTCTGTTCTGAGTAATTGTGCATCCACTTGTGTGCGACCAGTTGTGCAAGACAGTGAGTTAAATGTCTGAAATGGAAAAATTAAGGTAATCTATAGGAAATAGATGAATTAAGCATACCTTTTTATTACACTTGGCTTCTGTCTTATTCTCTAGGTGTCAGCTGGACAAATGTTATGGCATTATGTGAAGATCACTGTTTTTATAAGTTTTATGGGCCACACCTAAGATTAAAAAAAAAAAGCTTTAGCAATTACGCATGGCAAGAAACATGTTCCAGCAGAAGAGTGCTTAAAATTCTTGTTGTTTGAACACTGGCAGAGAGTCAATTACAGTGGATCTTATCTGTATGTGTATATATATATATATATATATATATATATATATATATATATATATATCCTATTAATATTATAAATGTGAAAGTTTGTGAGTTAGGATGTTTGTGGGTTTGTGTGTTCGGATGTTTGTTAGTCAATCACGAAAAACCCGCTCTACCGATTTGGCTGAAATTTTCCACAAACATAGTCACTACACTGCATTGCGCAATAGGTTACTTTTCGTCACAATAGCGCACATACGTTTGTACCAGGACCCCCACAAAACCCAAACTCACACCACCATCTCTGCAATCTCACACACTTTGGACCATAGCAAGCCACAAAATTCCTATTACCCTCTTCAGCCTCGCCCCTAACCCCACACAATCTCATATACATATACTTTACCACTTTGCCCCTCACCTTAACGATACTCCAGAAGGCTCTCTTTAACGCAGCCATGTTTGCCAACCCCCACCGCTCTGACAATCCGCGACACCGCCCACCCATGTCAATACCCCTAGGAGGTCTAATAAATGCAAAAAAAAAGTTAAAAAAAAAGTAAAAAAAATATAAAAACAAATAAAAAGGATTAAAAATTCAAATCACCCCCCTTTCCCTAGAACACATATAAAAGTAGTTAAAAACTGTGAAACACATACATGTTAGGTATCCCCACGTCCAAAATCGCCCGCTCTACAAAGCTATACAAATATTTTTCCTGTTCGCTAAACGCCGTAGCTAGAAAAATGGTCAAAAGTGCCAAACCGCCGTTTTTTCACTGTTTTGATTCAGATAAAAATTTGAATAAAAAGTGATCAAAGCAATAACATTTCCCAAAAATGGTAGAACTAAAAAGTACACCCGACCCCGCAAAAAAAGACACCCTATACATCCCCGTACACGCACGTATAAAAAAGTTACGGCTGTCAGAATATGGCGACTTTTCAAAAAAAAAAAAATTTTAACACAGTTTCGGATTTTTTTAAGGGGTCAAAATGTAAATAAAACTATATAAATTTGGTATCCCCGGAATCGTAACGAAACACAGAATACAGGGGACATGTCATTTTGGTTGCACAGTGAACGCCATAAAACCAAAGCCCGTAAGAAAGTCGCAGAAATGCATTTTTTCTTCACATCCACCCCATTCTGAATTTTTTCCCTGCTTCCCAGTACATTATATAGAATAAATAATGGTGCCATCATGAAGAAAAATTTGCCCCAGGAAAAATTAAGACCTCATATGGCTCTGGGAGCGGAGAAATAAAAAAGTTATGGGGTTTAGAAGGAGGGGAGTCAAAAACGAAAATCAAAAAATGCCATCGGCGGGAAATGGTTAACTTCAAATACTTCTGTCCCAAAGTCACTATGTAAAGTTTCTCACAACACCATATAACGGCTCTAATACAAATTAACTTCAACACAAAAGTCTCACGTATTCTCTGAATTACAGCAAAAACAAGATACAAACTTACATTTCATATCCCATACCTTATACACACTACAAAAACCTTACCCACACCTATATATACACACTTTTACAATCACCGCAGACGAAGTCGCGGGTACCAGCTAGTATATATATATATATATATATATATATATATATATATATATATATATATATCAATTCAATTCTCAATGCCTCAATTCTAGAAATTCTGCAGGGAGGTTGTTCCAAACATCTTGGACAACTAAGTTCAGATCAATATCTAATGGTTTGTCTATCTACATATCAACAAAGGAAGGTCCATCAACGTATAGCAATAAAGATGGATCTTATATTATTAGGCTAATCAGCATCATGTATTGGCCCACGCATGGGGGGAGGCACCAACCAAACAATATGCTAAATACAAAAAACTATCAATATACATTTTCCAATAGCCAATAATTATCAAACTTACAATTCTATTCAAATACAAAGTAATATGTGTAAGTGCAAAACCAATCACACAAAACTACATACAATATCATAAATTAGCCATAAAAGCTAAATGAATAAATACATTACTCATAAAATATCCTCATGAAGTAGCCTCCTCCACTCAGTAGATCACCCAGGTCACAGCATCTAGGAAATGAGAGTGTGCATGTGTCTAGCTCAGTGGCGTAACTAGGAATGGCGGGGCCCCGTGGCCAACTTTTGACATCCCCCCCCCTCCTGACCGACACCAAAGACCTAGACCGACCCCCGCCGCATTCCTGCGTGCTCTATTATGCCCCATAGTTGCCCCTGCACACAGTATTATCCACCATAATGAACACCCATGAACAATTATTATACTCTGGGGTCTTTTCAGACCCCAGAGTGTAATAATTAGAGACCCTGAAGGTAACCGCTTTTTAATGCGTATAGGTTTCTTTTTGGGGAGTGTCCAAGCAGACTCCACGAACGAAAACCTGAACGCAGATGTGAACCGGGCCTAAGTATCAAAGTATAAAATACAATTCTAGTATGTATAATGGTAGACATGTATATAAGCAAATACAGATAGATAGATAGATAGATAGATAGATAGATAGATAGATAGATAGGAGACAGATAGATAGATAGATAGATAGATAGATAGGAGATAGATAGATAGATAGATAGATAGATAGATAGATAGATAGGAGATAGATAGATAGATAGATAGATAGATAGATAGATACAATAGATAATAGATAGATAGATAGATAGATAGATAGATAGATAGGAGATAGATAGATAGGAGATAGATAGATAGATAGATAGATAGATAGATAGAAGATAGATAGATAGATAGATAGATAGATAGATAGGAGACAGATAGATAGATAGATAGATAGATAGATAGATAGAAGATAGATAGATAGATAGATAGATAGATAGATAGAGACAATAGATAATAGATAGATAGATAGATAGATAGATAGATAGATAGATAGATAGGAGATAGATAGATAGATAGATAGATAGATAGATAGGAGATAGATAGATAGATAGATAGATAGATAGATAGATAGGAGATAGATAGATAGATAGATATGAAATAAATAGATAGATAGATAGATAGATAGATAGATAGGAGATAGATAGATAGATAGATGATAGGTAGGTAGATAGATAGATAGATAGATAGATGATAGATAGATAGATAGATAGATAGATAGATAGATGATAGATAGATAGATAGATAGATAGATAGATAGATAGATAGATAGATAGGAGATAGATAGATAGATAGATAGATAGATAGAAGATAGATAGATAGATAGATAGATAGATAGATAGACATGAGATAGATAGATAGATAGATAGATAGATAGATAGATAGAAGATAGATAGATAGATAGATAGATAGATAGATGATAGATAGATAGATAGATAGATAGATAGATAGATAGATGATAGATAGATAGATAGATAGATAGATAGGAGATAGATAGATAGATAGATAGATAGAAGATAGATAGATAGATAGATAGATAGATAGACATGAGATAGATAGATAGATAGATAGATAGAAGATAGATAGATAGATAGATAGATAGATAGATAGATAGATAGATAGGAGATAGATAGATAGATAGATAGATAGATAGAAGATAGATAGATAGATAGATAGATAGATAGATAGGAGATAGATAGATAGATAGATAGAAGATAGATAGATAGATAGATAGATAGATAGATAGATAGATAGGTAGATAGACTTACACATATACACATCTATTCACACACGTACATTCATATACAACATATACACACACTCCTATCTACACATAAACAGGACTCACACAGTATATAAAACACATAATGTTAACACATATACACATATATATATATATTTTACCCAAAAATATACTTACAGTCCTATGAAAAAGTTTGGGCACCCCTATTAATCTTAATCATTTTTAGTTCTAAATATTTTGGTGTTTGCAACAGCCATTTCAGTTTGATATATCTAATAACTGATGGACACAGTAATATTTCAGGATTGAAATGAGGTTTATTGTACTAACAGAAAATGCGCAATATGCATTAAACCAAAATTTGACCGGTGCAAAAATATGGGCACCTCAACAGAAAAGTGACATTAATACTTAGTAGATCCTCCTTTTGCAAAGATAACAGCCTCTAGTCGCTTCCTGTAGCTTTTAATCAGTTCCTGGATCCTGGATGAAGGTATTTTGGACCATTTCTTTCTACAAAACAATTCAAGTTCAGTTAAGTTAGATGGTCGCCGAACATGGACAGCCCGCTCTCAAATGATCTGAAAACAAAGATTGTTCAACATAGTTGTTCAGGGGAAGGATACAAAAAGTTGTCTCAGAGATTTAACCTGTCAGTTTCCACTGTGAGGAACATAGTAAGGAAATGGAAGACCACAGGGACAGTTCTTGTTAAGCCCAGAAGTGGCAGGCCAAGAAAAATATCAGAAAGGCAGAGAAGAAGAATGGTGAGAACAGTCAAGGACAATCCACAGACCACCTCCAAAGAGCTGCAGCATCATCTTGCTGCAGATGGTGTCACTGTGCATCAGTCAGCAATACAGCGCACTTTGCACAAGGAGAAGCTGTATGGGAGAGTGATGAGAAAGAAGCCGTTTCTGCACGTACGCCACAAATAGAGTTGCCTGAGGTATGCAAAAGCACATTTGGAGAAGCCAACTTCATTTTGGAAACAAAGATTGAGTTGTTTGGTTATAAAAAAAAGGCGTTATGCATGGCGTCCAAAAAGAAACAGCATTCCTAGAAAAACACTTGCTACCCACTGTAAAATTTGGTGGAGGTTCCATCATGCTTTGGGGCTGTGTGGCCAATGCCGGCACCGGGAATCTTGTTAAAGTTAAGGGTCGCATGGATTCCACTCAGTATCATCAGATTCTTGAGAATAATGTTCAAGAATCAGTGACGAAGTTGAAGTTACGCCGGGGATGGATATTTCAGCAAGACAATGATCCAAAACACCGCTCCAAATCAACTCAGGCATTCATGCAGAGGAACAATTACAATGTTCTGGAATGGCCATCCCAGTCTCCAGACCTGAATATCATTGAACATCTGTGGGATGATTTGAAGCGGGCTGTCCATGCTCGGCGACCATCTAACTTAACTGAACTTGAATTGTTTGTCCAAAATACCTTTATCCAGGATCCAGGAACTGATTAAAAGCTACAGGAAGCGACTAGAGGCTGTTATCTTTGCAAAAGGAGGATCTACTAAATATTAATGTCACTTTTCTGTTGAGGTGCCCATACTTTTGCATCGGTCAAATTTTGGTTTAATGCATATTGCACATTTTCTGTTAGTACAATAAACCTCATTTCAATCCTGAAATATTACTGTGTCCATCAGTTATTAGATATATCAAACTGAAATGGCTGTTGCAAATACCAAAATATTTAGAACTAAAAATGATTAAGATTAATAGGGGTGCCCAAACTTTTTCATAGGACTGTACATTTGGCTGAATGGCTGGGCACCCAGGACATGGAGGAAACTTCTGTGCAGCTCTGTCTGGCAGTGAAGAGAGAAATTACATTGCAGAGGACATCTCCCCTCACACTCCGATGCAGAGGGGGGAGGGGTGGCACAGGAAGCTGCTCAGTACAGGGAAACTTTACAAGAAGCGATTGGTAGCCCCTGCATCTGCAGATGATTTCTCCCCTGCCGATCTTCTCCTTATGGTAGGGAAAGTATGGGGCCCCTGAGGGTGTGGGGAGCCTGAGCAATAGCCCAGTTTTCCTCCTCATAACACTGGCCCTGGGGCCCATTACCGGCTAGAGTTACTCCAGCCGGTAACGGCCTATTAAGGAAAAAAAACTGGCAGGGGTAGCGGCTGTGACCGGGACCCTAATGTCCTGGGCCCTGTGGCAGCCGCTAATCCTGCTACCCCGGTAGTTACGCCACTAGTATTGACTGGATAAATCACTAAATAAAAACACAATCGACAATGTGATTTTTATATCCTGGATATACTGCAACATATAAAAATCAAATTCTCAACTGTGTTTTTCTTTTACCAGAGATACAGCTATTTGAAGTATTTTCCACCTTTCCCCAAAGACAAGTACTATACCGGCAATACAAGATGAATATGGGACAGCGACGCATAGTTAGAGCCTTGGTGGGGAGAACTTTAAAGTCTGTTTTCTAAACTTTTGATTTCTGGCAGTATTTGTGTCATTAAATAATACAGTAATATTCTTTCTTAACCAATTTAGGTTCATTCTGCAAAATCTTGAATTTTTTCACGTTTTCCCTGGCATCTCTATTGAGAACTGTCCCTTCTTCTCATTGTGTATACAGTAGGGGGCTGTGTGACGTGAAGAGTAAATGACTGTAGGGGAGGGTCACTTCAAATGGCTATATCTCAGGCATTATAAAAAATAGAAAATTGCTTTTGGTGTCATATGAAGATTCTCATATTCCATATGATCCTAAGGATTCAGTTATACTTGTATGTTTTACAGGATGAATAATTGTAAGATTTACTGGTTGAAGTGGCTACAAATACATATCCCAATCCCAACTGTGTTTTCAACTAATGATATATCTGTCTTTCATTTGACCCCAAATGCAAGGTTCTACATTTTATAATGCCTGAAATATAGCCATTTGTACAAATAGGTACAGAGTAAGGTACAGCTCTCAATATAAAAGCAAGGGAAGGAGTGAAAAACTGCAGGAGCCAACATTCATTAATAAAGTATATTACAAAATGTATTACTGATACAAATGCTGCCAGAATATCAAAAGATTTTGAAAAAGCAGCCTTTCCGCTGTAGAATTTTCTGCAATGTGCAGATGGGATTAGACGGAAATATTGCGCTTCCACAACATGGTGCTTCAGTCTTACACTTTAATTTCTGAACTGGTCATTGAGGTTGCATCACTAATGTAACAGATATAGTCCCAAGCTCGGACACAATAATAATTCCTAATGGTGCAGTAGAAGGTGAACTCAGATGTCTTTGGAGCCAACAATTTACCAAAAGATCCTTTCCTTATGAGTATACTAGCAGTACCCGCGACTTCGTCCGTGGAACCCTGACCCCCTGCGCGACCCACCTGTAGCGCCGCGCAGGCTTCTTCCTTTGCCTTGTGTCCACAGCGGCTCCCTTTTCCTCATCTCTGACCTGGTGCCTGCCAACCCCCTTTTTTCCTACCAACTCCCTCATATGCTCGCTTCTTTCTCCTACCCCGTACCCCTTTTCCCCCCTAGCCCTAGGGCAATAGGGAGTCTGTGGCTTGCTATGCTAAAAAGTGTGTGGGATTGCAGAGCTGGTGGTATGAGTTGTGGTTTTGTGGGGGTCCTGGCAAAAACGTATGTCTGCGATTGTGAAGAAAAGTAGCCTATCGTTCAATCCTGCCTAGGAGCTATGAGGAACAAACATCCAAACATCCAAACATCCAAACACACAAACATCCAAACACACATACTTTCACATTTTTAATATTAGTAGGATTTACAAATTACCTATGTAATTCATCATATTGATAATGTGTACTGTTTATGAAATAATAACACCAAAGGTTACAGTGTAAATAGAAGTAGATAATATAGCACAATGGTGATGTATAGTAATATAGTGAGTAATATATCTAATATACAGTAGATAGTAATATAGTGATAGTTTGTAAGTCTGAAAAAACCATATACCGGTACCTATCCATCCAATTTCCTGCAATGTTGGTCCAGATGAAGGCAAACGCCCCTTGAAGTAGAAGCTAATCCTCCTCTTCAGACTAAGGTCCCATGTAGTTAGCAGCATTCAAAAAGCGCTGCAGGAAAAACCTGTGTTGGAAACACATTGCAGCTTTTCCTACAACGCTTTTCACAGAAAGTCTGCAGAGTTTTCTTCTACGGACTTTCTTCTTCTATTATACCTATACAGAAAATGTCAGTGTTTCCTTAGGGAGGATTGACATCCTGCTTTTTTTGAAATCGCAGCATTTCTGCTGCAGATTTTTTTTCTGCAGTATGTGGACGGGATTAGCCAAAATCCCATCCACGTTACAGGTACTGTAAAATGCCACAGTTTTTGGCCACGGCGTTTACACTATGTGGGGCCCCAGCCTCACAGGTGATATTTCCTGTCAACAGCCCATATCCAGAAATCTATAAACTATAAGTTGTAACAATGGTACATTCAATAAATGCATTCAGGTTGTTTTTAAAACAAATGTTCACCATAACTACCTGTTCTGTAAAGATAGAATATGGGATATAGAATCAACATTAGGCCCCTTGCACACGACTGTGTACTGGTTCAATGTGCTAACCAGGTTTTTACTGGATAGCACACTGACCCATTAATTTCTATTGGACCATGCACTCTATTGGAACTTGCAGGCCAACAGTCTGGGCTGCAAGACTCAGGACAGGTCCTATTCATGTCTAGTTTTGAATGAAAGGGGCCGCAGAAGCAAAGTCAGTGCACGGGCGGCACATAGATGACATCACAAATGGCCCGCCCAATGGCACACGGCAGTGTGAAAGGGGCCTTTAACTGAGGTTCCTAGAGCCTTCCATATGAAATTATTTTGGGGTTCCCACTATCCAACAATCCCTAAAAAATAGACTATAGTACTCTTCAATTGTGGGTCTTCTCCTTGGACAATTATTATGTTAGGGCCTGGACCTTCAGGAGAATTCTTTGGTAGTCTGGTGGGCCAGTCCAACACTACCTTAAATCACTTCCCCTGAAGAACTTGAAGTTTCAGTCTGATAGTGTTATTAGAACATAGGAATTCTATAAGTTGGTTAAATGTTAGGACTTTTGGTTAATTGCAAGTTCACATAAATGGAGTTCAGCAATAGGTGGAGCTCGGCATTAAATAACATTTAATAACATTTAATAACATTTACAAATTATTTTTTCGAATAATGAAGGCATTCTTAAGACTCTGTCTTCTAACTTCTATTAACCAGTAGAAATGACCATTTTAAAGCTAGATTAATTCAATAATTTTTCTTATAAAAATTATATGACATTGCAAAACCAGTATTAATAAATACAATACAATAGATTGTATTGTTGAAGTTTGAGATGACTCAAATTTCAGTCACTGGGAAACAGGTGTGGTCCAAAAATGAATGAATGTATCATTGTGTAATGTTTTGCTATGACTCACAGTCAGTGAAGAACTGGAAGAAATATTATTTGGACTAAGGATGAGTGAACCAGCTCATAACAAGTCTATTTTGTTATGAATTTTCAAAAATTTAGGTTCAGGCCAACCTGAAGTTTTTGGAATTCACTATTCACAAACCACTATTATACCCTGGGGTCCCTTCAGATTCCGGAGTATCATAAGTGGAGACCCAGGAATGGTGAGTAAACATAACACACCACTGAGCACCACAATGGAGCCCTGGAGAGGTGAGGGAGACTATGTATACTTATTAGAGAATAGAGAAACACCGAGCACACTTATAGTGTAGATGGTCTATTATAAATATATAGATGAATTATCTGGTGTTTATGAAAAGAACTCAGGACCTGGTGGCCTCTCACACTTCCTTTTATTTACATTTGCATATTTAGCTATACGACTCTTGATAATTATAGGTCGTACCACCGTTTTTTCTTAGCCCGTACTGTTGGTTTCTCTGGTGCGGGCGGAGTGCCCATGCTTTTGTGGTGATAGAATATTCCGCCGAAAAAATTTGCACAGAGGCTCGTAACATCTAGCTAATGAGCATGCGTTCCAGCTTGGACCGCATCTTTTTCCTCCGGAAGTGGCACATGGAGCGGTACGGTTAAATAGGCCGAGTAGTGCTCCGGATAGAGTTTATTTCTTCCTAGCTTGAGTGAAGCTCGATTAGTGAAGGTAAGACAATATTATTGCTGGAATCTTGTTCTAATGAAATATAATAATAGTCACTGAACATATGGGATGTTAAGGATCTATAGTTATCTCGTGTATGAATAATATGATCAATATATAATAGTTTGTCTATGACTAATGATGTGTAATACATCACCTGAGTTTAATTCAGAATTCATATAATATACCTTGGATTTGTCTATAGGTTCTGGGTTTATAGGTAAATGATTTTCTTGCCTAATAACGTTGTGGTCTGTTGTTTTTTTCTTTGACAAGCTAATCTGTTTTTTAAATTATGTCTTTGTATATTCATGTTTTTTATACATATACTATATTTATTGTTTTTAACTAGTTACGCACTTGATAAAGGGTTCTGACCCGAAACGCGGCAACTGTTTTTGCGTTGTGCAATCTTCTTTTTGAATAAATTCCTTTGGACCTGAGAGCGCCGTCCTTTTGTTCTTTCATTTATGTATACTTATTGACCTTTCCTGAACCTAGGGTATGGAGAGACCGCAGAGTTTAATGTCAGCATTTCTGGTACTGACTGAGCATGTTAGGCCTGAAAATAAACACACCACAAATATTTGGCAAAACAAATCTGGTGAGGTTTTCACATCTCTAGTTAGGACACAGTCAGATGGCTGTGTTCACCTCAAGAAATACAGTCCATATGTGGCCAATTCGACTACATCTCATCTGAACTACAGTGAACCTAGACTGGCACAGTGATTCTGTTCCATACACGAACTTTGCTTCAAGTATAGGACAGTAGAACAATAGTAGTTCTGGAACTTACAGCATCATAAATCACTCTGATATTTAAGTTCAGATCAGATGAATTGTAGTCACTTGGGGAAATTTGGCCAGAACATAACCGTCTTAACTTACAGCACCATAGATCTCTGTGCTAATTTATGTCATTAGTCCATTGACTAGGGTAGGATTTCTGGGTGTAATAAGGATCACATAATGTGGATGAAATAGGTAGGGTTCACACTACCATTGAATTCCGTACAGAATGTGTCCGTTTAAAAAAAAAAAAAAATCTGACCTATCCTATGACAATCAGTTACTGTCCGTTAGAAGTCTGTTGCCCATAGACTTCAATGTTAAAAAAATAACGAACACTTGATGTCTGTTTTTTCAAACGGACAGAAAAGTCCTGCATGTCGGATTTTTTTTTTGCTTGAAAAAATGGACATGGGTGTAAAAGGACACAAATGGACATATACGGACACAAGATAAAATCCCATTGAAATGAATGGAAATTTCAGATGGACCAGCTAGTGTCCATTGCTAAAATCTTGTATGGACACAATCCAACAGTAGTGTGAACGCCCCTTACAGGACAAGGGAAAGTTGGATATAATTGTAACATCTCTGCCTGTTCGGGTCTCTGCGCCACCCTCACATGCTTGTATACAGTTTGAATCTTGGCTTAGTTTTTCATTGCACTGTGTGAATACTGCTTTAGTACCTATTTTTGTAATTGAATTTCCACCACACCCATCTCCTGCACCTTGTTTCCCTATGTTCATCAAATTCTAGCCTTGTCTGTGTGATTGACTGTGACTCTGTCCTTAGACTTTGTCCCTGATAAGCTCCTCTTTCTGCTTCTATTGTATTACTTATCTCTGACCCTTGGCTTTCCTTGTGACTATTCTCTTGGATTACAATTTTGTTCTGCATTTCTTGGCTGTTACTGGACCCTTGGCTAGCTGACCTCCCTTTGTTGTTTGTCTTGTCTGCATTTTGTGTTGTCACTTATATATAGGAAGGGCTTGTCGACCAGTTGTGCTCTTCTGTCTAGGGCAGTGAGGCAGAAAATAGGGGCAGTGGTGGGTTCAGCGTACTGCTCACTGTGCTGTTGTGCCCCTTCCCCCAGGGTTCACCAGCAGCTACTGGGGAATTGTTCTTATTGCAATTCCCTTACAATAGTATTCTGATATTACTGTGCTCCATCAACAAGAGTGATTCAGACCTTTGTTTTCTAATATACAATCCTAGTAATTGTTCCTGTAAATGTAAATAAATAATTCGGAAAAGCTATAATCTTATAATAACTAATACATAAAAACCCTGTCATGTTCTAATTGCTTGGGGGGGGGGTTGTTTTTTTTCTTTAAAGATAATTTAAAAATGTAATTCTAATCCTGGTGCAATACCATTTACTGAGCGTTGTAGGATTATGGGTGAAACTAAGAAACAATAAAACAAGCACCTAAAGCAGCTCTTAATATCAACCATCTATTACTTGTTCTGCAAATATTTCTGCATTATCTGTATTCAGATCTGTATCTTGGTGTTAAGTGGCCTATTGGCCATATGAACATGAAATCTGTACTTGGCACTGGCTTCTAAGTATTAAAAAATATTTAGGATCAAGTTATTCTAAATAATTTCTTGCACTTACTAAAAGTATATATACAATGCTGCAGTTTGGGATTGTGAGGTGTCTAAATGTGGTATTATGGATATATGTCTGTTCATCATATACAGTGTTGGCCAAAAGTATTGGCACCCCTGCAATTCTGTCAGATAATACTCATGTTCTTCCAGAAAATGATTGCAAGCACAAACTCTTTGGTATTAATATCTTCATTTATTTTACTTGCAATGAAAAAACACAAAAGAGAATGAAAAAAAAGTCAAATCATTGATCATTTTACACAAAACTCCAAAAATGGGCCGGACAAAAGTATTGGCCCCCTCAGCCTAATACTTGGTAGCACAACCTTTAGACAAGATAACTGCGAACAACCACTTCCGGTAACCATCAATGAGTTTCTTACAATGCTCTGCTGGAATTTTAGACCATTCTTCTTTGGCAAACTGCTCCAGGTCCCTGAGATGTGAAGGGTGCCTTCTCCAAACTGCCATTTTCAGATCTCTCCACAGGTGTTCTATGGGATTCAGGTCTGGACTCATTGCTGGCCACTTTAGAAGTCTCCAGTGCTTTCTCTCAGACATTTCAACAAGTGTGATTTTACACTACAAAATAAGCTAGCGTTTACTCAGTGTGAATGCACCCATAAAACGATAAAAATTCAGTGCTATGGAGAAACTTGTATAAAACTTAGTTTTTAATAGTCCATCTTAGAAAAAACACCAAATATGGTGTGATCCAACAAACTAATAGGGAACACAAGCAAAAAAAGTTTTTCAGCTCACCCTGGTATGGAGTCTGTTGAAATTTCCAATCAATCCGATGTGCACGGAAGCCGGTGGACTTGTCCAGCTGGAACAACTTGTAATCACAGAGAAGGAAATCCAGCACAAATCGGTTGATGAATAAAGAATAACTGTTTATTCAAAAATCATTAAAAACTTCTCCATACAGGAACCATCTGTCCAACTTGGATGAGTGCATAGATGTAACTGCTACGCGTTTCGGGACCGTAGATGTCCCTTCCTCATGGCATCCTCAATCATTTTTTAATGATTTTTGAATAAACAGTTATTTTTTATTCATCAACCGATTTGTGCTGGATTTCCTTCTCTGTGATTACAAACTAATAGGGAAGGAGCAGTAAAACAAAACAGTCCATAAAAACAAAGATAACAAGACAAGACGCTATATATGGGTACTAGAGCTTACGCGTTTTGAAGCTAACAGCTTCTTAATCATAGCATAGCTTTTTATTTCCACTGGTACTGTAAAATGCATCGTTCTTTTTTCTGCTGCATTTTTGCACATGGGGTTTTAGTTTCAAACGGTTTGTCGCAACATAAACTTATAGCAAGTCTATAGGATCATTATTGTTAATGGGTAATTCTATTGCTGCCTGATAATTTGGCTGCTCTGAAGGCTCCTACATAAGCATTAGAGATGGGTGAACCTCTCAAGATTCGTTTAGGTTTGGGTAGTTAGGTCCAAAGATTTATTTCGGTTCAAGCCACTGCCAGGGCTCCTAGGAACCTATATATCCAATTCTAGTTTTCTAAGGCAAACATACTGCATACATACATTGCACTGTCACTAAAAATGCTCTTAAAAGTACTCTTTTTGGGGAAATGTGTTTGACCATGGTTTTTTATACCTATGTGGCAAGAAGAAGTTTATTTAAAAAAAAAAACACACAACATAATTGATTGCTTTATGAGAGCAGAATACTGAAACAACATTATATTGGTATTGGAAGAATCAATGGTGAGGTTTACAGAATTTCAAGACAAAAATCAGCCGGGCACCAGAAAAATCTACATTATCTTCTGATATGGAAAGGATTCTATGACCATGAGAACAGCACTCGAGAGCCAGAAAAGAAATAGATTATCCCTGAATGGGAGCAAATACAACATCAAGTTGGTGGAGAAAAATGTGTGACACACTACCAGCGTTCTTGGCCTGCCAGCTGAAAAGGCTAGAATATCTTCTGAAAAGGAAAGGATTCCATGACCATATTTCCAGTACTTATTCCTTGTATGCCACAAAACTAACAGTCTGCCCAAAAATGCAGCAAATACAATGGGGCTGATTTATTAAGACCAGCATATGGTACGTCAGTCTTAATCAAAGCTTGACTGTCATGTGGAATGAACACCATAATGGGAAATCTACGCCAGCTAAGAACTCTGGCATTGCAGAGTATTCCATTCCATTACAACTCACCCATTCCATTACAACCCACACTAAAAAGCTGTCCAGAGTTATAATAAATATGTCAGGCCAAAGATGCCCCTCCCCTGACCCAATCACAATGTGGTGAGCAGGGTGCAGAATGGAGTTGTGATGCATGTTTGACTTGAGGGTCTTGTGCCAAATGTTGCGCCACTGTATCATCCCTCTACACCAGAATACAGGTCTTGTAATTTTTCTCTCTTTGAAGTGACATAAGTGCACTTTTTACATGTCTGATGATTAGGAAATCTTAAAATTGGGTGCGGTAACCAGTAAATCTTGTTTATTTTCTTTCACATGCTTTGAGATGCTGTGAAATCATGCCTGGAATAGCCTGAATATCGATTACATGAATATACAGCACTCCTTAAAAAAACAGATATTACTCAAAGTGTTCATATTGAAATGTAGCTTTGAATTTACAAGCTTTTATACATCTTATTGGACTTCACAATATTCATTTTAATTTAAAGGGGTATTCTTATCTAAGTCTTTCTTGGCTCAGACGAGAATATCCATATCACCTTTTCAATATTTTAAAGGGAAAGGCAATGAAAAAAGGTCAGTAAATGTGTTCATACATTATCTGTTCGGGAATGTATTGCCTTTTACGGTGTTCACCGTTCAGCCAAAATGACATGTCATCTGTTTTCTGTTTTGGTGTGATTCTGGGGATACAAAATTTATATGGTTTTATTTACATTTTTACCCCTTAACAAAAATCCAAAACTGTGCCAACATTTTTTTTCTAAAAGTAGCCGTATTCTGACACCCGTAACTTTTTTATTCGTCCATGTACAAGGATGTATAGGGCAACTTTTTTGCTGGAGCAGGTGTACTTTTTAGGGCTCGTTGACATCTGCACCGGCACTCCGTACTTGAGGTTTCTGTTTCCTGCCTAAAACAGAGGCAGGAGACGGAAACCTGCAGGAGTCTCTCTCACCCATTCATTTGAATGGGTGAGAAAGCTGTCCGGCCGTGAGCGGCGGTGAGCGTTTTGCGCCCTCCGCCGCGAAACCGGGTTTTATAATCCGGACACAGAGTCGGACATGCAGTACACTGTGTCCGGATAAAAAAATCCAGTTTCGCGGCGGAGAGCCTAAAACGCTCACCGCCGCTCACGGCCGGACCCGGTCTATGGTTTCCGTCTTCTGGCATGCAGAAGACGGAAACCATAGAACGGAGACCCTGAACGCAGGTGTGAACCTAGCGTCAGTTATACCATTTTGGGGAATTGCTATTGCTTTGATTACTTTTTATTAAAATTTTTATCAGAGGCAAAACAGTGAAAAAAACAGCAGTCTGGCACTTTTGATTTTTTTTTTACAGCTACAGTGTTTACTGTATGGAAAAAATATTTTCATAGATTTGTAGAGTGGGCGTTTTCAGATATACCTAAAGTGGTGTTTCACAGTATTTAAGTACTTTTATATGTGTTTTAGGGAAGGGGGGTGGTGATTTGAACTATATATATATATATATATATATATATATATATATATATATATATATATATTTTTTTTTTTTTTTTTTTTTTAATGCATTATTAGACCCCCTAGGGGTCTTGAACCCTGATCTGATCACTAATGCATTGCATAAAACTGTCAGTTCTATTGCAGGCTACAGTAGCCTGCAACAGAACATATTACATGTCAGGCCTAGGAGCTTTTGCAAGGCTCCCGGCTGTCATGACAACAGGATGCTGGCGATCCGTGGGAAAATGGTGATGCCAATGCACCAATGGTAAATGGCGTCTCGGGCAACTTTGACTGGGGTGCCTGAGGAGTTAATGCCCACAATCACTGTGGGTACTGATCGAGGGAATTAGTGCCAGGTGTCTGCTGTATAAAATGGCCCAATCAAAGTCTAGACCTAAATCCAGTTGAGCATCTGTGGCAAGACATGAAATTGATGTTCAAAGACACGCTCCATCCAATTTGGCTGAGCTTCAGCTATTTTACAAAGAAGAATGGGCAAACATCTCAGTCTATAGATGTGCAAAGCTGGTAAAGACAAACCCAAAAGACTTACAGCCATAATTGTAGTGAAAAGTGGCTCTACAAAGTATTGATATAGGGAGGCTGAATACTTTTGCACATCACACTTTTCAGATTTTTATTTGATTACAATTTTGAAAACCATGTATCATTGGATACGCGCATCTGCACACAGTTTTACATGCCGTAGGATTAGATACGCACGTCTGCACACAGTACCACACACCAGGGATTGGATACATACATCTGCACACAGTACCACATTCCAGAGGATTGGGTATGCGCAACTGCACACAGTTCTACACACCAGAGGATTAGATATGTGCGTCTGCACACATTACCACACGCCGGGGGATTGGATACATGCGTCTTCACACAATACCACACACCAGAGGATTAGATATACTGCACACATTACCACATAGGTGAGGATTAGATACCTGCGTCTGCACACAGTACCACATGGAGCAGGATTAGATACATGCCTCTGCATACAATACCACACTCCAGAGAATTACATATGCATCTCAGCACATAGTACCACACGCCAAAGGATTAGATACGCGTGTCTGCACACAATACCACATGCCGTATGATTAGATACGTGCGTCTGCACACAGTTTCACTTGTCAGAGGATTAGATATGCGCCTCTTCACACAATACCACATGCGTGAGGATTAGATACGTGCATCTGCACACAGTACCAAAGGCCAGAGGATTAGATATGTGCATCTGCACACAGTACCACACCAACAAGGATTAGATACTTTCATCTACACACAGTACTACACGGGGAAGGATTAGATACGCGCATCTGCACACAGTACAACACGCCAGGGGATTAGATACACGCATCTTCACACAATACCACACACTGCAGGAGTAGATACACGCCACTGCACACAATACCACACGGGGGGAGGATTAAATACGTGCCTCTGCACACAGTACCACGCGCCGGAGGATTAGATACGCATGTCTTTAGATAGTTCCACACGCCAGAGGATTATATACGTGCATTTACACACAGTACTACATGGGAGAGGATTAGATACGAGCATCTGCACACAGTTCAACATGCCGGAGGATTAGATACGCGCCTCTTCACACAATACCACACAGGGAGGATTAGATACATGCCTCTGCACACAGTACCACAAGTCGTAGGATTAGATATGTGTCTCAGCACACAGTACCATACGCTGGAGGATTAAATAGACGGCCCGGCACAGAGTACCACACATTAGAGTTTTACTCCAGCTTTCCATAGCAACTCAACTATTTTTCTTCACTGCTGTATGTCAGCTTTAAAGAAGCAGGGCAATGTGAATGACACTGTTACTCAAGGTCACATTTACACAGCTTTACTCCAGGTATCCATAACAACTGATCACAGGTTTTTCACTGATATCCAAAATGAGATACACATAATCACATGACGCTTATGGACATACAAACAAACAACATACAAAATAGACCAGTGCAAAATTGGACAATTCTTATGGGGCCACTACACAAACAAAAATTGTAATATACCCGTGCGAAGACGGGTCCTCCTGCTAGTAATATATACATTTCTTTGGGACTATTAACCCACTCTAGTGCTGACCTCTAGTGGGAAATTTCTGTATTCCTGTTTGTTCATCCTTGTAATATGTACATTAATAAAATCTTGTTGTATTTTTTCACACGTTGAGTGTATTCATTACCTCTTGGCTTTTTGCGCTTGTTGTTGGTTTCCTATTTTGATAGGTATAGATTTCTAGTGGGTGCTTCATTTTTTTTTTTATTTTTTTTTTAAATTTTATGTTTTTGTAGACTCCAAATTTTGAACACCCAAAAATGAATGCAGCAAAAAATAAACCAATGCAAAAAAACTGATAGTTTTACACAGAACTTGTAGTTATTGAACGCAATGGATAGCTTTTATGCTGGGGGCATAATCTGGTTTCATACAGTTCTTTGTTAAAGAAACAAAGCATCAAGTTATTCAGTTCCATTACATTCAGCGGTGAACCTAGCCTCTCTGCCGCCTGAGGCGGATGATAAAAAGACACCCCTTTCCCCCCGGACTGAATACCAGGGGGGATGGAGGTGGTGTTTATGGTTTGACGTCCACATCAGGCAGCGGGGGGGGGTGTGTGCTAGTGGTGACATTACTGTGATTACAGCTGGTTACTATACAGGCCCAAGCCTGTGCTAGCACAGGCTTTGGGCCTGTATGGTAATATCTCAGACCACGTGATGTCTAGGACATTACCATACAGGCCCAAAGCCTGCTAGGATTAACATCAGATCCTGGAGAAGTAAGGAAAATTGTTTGTTATGTTCCCTCACCTCCCCTGGGGCTTCGATTACTATACTCAGGGGTCTGAAAATAGTGGTAGTGGGTTCACGGCCAGGGCCTGCTCATAGCTGCTCCCCGCATAATAAATCTATTTACTTATTGACCTAGATGCTGTTCCCGCTGCCTCCTCCTCCAAAAGATGTCTGCATCTCAGCGAAGGAGGTGTAATGACGCAACCTGTGCTGAGACACAGAGGTCCAAACCAGCGCAGGAGAGGGCCGCCCAGAACCAGAGCGGCCCCTCTCCTGCGCTAGTTTAGAAAAAAAATTAAAAATTAAATTGCCGCAGCGCCGTACCCTCTGAAGTGCAACCTGAGGCCGTCGCCTCACCTCACCTCACCTGCATTATGCATCATATAATATGCCAGGGAAAGCAGTAAAAATCTTGGCTTGTGCTCTGAATTGTTTCCAGTTTGTTTCAGGCACTTCTTGAGGAGGCTCAGACACAGTATAATTGTTTGCTTATGTACAATAATGTCCGGTGGCTAAGAAGAGGATTTGATCCTGGAGCAATTTATAGTCTGCTTGGATCAAATTAGGCTGTTTATACAAAATATGGCCTGGATTACCAAGCTCATGTTTTTTAAAGATTTTATATTACACTTCAATGTACTTAACAAACAACTACGAGGTGTAGGAAAAACAGCAGAAAGGATTTTTGTGATATCAAAACTGTATGAAGCGATCTACGCTTAGCCCAGTGTTGATTGTACAGGAATTTTCTAGCATTGTATTAGCCTCAAAGGTAAATTTTAATAACATATTTTTACAGTTCCACAAGATGGAGACAACTATGTTTTCTAAAGCCAAATTTGAAGAACTTGATCTTTCGTGCTTACACTGGTTAGATTTAAAAAATCTAGAAATGGAGCTATTTCAAGAAAGCCCTATCTGCGGGGGCCACACAGTGGCTCAGTGATTAGCACTGCAGTCATACAGTGTTGGAGTCCTTGGTTCAAATCCCACCAAGGGCAAAAAACCATCTTCAAGGAGTTTGTATGTTCTCCCCGTGTTTGCATGGATTTCCATCCCATATTCCAAAAAAGACATACTGATAGGAAAAAATGTACATTATGAGCTCTATGTGGGGCTCACAATCTACATTTTAAAAAAAAACTAAATAAAGCTCTATCTGCAAAAATAAATTCTGACTTGTATGAATGAAGATATATATATATATATATATATATATATATATATATATATATATATATACACACATATGTACAGATATAAGGATAGAAGATAGTAGGAAGGATATAACAACTTCAGGATAATTCAGTTCTCTGTATGTAGCAATCTAAGCTTGGTCCAGTGTTGATTGTACAGCCCAACCTGCTTCTCCAGGAGGTATAATGATAGCCATGTTGGTACATGGTCATCAGCAGGCCTTCAAAGGTCTCATAGCATATCATAGCAAACATGAAAGACCCTGCGGCTTTGCAAATCGCAGCATGTCTATTATATCTATCTTCCCGTAGATATAATGGGAAGAGAAAATCCACAGAGGAAAACTCCGTGAACTTTCTCTTCAAAGCGCTACGGAATGAACTGCAATGCATTCATGTAGCGGTTCTTCCCGCAGCGCTTTAGTGCTGCGGATACGGCCCGTGGGGCCTTATCCTCATATAGTTTTTTTTTACATTTTAACATCTAAAAAATATAGTTTTTAGTAATACCACTTTGGGGAATGTCTATTGTTATGGTCACTTTTTATTCAAATTTTTATGAAAGGGGAAATAGAAAAGAAACAGTGTATCTGCTCTTTTGATTATTATTGTGTAAGGTTGTAGGCAGAGCATTTCAGGACAAATACATAACTAATGTGTGTGTGTGTTTAACTTCTTTTTAATATCCTTTTATATGTGTTCTAGGGAAAGGAGGGTGATTTTTTTTTAATTATTTTATTTTTTTACTTTTATTTTTGAACGCCCTAAAAACTACATTGTAAAATACAAGCAGTTTTATTACAGGCTGCATAGAGCAGCCTGCAGTAGAACTATGTGCCAGGCATGCCTGGGAGTCTTCAATAGGCTTCCGTCTGTTATGGCAAAGGATCTACAACAAAATGGCCCACAGAGTATAATAGTAGTTCATGGATGATGAACCCCACAAACTACCATTGGGGGGTGGAATAATCACCATGGCACATATCCCTGGGGATAGTTGGATGTACCCCCACGGGAATGCGTGCTGCACTCTGAAAACCATTGATATAGACTTTCTAATCATGGGAAGAAAAAAAAACTTTGTCTGAATCCAGGGATCTGCTGACAATTCTTCTTAAGAAGTTAAATGAGGTAAGGGGACTGCAGTTCTTGTAAGTATGTGTCTTATGATTACAAAATCTTAAAATAAAGGTGTGGTGACCAGAAAATCTTGATTCTTTCTTTCAGATATCCACTAATGACATGTTGTGAACTCATAACTGGAATATCCTGAATATCGATTACAAGCACACCTTTCAGGGCCAAAGGTCATTAACGCCCCAAAGCCGAGGCTAAATTTCCACTTTTGTATACATTGCTTTACACAGCAATGTCTTTTTAATGGCTTTGCATATCTCAACTATTTTTTTTAGAACAAATAAGGCCTGAAATAACAAGCCTTATTTGTAAAATGAGTTAAATATTTTATTTTATTTTTTGCTAGAAGTAGAATTGTATAAAATGTAAACAAAAAATAATAATTTTTGCTTCTTTTACCTAAAACAAAATTGTTTTTAAATATACTATTGCATGTAAATATATTTAGTTTTTCACCAAAAATTAGGTTTTATATGGTTTTATATTCAGCATGGCTTATTTTCTGGACCTCTAGTTCATGTGTAAATTAATCAGTAGTTTAGTATAGTAGAGGACTGTAAACTTCTTGTATTATCTCTAGCTAGGCTCCCTGCTGAGATAGAGCAAATATCCAGGAAGTAGGTGATGAGGGGGTGGCAGGGTTTACTGCCAACATGTTGGATCCTAGCAATCACGAAGCTGTCAGCCCTAGCGGGTCCCCAGAGGCTGCTATAACACAGGTGGCTTCTGTACCTACTTCTGCGGCAACCATCATGCTTCTCACCTTGCAATACTACCTGGGTGTGCCTTGGCTACCCTGATATAAAGGGGAAGCGCACAACCTAAAGGATTTTAAGGACAGCATTCTGGCTATGTTTAAGCTGTACCCCCTGTCCTTGCAGCCCTGGGGTCCTGGTGCTCAAATCCCACCAAGGGCAATAAACAATCTGCAAGGAGTTTGTATGTTCTCCCCATGTTTGCATGGATTTCCATCCCATATTCAAAAAAAAAACATACTGATAAGGGGAAAAAAAAGTACATTGTGAGCTCTATGTGGGGCTCACAATCTACATTAAAAAAAAAAAAAGTCTTGGCCCTCTGCACACAAATCGTCAGCAGAGCAAGTGCTTCAGCGGCTGCAGTTACAGAAATCTGCCTGATAGTAAGATTGTCATTATTGCTTACTATTAGAGATGAGTGGACAGTAAAATGTTTGAGGTTCGATATTCGTTTCGAGTAGCCCCTCAATATTCGACTACTCGAATCGAATATCGAACCCTATTATAGTCTATGGGGGGAAAATGCTCGTTTCAGGGGTACGAAACATTCGATCAAATTATACTTACCAAGTCCACGAGTGAGGGTCGGGCTCCGAGATCCTCCGAGAAGTCTTCTCTGTGCAGCGTCCCCACGGCATCTTCTGGCTCTGAATTCACTCTGCCAGGCATTGGGCCTGGGCAGAGCCGACTGCACATACCCGCACTACAAGCAGACATGCGCAGTCGGCTCTGCCCAGACCCGATGCCTGGCAGAGTGAATTCAGAGCCGGAAGAGGCCGCGGGGAAGCTGCACGGAGAAGACTTCTAAAGGTAGGAGAAGAACCAGCGTTGATTGGCCGACTGTATAGCATTCGGCCAATCAATGCTGGTTCTGCATCAAACTTTTACATTTGAATAGCGAGTGGTACTCGATCGAGTATGAGTATTTCGAATACCGTAGTATTCGATCGAATACCTACTCGATCGAGTACTACTCGCTCATCTCTACTCACTATACAGGGAGCTTTCATCACAGAAACTGCTGAGGTAAAAAGAAAGGGCAGGTTCACACCTGCGCCCGGTCTCTGCTTTAGCCAATCCGGCGGCTTTCCATCTTCCGGCCTGAGAAACGGAAACCCCGTGGTCAGTTTTCAAACCCATTCCTTTGAATGGGTTTGCAAAGTGACCGCCGTGTGCATCTTCTGCCTCTCCGTTTTTTGTTTTTTTTAGTCGGACATGCAGGATTTTGTGTCCGGTTAAAAAAAAAAAAAGTTTCGCCGTGGAGAGGCAGAAGCCGCTCACGGGCGGTCAATTTGCAAATGGGTTTTAAAACTGACCGCCGGGTTTCCGTCCCCTGTCCAGTTTCTCGGGGCTGAAGATGGAAACCACCTCTATTGCCTAAAGCGAAGACTGGGCACAGGTGTGAACCCACCCTGAAAACCGATTGCTTGCTATGGGCAACTACACAAGTCTGCCTGTGAGGCGGTTTTCATTCCCGAGATGTGGGTTTTAATTTATGATAAAAAATAGTTCAGAAAATAGTTGTAATAGTTTATACTACATAATATGTATTCAATATGTAAAATCAATAAAAATGTTGAAAATAAAAAAAAAGTTCACATCAATGTTACAACAAATTAGTAAAATGCAAAAATAAAAATTTAAAGTGGAAAAAAAAGATTTACTATAGCACTCTGAAAATATCAATTTCAGTGTGACACTGAAAATTTTACTTTAGCATAACCAACAATTGAACATGTTTTCCACGAGCGAAGCCGCGGGTATTCTACTAGTACTTACTATATATAAGACATATGCAATAAGATAAATATACACAAGACCGCGTCCAAGTATTATTAAACGGGTTTTCAGGGTTTAAAACATATTTTTGTCAGTGACATATGCAAATGAGGTTGACCTTTTGCATTGGAATTCCAAGACAATTATGACATCACCAGAACATAATGACATCACAATGATGGCAAGGGTATAAATAGACCTGACACTACATGAGCTGCTCAGAGGATGGTGATAGATGAAGATGTCCATGCTGAGGAGAGGACTACAACACAGGTATGTACAGTATGGAAGATTTAGCCCAGTACTATAGGGGTGCCCATACTGGGGAGAATTTTGGATTCATTGTAGACAGATCTAACCTTCCTCTATTATCAAATAACATAGCACTCTGCCAGTGTTCCCCTTTTGTCTGTACACATAGCCTGAGCATCTGTGGCTCTTATTTATTATAATAGTAATGCTTAAAGAGGACCTTTCATCAGATCGGGCACATGCAGTTCTATATACTGCTGGAAAGCTGACAGTGCGCTGATTTCAGCACACTGTCGGCTTTCCCAATCTGTGCCTGGGGTAAAGCGCTATCTGTCCCAGTATCATAGCACTTTAGTGTCAGAAGGGCGTTTCTGACACTTAGCCAGGGACGCCCTTCTGCCTCACGGCGCCTATCGCGCTGTACTGTGGAGCGGGGAGGAATGCCGCCTCCCTCTGCTCACAGTGCTCATCCATAGACGACTATTATCAGGAGGGGAGGGGGTGTTCCTCCCCAGTCTTAGAGCACAGCGTGATAGGCGCTGCTGGGCAGAAGGGCGTCCCTGGCTAAGTGTCAGAAACGCCCTTCTGACTGTAAAGCCCTAGGGTACCGGGACCGATAGCGCTTTACACCGGGCACAGATCGGGAAAGCCGATAGTGCGCTGAATTCAGCGCACTGTCAGCTTTCCAGCAGTATATAGAACTGCAAGTGCCCGATCTGATGAAAGGTCCTCTTTAAGCATTACTATTATAATAAATAAGAGCCACAGATGCTCAGGCTATGTATACAGACAAAAGGGGAACACTGGCAGAGTGCTATGTTATTTGATAATAGAGGAAGGTTAGATCTGTCTACAATGAATCCAAAATTCTCCCCAGCATGGGCACCCCTATAGTACTGGGCTAAATCTTCCATACTGTACATACCTGTGTTGTAGTCTGATGAATCTGATGAAAGGTCCTCTTTATGAATATAATCACACACAGTTTTTTGTGCAACTTTTTGAGCCAAAACTGATTCCCTATCGTCCTACCAGCAACACAATGCGGGGTATTTCTGCCCCTGTGTGCTGGTAGGACAGTCGGAACTTTTAATCAACATAAATGAATATGCATGACTACAACCCTATAAGAGGATACACAGACCTCCCCCTGCGTGTTTTTTTCTGTCCTTGTCAAGCGCCGTGTTCTGCGTTCAGCTGTTAGGCTGAGCCTCGGCCACTGATTCAAGTCGCAGCTAATGTGAATAGCAGCCTGTCATATGACAGTGAGCTTGAGGAACACTGGATTCACCGGGAACTCCCATATCTCCAGGTGAGGTAAGCTGAAGTTGCACCAAAACTGCTCTAGATAATGAGCAAATTCTCATTATCCAGATTCCTTTGTGGCTCAGTCTGTATGGAAACAGACTTGTATGTTTGAATGTACCGTGACTTGATTTCAATCTATCAAGTGTGTCTACTTCTGACTCCCAGTCTGGCCGGAGTTATTGGCTACTTTCCTTTTGACTACCTGGACCACCTGCCTGCTGCCACCTATGATGTCTGCCTGACTGTTAGCTACCTACCACCTGTGGTGGCTACCCGCCTCTTACCTGACTGTCGGCTACCAGCCTGCTGCCACCTATGGTGTCTGCCTGACTGTTGGCTACCTGCCAACTGTGGTGGCTACTTGCCTGTTGGCTACCTACCTGCTGCCACCTGTGGTGTCTGCCTGACTGTTGGCTACCTGCTACCTGTGGTGGCTACCTGCCTCTTACCTGACTGTCGGCTACTTGCCTGCTGCCACCTGCAGTGTCTGCCTGACTGTTGGCTACCTGCCAACTGCGTTGGCTACTTGCCTGTTGGCTAGCTGCCACCTGCGGTGTCTGCCTGACTGTTGGCTACCTGCCACTTGGGGTAACTACCTGCCACTTACCTGATTGTCAGCTACCTGCCTGCTGCCACCTGCAGTGTCTGCCTGACTGTTGGCTACCTGCCATATGTGGTGGCTACCTGCCTCTTACCTGACTGCTGGCTACCTGCCTGCTGCCACCTGCAGTGTCTGCCTGACTGTTGGCTACCTACCAACTGTGGTGGCTACTTGCCTGCTAGCTACCTGCCTGCTGCCACCTGCGGTATCTGCCTGACTGTTGACTACCTGCCGCTTGGAGTGGCCACCTGCCGCTTACCTGATTGTCGGCTACCTGCCTGCTGCCACCTGTTGGATCTGCCTGACTGTTGGCTACCTGCCACCTGTGGTGGCTACCTGCCTTGCTTACCTGCTGCAGTGTCATTATTCTTTCACTGTGGTGTGAAATTCTGTTCCAGTCCCTAAGGTACAGTGTTGCGGTACTTTTCTGTGCCTATTTCAACCTATCTAAAGTATTCTGCTCCTGAGGGGGAGCATCATCCAAGTGGGAGCATTTTGCATGTGCAGATTGAGATACGTCATTTCCTGACGGCTATGTCTGGTTTCATTGTTGCTCCTGCCATGGGATTCCTAGGGAGGAGTCTTCTACTCGTGATGTTGTAGTCTGGGTTAAGGAAGGAGTTCATGGTGAGTCTGGACTTCAAAGTCCATTGCTGAGAGGGCAGACGGATTGACTGTTTAGCTGAGGTGTCTTTCTCTCTATCTTCTAGGAGGGTTTGTTAAAGGACATCCGTGACTCCATCTCCCAGCTTTCAAAAAAAAAGAAAGAAAAACAATGCCTTGATAGGCACTCCCTCTCGTTACCTTCCATTGAAGACCTGCAGGTAGTGGACGAGACTATCTCTTCAGAAGATGAAGACTCCAGCATTTCTAGCAGATGTTTTTTCCTGTGGACAAGAAATTTTTAGGCTGCTGAAGTCTATCCGGTTGAGGGACTAGGATGTTTATGGAGAAGCCTACTCGGCCACCACTAGGGGGCACAGGGCCTTCTATGTGGACGATTCTCTGACCAAGCTCATGGAGCTTGAGTGATGCAACTGAAAAAATTGCATATGGCTACCTGATGCTTCAAGTCCATGGACCCAATTGCACCATCTCAGCTGGACCGATGGGGTGCTTCTCCTAAAGTTGATATGGCGGGGTCTAAATCATCCCATCATCCCATCATACGGTGGTTGTCGTAGATGATGGGTCAAATTTGCAGGACCCCTTAGACCGGCGTGTGGATGGAACCCTGCAGAAATATTACTCCGCGGCCTCAGCTCAGGCCTCTGTAGTGATAGCGTCCACCGAAGTCTCTGACAGTTTGCAGGCCCAACTTGTGCAACTTGAGAGAGATATAGATTCCAGGGTCCCCAGAGATGATATCTTAGCCTATGAGTTCTTTATTTCTGGCAGCTGACTTTCTGGGCAAAGCTTCTCGTCAATAGCTGATGTTAATCTCCAAGACTATGGCCCTCTCCACAGCGGCCAGGAGGTCATTGTTGTTTAGTCCCTGGAGGGCAGATAACACTTTCAAATTCACTTTGTGCTTGCTACCCTTTGAGCCTGGGAAGGTTTTTGACAGAGTCCTTAACGAGCTATTGGAGAGGCTGGCGGACAGAAGGGGTAAGTCCTTACCCCAGTCACCTAGGAGCAGATGTAGACCCTTTGGTAGGGGACGCGGGTCCCTTCCCCAGTCTAGGCCTCTCCAGCCTCAAAGGCACTCAAGGTTCCACTCTAGAGGGTCGGGGAGTTCGCTCCCAAAAGGTGAGCTAAAAAAGAAGCCCGACTTTTGACGGGGGGGGGGGGATGGGTGCTCTATGTGACCAAGCTATCTGTGGGAGGTCATCTCTCCCACTTTTTTTCAGTGTGGCGAAAATATATCCAAGACCCTTGGGTCTTGCAAGTTGTGGAACGTGGGTACGCTTTAGAGTTTCTCCATCATCCCCACAATCATTTTGTTATGACGCATTTCCTTCCTGCTGCCCAGCAGTCCATACTAGAGGTTTCCATCAGCAACTACATCATAAAAGGGGCCCTGGAGAGGGTGGAACGAGGTTTGGGGGTCTATTCTCCAGTCGTCCTGGTACCGATGCCATCAGGAGACTGGAGGATGATCTTAGACCTAAGGTACCTAAACCAGTTTATAAGAAGAAAGCATTTCAGGAAGGAATAGGTAACTTCAGTGACTTTCTCCAGCAAGGCAAAGTCAGGGCTACCCTGGATTTGAAGAACGCCTCTCTTCCACCCCCCCACATGTTCACCAAAGGTGGTGGCTCCAGTCGCTACTGCCCTCAGGCTTCAAGGGCTGTTCGTTGTTCCCTACCTCATAAAAGCCTAGTCCATACCATTTCTTCTGCAACATCTTCAGATGGCTGTATCCTTCTTTTAGAGGTTGGGGTGGCTAATAAATTGGGAGAAATTGGAGGTTGGGCCATTCACCCAGAGAAAGGTCCCGTGGTTCCTCCTAGACTCAGAAAACCTGCAGGTCTCTTTGACCATTCCAAGAGAGCTAAGGATAATAGCTGCCGTCCGGTTTCTATTCTGGACAATGTGTGTATCCATCAGAACCGCTATGAGAGTCCTCGGCCTGATGTCATCCTTGGCCATAGAGATCCCTTGGGCTTTATGGAATTTGCGTCCCCTCCAGATGGATGTATTGAGTGCCTGGAACCGGTCTCTGCAGGATCTCGACAAGAAAATCTGCCTTTCTCCCAGTACCCATTTTTCCCTTAGATGGTAGATACACCTGCAAGACGGAAGGTCCTCGGTCCAACCTCGTTGGACCCTGTTGACAACCGATGCATGCCACTTGGGATAGGGAGCCCATGTAGATGACAGGACTGTTCAAGGTCGATGAAGTAAACAAGAAGTGGGAACAACATTCAATTAGAAAGAACTCAAGGCTGTTTACCTGGCATTGCTTCACTTCTCCCTTTTTCTCAAGGGGAGAGCTTTCAAGATCCATTCAGACAGTATGACCATTGTAATGTATCTGAACAAGCAAGGAGGAACAAGGTCTCTATCTCTCCTCAGAGAGATGAGTTTGGATTTTCACGCAGGCAGAAAAGAGTCTGACCCATCTATCTGTGGTTCACATAAGGGGCTCTCTGAACTTAGTAGTGGATTAGTTGAGTCGAGGTTCTACCGTATCAGGCGAATGGTCTCTCAATCCAGAGGTTTTCCAACGGATCATCCTGTGACAGGGTCTCCCAGAAGTTTGACCTCATGGCAACTCGACTCAACTCCAAGGTGGAGACATTCTGCTCGCTGTACCAGGAGGACGATCCCTTAGCTGTGGATTCCCTGTCCATCCCTTGGAGGTCCAGGCTGTCTTATATATCCCTCCACTTTCCATGATACCAAAGGTATTGATGAAAATCAGACAGGTCCAAGTCTTTCTGATAGCCATTATCCCATTCTGGCCAAAGAGGACTTGATTTGCCCAGCTCATAAGTCAAGGGACATATTGGAGGCTTCCCCTCCACCCAGAACCTAGTTTCCCAAGGAGCTCAGAAGTGCCAGGATCTGAGGAGATTCAACGAGTCTAGAGACAATCTAGACAGTCTTGAGTTTAACCAGTCCCTATGGAGATCTAGCAGACTGTCAGAAGCTGTCCTGAAAAACCCTTGCCTGCGCCAGGGCAGAAGCAACTAATAAGAACTCTCTCAGGATTGTGAATGTCTTCAAGTCCTGGTGTTCGGATCATGGGATTGATTCCTCAGATCCCCCAGTTGGGGCGATCCTGGATTTTCTTCAGGACAGTCTAGACCAGGGGTCTCAGACTCAATTTACCCGGGGGGCCGCTGGAGGTAGAGTCTGGGTGAGGCTGGGCCGCATCAGGTTTTCCACAAGCTATGCGCGCCGCAGCAATTTTAGCTCTGCCCACTTTTATGTTGACTCCGTCCATTCTCATTCATTTTTCATGTGCCCCCACACAGAATAATCCTCCTACAGTCAACCACACATTATATGTCCCCACATTATAATGTCCCCTTCCAACTGTCTCACAGTATTAAGTCCCTCTCCTGGTGCCCCAGTTTAAACTGGGGGAAACTAGAGGGGACATAAAACTGGGGCAGCTGTAGGGCGACATTAAACAGTGGGGGTAGTTGGAGGGGGGCAATAAATTAATGACAGCTGAAATGGGACACTAAACTGGGGGCAATTAGAGGGGAACATTAAACTCAGGCAGCTATAAGCAGACATTAAACCGTAGGGGTAGCTGGTTGATGACAATAAACTGGGGGCAACTAGAGGCAGACAGGTCCCCCTCCAGCTACCTCCACAGTTTAACGCCCCTCCAGTTGTCCCCAGTTTAAGTGCCCCCCTTCATCTACTCCCAGTTTCATCTCCCCCCACCATTTCTCCCCCAGTTTCATATCTCCCTTCATCTGCCCCATTTTGTCCCCCCTCCATCTGCCCCCATTTTCATGCACCCCATCTCTTCCCCCAGTTTCATGCTCCCCACTCATCTCTGCCCCCAGTTTCATGTTCCCCTTCCATCTGTGGCCCTAGGTTACTGAGAGACACACAGACTTAGACAGACACACAAACAGACACAAACAGACACAGACACACACAGAAATACCCATAGACAGACACACACACACTCTCCACCTGCATCTCACAATCCCCTCTCCTCTCAGTACCTTTAGACGGCACATCCCTTCATCTTATGACACTAAGACACGCCTCCCTAGTCACGTGACGTCTGACGTCACACGCAGGTCCTTCAGTTACAGTAGTGCAAGCTGTCCAGCGATCACCAATCGCTTGTATCACTGTTATAAGAGCAGAGGGTGATCGGAGGAAAGTTTGGTAAGTAAAACACTAAAGAGGCATAGCGGGACATGCAGGGAGCTGGGCGGGGGCCGTAAACTATTGTCCCGAGGGCCGCAGTTGGCCCGCGGGCCGCGAGTTTGAGACCCCTGGTCTAGACAAAAGGGCTGTCTTCTGCAACTTTAAAAGTTCATGTTGCAGCTTTGTCCACCTGTCTGGGGAGACGTTTATCTCAACTCTCTCTGGTGAGTAGTTTTTTCTAGGGATCCATGAGGCTTAGACCCTCAGTCTCTGCTCCTGTATATCAGTAGGATCTAACCTCTGTATTGTCGGCCCTTTGTGATCCTCCGTTTGAACCTCTGGAGGAGGTGGATTTAAAATTCTAACCCTTAAAACTACCTTCCTTTTGGCCATTACTTCTGCCAAAGGGTAGGTGAGAGTCAGGCTTTTCCTCTAAGGGTAAGTTCACACGGAGTAAAATGGAGTGTATTTTGGAGTGTAATTTTACACGTGAAAAAAATTATCGCGCGTATTTTGGAGCTTTTTTTTACACGTGGCATTTACGGAGCGTTTTTTGGAGCGTTTATGGAAGCGTGTTTTCTTTACACGCGTAAACGCTCCAAAAAACGCTCCGTAAATGCCACGTGTAAAAAAACACTCCAAAATACGCGTATAAATTTTTAAAATTACACTCCAAAATACACTCCATTTTACTCCGTGTGAACTTACCCTAAGGAGCTTTACGTCTCCTTTTTTGAGGACAGGGTCCAACTGAGATTCCTTCCAGGGTTCAGGCCCAAGGTGCCTCCCCTATCTAACATTAACCAGTTTGTTTCTCCTTCCTTTCCTGAGGAGGTGAGATTTCATACATTAAACCTTGTAAGGTACTTGCATATTTACATTGACCGTACCAGGTCTTTCAGGAGATCTGAAAATCTCCTTGTGAATATGGTTGATAGGCACAGGGGCCTTAGGGCTTCAAAGGCCTCCATTTCCAGGTGGGTTAGGGATGCTATTAAAGTTTCTTTTTCTGTTGTTCTCAGGGCCCATTCTACAAAAGCAGTCTCTACTTCCTAGGCGGAGCATAGGGCAGTGCCCTTAGACCAGACTTGCTCCACAGCCTTCTTAACCAACACTGGGGGAAAAAGACAGGAGGATTTATTAGGGAATGTAGTAAACTAATATTAGTCTGGGGGGGGGGGAGGTGCAGAGTATTATTTATATTATTGTTCTTCTGTCTCATAATGTCCAAATTTCTGGTGTAAATGATAGTGGATATGTCAAGGTTAGGGAGACGCCACACAATCTGCTAAGTCACATCCACTAAAAAAGGATGTTTGTGGAAATGTTGGAAGTGCCAAAATATTCCGCTTTAGCAACTCAGCAACTCCAAACAACCTTAGATTAATTCTCCCATGGAACATCACTAGCTCATATGACATCACACGGCTATGTGACATCACAATGATGTATTTGCCTAAACACACCTTACATTGTAACTTATTACTATAGATGAGGAAATAGGCAAGGAAGATGAGACTCCACGGACTGTTATATTTATCCCAAAACACCCGCCCCACCTCCCCATATAGCAGTCACCAACGAAGAGGAAGATGAGACTCCACGGACTGTTATACCCCAAACCAACCGCCCCGCCCCGCCCCACCCCACCTCCCCATATAACGGTCACCAACGAAGAGGAAGATGAGACTCCATGGACTGTTATACCCCAAACCACCCACACCACCCCCACCACTCACCCACCCGAGTCCAACTCCCCCCCCCCCACACTCTACTAGCTTTGGCAATGCCAAATATCTATTCGGACGTACCAATAAAGCTTTTTTGATTTGATTTGATTTGATTTGAGGTCCAGGCCAGGGAATGGAGGAGGATAGGTATGGGTGAAAATTTTTCAGGAAACATTGAGTAGGGGGGAATGTAGCTTTTGTCCACCATCCTTAATTTAAAAAGGCACCAGCTATGAGCTATTAGTATATTTGTGCCATAAATTATTTCCTGACATATAGAAACCTGTGTTACTATGGGAGACTGCACCTCTTTTTGCCTTTTTTTTTTTTTTTTTGAAGTGCCATACCATAAAAGAAAAAGTTCCAATGGCAACTCCTGGCAAGTTCCAATGGCAATGAGATAACTCCTCCCTCGCATGCGATGTCATTTCCTGTGGGTGATTTAAGTGGGTGACTTTGTAATGATTTTTAGTGGATGGTGAAACACTTCACTTGTGATGTCATTATGCAGCATCCCAGAAGGATCTGCTTCAGGTGTTTGTCTAATGTGCTTCTGGGCTAAGTTGGTATGTCCTGTCCTCTGTGTTATATACATTGTGTGCAGCTATCCCTTTGTTTTCCCCCTGCACTGTTCAAATCCTTGCCTTGGTTCAGCCCTGGCCTATCACAGGCCACTGGGCAGGGTTGTAGGAGACCTGTCTCCATGGTGACCCTTGGTCTAGAGCAGGGATGGGCAATTAATTTTCCCATGGGGCCGCATAAGAAATTGAAACTATGCTAGAGGGCCGTGCCATGGCAAATTTAGCTCCACCCACTTCTACGTTGACTCCGCCCATTCCCAATCATCTTTCCATGTGCCCCCACAAAGTATAATCCTCCTACAGTCACCCGTACATTATATGCCCCCACATTATAATGTTCCCTTCCAACTGCCCCACAGTATTAAGTCCCTCTCCTGGTGCCCCAGTATAAACTGGTGGAAACTAGAGGGGACATGAAGCTGGGACAGCTGGAGGGTGACATTAAACAGTGGGGGTAGTTGGAGGGGGGCAATAAATTGACAGCTGGAGCGGGATATGAAACTGGGGGCAACTAGAGGGGGACATTAAAATCGGGAAGCAGGCGGAGCTTGGCGGCTGAGCGGAATGGACGTGTGAGCTCTGTGCTCTGCAGACTTAGCCTAATATAGCGACTTCCACAGCAATTTTCCCCGGGTGGATCAGCGTTCAAAGTGTCCGGTATATCCCCTTAGTATACTAGGATGCCGAAACGGAAGACTGCCGGAGCTAAACCCCGCAAATTGACGGACTTTTATTTTAAACCTACCGGAGAGGCGAGTCAAGATGGCGCCGCGTCTTACTCCAGCCCAGGCTCTAAGGCCTCCTCACTAGCAAGTAGGTCTCCGGAACAGTTAGAAGCGATACGCTCTGTAAAAAATACCTTGTCTGTAGCAGATGCGTCACTGTCACCGGCTCCTATACATGGGGTGTTCGGGTCAGAAGACCAGCTTTGCAATGTTGATGTGGATAGTAATGGGAAGCAAAGGGCACCACAAGATGGCGGCTCCCTATCCTCCTACAATGCAGGCCAAGCAACTTCTCCCTCTACTAGCCCTCTTAAACAACGTCCAAAGATTACTGAATCTCAATTTATTAGTTTTGAAAAAGACATCTCGGGTGTTGATACACGTGATGAGATACTGGCTGACTTTCCGGTTTCGTCTAATCTACTCACTGAATCCTCTATGAAGTCTATGCTTACGGCTTTTTATACATCTCTGAAGGCAGATATGTCTCGAATGATTACTCCATTAGACCGAGACATGGGTGAAATGAAGCAACGCACTGCTCATGTTGAATCTAAAATGGCTGAATTTGCGGCGTCACATAACGAATTAATTGACGCTCACTATGGTTTGGAGAAAGAGGTAATCTTCCTTAAGGCTAAAGTGGCAGATTTAGAGGACAGATCTCGCAGAAATAACTTGAAATTCAGGGGCATTCCTGAGACTGTATCCCCTACAGAATTGATTTCCTATTTGCAAAAATTAATGAGTGCACTTATTCTGGGTCCAGACCCTGTGGATGTTACTATTGACAGAGCGCATAGAATTCCTAGGCCAATGCACATATCGAACTCTACCCCTAGAGATGTACTAGCCAGAATTCATTTTTATCGCACCAAAGAACTAGTTCTCTTAGCTACTCGTAATTTGAAATCTCTGCCTGACCCTTTTGGAGATATATCTATTTACTCAGATCTCTCTGCTTCTACCTTACAATTGAGATGTCAATTTCTTCCGATTACTTCTACTTTACGCCACCATAACATTTTATACAAATGGGGATTTCCGGTTCGTCTAGTAATTGTCAAGGACAATATCACTCATGTGATTAAATCTTTAGAAGATGGGAAATCTCTTTTAAATCATTGGCAGATCGATATTATCACTCCTCCTGAGAAATCTCAAGCTCACCCAGTCACGGATGGATGGACTGTTGTGCGCAGGTCACAAAGGAAACCACCTGCGGATTCCATTGGATAAAGGGCTAACTCTCAACATAATATGGCGAGTCCTTCCTACTGGCGGCCTATGTTGGACTATTTCCCCCTGATGAGTCCTACAGCTGCTGGACCGCTGTATTTTGCCATATTTTTGGAAATTAGCGTTAAATCACTGCTTTATATTATCTGGTATTTTTTCACCAGTTCCGAGGATGTATTTTGTTTATTTTTTCTTTTTTTTCTGCTGTTTTTGTTTTTTGTTTAGGTACTGGTCAGCTTATAATAATGAAAGTGCATGGCGGATGATGTCTCGGTCATACTTGTCATTTAAGGTAGTATGTGCGGAGTTGGGTATAGCTTGTATTTTACTATCTGATGGGTCTTAAGATTTTTTCTATGAATGTCAGAGGGTTAAATTCTCCTCAAAAAAGAGCTTATTTATGGAGAGAAGTCAGAACCCAGCAATGCGAGATTATGGCAATCCAGGAAACTCATTTAATCGAAAAAGACGCTATGCGACTTAAAAACCCTGCATTTCCATATATTTTTCAGGCTCATCATTCTTCAAAAAGTAGAGGTGTATTGTTGGGTATTAGAGATACAGTAGCTTTCCAATCCCTGAATACCTATGCGGACCCTAGGGGGCGATTTATTATTGTAGTATGTCAACTGAACAATGTTACATATACATTAGTGTCTGTTTATGCTCCTAACCAACATCAACGAGCTTTCTTTAACAAACTTATGAGACAAATTGAGAAAAGGAAACAAGGGAATGTGTTATTAATGGGAGACTTTAATTTAACTCCGGACCCTATGGTAGATACTTCTTCCCAAAAAGGGACTCGCCACCCTGACTTTACTCAGTCATTGTGGCACCATGGCCTATATGATGTGTGGCGTATACTACATACTAAGGAGAGGGACTACACCTTCTTTTCCCCAGTACATAATAGTTATTCTCGTATAGACCTATTTCTTACTGATCAGAACACGCTTCCTTTGATACAAAAGACTGATATATCCCAGATTACATGGTCAGACCATGCTGCTATCACGCTCATTATAGCGGAACAATATGGAGGATATAGAGATTATGTTTGGAGATGCAACGACTATTTATTATCAAATCCACGTACTAAAGCCTTGATCGTGCAGGATTTAGAAGAATTTTTTAAAATTAATGTACATTCTGTATCTGACCCTGCTATTATTTGGAATGCTCATAAGGCGTTTATTCGAGGTACCTTAATACGTCTAGGACATATTGACAAGAAAACTCGTTTAGCAGAAATTGACCGGTTGATAAGACAAATTAAACATTGTGAGGATACTAATAAACGCTCCCCATCACCTATAGTAGCATCTGAATTACTGTCTCTTAGGAGACAGTTGAGGGAATGTCTCCTATATCAATATGAGAAAAATCTACGTAAAATGAAAGCCACTTATTATTCGCAATCTAACAAAGCAGGTAAATTGTTAGCTTCTAGGCTTAAAGCTAAACATAATAAATCCAGGATCCCTTTTCTATTTTCTATGAATAACTCTGAAAAAATATATGATCCTAAAGGGATTGCTAATCGTTTTAAAGATTTTTATAACGAGTTATATAATTTGGCAAATGGAACGTCTCATTGTACTCCAACACAGGATACAATTGATACATTTCTTGATAGCATTAAATTACCTGTATTGTCATCTGCACAATTGGAGTCCCTTAATGCCCCAATTACTTCTGATGAGTTGGCTATGATATTTAAGACGTTGCCTGCACATAAATCACCCGGTCCGGATGGACTTACTAATGAATATTATAAAACGTTCTCCTCTATTTTGGATACCCCTATGAGGGCCTTCTTGTCTCATACTATAACTTCTGCTAATTTTCCTAGAGAGAACCAAGAAGCTTTAGTTGTTACTCTGCCCAAACCGGGAAAGGAACCTTCGGTTCCTCAGAATTTTAGACCTATATCTCTACTAAATGTAGATTTAAAAATCTATGCTAAATTGATAGCTACTAGACTAGCGACTTATCTTCCTGACTTGATTGCTTATGATCAAGTTGGCTTTGTGAAAGGTAGGCAATCATATGAAAATACCCGTAGAATTTTAAATTTGGTTCATTACACAGAAGTGAAGAAATTGGAAATGGTTATGTTAGCTTTGGATGCCGAGAAGGCGTTTGACCGTATCTGTTGGTCTTATGCCTTCTCGGTGTTGCGTAAGATGGGCTTCTCTGGCAATATATTAAGAGCAATTGAAGCGTTATACTCAGCCCCATCGGCAAAAATTTTTTCCAATGGCGCTCTTTCAGACCCTTTTGATATAACAAATGGAACCCGTCAAGGATGTCCACTATCACCGTTGATATTTGTTCTCTCCATGGAACCATTGGCTCAGGCTATAAGAGATGACCCTAATATTAAGGGGATTGAAGTGAGGGGACGATCTCATTTGATCTCTCTTTATGCAGATGATATTATTTTAACTCTGACAGATCCTCAAACTTCCCTTTCACACCTTATGCAGCTGATTGACCATTTTGGGATGTTGTCCTTTTATAAATTGAATCTTTCTAAATCTCAAGCTCTTTCGTTTAATGTTGCTCCTGTTCGATTACTGGCTTTACATACACAATATGGTTTTGATTGGCGACAGGAATCTCTTCAATACTTAGGTATTCAAATAACAACATCCGTTAGTTCATTATTTCATTGTAACTATATACCTTTGCTTAAGATATTGAAAGACAGCTGCGATAAGATGTCACGGGCTGATGTTTCATGGATAGGGCGAGTAGCCGCTTTTAAAATGCTTCTCTTGCCTAAGCTGCTTTATCTATTTCGCACATTGCCGATAGCAATTCCGCAGTCATATTTTGAATCTGTCCAGAGAGTGATCTCCTGTTATATATGGAATGGGAAGAGGCCTCGAATATGTAGAGGTCCTTTATTTAAACACAAATTAGCTGGAGGATTGGGAGTTCCTAATATTCGCAATTATTATTTAGCTACGTTGACTGCCCAATGTTCAGGATGGTGGAATGCAGATATTACTATTCCTTGGATTCAAATTGAACAAGCTTATATTTATCCTGGCAGACTTAAAGATCTGCTTATGCTTACTTTTTGGAATGTTCTGCCACAGAAATTACTTTCTCCTACTATGACAGCCTCCCTCAGGTCTTGGTCTCTTATGCATGCGGAGGCCTCCTCTCATGTCCATTGGACTCCATCTACTACTCCTTTATCAACGTTAGCATGGTTGATTGTCGATTTAGAGGTATCTTCGTGGGAAAAACTGGGAATAGTTTATCTTTCTCAGCTGTATGATGAACGCCACAAATTATTACAATTCCAAATATTACAACAGAAATTTAGCTTACCTTCACATCACTACTATAAATATATACAAATTTCCCATTTCTTAGCTAAGAACCCGGTACCACCTGTGCCTTATTGCAACAGAGTGATACTTTATATCTCCAAAAAAATGAAGGGATTATGTTTTTTGTATAATTTATTAGGAGAGGTCTTGGAATTTTATAAATCACCACCTTTTAGATATTGGGAACGGGATCTTAAGAAAACCTTTTCTGAGGAAGATTGGTGTCAATCTCTTCGATTGATACACTCTTCCCTATTGTGTAGTTCACATATTGAAACTGCTATCAAAATACGTTTACGTTGGTATTATTCCCCATCGACTTTACAAAAAATGTACCCTTCTACTTCTGGGTTATGTTGGAGATCATGTGGAGAAGTAGGGACTTTTTTCCATATGCTTTGGCAATGTCCACTTGTTGCTCCATATTGGCATGAGGTATTCACACTACTTTCTGACCTTTTTTGTTGTAGACTGACCCCAAGTCCGTCTTTGGGGTTATTACTATTGCAATTGCCTAGTACTATTAAACCATATAAACGTCTCTTTTGTAAAATTCTGACGATAGCACAAATTTTGATATTTCAAAAATGGAAGTCTAACTTGATTCCAACCCTCTCAGCTTTAATTGATACAGTGAATATTACGTTCAAATATGAAAAGATGATTGCAATAGGAAATCACTCTTATCACTCTTTTTTGAAAACTTGGGAATTATGGTCTAAATCCAAATTTTTTGTATGACCTTGAGACACCATCTGTTCAAAACACATTGCTCTTGTGACATATTTCCTGAAATGTAGGACTATGTTGTAGTACTGGTAGGCTTGACCTGTACCTTCTTTCTTCTTTCTTTTTAGTTTCTTTAATTAACGTACATGTACCTGCTATTCATATTGTACTGATGATGTAAAAGTGCGGATATCTACATGTACGTATAATTGTCTATGTTTTTGTCTCCTTTTTGTTTCTGTTGAAAAACTTGTTAATAAAAACCATTGAAACAAAATCGGGAAGCAGACATTAAACCGTAGGGGTAGCTGGAGGGTGACATTAAACTGGGGGCAACTAGAGGCAGACAGGTCCCCCTACAGCTTCTTCCACGGTTTAATGTCCCTCCAGTCTAAGTGCCCTCTTCATCTACCCCCAGTTTCATGTCCCCCCTCCATCTGCCATCTCTGCCCTAATATAACATTCCCCTTCCATCTCTGCCCCTAGGTTGCTGAGACACACACAGACAGACAGACACATAGACAGACAGACACACACACATACAGACACACATATAGACAGACACATATAGACACACACACACTCTCACTCTCTCCACCCTGCAGCTCACCTTACACCTCTCAGTACTTTATGACACGCTCCACATCTCCATCTTCGGCCGGCACTAAGACACGCCCCCCCAGACATGCCCCCTAGACATGCCTCCCTAGTCAAAGCTGTGCGGGCCGGACTGAATCAGTCAGAGGGCCGAATTTGGCCCGGGGGCCGGACTTTGCCCAGGTCTGGTCTAGAGTGTCAGTTGAGAGTTAGAATTGGGAGTGTGTAGAGCTTTCCTGCACCCCAGACAGACTCTGGGCAAATGTTTGGCCATTACAGTCCCAAGGAGCATTGATTTCTGCACCAGCCTTATCCAGTGATAGCCTTCATTGAGGGAAAATCTTGCCTGAACGTTTTCTGCCGTGCCAGGAGGAATTACGGAGGACCCTGGCAGGAGGAACCTTTTCGGACCTAGTATCCAGGTACCCATAGCTCTTTCAGAGCTCCCTGTTCTACTACTACTCCAACATCCTCGCCTAGGAGTGGCATGAGAGGAGGAGTAGTGGAGGATTACCTTCTAAAGCCTGAATTTCCATGGGCAATCTTCTGTGACAAGGCTGGGGTTTGGACATTGAACTACAACCCCCATCATCAAGCTGCTGTTATCCCTCTGTTTAAGGGATTATTAATAAACGATTACCTGCTTTCACTGCAACCTGGACTCCTGAGTCATGCCTGTATCACATCAGGGCCCTTCTGTACTCCATCACACCGGCTCAGAAAAGAGAGGTCCCCTCTCCAAACTAGAAATGCCTCAGGAAAAATACTATTACTACCACCACCATTTGGTAGTGCTGCAGGACCCTGCTCGACTGTGTCCGGTCCTGGAGTGGAATTGGGGTGCATGAGGAGTGTGCTTGGCCTTGCAGGTGGCTTAGCCTATTCCACTGCTACTCCCATCCTCCAGTCTCCTCCACCATGTTGCGGCATGTCATTTTTTGGTGTAGTCAGCAGGATCAGATTCCCTTGTCCTTCACCGTTTACAGACTACAGCAGATAAGCTCCTAGAAAATTACTATCTACAATTGGTGAGCTGAAAACCTTTTGGGGCTGTGATAGAGACTTTTATACTGTGGACTCTATTATCTGTGCTGAATTGCCCTGTTGCTAGCCTGCCTGGACTTCTTGCAAAGACTGTGGTATGTTGCATTGTTTGCCAAGTTGTACCATATTTTAAGCCAGAGAGACTTTCAGCCATTACTGGACTGTGTACTTGTTGTTGTGACCTCACTAGCACACGTAAGCCCAGCCCGCAAGGGGTTAAAGCCAGCCTCAGCAAGAGTTGCATCATTCAAAGTTCTACAGCTCCGCAGAGGTTAACCACCAGCCCGCCAAGCCAGGAGGGAAAGGCCTGCATCATCATCGCATCAGCATACCTCCCAACCTCTGAAGAACCAAAAGAGGAACAAAATGTGTTGGCTCCACCAATTCTCATTGATTTTTCATGTGCCCCACACAGTATAATCCTCCTACAGTAACCCATAAATTATGTCCCCCCTCCATCTCTCCCCCAGTTTCATATAACCCATTCATCTTTCCCCAGTTTCATGCCCCCCATCTCTGCCCCCAGTTTTATGGCTCCCATCTCTTCCCCCAGTTTCATGTCCCCCATATCTGCCCCAGATTCATGTCCCAACATCTCTGCCCAGAGTTTCATGTCCCCATCTCTTCCCCCAGAATCATGTCCCCCCATATTTGTCCCCAGAATTATGTCCCCCCCATCTCTGCCCCCAGTTTCATGCTGTCCCCCCCCCCCTTCATCTGCCCCCAGTTTCATGGGCCCCCTTCATTATGTTCCACCTCAATGTTTAACACAAAAAAAACTTATACTCACCTTCCAACGCTCCCCCGCCGCTCTCTCTGCAGTCTCACTAACAGTTGTAGACGCGATGTGACGTCATTACATCGCGCCTACACATCCACTAGCTGGAGCGCCGCGTTAAAGCAAGGAGCTGAGCTGTGACAGCTCCTTGCTTTAGTCGCGTATGTATTCAAGTCAGATCTGCATCCTGTGGTACAGGGCACCGAAATCGTGAATGTCCCGCGGAAATCAGGATGGTTGGGAGGTAAGCATCAGCCAAGCTCCGCCCACCAATTCAAAACCAAGCCACTCAGCAACCGCTACGTCAGTAACTTCAGCATGGAGATGCCGGCACTTATCACTCCTATAGGAGCAGTTGTAAATCACAGGTGTTTGACTATAATTAACGTGACTGTAGCAGCGGGCATCAGATAAAGGGACATAAATAGCCAGATTAGCGACGTCTCGGGGTTAATACATCAATTCTACACAAAATGCTCATGTTCAATTCTAGATACCATCCACCGAGCTCACCCCATTCTCACAGTGAATCTATTCTATAAGAAGTGTACCTTTTGTTATAAGTAAGCTGATGGCTGCCTTATTGCATTGTTTATCCAGTAAAGTTGTCCTTGATCTGTTTTTCTGCAGCCACAAGTCTCCTGAGTCTCGTTTTCTGTGACACCATGGGCAATCCAACCCCCATGCATATGCAAACTTAGCTGTAAAGTCAGTAAATAATGCCATTACAGATTTCAGAGTAGATTACTATGTAGAGATTTCCCTAGGCTCGGACTCCTAACCCTTTAGCTTTCTCTGTTGTCCGTTAATGCTATAAACATAAAATGTGTATTTTGTGCATCCTGCAATTACAGCTTAAAAAAAAAGTGAGTGTCACAGGGAGCATACTGGTAGAAGTAACTTGTGAGGTACCCCCAGCTTTTGGTGAGACACAACTATGAAGTTTTGACTTTTTGACAGAAGTCATCATATGCCATACAGGCCTTTTACTGACTGCAGTAAACTTGGGTTGGGCAAACCAGGATTTACAGATGTGCCCATACTTACTTTGTCTCCAGTTTGGTTAAGGTTGTCAGTTTCTCATGAAACCGATTTAGCACAATATCATGCCATATTAAGAAAACCCTTAAAGGGGGGCACTTCTCAACAAAGCCTTTGGGTGGCTGCATATAAGCAAACTATCCTACATGTGTCTTCACGTATTGATAGCTTATCACAAAGTCATGTTAACTTTGGAAAGGGTGATGAAAAAGGTTACAGCCCACACCTGGAGAATAAGACCCAATTCACATGTAACCTTCCAGGGGATATATCTTTTTATAAAGGTAGGCAGACTGAAAGAAAAGAATTCAAATAGTTCACTACTGTGTTGGGGGAAGGGGGGGGTTGAAAATTTTTGTAACATACTTAAAAACACAGTCAGGAATGACAACTTGCACTAGTTCATGCTGCATATAAAAATCTCAGTACTGACTGTGTTTGTAGAGTGATATCTCAGATTCAGGTATAGTTTAAATATTGGTATCATATGAAAGCTGAGAATCATTTTTCTAGGTTGTATAAAACTAAAGATACAGCTGTTTGAAGTGATCATCCTGCTCTTGGTAAATTCTTTTGCTCTGCATATTTATAATACAAAAGTGTACAGACTTTCCCTAGTATACCTAAATTGAGTTGAAAACACTTAGGCCAGGTTCACATCTGCTCCGGCCTCTCTGTCATTCAGGTCCACAAGGGGAGCCACAACACTGTTTTAGAGGTAACACATAGACACTTGTGGACCCCACAAAGAGGAGTTTATATGTCCTCTGGCGCTTGACATTACAGTGAATTCAGCGCACTGTCAGCTTTCCTGATGTGCACCCAGGTGCTGGAGATACTGGTGCCATTAGTTTCAGCACATATCTCTCCAATGTCAGAAGGGCGAACCTTACTGCTTAGCGTCATTGTTGGGCAGTAAGGAATACCCCCAATCAGTGGCATAACTAGGAATGGCAGGGCCCTGTGGCAAACTTTTGACATGGGGAGCCCCTCCTCCGACTGACGTACGCCGAAGACCCCAACCGACCCCCCCACACACACATTCCTGCGCTTTCTATTATTCCCCTTAATGGCCCCTGTACACCGTATAATAACCCATAGTGCCCCCTGTACACCGTATTATGCCCCATTGTGGCCCGTACACACTTTACTATGTCCCATTGAGGTCCCTACACATGGCATTATGCCCCATAGTGGCCCCTGCACACAGTATTATGTCCCATTGTGGACAACTATGAACAATTATGTTCCATTGTGGACAACTATGAACAATTTCAGACCCCAGAGTATAATAATAAGATAAGATAATCCTTTAATAGTCCCACAATGGGGAAATTTCAGTGATATAGTTTCATAGATGGTATAGTAGTATATAACAAGAGAGAAAAACACATACAAGCTCATGGCAGATAGAGAAATCCTAGGAATCATAGCAACTAAAAAGAAAGAAACACAGACACACTGCAGGATCATTTAGTTCTCTGTGTGAAGTGATGTTAATAATACAGCCCGACCGTGGTTGGAGGACATGAGGAGGGGGGTCACAGCATGTAGATATAACAGGCAAAAGAACGTTTGTTTTTTTTTTTTGCAGAGGTGGGGGACATATGCAGCTATCATGATAACATGTGGCAGTTCCTTTGGTAGGTGGTGAGATCTCCTGCTCACAGCTGATAGTTCGGTATCTTGCATCAGCGCTATTGTCCATTAACCACAAAAAATGCCCCAAATATCCTTCATCACAAGCCCTCCTCTTGCTTTCTTCTTACCACTGTGTTCTACTGCCCAGAGAGGTCTGAAGCCATCCAGGTAGACAGGGTGCTGCTCTCTTGCCAAGCTTCCATAAACACATGGGTAGGTGGGTGATGGTAGGTTCCCAGGTTGTAACAGAGTCCCATGTGTCCACAGTAAAAGAAATAAATACCAGTCAGCTGTAGGCATCTTCACACATCAGCAATAGACTCCAAAAATTATCTCCTTGAAAAGAAGAAGTCTACACTTCCATGTAGGTTTCTCCTCCATGCCACATGGTGTCCATGCTGTCCTTAGCTCCTGGGGGGATGGTAACAGGCACATGTACACAGGAAAAACTCCAGGTCTTTAGTCATTATCCATGCTTAACAATAGAAACAAAAGGAACAAAATACTCCACAGGATCTTCCATTCGATTTATAGTTGCTAATTCATAGTGCTAGTTTGCTTGGTTACAGGATTCTTGACGATACAGAGAAAAAGAGTGAAAAAGGAAAGATAAAGGTTGCTCCCAGCTTGGAGCACTGTATCAGGCAGCCACACATAAGGCGGCGCCAGGGTCAGAGACCCAGGAGGATACAAACATAAAAAACAATGTTACTTACCTATCTCCCGCTCCCCTGCACCCCTCGGTGGTGTCGGTCTTCTACAATGATGTCCGGGACGTCACATGACCCGGGATGTCACATGACGTCAGGGAGTGTTCAGAAGAACGTGGAAATGTAAGTAACAGTTCTTGTTTATGTTACCTTACCTCCGATCATTATACTCAGGGGTCTGAAAAGACCCCCGAGTTTAATAATGATGTTTGTGGGGCCCGTGGATCGGTAAGTAAATAGGGCCCGTTATCTGCTGGAGTAACTTCAGCCGGTAACGGACTATTAAGAAAAAAAAAACGCAGGGGTAGCGGCTGTCGCCTGGCCCCCTAATGTCCTGGGTCCTGTGACAGCCGCTACCCCTGCTACCCCGGTAGTTACGCCACTGCCCCCAGTTGTACTCTTCCATAGCATTGTACTGTCAGAGGTGAAGGATATCAGTGAAGAAATATCGGTGCAAAAACTAATGGCATTGATATCTCCAGCACTTGGGCACGTACCTTCAAAGCTGACAGGGCGCTGAATTCAATATTCTGTCAGCTTTCCATATATATATATATATATATATATATATATATATATATATATATATATATATAATACTGCGGGTCCCCAGTGAACCCCCCCAATTCTTCGTGGCATAGATTCAACAAGGTGCTGGAAGCATTCCTCAGAGATTTTGGTCCATATTGACATGATGGCATCACACAGTTGCCGCAGATTTGTCGGCTGCACATCCATGATGCGAATCTCCCGTTCCACCACATCCCAAAGATGCTCTATTGGATTGAGATCTGGTGACAGTGACTCAAATAGCCACCAACGGGTGGCTATTTGAGTCACTGTTGCCTTTCTATCAGCTCGAACCAGTCTGGCCATTCTCCTCTGACCTCTGGCATCAACAACGCATTTCCGCCCACAGAACTGCCGCTCACTGGATGTTTTTTCTTTTTCGGACCATTCTCTGTAAACCCTAGAGATGGTTGTGCGTGAAAATCCCAGTAGATCAGCAGTTTCTGAAATACTCAGACCAGCCCTTCTGGCACCAACAACCATGCCACGTTCAAAGGCACTCAAATCACCTTTCTTCCCCATACTGATGCTCGGTTTGAACTGCAGGAGATTGTCTTGACCATGTCTACATGCCTAAATGCACTGAGTTGCCGCCATGTGATTGGCTGATTAGAAATTAAGTGTTAACGAGCAGTTGGACAGGTGTACCTAATAAAGTGGCCGGTGAGTGTATATCTCGCATAGAGTCTCCTTCAAAAGGTATAATGTCCCATAGTAGCCACGCCACATAGTATAATGTCCCCTATGTTGTTTGGTGCAAATATTATAAAATTTTTGAGAATCACAGGAGAGGTAAGTAAGACTTTTTGTTTTGTTTTTTTTCACCTCCCCTGGACCACTGAACATTATAATTACATTAGAATAATAGTTTATCAGAATAAAACCTCGCGAGATGGATCTTGTGAGGTTCGACCAACAAATACCAAGTACTGCAGCCATACATACTGATCCTTGTGCACTCTATATCACGTCCCTGTAAGTGAATTCCTGACGCAGTTCAGTGTCAGTGATAATGGACAAACAGGGCCCCCTGGATAGCTAAAGGGGAAGCATGGGCAGCCATGGGCAGGAATGGGGACCAGTAAGTAAATAGGGCTCGTTACCTGCCAGAGTAACTCCAGTACTTAATGGCCTATTTAAAAAACTAAAGCAGGGGGGGCGTGGCTAGCCGGCAAGGAGACGCGTCTGCTGGAGCTCCCGGCATCTGCGGCCTTCTCCTTTCGGCATCTATTCTCTACCTACCTGATCCTGGTCGGTGACGCCCGGCGGTGTGTCCCTGGACCCTGGCGGTGCGTTTTGGATCTCCATTTTCGGCTCCATCCCGGATCTATTGGCCTCGGAGGCTTTGCGGCCTACTCGCCGGCCTGTCCTGCTGCGCCATCTACACTTCCGGTTCCCTCCTGTTGATCGCGGCGGCCGGCTCCAGTCCTTCTTCCCTGCGCTTTGGCAACGGCTGCTGTGTGGAGGTGAGCGGTGCTTCTTCTGGCCCCCTGTGTGCTATCTCCGGTGTCTGCTCCTAACCTGTGTAGAACCTGCTGTGCGGCCTATATATTGCTACCTTGGGACTGGCAGTGGCGGCGGCCATTTTGTGAAGCGCTAGTGCTCTGCGGCTTCAGGGGGGTTGGGAGAGTGTTGAGCCCCTACACTACCATCAGGGGGGCTCCTCTCCTTCCCCCTGGACTTTTCTGGACATTGTCTCCTGCTCCCCTGCCTGAGTGATATTACTTTGAGTGAGTGCTGAGCCCCTACACCACCATCAGGGGGGGCTCCTCACCTGCCACCTGGACTGGACTTTACATATTACTTGGCCTGCTCCTTGCCTATTCTGGTTGAGCCCTTTGTGAGTGCAGAGCCCCTACTCCACCACCAGGGGGGGCTCCTCACATTGGGCTCCCGTGGACTTCCAATTGCCTGTGTGTCCCCACTGCCGGTCACTTATCTCACCATGCTGGATTAAATCGTTAACAGTGTCACCTCTGGCGGCTCTCAGCTGATTGTTAGGCTTCTTGTTATATGACCCCTACCGCCTTGTTGGATTTTGCTGCTGTCTGACCTCCTGCACTGCTCCGCGAACTTTGTCCCTGTCGCACGGACTTGCCCTCCTGCCTTACCAGCTTCGGTTGCATCCCTGATCTTTCCTGCTGTTTTTATTATGCCTCGGAAGAAACCATCCTCCTCCAAAACCCCTAGGAAGCTTTCTGACTTCTTCTCGAGCACCATGTCGCATTCGCTGCCTTCTTCACCATCAGGTTCCCGCTCTCCGGCGAAGTCGCCTCCACGGTCTGAACTGGTGGAGGGCTCTCTCTCAGCTGACCGTCTCCCCCTGCTGGCTGATGGTGGTAAGAGAAGTTTTGTTGTGTCTCCTCAGGGTTCTCCATCTGGCAAGGAGCCGGTGTGTAAACGGGTTGCTGATGTCCTACCTGCCTCTGTTGCTACTTCTGATTTTGTTCATCCGGACATTTCTGATTTCCCGGCCTCCTCAGACCCTGTAACGTGCGATACCTTGAAAGGGATGCTTGTTCTTCTGCAGGCGGGGATTAACAAGACTGTCTCCTCTGCGGTGGGCAAATTGCGACAGGATATCGATGCTTTGGGAGAGCGGACTGACCATCTTGAGAATAAAATGGAGGAATTTTCGACTGCTCATAATGACTTGGTTGACGCTCATAACACCCTGGAAGCGGAGGTCAGATGGCTCAAGATTAAAGCTGCTGACGCTGAGGATCGGTCTAGGCGCAATAATATTAAGATCCGTGGTGTCCCCGAGGATGTGGCATCGGAGGATTTGATGGCCTATGTTCAACGTCTCTTTAAGAAAATTCTCCCGCAGCTTACTGAACTGGAGCTCACCCTGGATCGGACCCATCGTATTCCTAAAGCGAACTCTGCTCCTGTGGATGTCCCGAGAGATGTGTTAACGAGGGTCCATTTCTATCAAGTTAAGGACTCGATTCTAGCGGAAGCCAGGAAATGTGGTACCTTACCAGCTCCGTTTGCATCCATTTCCCTGTTCCCCGATTTATCCGCAGCTACTATGCAGGCCAGACGTGAACTGGCTCCCATCACCAAGATCCTCAGAGACCGGGGCATACGGTATCGTTGGGGCTTCCCTACCAAGCTGCTGATTCCCCGCAATGGGGTTTTCCATTCCGTCCCTGATGTGGAGGCGGGCATGTCCCTCCTCCGTAAATGGAAGCTGGCCCCTGCTGACTCTCACTCATCTGTGCCTGAATCTTCAGTGCGGCCTTCTCATCTTACTAAGGAATGGACTGTGGTGGGCGGTCGTAAGTGAATCTGTTAGCCGCCTCGGCGGACTGACTCGCCTTGCCTAATGTTATGACTTTATCCTTTGTTTTAGGTGACCTGTGTGCCTTTCTAATACTCACACTCGCTGAGTGTTACTGACCTGTTTTTCTTCCCCCCCAGCTGATTACTCTTGGTTATTCGGTGTTTTTTGACACTATGCTATTTTGTTTTGATTCTTTGTTCTTGTTTCATACCTGGAATGTCGTATGCTTATTATGCCTGTTCACACATACTTTATGCATCCTTGTTTTTCTGTGTAGCCACCTGGGTCTTCCGCCATTTTTCTTTAGTTTGTCACTATGGTACTCCGTATCTCTTCACTTAATGTTAGGGGTTTGAATAGCCCCTGTAAACGGAGTTCTGTCTGGAGGGAGGCCCGTCGCCTTCGCTGTGATGTGCTCTTTCTCCAGGAGACTCATTTTTGTGTAGGCAAAAGTCCTAAATTTTCTAATCCCTCTTTCCCTCATATATATCAGGCTTCTTGCAATGCTAAGCGTAAGGGTGTTCTTATTGCTGTGCGGGATTCAGTAGCCTTTTCCCTTGAATCCACTTTAGTTGATCCCGGGGGTCAGTTTTTGGGGCTTAATTGCCTTATTAACAATGTTAAGTATACTTTAGTGACTGTTTATCTCCCGAACCGTTCACAGGCGCAGTATTGGAAATCTGTGCTCTCCAAGATTCGAACTTTTGCTACTGGTATGTTGATCATCGGTGGGGATTTTAATTGCTTAGTTGATAATTCTCTAGACTCTTCCAACCCCAAGAGATGCTCCCCTATATTGTCTTCCTCTTTGATTGCTCAGGGCCTTTATGACGTCTGGCGTTGTCAACATGGCGGGGAACGAGATTATAGCTATTTCTCTTCTTCGTCCTCCTCTTACTCCCGTATTGACTTCTTTCTTACTGACAAAATTGGGTTGATGCAGACGGAATCTACGGCTATTGGGCTGATCACCTGGACTGATCATGCTCCGGTGTCCCTCTCTCTACATGAGAAGTTTTCCACTGCTATGCCTACCCAGTGGCGCTTGAATGAGTATATCCTAGATCATCCCTCTTATGATGAGCACCTCCGTGAGGCCCTGAGGGAATATTTTTCCCTCAACTCCCCCTCCGTATCAGACCCTCATGTGCTCTGGAATGCTCATAAGGCATATATGCGAGGGTTACTTATTCAGGCGTGCGCGAGGGCCAAAAAGGAACGATCTAAAGACATAGATGCTGCATTTCGCTCCCTATCCTCCCTCTCCACAATTAATAAGCTTAACCCTACTCCCACTGTCTCTGCGGAGATTAGGCAATGTCAACTCCGATTGCAGGGCCTTCTGGCTTGCCAACAGGACTTAGCTTTTAAGCGTTTTCAATGTCAGGCCTATGTGCATAATAGTAGGGCTAGTGCCTTTTTAGCCAGAAAAATCAAACAGTCGCGCCCCAAAACCCGTATTGCCCACCTCGTGGATGACTCGGGTACTAAAGTAATTGACCCCCGCCGTATTGCAGAGCAGTTTCGTTTATATTATAAGTCGTTATACAATCTTAGGGATGATCCCCAGACATACCAACCATCTAAGGAAGAAATTGATAGATTCTTAGATTCTGTGGCCCTGCCCCGCCTTTCCCCTGCGCAGTCTGCCTCCCTAGCCTCGCCTATCACTTTATTTGAAGTTACGGAAGCTATAGCCTCGCTGAAGCCGCTAAAATCCCCTGGTCCTGACGGCTTTTCAGGGATCTACTACAAGAAATACGCAGATATTTTGTCCCCTTATCTTTTAGCTGTGTTCAGAAAGGCGGCGGAGGAGCAATGCTTCCCGGAAGAAATGTTGTCGGGTGCGGGTGTCCCAGATGTTAAAAAATATTATATGGCGTCTGTCCTAGATCAACTTAAGGTCGGGTGGGATGAGACTTCTAAATGGCGCTGGGCCGAAATTGAGGAATGCCTTCTGGATGCCCCGCTTATGAGTATTTTACGCCCTAAGGATTCAAGCCCGCCCATCACTTCCCCTCCCTTACTGAGTATTAGGGCCACAGTGTCTGCTTGGCGTTATTTTTTGTCATATACCTCCAGAGAAGACCTGGTCCCTTTATCTAAGCTACCCATACTATATTTAACCTCTTTTCTCCCCCAGCTGCGACTCCGTGGATGGGTCTCTAGGGGTCTCTATAAAGTTGCTCATCTGTATACGGATGACGGGCTTAAGTCGTTCTCCATGTTACAGGAAGAGTTCCAGCTCCCTAAAACGGATTTCTTTAAATATTTGCAGTTGCGTCATTTTTTTCAATCCTACGAGCCCTCTAGATTGACCTTTCCCAGGTTAGCCTTAAAACTGTGGAATAGGTCCTCGCCTGTTAGAGGTGGGTTATCTGTGTTTTATGGCTTTTTCTCTGTCCCCCTGGAGCGGATCAAGCCTCTTCACCTGCTCCGTTGGGGGGCGGATCTTGCCAGACCCATCCCTCTGTCGGATTGGTATGTGGCAGCTGGGTTTGTTAAACGTGTATCTAAGGGGGCAGCACATTGGGAAACGGCTTTGAAAATCATGCTGAGGTGGTATAGGACTCCGGTCCAAATGGCGCATATTGATCCTTCTTGTCCCAGACTCTGCTGGAGAGGATGCGGCCAAGTAGGTTCCTTCTTGCACTTGTGGTGGGACTGCCCACCGGTACAAATAGCGGTATTTCATTTCATGTCCACCATAGCTGGTTTAGATATCAGTCCTTCTCCTGGTCTCGCCCTTTGTTTCTTAGATATTGGTAGTTTTCCCTCGGATATGCAGGTCGTTTTGGGGCAGATCGTGCTCGCAGCTCGGGCCATGATCGCTCGTCAGTGGAAGTCCGCTCTTTGTTTGACCTTAGCTGAACTATTTCACCATGTGAACTTGGCATGTACCTTGGAACGTTTGTTGTCTAACAAAAACCATACTTACGCCAAGTTTCGATCCCAGTGGTCTCTCTGGATTTTGTATGTGGAGTCTAATAAGGGTGTTCTTCCTCCTCGGCCTCAGGCCGCCCCCATGGGGACCCCTTGATTACTATTTACCTACTATGTTGTTATCCCAGGTGGCTTTATTTCATTTTATTCTATTTTTTGGATGTATTTTGTGTTTCTCTGGTACTGTATTCAGGTATGTGGTTTTGTTGTTTATGTTATTGTTTGGTTTTCTTGTCCTTTTCTGTTCCTATTCCGTCTCCCCTATTTCTCTCTTTCTTGTTTCTTTCCTGTTCCCTTCTGGTTGTGTTCCCCCTTTCATCCCTTTCTTGTCTTCTCGTAGAATTGGTGTCTTTGTAGCATTTGTATATCTGGTCCTTTGGTCTTTGTATGTTTGGTCATGTTTGTGTCATCCGTGTTTTTGGGTTGCAGCCCGAAGTTCCAGCTTACAATGCCTATTCTACTACTTGGACTTATGCCGATTCTTCCTATGTTTGTAGTTGCTTTTTTACTATATTGTAAAAGCTTTCTTCTTCTCAATAAAAATCATATTTAAAATAAAAAACGAAAGCAATTGGGGTCCACCAATCCCCATGTGGTCATGGGCCTCATTGCATCTGCTATAGCAGTAGTTCCGCCACTGGGTAGGTCTTAGAATTTAGGGCCCCACTTGTAAACTTGCCCAGCGTCCCACTTTGTCCAAAATCGGTCTTGAGTGCAATTAAAAAAAGACTGATGTATGAAGTATATGATGACTGAAGTATAGCTTGTTTGGACAGGTTGGCTTAGATTGTGTTAAATAAATAATGAAAATGTAGAATCTGTTGTGTTGTTGTCAGGCTTGGAGTGGCCCTCCAAGATATCAGTGAGTCCCCCAGTGAGCACCATGCCTTTAGGGGGCCCTACCTGACACGCTTCTTTTCTGATAGATGCTGTCTGGTTCCGGTGTCTGTTCAGTCTTGTGTTGGTGCCTCTTTGCTGTCCTGTGCCTCATCTAACCACTGAGAGTAATCAGTGTCCTCAGGGTTCGCTAGAGAGGAACTACTATATACCGCAAGCAAGTAATGTCAGCCATTGAACACCTCGGATGCTGCAGTCAATATAGACTGCAACAATATTTGGCGATGTAGACTGTGACACATCTGAGTAATATAGAAAATATAATGGCTGATTTATCAAGAACAATGCTTTCAGGTTCAAAGTTTGAACCTGATTTATAATGAATGGCCTAAACAGATGCTATCATTTACATTAAAAAAACTGGTGTAAATGATGGCTCATCCTACCAATTTCTGGAAAACTTGGCTTCTTGGCTTTCTATCATGTGAAATTCCTGACCTCATCATGGGCGATTTTAACATCCCAGGTAATACCTGTGTCCCAAGCTGCCTTACAGTTTCTCTCACTAACCACTTCTAGGCTTCCGGTACCATTTTTATGCACATGACAACCAACCATATACCTCTTCTCATAACGTCCCCCCTGCACTACTACACACCATTGACTGCCACTCTGCTGTCTCAAATATAATGCCTTTGTTTTATCTACCTTCCCCTTACTAAACTCTAAACACTCTATTCATCTATCTACAATCATTTCTAAACACAGGCGTCACGCTCATCTATCAGTCTAGACTCTACAGCGATGCCTCCAGTCTGTGTCAGTCGCTACATTGGCTGACTATTGATTACAAAATACAATATAACGTTATCACCCTCATCTACAAGGCTCTCCATAATACTGCACCTCCCTACATCTCCTCCCTCATCTCTGTCTACCAACCAACCCATGCTCTCCGTTCACTCAATAATTTAAGACCAAATCCTCTATTATCAATCCTGTATCCAAGACCTTTCCCGAGTTGCACCACTTCTCTGGATTGCTCTACCCTGGACAATTACATTAACTCCCAATTTCCACAGCTTTAAACGCATCCTAAAGACACCTCTTCAGACAGGTCTATCACAATTCTGAATATAAACCCTACTGCAGATATGCTCCCTAAAACTGAACCACCACCGTTCATGTTCCCGCATTACCCCACAGGAAATGATACCTTATCGGACTTTAACCTTTTATGTCCAGACATATATGCCAGACCATATGCATATAAAAGGACACTGACTAGTGACAGCTCATACAGCTTTATTTATATGCATTATTAAAATAACCATTATCACAAAAATGACTGGACCACTGTATAAGCAATGCTATCTCCTATGCCTCCCCTGCTACTACTTATAGCACCCCCTCTACCTCATAGATTGCAAGCTCTTGTTAGCAGGGCCCTCAAATCCATTATGCAAATTGACTTTTTAATGTCTCATTTTGTCTGTAATTTAACCCAAAGATTTGTAAAGTGCTGTGGAATATGTTGGCATTATATAAATGAAATATATTATATTATAAATCTGATGGGTCCAAGGAAGTGGCATGACATTTTATTGGCTTGTACGCCAATAGCAGTAGGGTAGGCCCCCTAGAATCAATTCCACTGACATCCCAGTTCGACAACGGTTGTTCATTTGATTTTCTATTTACCAAAGACCTGCTAAGGATAAGATTTTTTTTTTTACTATTATGTCATGATAAATAAAACCGTGGCATTCAAACATAGTGTACTTTTTTCATAACTGTATATGTGGGCTCTAGCAATGTGATTTTTTTTGTTTTACTTTATTTAAAAAATTAAAACCAATGCCATCTTTATTTATCAGTATATTTACTTTATTTTGTAAAAGAGTTGTACAAACTTTTGAAATGGCATTGGCATACAGCTCTGACGCCTGTAGTCTCACTCCATTTATTTTATATTCTTCTTAAGATTGTAATCAGATTTAGTTTAATCATCTCCACACAGAGCCGCCAATATTTTTTCATAATCTCCTTTTGTTTCATCCTGCAAACAAATAATTAAATTAATGTTAATAATTAGAGATGAGCGAGTAGTGTTCGATCGAGTAGGTGTTCGATCGAATACTACGGTATTCAAAATACTTGTACTCGATCGAACACTACTAGCTGTTCGAAGTTTAAGATTCGATGCAGAACCAGCGTTGATTGGCAGAATGCTATACATTCTGCCAATCAACGCTGGTTCTTCTCTTATCTTTCCAAAGTCTTCTCCGCGCTGTGTCCCCGCGTCTTCTTCCGGGTGGAATTCACTCTGCCTAGGCATCCGGCCTAGGCAGAGCCGACTGCGCATGCGCGGGCATGCACGCGCATACACGCGCATGCGCAGTCGGCTCTGCTCAGGCGTCGGGCCTGGGCAGAGCCACACGCGCATGCGCAGTCGGCTCTGCTCAGGCGTCGGGCCTGGGCAGAGCCGCACGCACATGCGCTGTCGGCTCTGCCTAGGCCGGATGCCTAGGCAGAGTGAATTCCACCCGGAAGAGGACGCGGGGACCCTGCGCCGGGAGAAGACTTCAAGCAGAATCCAGCCCGACAGTCACTCGGGGACTTGGTAAGTATGATTTTATCGAATGTTGCCTACCCCTGAAACGAACATTTCCCCCCATAGACTATAATGGGGTTTGAAATCCGTTCGAACAGTCGAACAGTGTGCGGCTGTTCGAATCGGATTTCAAACCTCGGACACTTTAGTGTTCGCTCATCTCTATTAATAATAATAATAATAATAATAATAATAATAATAATTAATACAGTTCAGCCTATAGGAAAATGTACGTGACAAGTGTCATGTGCATAGACCCTGCATGAATGCTGATGGAGTCCTCATGTATCTTTACATGGCAGAATTGGCACAAACTAAAAATTTATCTTCAGGCTAGTTACACACTACTGCTCAGTCTCCGTTTGGGAATTCTGTCCCCCCCATTCCATTTTAAAAATGTGGAGTGAAAAAAAATAAAAATCACTGTTTTCATCATATATATAATAGATGAAATGAGATTTTGGAGGGATTCTTATCTTACCCAGGCTTTGCTCTGTGCTGTATATTACTACCCCAAACTGCTACCCAGCTCAACCCACCATTCTTTGATTGACAGCTCTCCCGCCGAGGCAGCAGTTGAGAGGTAATCAACAGCACAGAGCGAAGCCCAGGAAAGATAACACTTCCAAAGCCCTTTTTACCTAATTTGGATTTGAATAAAACAGCGACTCTCTTGATAATGGAGCTGCAATGCTGAATAACAAAGGCATATTTGGAAAGTGGGTAAAGAGTACTACAAGGTACTGGGATTACAATTTTCCTGTTTCTCTGGTGTAGCAGAGCTCAGCACACACTCAGTTCTGCTACATCTCGGTTGTAGCAGAGCTCAAGCACAGCCAGCTCTGCTACATCTCAGGTGTAGCAGAGCTGTGCGCTCAACACTGCTACATCTGAGATCAGACTGTAGAACGATATTAGACTCCTCCGACACACAGCTCTGCTGCATCTCTGGTGTAGCAGAGCTCAGTGCACACTCAGCTCTGCTACATCTCTGGTATAGCAGAGCTCAGCGCACACTCAGCTCTGCTACATCTCTGGTGTAGCAGAGCTCAGCGCACACTCAGCTCTGCTACATCTCTGGTGTAGCAGAGCTCAGCGCACACTCAGCTCTGCTACATCTCGGGTGTAGCAGAGCTCAGCGCACGGCCAGCGTTGATGGGCCGAATGCTGTACTCTGTATGGCATTCGGCCAATCAACGCTGGTCAATGCATTCCTATCGCAAGCTGACAGAGATCCTGATAGTGGAGTAATACAGGTACTTGGGCATGTTAGATGCCCCCAGGCATGCTTCCCCTGCTGTTCCAGTTGCATTCCAGGGTGTTGGAATCATTTCCTGGGGTGTCTTAGTGGACTTGGTGACTCTCCTGAGTCGAAGTGTGGCTTCCCCTGAAATGAAGCATTTTTCCCCATAGACTATAATGGGGTTCGATATCCGTTCGAATAGTCGAATATTGAGGGGCTATTCGAAACAAATATCGAATCTTGAATATTTCACTGTTAGCTCATCTCTATTCTTTATACTATCATACATACCAAAATCGCTTGTAGCAGAGGTTTTCCATACATTCTCTTGTAATGAGCCTTGATTTCATTCATGTCTATTTCTGAACGGGAGACCATGACTCGAATTAAGTCTGTGTCCCTAGTTCCAGAGCCCTGTATACAGTACAAAATTTTGTTGAGAATACATATAAAAAATATAAAATAAATATTTAAGAAGTTACATAGAAAAAAAAAATACATACATTCAATTCATAGAGAAACAAACACCCAGCTTACTTATTACAGGGTATATAGTAAAAGTGCAACAATTGTTTGGAATCTAATATTCACATTAGAGGATCTGTTACCATGTTGGCATTAAAGGGATTCTACCATTAAACTACCTTTTTTTTCTAATGAACATGTCGGAATAGCCTTAAGAAAGGCTATTCGTCTCCTACCTTTAGACGTGGTCTCCGCCGCGCCGTTCCGTAGAAATACTGGTTTTAACCGGTATGCAAATGAGCTCTCCGCAGCAATGAGGGCAGGCCCCAGCACTGAAACACCGATGAGCGCGTCCCCATTGCTGCCCAGAGCTCTTTCCTGCGACGCCTCCTTCTTCTGCAGCAACTCCGCCTCTTCTGGCTTCTCTTGCTCTTGTAGTTCTATACAGGAGCATAGAGAGGCCACCACAAAATGGCTCCTGTATTGAACTGCAAGAGTGGCTACCCAAAAATGGCCGCCGGCCGGCTCCTGTATTGAACTGCAAGAGTGGCTACCCAAAAATGGCCGGCGGCCATTTTGGGGTGGCCTCTCTATGCTCCTGTATAGAACTACAAGAGCAAGAGAAGCCAGAAGAGGCGGAGTTGCTGCAGAAGAAGGAGGCGGCACAAGAAAGAGCTCTCGGGCAGCAATGGGGATGCGCTCATCGGCCTTTCAGCGCTGGGGTCCAACCTCATTGCTGCGGAGAGCTCATTTGCATACCGGTTAAAACCGGTATTTCTACGGAACAGCGCGGTGGAGACCACGTCTAAAGGTAGGAGACGAATAGCCTTTCTTAAGGCTATTCCGACTTGATATTTAGAAAAAAAAGTAGTTTAATGGTAGAATCTGTTATGCCTCCAGCAGGTATCTCATATTACCTGTCATAGCTCCATCTAGTGGCCATTGTGCAAATTACAAACTACCATACCTTTTTTATGTGTCCCACTAGAGTCACCGTAGTTCCCGCCCACAACTTGGTGTTGTCACCAGGCTACACTGTAATTAGTCCTTTTCACTTCAGGCATAGACCCTGCCACACCATCTTATACCTTCTCCAAGACTTGGGCCTTAAGTAGCATCGTTGGTATGTAATAGCTATACCCAGCACTATACCTTCATGTATTACATATATTGTTATGTTTCCACACTCCCTAGCATAATTTCTATATGTAGTTGTTCTAGCTAGTAGACCATGCTCATTGAGCCAGACCCAGCTCCCATTCCAGACCACATGTAACCATACGCCTCATAGATGTCTATTACCTCCCCACTACCACAATGTTACGTATCTGATGTACCTTCCAGCAAGATACATGTATAGTTTGTCATAGTGTGCTGTTATGTAATAGTAATGCCTGCATAGCCATGTCATAGAAGATTGTCACATGTATGTCTGCCATAGTAATACATACACAGTTTGTGTCATGGAAGATTACCACATGCCCATTGTAACTGCAATGTACTGTTTTCTGTTCCCCAGTTTCACCCTATCCCTTGTAATAAAAGCAAAGTTTGGACACCTCTCCAGAGTGCATGAGTTACTGGGAAGGAGTTTAGCTGCCTGTCAACCTATACCCCACACACATAGGGAGGACAGAACAGTGAAACAACGGCTTCTTACAGGCCAAGCAGCAAGATTCTGAACCCTACACAGCGCCTCCATGTCAGCAAGCAACAGCAGACCCTTTGAGACGAGATCTCACATCTCAGCAAGCTCCAGGAACTCAGATACGTCAGTGAGTAGCTCCATGGCCGCCAGGACCCGCGCAAAGGCTGAAGCAGCCAAAATACGCGCAGCATTTGCAGAGAAGGAGATGCAAATGGAGATAGAGAAAGCACGCCTGGAAGCAGCCACTGCAGAGCAACAACTGCAACTAGAGAAAGCACGCCTAGAAGCTTCACTGAAAAAGCTAGCACTAGATAGGGAAGCAGCAGCCGCTATGGCAGAAGCAGAAGTCCTAGAGGAAGCAGTAAACCTCACAAGTGACAGACCCGGCAGCATACTTGGACCCGAATCTAGCCTCCATGACAGCATGCAGCGTACCTCAAACTACGTGCTAGGACATGTCAAACCAGAAAGCATTCTGCACACTGGTCCAGAGACTGAGACCACCCCGGTTGATGTGTCCCTGCCAAATCCCATCACACAACAAACACCTTCAGCTTACCACCGTCTCCCAACGCAGCCTGTACCCAGAGTGAAAAATGCCCACAGCGCGGTCGTATCTCTTAAGAGAGAACGGGAAGATGCCGGCTACTACAGAAACAACACATTCTCAATTGGCTACGGCCCACCACATCCCCTACTCAACGGCTCCACTCCAGAAGTGGCACCCCCAGATCCTACGGCACCTAGCTTTTACCAGTTCTTCACGCGACGTGAACTGGTAACCAAAGGACTCACAAAGTTCGATGACCGTCCCGAGAACTTCAGAGCCTGGCGAGCCTCATTTGAAGACACCATTAAAGGTCTAGATCTGTCGGCAAGAGAAGAGGTGGGCCTCCTGGTCAAATGGCTAGGGGACGAATCAGCAGAGCACGCTAAACACCTCAGAAACATCAACGTCAGGTACCCAAGCACCGGGTTGAGCATGATATGGGAGAGACTCGAAGAGTGTTACGGCGCACCAGAAGCGATAGAGAATGCACTCTTCAGGAGGATTGACGCCTTCCCCAAAATTACCAACAAAGGCCTCCATAAGCTGAGGGAATTGACGGACCTACTGTTAGAGCTCCAATCTGCCAAAGTTAGTGGAGACCTGCCAGGCCTTGCGCTCTTAGACACAGCACGTGGCATCAACCCCCTTGTCCAGAAGCTGCCTTATAATCTACAAGAGAGGTGGATCAACCAAGGTTCTAAGTACAAACAACAACATAAAGTTCCATTCCCTCCTTTCTCCTTCTTCGTAGACTTCGTGCGTCAACAAACAAGGGCTAGAAATGACCCCAGCTTCGACCTCGCAGCCCTCGACACCACCTATTTCAGAACTGGTAAACCTGCAGCGATCGGCGACTCGAAAGCCATACTGGTTGCTGCATACAAAACCAATGTGTTCCCCGCAAACTCCTCACGTGAAACTTACCGCACTGTAGAGACCTCAACGGAAAACCCGTGCAGAGAATGCCCTCTGCACAAGAAGCCTCATGCACTGCTAAAATGCAGAGGGTTTAGAGAGAAGTCCATTGAAGATCGCATTGCCTTCCTCAAGGAGAATCACATTTGCTACAAATGCTGTGCATCAGCTTCCCATCTTGCAAAAGACTGTACAGCCAACATCAAATGTGCAGAATGCGACAGCAGAGAGCACAATACAGCCTTACACCCAGGGCCAGCGCCATGGACTCTCACACCCTCAGACCTGGGTACAGAGCATGGCGGGGAGGAGGTAGGGACAACACCTCCTGAAGTGACAACCCAGTGCACCCAAGTCTGTGGGAGAGGGCTTAACGATAGATCTTGCTCCAAGATCTGTCTCGTTACAGTTTATCCCATTGGCTACAAGGAGAAGGCGGCAAAGCTATATGCAGTCCTCGACGAACAAAGCAACAGGTCGCTTGCGAGCTCATCCTTCTTCAACATGTTCAAAATTGAGGGACACAGCTTCTCATATTCACTCAACACATGTTCAGGTGTGAGTAAAGAAACAGGAAGAAGAGTCACCGGCTACCAAATTGAATCTATTGATGGCGAGATATCCTTACCTCTACCTACTCTGATCGAGTGCAACCATCTTCCCAACAACAGGGAAGAAATCCCCACACCGGAGGCAGCGCTACGCCATGAGCATCTCAAACCCATAGCACCCCTCATCCCTGCCTTGGACCCAGAGGCTCAGATAGTGCTCCTGCTCGGAAGAGACATCATAAGGCGAGAGAACAAATAAACGGCCCTCACGATTCCCCGTATGCTCAGAAGCTTGACCTAGGGTGGGTCATTACGGGCAACGTTTGCCTAGAAGCTGCGCACGCATCAACTACAGTGAACGCTCTCTACACAAACTTATTGGAGGTCGGACTCCCACCTCCTTCCCAACCATGCCCCAATAGGTGCCTCATAAAAGAGGAGCCCGCTAGCATAACTCACTCTGAACCAACAGAAGTCACGAACTGTTCCCGCAACAAAGGTATGGGCCACTTGGGGTGTATGATCCCCCAAGAGACTAAAGAAGATGATAAGGTAATGCCCTCCAATAGAGACAAAACCTTCTTAAAGATAATGGAGGAAGTTTCCTTCAAACGTGAAACAAATAGTAGAGCCGCACCGCCACCTCTCAGGCCATGGGGAGGCCATCTCCCCAACAATAGAGATCAGGCACCAAAGTGTTCTCTTTCACCCGGATCCAACTCTCAAAAGAAACCAGAAAGGAAGGGACGTCTCCCCTCATTCATGAACCAGCGACTAGAGCACGGCCGCACAGAGGTGACTTCACCCCCAACAGAAATGACATCAGGCTACAGCCACAACGAGACTATGAGACCTTACGTCTACGCGAACGATAGACCCCAAAGAGGTAAAGAGTCAACAGTCTTTCACGACCCAACGAATAGCCCCCCTTATGAAGACCCACGCGGACAACTAGAGCCAGAATCCGACTCAAAGATTCGGCCTCAAGTTTCCACAGTAACTACGACAGTTTCCAATGTGCCGCTTGGGCCCAAACGCCCTACCAAGCTCCCTGTCTGGAAGTTGTTGTGCAAAAACCTATGGCGGCGAGTGCAGAACTTGGCAGTTACCTTCTGGAAAAAGTGGGGGCTACAATATACCCGTACTTTACAGGCAAGGAACAAGTCGCAAGCCAGCCAACCCAACACGAGAGTTGACAACATGGATCTTCCAAAAGACTCTCAGTCCAAGAGAAATGAAGAGCCTCTGGGACTGGTGACCAGAATGTTCCCAAGTGAAGGCGGAAAAGCCCAGAAAATGGAACTCGAGGATTACAGGCAAAGTGAACCCAGACCTCTCTTCAGATCAGTGACTGATTCAATCTCACGGTTCTCCCCAGAGACATCTTAGTGTGGTACCCTCGGGTACCAGGCGGGGAGTGTTATGCCTCCAGCAGGTATCTCATATTACCTGTCATAGCTCCATCTAGTGGTCATTGTGCAAATTACAAACTACCATACCTTTTTTATGTGTCCCACTAGAGTCACCGTAGTTCCCGCCCACAACTAGGTGTTGTCACCAGGCTACACTGTAATTAGTCCTTTTCACTTCAGGCATAGACCCTGCCACACCATCTTATACCTTCTCCAAGACTTGGGCCTTAAGTAGCATCGTTGGTATGTAATAGCTATACCCAGCACTATACCTTCATGTATTACATATATTGTTATGTTTCCACACTCCCTAGCATAATTTCTATATGTAGTTGTTCTAGCTAGTAGACCATGCTCATTGAGCCAGACCCAGCTCCCATTCCAGACCACATGTAACCATACGCCTCATAGATGTCTATTACCTCCCCATTACCACAATGTTACATTCTGATGTTCCTTCCAGCAAGATACATGTATAGTTTGTCATAGTGTGCTGTTATGTAATAGTAATGCCTGCATAGCCATGTCATAGAAGATTGTCACATGTATGTCTGCCATAGTAATACATACACAGTTTGTGTCATGGAAGATTACCACATGCCCATTGTAACTGCAATGTACTGTTTTCTGTTCCCCAGTTTCACCCTATCCCTTGTAATAAAAGCAACGTTTGGACACCTCTCCAGAGTGCATGAGTTACTGGGAAGGAGTTTAGCCTCCAAAACTTCAATTAGCATGCCAGTTTTTTTGGGTTTTTTGTTTTTTAAATGAAGCATATCTGCAGTTTTTTTTCCCCCACAATGTGAGGATTAGATCTACCAAAATTACATTCCCCTTGCTGGTAATTACCAACATGGGGCCGTAGCCTTAAGGGGATATTTCTGTCAGAATGAGCTGTATCTTTATTTAATATGTGTTACAGGTGTGGCAATACCAAATATATATTGTATTTTTTTTCTTTCAATATAATTGCTCAATGAGTGCTGCTTTAAATTCTAAGGTCAGTGACGTCATGTTTATTTGTTGTATGGCCTGTAAGCAGCTCAATAGTATGCAGTAAAGATAAGCGAACGGCGTTCGATCGAATTGATATTCGATCGAATATCAGGCCGTTCGAGGTATTCGATTACAATCGGATACCACGAGGCAAACGCACTAAAAATTTGTATCCCTTCCCACCTTCCCTGGCACTTTTTTTGCACCAATAACTGTGCTGGGGAGGTGGGACAGGAACTACTACAACGGAGGCATGGGAAAAAAAACCGGAAAAAGTAATTGGCTGGCTAAATCGGGTGACCTCCACTTTATATGAATGGTCGATTTCAGATTCGGGTCATATGAGACTGTGAACTATTTGACTGAGACAGGGAAAGAAATAATTGCAGAGTTAGCTAGGGATTACCTTGATTTAGGTGGGAATATTACTCAAACAGCTCTTTGGGGCTCTATCTCGTCGGGATCCTTGTCAGCTTACGATATGTGGGAGCAGTCTCCATTGTGGTCAGATTTTAGACTCCGCCTCCCCACAGACGAGCCTCCAGCAGGACCAGCGATGATTGGCTGAATGCTGTACACTGGCCAATCAACGCTGGTCTATTCATTCCTATGAGAAAGAGAGTCAGCTCCCTCATAACAGCAAGCTGCCAGCTCTCCCAGCTAGCAAAGACAAGCCTGCTGCATCTCTGGTGTAGCAGAGCTCAGCGCACAATCAGCTCTGCTACATCTCTGGTGTAGCAGAGCTCAGCGCACACTCAGCCCTGCTACATCTCAGGTGTAGCAGAGCTCAGCGCACACTCAGCCTTGCTACATCTCAGGTGTAGCAGATCTCAGTGCACACTCAGCCCTGCTACATCTTTGGTGTAGCAGAGCTCAGCGCACACTCAGCTCAGCTACATCTCTGGTGTAGCAGAGCTCAGCGCACACTTAGCTTTGCTATATCTCGGGTGTAGCAGAGCTCAGCGCATGGCCAGCTCTTCTACATCTCAGGTGTAGCAGAGCTGTGCGCTCAACACTGCTACATCTGAGATAGGAGCACAATGGAGACTGCTGTGGACCAATCTTAGACTCCGCCTCCTCCGGCAGAACCAGCGTTGATTGGCCGAATGCTGTACTCTGTATGGCATTCGGCCAATCAACGCTGGTCAATGCATTCCTATGGGAAAAAGTCAGCTCCTGCATATTGCAAGCTGACAGAGATCCGGACGAGACAGTGGCGTAATACAGGTACTTGGGCATGTTAGATGCCTCCAGGCATGCTTCCCCTGCTGTCCCAGTTGCATTCCAGGGTGTTGGCATCATTTCCTGGGGTGTCAAGGTGGTCTTGATGACTCTCCTAAATCGAAGTGTGGCTTCCCCTGAAACGAAGCATTTTTCCCCATAGACTATAATGGGGTCCAATATTTGTTCAAATAGACGAATATCGAATTTCGAATATTTCACTGTTCGCTCATCTCTAGTATTCAGGTGAATTGGGCTGAGCTGCAATACCAAGGACAGTGCCTATGCAATGTACAATGCTTAAACACTGACAGCTAAGGTGTTAGTCCTGCCTCCCCCAGGGCCTACTACAGATTTCAGTGCCAGAGCCCTTGATCAGGCCCCTAGTTGCCAACCCCTCCCCCCAGGAACCCATTATATCTCACTATAGTTATCTCATATTGTGGGGCAAGGTGTAGATGAAGGCTGATATCCACTGCTAATGGCACTGGCTATGCTCCTGACTGTTGCCCTGTCCATAACATAACAATACGTCATGGTGTACTACTACACCACTACTACTGAGCTCTGCTGCATCGGACTGCTACATTGGCCAGCTCTGATACATCTGCCAGCTCTGCTAAATCGGGCCGTGCGCTCAGCTCAACTACTCCAGATATGCAGCCAAGCAGAGCACATGCCCAGCTCTGCTTCATCTGCGATGTAGCAGTGTCCGATGTAGCAGTCCGATGCAGCAGAGCTGAGTGTGTAGCATCAGACATCGGACACTACTACATCGGAGATGAAGCAGAGCTGGGATTTTAAAGATGATGCTATTCACCACACAGCATGTAGTCCAAAAATTGTTTAAATTTTTGTACCCCACGCTGTGTAGTAATTAACCCCCTCCCCCCCACCGGTGTCCGCTTACCTGCAGCTCCCTGTTCTTCTTGGTCCAGTCTGGTCCTCTGTCCAGTCTTCAAAGTGCCCTGCCCCCCTCTCCCCCGACTAGTATTATAGAGAAGGCGGACACTGCTATATCGGACACTACTACATCGGCCAGCACTGCTACATCAGAGATGAAGCAGAGCTGGCCGTTCGCTGAGCTTGGCTAGTCCGGAGTAGTGGAGCTGAGCACACGGCCCGATGTAGCAGTGCTGCCGATGTAGCAGTGTCCGATGCAGCAGAGCTGGACCTGCTACACACTCAGCTCTGCTGCATCGGACTGCTACATAGGACACTGCTACATTGGCCAGCACTCCTACATCGGAAATGAAGCAGAGCTGGCCGTTCGCTGAGCTCAGCTACTCCGGAGTAGCAGAGCTGAGTGCACGGCCCAATGTAGCAGTGCTGCCGATGTAGCAGTGTCCGATGTAGCAGTCCAATGCAGCAGAGCTGGACCTGCTACACACTCAGCTCTGCTGCATCGGACTGCTACATCGGCCAGCACGGCTACATCGGAAATGAAGTAGAGCTGGCCATTCGCTGAGCTCGGCTACTCCGGAGAAGCCGAGCTGAGCACACGGCCCGATGTAGCAGTGCTGGCCAATGTAGCAGTCCGATGCAGCAGAGCTGGATCTGCTACACACTCAGCTCTGCTACATCGGACACTGCTACATCGGCCAGCACTGCTACATAGGAGATGAAGCAGAGCTGGCCGTTCGCTGAGCTCGGCTACTCTGGAGTAGCCGAGCTGAGCGCACGGTCTGATGTAGCAGTGTTGGCCGATGTAGCAGTGTAGCAGTGTCCGTTGTAGCAGTCCGATGCAGCAGAGCTGAGTGTGTAGCAGGTTCAGCTCTGCTTCATCTCGGCATAGGAATGCATTGACCAGCGTTGATTGGCCGAATGCCGTACTTCTGTATGGCATTCAGACAATCAACGCTGGTCAATGCATTCCTATGGGAAAAAGTCAGCTCCCGCATATTTTCTTTTTTCTTTTTTGGTAGAGTTGGAAGGGACCTCAAGGGCCATCGGGTCCAACCCCCTGCGAGTGCAGGTTTTCCTAAATCATCCCAGCTATATGTTTATCCAGATTCCACTTGAAGATTTCCATTGATGGAGCGCCCACCACCTCCCGTGGCAGGCTATTCCACTCTCTCACTACCCTCACTGTCAGAAAGTTTTTCCTAATGTCTAATCTGTATCTCTTTCCCTTTAGTTTCATCCCATTGCTTCTTGTACTTCCTTGTGCTAATGAGAATAGGGTAGATCCCTCTGCACTGTGACTACCTTTCAGATATTTGTAGACTGCTATTAAATCTCCCCTCAGCCTTCTCTTCTGCAAACTAAACAATCCCAGTTCTTTTAGCCGCTCCTCATAGGACATGGTTTGCAGACCTTCCACCATTTTGGTTGCTCTTCTCTGGACTTGCTCCAATATATCGATGTCTTTCTTGAATTGAGGCGCCCAGAACTGTACACAGTATTCCAGGTGTGGTCTGACCAGGGAAGAGTACAGCGGAATAATGACCTCTCTTGATCTAGATTCAATGCTTGTCTTAATACACCCCAGAATTTTATTAGCCTTTTTTGCAGCAGCACCGCACTGTTGGCTCATGTTGAATTTGTGATCTACTATTATGCCCAAGTCCTTTTCCCCTATGCTATCACTTAGTTCTATTCCTCCCATACTATATATGTTTTTTACATTTCTGTTACCCAGATGTAGAACTTTGCATTTGTCCCTGTTAAATACCATTTTGTTCGCCTCAGCCCATTGTTCCAGTGTGTCTAAGTCCTTTTGAATACACTCTCTCTCCTCTCTAGTGTTGGCTATTCCTCCTATCTTCGTATAATCTGCAAATTTTATGAGTTCCCCAATAATTCCATCGTCCAGATCATTTATAAAGATATTAAAAAGTACTGGGCCCAGAACAGAGCCCTGCGGCACCCCGCTTTTGACTTTCTTCCAGTTCGATGTGTAGCCATTTAGTATTACTCGTTGTGCCCGATCATTAAGCCAGTTGTGAATCCACCTAACTGATTTTTTGTCAAAGCCATACTTAATAATTTTTTCAATAAGAAGGTTATGTGATACTTTATCAAATGCCTTACTGAAGTCAAGATATATTATGTCCACGGCATTCCCTTGGTCCAACCATTCAGTGATTTTGTTGTAGAAAGAAATCAGGTTAGTCTGACAAGATTTATTAGTCCTAAAGCCGTGCTGGCTCTGGTTAATTAATGCCTTCCCATCCAGGTACCGAAGTAAATGTTCCTTGACAATTTGCTCAAAGATTTTTCCTGCTATCGAGGTCGCAAGCTGACAGGGATCCCGATGAGATGGAGCCCCAAAGAGCTGGGTGAGTAACATTCCCACCTAAATAAAGGTAAGCCTAGCTAACCCTGCCTGTAGATCTTTCCCTGTCTCACAGTCACACAGTTCACAGTCCCAAATTAGTCGGATGTTAAATCCACCGTTCGTCTAAATTGGAGATTTAGCCAGCCAATTCCTTTTTCCGATTTTTTTTCAATGCCTCCATTGTCGTAGTTCCTGTCCCACCTCCCCTGCGCAGTTATTGGTGCAAAAAACGCGCCAGGGAAGGTAGGAGGGGATACAAATTTTTACTGTGTTTGCCTCGTGGTATTCAATTGTAATCGAACAACTTGAACGGCCTGATATTCGATCGAATATGTATTCGATCAAACGGTGTTCGCTCATCTCTATTACAAACATTTACGTGCATTTAGCCTAAAATGTGCTAGATTCATACAACCTGTACGTTTGCTTACTCTGGCACAATGTTGGGGCGCAATGTTGTATCTTAGGTCACACCCCCTTTTTCGACAAATCTAACAACCTTAAAAAAATGGGTGCAAGAAATGTACACCAGGCTTTTTGGCACAAAATGCCATCTCACCACTTGGATAAAATTCTCTCTTATAGTCACATTTCTAAAGGTCTTATTGAATGTTGGATCACTACAACCTCTGTTGTGCCAAATTGGTTCCAGTATAATATTTTGGCAGGCAGGGAATGAATTACATGTTGCAATTAAAAACAAGCTATCTTTTGGAAATATATCAAGCAATGTGGACAAGATCAAACATGAATGTTATACCTTCATTGACAAGTAAAGTTTTTCAGCAAAGTAAGCAGGTTTGCTCGAAGCACATTTCACTATAAATAAAGAAGAAACAAGAAAAATTACACATTTGCTTAAGCTCTGAAAGGAGGCGCTTACTACCAACAGCAGTGGCTGTGAACATTGAAATGTGGTAAAAATTTCTGTGGGCATTTCTGGTTAGAACTTTCTCCATATAGGACTATGCTATGTGCTGATACGATACCAAAAGTCTTTCTTTGCATTGGAAAAATCTGTAGTGATGTGCTGGTACCATTGTTTGGTCTACAGTTTTTTGGGGATCCAACACTGGAGAATTAGTGCAAAAGCACACCACAGTGAACAATTAATGAAACATAATTGAACACTGAACACTGAATTCAGCGCACTGTCGGCTTTCACGATCTGTGCCCCGGGTGAAGAGCTATCGGGGCCGGTACCGTAGCTCTTCACAGTCAGAAGGGGGTTTCTGACACTTTGTCAGGAACGTCCTGCTGCACAGCAGCACCTATCGCGCTGAACAGTGTGAGAGGGGAGGAACGCCCCCTCCCTCTGTTCACAGTGCTCGTCCATAGACGCTATAGGTGCTGCTGTGCAGAAAGACGTTCCTGTTGGCACTGTTGGCTTTCCAGCGGTATATAATACCGCATGTGCCCAAATCCATGAAAGGTCCTCTTTAACCACCCCCGCCACTACACCAATATGTTTTTGTGAAACATTAAGGTCAAACAGTACTCTTCCTTCTTGGGACTCAACTTCTCAAACACTGCAGCGGCCCTGGGCCAGGCACCAGGCTTCTGATAGGGCCCCAGAACAAAAACAACCAGGCAATATGCTACTAAAAAATACATTTAAGTTGGGTGACATTAAGCACCAGGATATATTAGCATGTGTCAATATAGTGGGCCCCAGAATTAAATTTTGCTGGGGCTTTAGATGCCAAAGTTCGATACCATTCTGACTGGATCTACAATGGTACACTGTATATCAAATTGCAGATAAAAAAGTAGGAATGGGTCTGTAAAGATTTTTAACCTCTGAATGTAAACAGGGAACATATTACTTTGTACAAAAACAAACATCTTAAGAGAATGGAAAATTAATACGTACCAACTGTTGTAAGACAGTTTTCAATGTCTCCTTTCATCTCCAGGTTCAAAGCCTTGTTCATATCATGTTTGCTGTAGCTCCGGTACTTTTGAAACACTGCAATGTATTTATTTAGATATTAATTAACATAATTTTACTCCCAAATATTGAAATCGAAAATGTAAAACAAATTAAAGCCTGATTCACATGTGCATTTGGGTTTCCATTCTAGGAATGGCGACAGGCAGAATGCAATGATGATGCACATTGGCCAGGACCTACAGTATTAATATTTGCTCTCGAAAAAATTCAAATTGTTCAGATTTGCTGGACCTCTGCAGATATAGTCTAAAAACATAAGGTAGCTGCGGCTGTGCTGGGACATCTGTCTAGCCTAAACTCTCTGCATTCTCCAAGGGCAAGTATTAACATCACAGAAAGACCCCAAAAATAAAAAAAAATGTTTGACACTTGTGGTAGTCTTGAACCAAGTTTTCAATTTAAATATATAGCCCACTAGGTTATTTCTATGATAGATTGCTCAATATTACCAACAAGGTTGGTTTGCAAGAGTATCTTGTTCAAAATAAGGGAACGTGATTTCAACTTCTGTTTATCTAAATGAAGCTTGAAGAAAATCTGTATTCCCTGTCGTCCTCAACAGCGGCACAATGTGGGGGTATTTCTGCCCCTGTGTGCTGGTAGGACAGGCGGATATTTAATTAGCCAATCAAATGCGTGGCAGGCCCTATAAGAGGGCACAAGAACCTCCCCTCTGCGTGTTTTTTTCTGTCCTGTGTGGACAGAGGACAGGTGGGAGGACTTGTGTCCTCTTTGAGAAGCTCAGCAGGATCACTCACCTCCTGAGCGGTTGTTTTCTTCTTGTCACCTTCTGTGCCCTGCGGGGAGAAGGTGCTTGTTAGCCATGTGTGGCTACCCCCCTCTATCCCCCCTGCCCCCCTCTCCTCCGCTTCCCCTGCTCCTTGTGACTTACCTGACATTTTGGTGAGAGTCCGGGGACTCCGCATGCCGCCTCTGGTGGCCGCACGGACTGCCGGCGGGTGGAACCACACTGTTGTGTATCCTGTTCCCCGCCGGCCGCTGTAAGCGCGCACTTCCGGTTTCGCCGGAAGTATCATAGCGCCATGGCAACGGCCTGGCGCTGGCGGCTGCTCACTCAGGGAAGATTCAGGCCTTATTAAAGGCCGGAAAAGACGGGGAGATGTGGGGGTAAGTGCCCGTGTTAAGGGCCTCTTGGTGGGGGGGAATGTATATCTTTGCAGACCCCTGATTACAGGAGTAGTTGTCTGGGCAGGTTGCCTCACCTGCTTTGATTGTGGCTCCGCCCACTTCCAGCCGGCCAGAATTAAGAGGCTGGCTGGCCTGGTGTCAGAGACCTTCCTGCAGTATCTGCTGAAGGCGTGCGATTGTGGTGTTCATTGATCTTGAACTCTTTTCCAGTTTGCAAACTTTATTGGGAACCGGCTGTGATGGCCGAGTGGTTAAGGTTTTGGACTCGAAATCCAATGGGGTCTCCCCGCACAGGTTCAGATCCTGTTCACAGCGCCAGCCCGGCTAGCTCAGTCGGTAGAGCATGAGACTCTTAATCTCAAGGTCGTGGGTTCGAGTCGCACGTTGGGCGCCAAGTCACCTTGCTGTCCGGTCTACTGGACCTGGTAAGATTTACCCTTTTTTTAAAAGCTGGTATGATGTCATGGTGACAGTGTTGCATGGTCTATTATCTCTCTCTGTAGGATATGTCATCCTCTACTACCCCTCCTGGGGATGGTAGGAGGAAAACCTCTTCCAAGAGGAAACATCTTTCCTGCTTCGATTGCGACACACCGCTCCCTGATGGTAGGTAGCGGCTTGAAAGGTTGTGCCCTGCGGGGTACTACTGGTCCTATAACTTGCCTATTTTCAGGCTATGAGTGGGCCCGTTGTCGCGGGTGCAGAGGTCCTCCACCTGTGGAGCCCTCTCCCAGAGATATGATGGCCTGGGTCAAGGAGATGGTGAGTTTGGGCATCGCTTGGGTAAATAGTTTTTCCCTTGCTTGTACTCTCCTTTTTGTTTTGCAGGATGATTCCCGCAAAGGGATCCATTGCACCTTGTCTCAGCTCACCAGGAGACCATGCTCTGAGCTCCGTTCCTCGTCTCTCCCCCCCCCCCCTTGTAACACCTGCGGGTGGCAGAGGATGATTCCTCCGAGGACGACTCAGTTATTCCAGCAGAACTGCGTTCCATTATGAACAAACGGGCAGGCTGCTGAAGTCCATCCGGTCTACAGTGGGCCGAGATGTTGACGGGGAAGCCTCCACTTCTGCCTCTGGGGGACATATTGCCTTCCATGCGGACGCCACGCTGACCGACCTTATGGCGCAGCAGTGGAAACAGCCAGAGAAAGGACATTCGCTTTCCAGGATCTTCAAGAGTTTGTTTCCTATTAACACTACCCAGTGGGATTCCTGGGGGCCTCCCCCGAAGGTGGATTTGGCTGTAGCAAAGCTGTCCCGCAGAACCCTGATGCCCTTGGAAGATGGTTCAAATCTTCAGGACCCTCTGGATCGTAGGGCGGACTCCGTTCTGAAGAAGGTCTACTCAGCTTCCTCCGCGCAAGCCTCTGTGGCCATAGCCTCCTCTATGGTTGGTGACTTTTTGCGCAACCGCTTAGCCGCCTTGGAGCGGGATATAGACTTGGGCGTAGACAGAGATGAGATTCTGGCCTCTATGAAAAGAGTTCATAGGGCTGCAGATTATTTGGCGGAATCCTCCTGCCATCAATTAAAAATCTCCGCCAAATCTATGGCGTTGTCTACTGCGGCCCGTAGACCCCTTTGGCTAAAGCCTTGGCGGGCAGATTTTGCGTCTAAAGCAGCACTCTGTGCTCTCCCCTTTGAGCCGGGAAGGGTGTCTGGCCAAAGCTTAGACGCCATTATGGAGGGATTAGCTGAAGGTAGGGGAAGGTCCCTACCTCAAGCATCCAGGGGCAGACGTGCTCCCTCTAGAGGCAGAGGTTCTTCCTCTAATTATAGACGCCCTTCCCAACAACGGCGTTTTAGATATCGCCCTAGGGGAGCTGGTCGTGGCGCTTCCAAGGAGGACACCAAGAGGAAGCCTGAGTTTTGACGTGGGGCAGCTCCCTGTGGCCCCCCTTCCTGGGAGGACGTCTTTCCTCCTTTTCCAGAGCATGGTTCACCCATATCCAAGACCCATGGGTGTTGAAGATCATACAACACGGGTATCACATCGACTTTCATCTTCCACCTCCAGATCGGTTCGTTTCCACCCAAACTCTTCCACCTTCTCAGCAGGCCAGTCTAGAAGCCTTGGTTGCCGAATATGTTACCAAGGGCGCCCTGGAGAAGGTACCAGCCTCAGACCTCGGTCTGGGAGTCTACTCCCCCGTCTTTCTGGTCCCCAAGTTCACCGGGGGCTGGAGGATGATAATAGATCTGAGGTACCTCAATCGGTTTATCAGGAAGAGGTCATTTCGAATGGAAACCGTGGATTCCGTGGCTGTGTTTCTTCAGCCAGGAGAGGTGATGGTTACCCTCGATTTGAGGGACGCCTATCTACATGTCCCCATTGCTCATTTCCACAGGAAGTTCCTCAGGATTGCCGTCGCTATGGCCGGCCACAGGGAGCACTATCAATTCACAGCTCTGCCATTCGGCATCACATCCGCCCCACTGGTATTCACCAAGGTGATTTCTCCGGTCGCCGCGGCCCTCAGACTTCAGGGTCTTTTCATCGTCCCTTATCTAGACGACTGGCTACTGAAAGCTCAGTCTCCTGCTGCCCTCCTCCAGCAGCTCAACCTTGCCATCAACTTCCTACAGGAGTTAGGATTATCAATTGGGAGAAGTCCGAAATCGTTCCATCCACCTGAAGAAAATTCCTCGGATTTATAGTGGATTCAGAAGCGATGCAGATCTTCCTCTCCAGTCCAAGGAAGGAAAGAATCCAAGCCAGTGCACGATTCCTATTGCGCACTTGGCAGGTAACCATCCGGACCGCCATGAGAGTCCTGGGCCTGATGTCATCCTCGGCCAGGGTGGTGCCTTGGACTTTATGGCATTTGCGTCCCCTGCAGATGGAAGTGTTGAGAACCTGGAACAGGTCTCCACGGGGATTGCACAAGAAGATCTGCCTTTCTCCCGCTACCTGTCTTTCTCTCAGATGGTGGATACACCTGAAAGACGGAAGGTCCACGGTCCCGACAGTGTGGACCCTGTTGACAACAGATGCATCCCAGTGGGGATGGGGAGCCCATTGTCAAGACAAAACTGTACAAGGACGATGGAGATGTCCGGAGCTGGGGTCATCCAATCTCAAGGAACTCAGAGCAGTGTACCTGGCCCTAGTACACTTTGCCGCAGAATTGAAAGGCAAGTCTGTCAAAAACCGGTCAGACAATATGACGGTGGTAGTCTATATAAACAAACAAGGGGGCACCAGGTCACCAACCTTGCTGAGAGAGACGAATCTCATATTTGCCTAGGCGGAGAAGAATCTGGTCCAGTTATCCGCTGTTCACATAAAGGGCTCCCTGAACATAGTAGCGGATCAGCTGAGTCAGGGTATTACCGTATCAGTAGAATGGTCTCTCAATCCAGACGTATTTCAACAGATCGTCCAGAGATGGGGTCTCCCGGAGGTCGATCTTATGGCTACCCGACTCAACGCCAAGGTGGGGACCTTCTGCTCTCTGTACCAGGAGGACAATCCCTTGGCGGTGGATGCCCTGTCCATCCCATGGAGGTTCAGGCTGTTTTACATATTCCCTCCAATTCCAATCATACCGAAGGTATTGATAAAAATAAGACAGGACCAAGCCTCGGGAATAGCCATAATCCCGTTCTGGCCAAAAAGGGCTTGGTTTGCTCAGCTCATACAAATGAGTCAGGGCATATATTGGAGGCTTCCCCCACTCCCAGACCTGGTAACCCAAGGAGAGCTGAGATGCCAGGATCTGAGGAGACTCAACCTGACAGCCTGGAGGTTGACCAGTCCCTATTGAGAAATAGAGGACTGTCACAAGCCGTCTTGAAGACCCTATCCAGCGCCAGAGCATATTCGACTAACAGGAACTACCGTCGAATAGGTAACATCTTTAATGCCTGGTGTCTGCAGCATCAAGTGGACTCCACCGATCCCCCTACGGAGGCGATCCTGGACTTCCTTCAAGACGGACTAGACAGAGGTCTTGCTGCGGCCACACTCAAGGTACACGTAGCGGCCCTGTCCGCCTATCTGGGGAGGCGTTTGTCTCAGGATCCTTTAGTGAGCACCTTTATTAAAGGGGCAACTAGGCTGAGACCGGTGGTAAACACCCCTGTCCACCAATGGGACCTTATTCCGGTCCTGAACGCCCTATGTGGCCAGCCATTTGAACCTCTGGAAGAGGTCTCCCTCAAGTCGCTAACCGGCAAAATGGTGCTGCTATTGGCAGTCACACCTGCCAAACGCGTTAGTGAACTACAAGCTTTGTCCGCTGAGGAGCCATATACCACCTTTTTCTCTGACCATGTACAGCTTAGGTTCCTCCCTGGGTTTCGTCCCAAGGTGCCATCTGCTGTAAACAGGAACCAACTGATTTCCCTTCCAGTATTTTTTCCGTTCCCTTCTTCTGCTGAAGAAGAAAGATGGCACAAGCTGGATGTGGTTAGATGCCTGCAGATCTACTTGCAGCGCACTCGCCCCTTTAGGTGGACTGAAAACCTGTTGGTCAGCTACACGGGGAAAAACAAGGGCGCCAAAGCCGCCAAAGCTACAATATCCCGGTGGGTTACCGAGACTATTAGAGTCGCCTATACCGCCCAAGGGCTGTCGGCTCCATCTTTCCTTCATGCCCATTCAACCAGGGCAGTGTCCACTTCACGGGCAGAAAGAAGTGCTTTGTCTGTGGACCAAATATATGCAGCTGCCTCTTGGGCATCTGAATCCACCTTCATTTGGCATTACCGCCTGAAGGACCAAGTGGCAGATTCCACTGCCTTTGCCCAGACCAGTTTAAGTTCGGTCATGGGTTTGTCCCACCCATCTTGGGGACCTGCTTGCTATATCCCCACATTGTGCCGCTGTTGAGGACGACAGGGAACGAGTGATTATGAAGATAATCTTGTTTCCCTTAGTCCTAACAGCGGCACAAGATTTCCCACCCTGGGAATCATATCTTATGTATAAAACTGTATATAAATGTAATGGAGGTACTTTTGTATTTACACGCAGAGGGGAGGTTCTTGTGCCCTCTTATAGGGCCTGCCACGCATTTGATTGGCTAATTAAATATCCGCCTGTCCTACCAGCACACAGGGGCAGAAATACCCCCACATTGTGCCGCTGTTAGGACTAAGGGAAACAAGATTATCTTCATAATCACTCGTATGTGCTGCATAATATGTTATTCACATGCATGGAATGAACTTGCAGTTGCAGAAATATTTGCAGCAAACCTACTGATTATGAAGGTACTGTGTTCCATCAATGACCATAGACAGAAGTGCATTTCTGTCTATGGTCATTGATGGAACACAGTATACAAATAGGTTCTACTAGAGTTCTGTTTTATAGAATAAATTTTCAATCTATACAAGCTGCTCACTGCCTCCGCTGTATGGCTATGCCTGCCAGAGCATTCATGTTCACTTGCGGTTTCTGCTTAGAACCACCCCTTTACAAAGACTGGCAGGTCACAATTAGTGTTGAGAAAGTAGTATTGGATCGAATACCTTGCCAGCATAGCAATGCATGTAATAGACTGAACGCCAAGGGGTTAAACACATCGAATATTCGAAGCATTTAACCCCTTGGTGTTCGGCTGATTACACGCACTCCTATACCGGCGAGGTATTCGATCGAATACTACTTGCTCAACACTAGTCCCAATGTGTGGTGACCACAGGCAAAAACAACCACAATGCACTGAACAGCCCTTTTCCATACATATTAAGATGAAGGCCCAATGCAATGAATTGTGGCAAAAATATACTGCAAAAAAGACTGTGGCAAAAACACATTGTGTTTTTTTTTCCACAGGATTTTTGATCAAATCTGCAGAGTTTGCTTCTATTAAGATGCCAGTGTTTCTGTAGGTATAGTTGAGGTGCTGCAATTTGCAATGCAAGAGTTTTTGAAGTTGCAGCAATTGTCCTGCAGATTTTTTTTTTCTACAATGTGTGGATGGGATTAGCCAGAATCCCATCCACTTTGCAGGGAATGTAAAATGTGGCATTTTCACAATGTAGGGTCCCAGCCTAAGTCCCTAGGAATCCCATTCACACATTGAAGAAAAATATGTACAGCAGAAATGCTGTGATTTACAAAACCATTGCGGTTTTGGAAATCGCAGCATGCCTATTATACCTATGGAAACACTGCTGGTTTCCCTATAGGTATAACGGAAACAGAAAATTGCAGAGGAAACCTCTATGGACTTTCTGTAAAAAGCCCTACAGGAAAAACCATGATGCGTTGCCACCGTGGTTTTTCCTGCAGCGCTTTTTTGTTGCAGTCTGTTAAATGGGGCCTTGGCCTAAAAGTGTTTTCAGAACTATTTTGCTGGTGATAAACAATAAATTCCATTTAAACCCACCTTTCTGGAGGTGGGGTAGACTACGTGTTGTGAGGATGGAGATAAACACAGCAACATCTGTTCCTTTTTTCTTTTCACCAGCTTCATACAGAGCCTGTAAGAAAAAAAAGTTAATATACGGTATATATAAACATTATTAGAAGTGATAGTTCTCGAAAAGTAGGGAATTATATGGAGATGAACACAGCTGAAATCTCTCATGCAACCTGTAAATAAAAATGATTCTTTCAAGGTTTTCTGTCACCAGGAAACTCAATATTAAACCAGTCACAGTGCTTTGTGGAGTACATTATGCATCCTTCGGTGCATTTATTAGGCATTTTCTTGAAAGTGCAGTGGAGGCAGTTCAGAGACTTCCATGGTTCCAGGCGTGAAACACTAGATGCAAGCATGGAAATTCAGAAAGCAGCATCACAGTTGTAGGATAGGTAGAGGCTGTGAATCAAGGGTATGGGGGCAGGGATTCATACTTCACCTTAAGGCTCTGTTCCCACGGAGTAACGCGCCACGCATTCAGACACGTATACATGTGTCAGAGTGTGAGCACTCAAAACAGATTCCATTCACTTCAATGTGTGCCGGCTTACGGGCGCTACACATTGAAATCAATGGGAGGCTTTTTAACCCATTGATTTCAATATGTAGCGCGCGTGAGCCGGCACACATTGAAGTGAATGGGATCTGCTTTGAGCGCTCACACTCTGACATGTGTATTCATGTCTGAATGTGCGGTGCGTTACTCCGTGGGAAGGGAGACTAAGTGCAGTTCGGTGTTCAAGATCCACCAAGGGCTCTGTCTCTATGGCCCCATGTAGTGACCTGCAGCAAAAATGTGATGCAGGAAAATAGTGTATGCAAGGAATCACATTTTTCCCATAGAACTTTTCACAGAAAGTCCACAGAAATGTCCTTGTTGTGGACTTTCTGCTTCAATACCACCTATAGCGAAACTGCTGGTGTTTCTGTAGGTATAATTGACATGCTGTGATTTCCAGAACTGCATTGGTTTAGAAATCACAGTGTATCTACTCTGTGTACTTTCCTGCAGTGTGTGAATGGGATTCACTAGAATCCCATCCACTTTGCAGAGACCATAAAACGTTGCGTTTCTTTACCGCAGTGTATCCACAACATGGGGCCCCTACCTAAGTCTTATTTGCATATTTATAAAAATCACCTTACAAAAGAAATGGTGCTTTTATTGGACTATCTAAAAGTATGATGGTGCACTGCATAATGTCACTTACAATTATTTGTAAGCCGAAGCTAAAGGAAGACCATACTGAACAGATTTTTGCCTCTTCCGGGATTTTGAGGCCGTATCTGTCTCAAAATCCTGACCAAAAAGACGGCTCCCATTGAAATTAATGGGAGCCGCTTAGGAGTTATTTCCCGGAAAAAGGAAGCGAGATGCTCATTCTTCAGGCCGAGTTGCCTCGCGATTCGGCCTGTTAAATTATTTCTATTGAGCATCACAGATTTTCTGCAAACTGTAGCAGTACATGGCATTGAAGTATCAGTTCGGTTTGTAGGTTTTATTTTGATCCTTTAGGTGGCAGTATCATTGTAAAGTATCATATAGTGGAAGGTTTAGATCATGCAGATATTTAGATATTAGATAAATGCAGTATTATCTAAATGTATACAATGTGTCATTCTGCTACTATATGGTGACAGGTTTATCATTTTTAACCAAAAAATAATGGTTAAAACAACAATAACTAAATGGAACTGTAGACCTGTAACGTCAGGTACTGTATATGCAGCTGTCATAAATACAGTTTGCTGACTACTGTATTATTTTTTTGTTTTGTTTTAGTGTACAATAGCAAGACCTTGTTTCATTAGTACAGAGATACAGAAAGGTAAAGAGGTCTACTTACCCTGGAATCATTGTCCACAATTTCATCATTAACACGAGTATCTTCACTGCGGTCCCCCTACAACACACACACCTGAATTATGACTATATCTACAGTGCTGGCCTTACGACATATGTGTCTGTATATAAAATTACATATACATTATATATATATATATATATATATATATATATATATATATATATATATATATACACTACTGATTTAAAAATATCCCAATGTGCTCCATTATGAAAAGAATTCCCCACTATGTCTGCTGATTAGGATAATATATCCAGATAAAAAAAAAAAAATGCTACCAGTTTGCCCCGTGGATAACCACTAAAGGACCAAGCCATTTTTCCTGGTTCAGGACTGGGGACATTTTCAGGTTTTTTCATATATGCGGTTTTGAGGGTTTTTTTTTGTTTTTTTGCGGATTTCCACTGCAATTGAGGCTGACACATTATCCCCAGTTACAGGAGGATTGCATCATCTTATTGCTTACTGCAGCGCTGATCTGGGTCCTCTAGAACCCAGTAGCTCATGTGGTTGACAGCCCCTGGTGGGTCATATGACAATGGGGTCTAGAAATGGAGTTGCATCATTGTGGCTATTGCTGTGTACACAGCACCCTACAGCAGGTCAGGCGGTAGTAACAGCATGCTCCCAGGGTGCACTTCCTCGACATATAAAGTCAAATATATAAAGGCAGTCTAGTCAAGGGGCGGGTTAAGTAAATGACCCTCTTCAGAAGTCATAGTGAGGATATATTAGAATTAATGTATACCTTACAGCATGACTTCTATAAAAAAAAATTAAAAAACCCATGCCCTTGCTAACTCCACCTTCTGAAAGAGGGGAGCCATGCACATGTTCTTCCCACCCAACAGAATGAGATCAGATAAGTCACCTCTCTCTAAGGACCTTCTAGTAGGTGCATGGTCTGACTGTATGGCATGTATTGTGGGTTATGGAGAGATTGCTAAATACTGTAAATACCTTTGCAAGAGCAAGCAGCGCTTTTTGGAAATCTCCAGATGTATCTGAAGCTATATCCTTTGACAGATCATTTTTGTATACTGTAACAAAGTTGATGAAAATTTATTACAATGATTAACAATCTTTCAAATTCATGCAAAATATTATAATATATTCAACATAGGCAGCACTGACATCTTCTAATATTATAAGGCCTTTGTGGCAGAAAACACTGAGACCTGCTTCCCATCTGCTTCATATCCGTATGGGGACCCCCAAACGGAATACGACCACATTAAAAAGCGGTGAGCAATGAAAGCACACTGACCCCATAGACTATAATGGTGTCCTTGTGTTTTCCGTGCGCTGTCCGCACAAGTCATGCGGAGAGAAAAGTACTTCAAGAACTACTATCCTTTCTGCATGACTCGTGTGGAGACTGTGCAGAAAACACATGAACCCTATTATAGTCTATGGGGTCTGTGTGCTTTCATTGCTCACCACTGTTTAATGAGTTCGGTATTCCGTTCGGGGGGTCCCCATGCGGACTCCCGGAACAGAATACAGAACACAGATGTGAACCAGGCCTTAGCTTCTAACATCTGTTCTGCATTAGGAAAAATTATGGAGTTAAATCACCTGATCACCATTGCTAACATACCAAAATGACATGTCACCTGCGTTCTGTGTGCTGCTAGAATTCTGGGGATGCCAAATTTGAATGGTTTTATTTATATTTTAACCACTTAAAACAGAAAAATTCTAACACTTTGAAAAAAAATTAAAAATTTCTTGGAGTGCCTTATTATGACAACCATAACTTTTTTTATACTTCTTTGTACAGGGATGCATAGAGGGTCTTTTTTTCAAGACCAGATTTACTTTTTAGTTACAATATATTGTGGAATGTCAATTGCTTTCATCACTTTTCATTAACATTTTTAAAAGAGACGGAAAAAAAAGTTTTTAATCTGGATGTTTTGGGGCACAAGGATGCCTAATCGTCACCACTTCTGACAAGTCTAGCTCTTTAGATCTATTAATGGCTACTACTGAAATGATTCTGGAGCAACTGGAAACCAAGAAATCAATGCAGTTCGTTTTGGTGCCCAATATGCCGTTTAAGCTATGCACTGTAGGAAGGGCAGTGTCAGGAAGGAGCGGGTAAAAAAAAATGCAGCGTGTAAATTTTACTTTTTTGTCCTGCTGAAATCAGCCAATCACCCGATGAATAAGCATTTGTAGGTGGTTGTTTGCACTTTTAGAAAGATCAATTGTTGAGAACAAATTCTTCTATGACGTTTATACCTGAAAATTGGCTGCTAAATTGCCTTTAGCCTAAGTTTATTTTTCTGCAAAATAACTGAGTCTAGAGATTTTAGCAATAGCATCTTTTGTTCAGTATTAGGCTGAGTTCAGACCGCCTCAGTTTCCGGACCAAAAAACCCTGTGTGACTAGAGCTACACAGCAACTTTGGGCGTCACTCTCGAACAACAAGAGATCACACATCACCCTGCAACTCCTACCCCAATGTTTGCAAAAGGAGCCACATTGCGACCCTAAGGGAGCCTTCACACGGAGTTTACGCTCCACTCATTCTGAACAAACTCGTTCAGAGTGAGCGGCGTAAAAAACAGATCCCATTGACTTCAATGGGAGGCTTTTTTGCCTATTGCTTTCATTGTGATACGCGCGTATCACATTAAAAGCAATAGGTAAAAAAGCCTCCCATTGATTTCAATGGGTAGCACGTGTATGCCGGCACTCATTGAAATCAATGGGATCTGTTTTAATGCCGCTCATTCTGGACGAGTTTACGTTCAGAATGAGCGGAGCGTAAACTCTGTGTGAAGGCAGCCTAAGGATGCTGAGACCAAAAAAATTCTTGTCACAAATAGGTCAAATACTGCTCTAGCTTTAATCACAAAAAAATAGATTTTCAATACATTTTCATTTTGCAAATTTTAAGCAATGAGGTTGAAGAATTATGTCCATAATGTCTAATACTTACATTCTTTATAAACCCTGTTGATTTCTCTGAGCTCCTTGTTTGTTCTAGATGCTAAGATTTCAACAAGAACAGCTTCATTAGTTCCCAACCCCTTCAGAAAATAAGAATATACAAGTGGTTAAATAGATGGCAACATACCATGGAATGATCAAGGGTTCGAAGTTCTACTTAAACATATAGCATGTGAATTAACCCATACTGAACCTTAGTGGCTTTTTTGAGTTCCTGAGCATCATATTCAGCAGGAGTTTTCAGTAAAGCCAGCACAACTTCCTCATAGTTACCAGAGAGAGCCTTCTTCAAACATTCCTCTAAAGGCTAGGAACATAAAAGTCAAGTTATAAACCAACTTTAACATTTTTTTTTAAGATTTTTTTTTTTTTTTTTTAAAGAAAATACATCCTATTAATATTATAAATGTGAAAGTTTGTGAGTTTGGATGTTTGTGGGTTTGTGTGTTCGGATGTTTGTTAGTCAATCACGCAAAACCCGCTCGACCGATTTGGCTGAAATTTTCCACAAACATAGTTAACCCCTTAGAGACACAGCCCAAAAGTGACTTAAGGACCAGGCCTCTTTTTTCAAATCTGACATGTGTCACTTTAAATGGCGATAACTTTGAGACGCTTTAACTTACACAAGTGATTCTGAGATTGTTTTTTCGTAACACATTGTACTTCATGTCAGTAGTAAATTTTTGTTGATATGTTTTGTCTTTAATTATGAAAAAATAGGAAATTTGGTGAAAATTTTGAAAAAAATGCAGTTTTCAAACTTTGAAATTGCAAGCCTTTCAAATAGAAAGTCATACTACCCGAATTTTTTCATAAATATAATTAACCATGTCTCTGATTTATGTAGCAATCAAATTTTAAGCACCCTTTCATTTTTTTCAGATATTATAAGGCTTACAAGTCAAGCAGTAATTTTCCAAATTTTCAAGAAAATTTCCAAAACACATTTTTCAAGGGACTAGTTCAGTTCTGAAGGGAACTTGAAAGGCCTCTCTAATAAAACCCCCAAAAAGTCACCCCATTCTAAAAACTGCACTCCTGAAAGAATCTAAAACAGCAGTTAGAAAGTTTCTTAACCCTTTCAGCATTTCACAACAATTAAAACAAAATGGAGGTCAAATTTACATTTTTCAATTTCTGTCACTAATATATTCATTTAGCCCTAGAATTTACACATTTACTAAGGTTTAAAGGAGAAACTGCACCCCACATTTTGTTACACAATTTCTCCCGAACACGACAATACCCCATATGTGCTGGTACCCTAATGTACGGGCACACGGTCGCTCTCAGAGCGGATGGAGCGCTAATTGGATTTTGTAGGCCAGATTTTGCTAGAATATTTTTCAGGCGCCATGCCCCGATTGCAAAGCCCCCAAGGTGCCAAAACAGTGGAAAACCCCAAAATGTCACCCCATTTTGGAAACTAGACCCCTCAAGGAATTTATCAAGGGGTATAGTGAGCACTTGGACCCTACAGGTGTTTCACAGATTTTTTTACCATTGAGATGTGAAAATGAAAAATTACTTTTTTTATAATAAAATGTCACTGTAGCCCCAAATTTTTCATCTTCACAAAGGGTTAAAGGAGAAACTGCACCCCACATTTTGTTACACAATTTCTCCTGAACACGACAATACCCCGTATGTGCTGGTACCCTAATGTACGGGCACACGGTCGCTCTCAGAACGGATGGAGCGCTAATTGGATTTTGTAGGCCAGATTTTACTAGAATACTTTTCAGGCACCATGTCCCTTTTGCAGAGCCCCCAATGTGCCAAAACAGTGGAAACCCCCAAAATGTCACCCCATTTTGGAAACTATACCCCTCAAGGAATTTACCAAGGGGTTTAGTGAGCCCTTTGACCCTACAGGAGTGTAACAGAATTGGCCCAACAAAAGGAAAAGTGACATTTTTTGCTATAAAATGTAGCTTTAACCCCAAATTATGCATTTCCACAAGGGGTTAAAAAAGAAAATGCACCCCACAAATTGTCAAGGACTTTGCCCCAACTACAGAAATGCCCCACATGTGGATGTAAAGTGATGTATGGGCACACTGTAAAGTTCAGAGCTGAAGGATCGCTATTGGGATTTTGGAGGGCAAATTTAGCTGAAATCTGTTTCAGGCACCATGTTGCATTTGGAGAGCCCCTGAAGTGCTAGAACAGTGGAACCCCCCCCCCCCCCCTCAAAAAAACGACCCCATTTTGAAAACTAGACCCCTCAAGGAATTTATCAAGGGGTTTAGTGAGCACTTGGACCCTACAGGTGTTTCACAGATTTTTTTACCATTGAGATGTGAAAATGAAAAATTACTTTTTTTTCCAATAAATCGTCCATTTAGCGCCATATTTTTAATTTTTGCAAGTAGTTAGAGAATTAAGAGCCCCCCACAGTTTGTTACACAATTTCCCCTGAACACGGCAATACCCCATATGGGATCATAATCTGCTGTATGGGTACATGTTGGGGCTCAGAATGGAAAGAGCGCTATTTGGATTTTGGAGGGCATATATTGCTGGAATAGTTTTGAGGTGCCATGTCGCATTTGCTGAGCCCCTAAAGTATCAATACAATAGAAACCCCTCAAAAGTGACCCCATTTTAGAAACTACACCCGTCAAGGAATGTATCAAGTGGTATTATGATTTTGAGACTAAAAATGCTTCCCAAAAATTGAAATTTTTAAAGAAATATGCCATTTTGGTATCCAATGCATTGCACCCACTTTGTGTTGTCAGAGACCTGCACTCCTAAAACTATTAAGTGGGCCTTCCCGAGGGGCAAAAAAATTATATATGTGGGTATAAACTGCTGCTTGGGCGCACAGCAGGGCTCAGAAGGGAAGGAGCACTGCGCTTTTTAGCTTTTGGGGTACAGATTTAGAGGGACTTCCTGGGCGCCATGTTGTTTTTGCAGAGCCCTGGAGGTGCCAGTAAACTGGAATTCCCCAAGAAGTGACCCCATTTTGTAGGGGAAATTTTAGAGTCTCTGCAAAAGTGCCATGGCATCCAAAAACCAAACCGTCTAAGTCTGTGCTCCAAAAACCAAATAACCTTCTTCCCTTCTGTGTCTGGCTGGGCCCTAATATCAGTTTATACCCACATATGACATTACGTACGTTATCCGGGGTACACCAGTGTCATATATGTGCCCTAATATCAGTTTATACTCACATATGACATTACCCCGGTTACACCAGTGTCATACATGTGGCATAAACTGCAGTTTGGGCACACAGCAGGGGGCAGAAGGGAAGGAGCGCGATGCGGCTTTTGGAGTACAGATTCAGATGTTTGGTATCTAGACGCCATGTCATGTTTGTAGTGTTATGTCAGTCCAGGTAGCTGCAACGGGGCTAAGGGATAGCAGTAGGGAATCTCGCCCTGCACTACTCCCACTAGCTATCCCGGTCCCTGCCTCACGGGTGTGGGTCGGCTGTACTCAGGCTAAGCCTGACCCCGACAGCTCCTCTCTCACTGATTCCGTAGGCCTAGAGGGAAGTGGGAGAAGGAATGCCCTATAAGACCTCTAGGGACTGGAGACTAAAGGGGGTCACCCCTAACGAACAAGTGAAGCTGCTACTGACAGGGACTGACAAGGGTGTGCGCTGACTAACAACACAAGCAGCACACAGGAAAATGTGGGAAAGGATTCCCCCAAACCAATATGGGAAGGAACCTTACACTAGGAAACTGAGTAGAAATCAAAGGATAAGGCAATTCACTCACACAGTCAATTATACACAGAGGGAGGATTGGTGAACACAGAAGGGAAAACACACAAACCAACTCGTTCACCCAAACCTCCCAAAAAAACAACCACGGAACTTCCTCTATCCCAGAACACCACCTACTCCTCCTGCTAAGGCCTAGCTCTGTAAAAGCGACACTCAGCACAGAACCATGGGAGGCATGGGTTTAAATACAGAGTAGAGACCACTCCTCCCAGGTGCAAATGGGAGGACAGACTAATCAACCAGGAGATAAAGCTGCCTACCATCAGTGCGCACGTGCAAGTCAGAAGGTGTGCACCAATACCCACGACAGGACAACCCCGCAGCGCCAGGATGCCACCCCAGACACTGCGCAGCCAAAAACTCCCCAGGTAAGAAAAATAGAAAGTAAAGAACCTAAATACTCCTAACATGTAGAGCCTGTAAGGTACCAGAAAAGTGGATTCCCCAAAGGAGTGACCGCAGTTTGAAAACTGCACCCCTAAAAGAATTTATCAGGGGGTGTAGTGTAGTATTAGTATCCCGGACGTGACTGCACAGCGGATGGCGAAGAGGGAATATATAAGCGGTGCGGAGGACATTGCAGACACTAAATTCCCTACTGTACCCCCAGTAGCTCCTATGATTGGGGAAGTCACACTGGGGTCACTTTGGGGGTCACTTCTGGTATATTTTCCCTCATAAGCTGTAAATATAGGGTGTCCCCTGATATTCGCTTGCACAGCTTATACATTCCCTGCCTGCCGCACCCAGTTGTGTTCTAATGATTTGGTGATTTTGCGTGATTTTGTCTTCACATTGGTAGAGGCTATATTTTCTTTATTTTTCTGCTGACGTGGCCATATAAGGGCTTGTTGTTTGCGGGATGCGATGTATTTTGTAATGACACCATCTTGGGGTGCCTAAAACTTACTGATTACATTTTATTAACTCTTTTTTTTGCTGGATTTAAAAGAGAAAAAATCAATTCTGGTATTGAGTTTTACCTTTTACATTTTTCGCCATGCAGCGTACAGTATAAGTAACATGTGACCTTTATTCTGCGGGTCGGTACGGTTACGGCGATACCTCATTTATGTTATTTTTTTTATGCGATACTAAGTCTGCAGAACAAAAACACATTTGGGGACATAAATCAGTGATTTTTGCATCGCCATCTTCTGAGAGGCGTAACATTTTTATTTTTCGCTTGACAGTGTTGGTTGAGGGCTTATTTTTTGCGGGACAACCTGTGCATTTTATTGGTACTATTTTGGGGTGCATATGACTTTTTGATCACTTTTTATAGCACATTTTGTAAGGTGAGATGGCGAAAAATCACTACTTCCGGCGGGTTTTTTCCGTTATTTTTTACCGCCGTTCACTGTGTACATTAAATATTGTTTCAGTTTTGTTGTACAGGTTGTTACGGACGCGACAATACCAAATATGTATTGTTTTTATTAATTTTTTGTGTTTTTTTACATAATTCATTTTTTATAGAAAAAAGGGATTTTTGGGACTTTATAACTTTATTAATTGTTTTCAAATACTTTATTTTTTTTTTTACACTTTTTTTTTACTTGTTCTTGTGTCCCTATGGGACACATGGATCAGTGAAGATTGCATCACTGATTCTCTACTCTAGACTGAGACACAGGCTGCAGTGACAGCCTGCACGTGTCTCACTCTAGACACAGGAAGTGAGCTGTGCGGACGGGACAGCTCACTTCCAGAAGACGCCGGGAGCATCACCAGGTAAGTGAGTGCTCAGGGCTGTCTGGGGTCACTAACCAGACCCCAGACTACGTATTACAGATACCGGCACCCCCCGATCTCGGTCCGGGGGGTGCCGGCGGGGGGGGGAGAGATCGCGGCACCCTTTGTTTGCGGTGGTCATGTTTGACCATCGCAATCAAAGGGTTAAAACCTCCGATCGGTAAAAGTACCGACCGGAGGTTATGGAAAAGGGTGATAGCTGTCAGTAACAGCCATCACCCAGTTCCGATTCCGCCCGCTCAGCTAGTGAGCGGGCGGAATCACCATGACGTAATATTACTTCATGGTGCGCAAAGTACCTCGCGTCCATGACGTAATAGTACGTCAAAGGTCGCTAAGGGGTTAATACACCCCATTGCGCAATAGGCTACTTTTCGTCACAATAGCGCACATACGTTTTTCCCAGGACCCCCACAAACCCCAAACTCACATCACCATCTCTGCAATCTCACACACTTTGGACCATAGCAAGCCACAAAATTCATATTGCCCTCTGCAGCCTCGCCCCTAACCCCACACAATCTCATATACATATACTTTACCACTTTGCCCCTCACCTTAACGATACTCCAGGAGGCTCTCTTTAATGCTCCGGAGCAGCCATGTTTGCCAACCCCCACCGCTCTGACAATCCGCGACACCGCCCACCCATGTCAATACCCCTAGGCGGTCTAATAAATGCAAAAAAAAAGTTTAAAAAAGTAAAAAAAATATTAAAAACAACAAAAAAAAGGATTAAAAATTCAAATCACCCCCCTTTCCCTAGAACACATATAAAAGTAGTTAAAAACTGTGAAACACATGCATGTTAGGTATCCCCGCGTCCGAAATCGCCCGCTCTACAAAGCTATACAAATAGTTTTCCTGTTCGGTAAATGCCATAGCGGGAAAAATGGTCAAAAGTGCCAAACCGCCGTTTTTTCACTGTTTTGATTCTGATAAAAATTTGAATAAAAAGTGATCAAAGCAATAACATTTCCCGAAAATGGTAGAACTACAAAGTACACCCAGTCCCGCAAAAAAAGACACCCTATACATCCCCGTACACGCACGTATAAAAAAGTTACGGCTGTCGGAATATGGCGACTTTTCAAAAAAAAAAATTTTAACAGTTTTGGATTTGTTTTTAAGGGGTCAAAATGTAACTAAAACCATATAAAGTTGGTATCCCCGGAATCGTAACGAAACACAGAATACAGGGGACAAGTCATTTTGGTTGCACAGTGAACGCCGTAAAACCAATGCCCGTAAGAAAGTCGCAGAAATGCATTTTTTCTTGAAATCCACCCCATTTTGAATTTTTTCCCTGCTTCCCAGTACATTATATAGAATAATTAATGGTGGCATCATGAAGAAAAATTTGTCCCGCAAAAATTAAGAACTCATATGGCTCTGGGAGCGGAGAAATAAAAAAGTTATGGGGTTTAGAAGGAGGGGAGTCAAAAACGAAAATCAAAAAATGCCATCGGTGGGAAAGGGTTAACTTCAAATACTTCTGTCCCAAAGTCACTATGTAAAGTTTCTCACAACACCGTATAGCAGCTCAAATACAAATTAACTTCAACACAAAAGTCTCACGTATTCTCTGAATTACAGCAAAAACAAGATACAAACTTACATTTCATATCCCATACCTTATACACAGTACGAAAACCTTACCCGCGCCTGTATATACCCACTTCTACAATCACCGCAGACGAAGTCGCAGGTACCAGCTAGTAATAAATAAAACAGCAATTCTCTTGGATCTATGTTAGAATATCTGAAATGTATTGTTGCACTGTTATTCTTCCCAAAAATGTACTATGAAACTGACAAATGAGCAGAACCATTCACCTTGTCAGTATGGTGTGTCCTTATCAGGATTGTCCAGCTGGGGAAAGGAACCAATTCACTAAGAGAAAAATTTGATTCAGATAACCCTATATCTATCTGTCTGAAGGGTTTTGTTTTTTAACCAATTCTGCAAAAATTCTAAAACATTTTATCCAGCTGGATAACCCTAAAAACCAGTCACACAGACTTCAATCCCAACAGAAGTGTGTGGTCTAGATTCTGGGTTCTCTTCTCAAATAACTGGAAGCATGGGGGCATTTCACGGCACTTGCCTTTCCAGTGGCACTCTGGTATGCTGCCTTAATGGCCTGGCGCTGAGCATTATTTCTTTTGGTCAAAATATTAGTTATTGTTTCTTCATCCACACCTGTGGAAACAAATGGCAACATAAGTTTTGTATAAACTGCTCCAATCAGATAACCATCACAGATATACATAACAAGCTTGAACAGTTATCAAGTTTTGTGTCAATATGGCAGTGTGGTGGAACAACCCAGTGGCGTAACTACCGCCATAGCAGCAGAGGCAGCTGCCACAGGGCCCGGGACATTAGGGGCCCGGTGACAGCTGCTACCGCTGCTATCATTATACTCAGGGGTCTTTTCGGACCCCCGAGTATAATGATTGGCGGACCGGGAGAGGTAAGAAACATAAAAACACTGTTACTTACCTCTCCACGATCCGTGCAGACTTCAGCCTAGTCGTCTGACGTCTCATGACCCCAGGTCATGTGACGGCTGACATAATTGAAGATCGACTACTTCGGAGGCCGACAGCGTAGGAGACGGGAGATAGGTGAGTAACAGAGTTTATTTAATGTTTTTCTCCCCCTGGGTCTCTGATTATTATACTCTGGGGGTCTGAGGTATAATAATTGTTTATGGTTGTCCACAGTGGGACATAATACTGTGTGCAGGGGCCACTATGGGGGATAATACTGTGTGCAGGGGCCACTATGGGGGATAATACTGTGTGGAGGGGCCACTATGTGGGATAATACTGTGTGCAGGGGCCACTATGGGGCATAATAGAACGCGCAAGAATGAGTAGGAGGGGGTCAGTCGAGGTCTTCGACGTCGGTGTCGGTCGGGGGGGGCATGTCAAAAGTTTGCCACGGGGCCCCGCCATTCCTAGTTATGCCACTGGAACAACTTAATGTATCTGTAACTGGAATGATCACTAGTTAGGAAATGTAAGACTGTAGACTGTAAGGACTCATTGATATAGTATTTTCAGAGGTCTCATTCTTAGTGGGTCCAACTTAGCAGCAGGAGAGCCAATACACATTCTGCAGCAAATGCACATTACCATCACATTCTTGTGTACTCAGTCTGGTGGCCCTACCCAAAATCTGCCTTGTAGGTGACACTGTTAGTCCATCCCTGAATTTAGCTGCATTGCAGTGTGTTGCTTGGATCTGCAATATGGCATCTGTAGTCTGCTGTAGGCTCATATTCAGGGGTTCATTTGGGTATAGTGTAACCAATGTAATTGTGTGGGGCCCAAAGAACAGGGGGCCCTGCAGAAGTGGGTTGCGTGTTTTTTTGTTTTGTTTTCATAAAATCATATTGTGGCCACTATTTTACTCACCTATTTCTTCTCCTATCCGAACCCGCTACATTTCAGCCTCCAAGGGAAGTGAAGGGGCTGTGCTCTATGTCAGCATGTGGATGTCATATCCTGATATTGTTTAGCATCTGCATGTGACAGGCAGAACACCCTGGAGGCCGAAGCAAAAATGGCCCTGAAAAGGAGCAGGGGTAGGTAAATGGATTTTGGGGTTACTTTCCCTGGACTCCACTTATTATACTCTGTGGTCTGAGGAGATGATGCAACCAAAGATTGCAAGGTCAGGTCTTTTTTGTGTGGAAGAGGACCTTCTATAGGTCACCTCAGACGTCAATAAACCCGTACTTGGCAATAATGCCAGAAGTACAGTATGTGACTGTTGAGGCTAGTGATTGGCTGCAGTGCTCAAGTCTCAATATGGCACATAATTGTTGGCATCCTGTAAACAAGGACCAAAGGTCGGAATGTTGCAGGATCGGAGGGGTGAATACTTTATTTTTTCCAAGCTTTCAGACAGTCCCTTTAACTTCATTATAATAAAGTTATCATATTTCCCTACAGTGGCATCCAAATTATTATACAAATCATTTTAAACACTAGATTGATAGCAATTTATTGGCATATACCTTTAGTTTTGATGGCCGCGTCTATGGCAGAAGCATCTGCAGCAGCGTCACAAGTTGGAGCCCCCTTAACACCTCCTGAAGCAGTTTGCTGTAAAGTAAGAATTGTTCATTATACTGTAGTACGAATATTGAGTCCAGAAAACATTTGTGCCTGCAAATCAATGACTTGTATTAATACTTTACACAAGCGAAAGATTAAAAAAAAAAAAAAAAAAAAGTATAGTATACTCACGGAAGCATGTTCAGAATGGCCATCCAGGAAACAGGCCTGATTTAGGAACTCTTGCATAAAAGACATGGTGAAGATTAATCTCTGTAGAAATTAAGCATATTCTTTTGTAACTATCTGCTGTTTTGCTTTTAGTTAAAATGTCGACATATAAATAACCATTGTACACTGTCATGTAACTCTTGCTAGAGGAGGGCACCTGCACCATGTGCCTCATGTTAGTGGGTTGTCTTTTCTATCATACTGTGGCTGTCTATGCTATTAAAAGGAAGGAGTCACCTTAAATGGACCATTGTTTAAAGGGATCCTATCATTAAAATGCAATTTTTTGTGACTAACATGTAGGAATATCCTTAAGAAAGACTATTCTTCTACCTTTCGATGTATTCTCTGCGCCGCCGTTTGGTAGAAATCCCGGTTTTCTTCAGTATGCAAATGAGTTCTCTCGCAGCATTGGGGGCATCCTCTATCTTTTTCTGGAACGGCCTGTTCACACATCTTCTACTAGCGCTGGGGTGAAACTTCTACACATGCGCAGTCGGCTCTGCCATCGGGCCTCAGCAGAGCTGACAGTGCTGAAAAAGAACTCACTTGCATACTGAAGAAAACCGGGATTTCTACCAAGCGGCGGCGCGGAGAAGACATCTAAAGGTAGGAGAAGAATAGTCTTTCTTAAGGCTATTCCTACATGTTAGTCATAAAAAATTGCATTTTAATGATAGGATCCCTTTAAATTAATTTTTATATTAAACATTAGAGATGAGCGAACAGTAAAATGTTCGAGATTCGATATTCGAACGAATATTGAACCCCATTATAGTCTATGGGAGATCCCACCATTCGACTCAGGAGAGTCACCAAGTCCACTATCACACCCCAGGAAATGATGCCAACACCCTGGAATGCAACTGGGACTGCAGGGGAAGCATGTCTGGGGGCATCAAGTGCCTTTATTATGTCAGGATCCCCTGTCAGCTTGCGATATGCCGGAGCGGACTTTTTCCCATAGGAATGCATTGACCAGCGTTGATTGGCCAGTCTACAACATTCGGCCAATCAACGCTGGTTCTGCCTGAGGAGGCGGAGTCTAAGAGCCGTCCACAGCAGTTTCCATTCTGGTCTGATTTTAGACTCCGCCTCCTCCGGCAGAACCAGCGTTGATTGGCCGAATGCTGTAAGACTGGCCAATTAACACTGGTCAATGCATTCCTATTGCAAAATGAAGCAGAGCTAGCCGTGCGCTCAGCTCGGCTATTCCTCCTGTCACACACATCTCTGGTGTAACATAGCTCAGCACACACTCAGCTCTGCTACATCTCTACACTCTGTTGTAGAGATGTAGTAGAGCTGAGTGTGTGCTGAGCTCTGCTACACACGAGATGTGTGTGACAGGAGGAGTAGATGGAGGGATGGTTGGGTGTATTGCAGAGCTGCTACACCAAAGATGTAGCAGAGCTGGCCGATGTTAGCAGAGCTGAGTGTGTTAGTCTGCTGCGTATCTGCCAGCTCTCCTACATCTACATCTCCTACACACTCAGCTCACCTGAATATCAATTCGATCGAACGCCGTTTGCTCATCTCTATTAAACATACAAAGGGGTTTCACTTTGCGTTAAGATTACCAGATCCAGCAGACTCTTGATGTTCCCGAGGGTTAAGCCCTGGTTCCAACCTGCAGATCATGTGATTGGACTCAGCAATTCGACTCCACCTTCCTTTCATGATCTCACATGTAATTTACTTATGCTGGGGGGGCTAACTGACTATAGTAAAACAAGTCCTCATAGCACAGGTAATTAATTACCTGAGAGACCGGGGGGTGGGGGTGGTTCCGATCATGACCCAGGTGTCAGAACTTGACCAAAAACCCCTAGGTCCATCATCAAGAGACTGCCAGATCAGGTAAGGACTCGTTCACATCTGCACCCCGGAAGTCCGTTCTGCAGGTTTCCGTTTCCTGCACAAAACTGGGCAGGAGACGGAAACCTGCCGGCAACTTTCAAACCCATTCATTTGAATGGGTTTGGAAAGTGTCCGGCCGTGATCGGCGGTGAGCGTTTTATGCTTTCCGCGGCGAAATCGGGTTTTTTAAACCGGACACAGGGTCAGACATGTAGTACTCTGTGTCCGGTTTAAAAAAAAAAAAACGGTTTCGCTGCGGACAGCATAAAACGCTCACCGGCGCTCACGGCCGGACTCGGCATGACAGGTTTCCGTCTTCTGCATGCAGAAGACGGAAACCTGAGAACGGACTGCCGAATGCTGGTGTGAACTGAGCATAAGCTATTCTTACTCTAAGAATTTTTGGTGGTGATGTTTTTATCTTTCTATGTCAATATCAATATTTGAAAAAAAATTCTAAACATCTTGGAATTTCCACTCTTGTCACCAAGCAAAGAAAAGTTTGTGACTTCCAGTCTTAGGGAGATCATCCATTGACCGGCCATAGGCACACCAATCTGAAGCAGATACTATTGAGTTCTATGGAATGCTCTTTGACCTCTGCAGAAGTCATTGCATAGAAGGGATGTAGATAATGTGTGAAATCAGCTATTGTGACCCTGTGTTTTTTTTGTTTAATCTCTTTTTATTGATTTTTCAAGTGTACAGCTGATATAAATACATAGTATTAGCAGGAAAACAATAGTTCACTAGAAACAACATGGGCCTGAATCCATGAAATATCAGGAAAAAACAGTATAGTATATCACCACGGTATTGGTACCAGGAAATATCAAAACAGAGATATACCATGTATATGGACATGTATGATGTAGAGAAAGTGGGAAATACTGTGAGAGGAATGAAGCGAGAAAAGATAGGGTGGGGGGCAGGGGGGAAGGGAAACGGGGGGAAGGGGCGGGGGGAACCAGAGAAAAATAGAAAAACAAATAAAGTAACCACTCTAGTTTAGTAAGGCGTTAGCCAAATAATTTCCACCATCTAGACCAGATCTTAACATTTGTCATGTTGTCTCTCTTTCCAACTAAGTAACTCTTCAAAACGTGCTACTTGATGCACTTTTTCTATCCACAGATCTATCGTTGGGGGAGAGGTGTTTAACCAGAACAAGGGGATCAGCGATTTTGCTACTCCAATCAATTGCGACCATAAGACCTTCTTGTTAGCGCTTAGAGAGCCGTCTGGGCTCGACAAAAGTATGTTGTCTGGAAAAAGTGGCACAGAAGTGTGCAAAATTTTGTTAATTTTATTTTCAATTTCACTCCAAAACGGCTGGATCAAGTCACAAGACCACCATATATGCAGCATAGTTCCAGACTCCTTGTGACAACGCCAGCAGATATCCGAATCACTAAGACCATGTCGAAAAGGCCAATCAGGAGTATGATACCATCTGGTAAGTATTTTATAATGAAGTTCTTGCAATCGCACATAAACCGACTGTCCATGAGAATGTTTTAGAATATAATCCACATCGTCTGCAGAAAATTTGAGTGCAAGTTCTTTCTCCCATACTAACAGAAAAGTAGGTTTTGTAGGTTCTGATAATCGTGTGAGCATAGTTTTACATGAGGCAATCTTCCTTTGTAATGATAGAAGCGAAGTCAGGGCTTTTTCAAAAGGAGTGAGTGGTCTACAGGAGTTCGAAGAAAGTAATGACCTCTGTGTTTTATCCATATACACACACACACGATAGCTGCAGTCATCAGTGTACCATTTAGTGAGGTGACTGCTGCAAAGAAATCTCCTACAGAAGAGGTATTCTCATCTCAAAGATCCTATCTATACTGTTAGCTTATGTAAATTGAAGCCTTTTCCTAAATATATTGCTTTAGCAATGCTGCTTTGTTTGCCTGCTATATGAAATTATTCCTCCCATTGTTTACACTTTGTTGTCAAGGCTACCGGCCTATAATCTGATCTTAGGTCAGATGACAGGACTCACTCACTGTTTCCTGGAGCTAGTATTTACTGCTCTTCTGTCCAAGCCATCAGTTCAGCTAACTCAAAGGGTTTCTCCAATCTCAGCCTGGGGTCTTTCTCCAAGCTGCATGTAGTGTCTGCTTCTCACTTCCTGTATTTCTCCTCCCTCCCCCTCCCTCTTGCTAAAGGGGCTGGAGAAGTCTCACAACACTTATACAGATCAGATAATATGTAGATTCTTTTACAGAAAGGACTCCATTTTATCTGTGTGTTTACATATAGAGATAACAGACCAGCTTTATCAGCAAACTGCAATTAAATGAACACATTGTCCAGCACTTAGTAAGTAACTTCACTTGTCCTATCTCCTAGGTCCCTGGTTATAACAACGCAGTGTAAACAATGGGAGATATAATATAGAGATGAGCGAACAGTAAAATATTCGATATTCGTTATTAGTTTCGAATAGCCGCTCAATATTTGACTATTCGAACAAATATCGAACCCCATTATAGTCTATGGGGAAAAATGCTTCGTTTCAGGGGAACCCACAATTCGGATCAGGAGGGTCACCAAGTCCACTATGATACCTCAGGAAATGATGACAACACATCTGCAATGCAACTGGGACAGCAGGGGAAGCATGCCTGGGGGCATCTAACAAGTCCAAGTCACAGGTTTACTCCACCATCACAGCCTATCAACTACACACTTACCACGCTAAAAAAAAACTCTATCAAAGTGGGAAAATACCTGGAAACCTTCTTTCTTCCCCAATTGGATGGACAGAAACCCAAATTTGAAGCTAAAGAAACATTACCAAGCACCCCTTTAAATCACGTTGCCCATGACAACCACAGATGGAATAGGCAATGGGAAATCCAACAGTACCCACCCTGAACTGTTAGTGTGTGTGTGTGTGTGTGTGTGATGTAGTAAGACCTTCTAAAATTCACTCTTCTGGCCCTTAACGTGAGCCCTTCCAAATTAAGTTACAGGCCCTTAAGCTGAGCTACCAGCAGAGATTGAGGCTCTTTAGGTGACTTCAGGAGTTTTACGCCCTTTAACTTAGTTCAGCCTTGCACCAGCAGTGTTTTTGGCCCTTGAGGTTAGTTGAGCCTCTAACCAGTAGAGTTTGGGGAAATCAGGGTGGATTCAGCCTCCAACCAGCAGAGTTTGGGGAAATCAGGGTGGATTTAGACTCTAACCAGCAGAATTTGGGGGAATCAGGGTGGATTCAACCTCTAACCAGCAGAGTTTGGGGGAATCAGGGTGGATTGAGACTCTAACCAGCAGAGTTTGGGGGAATCAGGGTGGATTCAACCTCAAACCAGCAAAGTTTGGGGGAATCAGGGTGGATTCAACCTCTAACCAGCAGAGTTTGGGGGAATCAAGGTGGATTGAGCCTAGTAGGAGCAGAATTGTGCAACATTGATGGTGGAGGAGTATGAGGAGGAGGAATTGTAGAGAGTGAGCACATACATGAAACTTCATGTCGGGGTGCTTGACACCGGTGGACATGAAAATGATGGGTCTATCCAGGGGCTGTTCATTTTGATCAGCGTCAGCTGGTCAGCACTGTCAGCTGACAGACAGCAGCGCTTATCCGTAATTATGCCACCGGCAGCGCTGAAGACCCTTTCCAAAAGCACGCTGGCGGCAGGGCAGGAAAGGACCTCCAATGCGTACAGTGCAGGTTCCAGCCACAAATCCAATTTGGAGACCCAATAAGTATAGGGCGCAGAGGGATCGGAGAGGACAGGGCTGTGGTCGGCCAGGTACTCCCGCAACATGCGCCTATACTTGTCCCTCCTGGTGACACTAGGCCCCTCAGTGGCGGTAGTTTGGAGAGGGGGTGCTATTAACGTGTCCCAGACCTTGGAGAGTGTGCCCCTGTCGGGTGTTGACCGGATGGCAGTTGTTAGCCTCTTGGAGGAACTCTCCTTTCTGCCGCCAATGAGCGTTGATGGAAACATCTCCATCATATTCTGCACCAGTTACTTGTGGCAATCACTGATGCGACTGGCCCTCCCCTCTTCTGAAAAGAGCTGTTGTGTTTCCCTGCCTACTAGAAGCTAATCCTCTCTAGCCCTCAGCAGATCGCTCTCCCTATCTCTCACCGCAAATGTCACGAAGATGGCGCTGGCTATTCTTATAAATGGGAGGTCACATGTTTTTGGCAGCCAATGGGTTTTTTCAATTTTTTTCAATGCCTCAACTGTCGTAGTTCCTGTCCCACCTCCCCTGCAGTTATTGGTGCAAAAAACGCGCCATTAAAGGTGGGAGGGGATACAAATTTTTACTGCGTTTGCCGCGTGGTATTCGATTGGAAATGAATACCTCGAACGGCCAATATTTGATCTAATATTTATTCGATCGAATGGTGTTCGCTCATCTCTAATAATCTCAGATAGCAGGCAAACAAAGTAGAATTTCTAAAGCAATATATTTAGAAAACGGCTTCAATTTACATAAGCTACCAGTATAGATAGGATCCTTGAGATGGGACAACCCCTTTAAGTTTACTGATAAGTGCTGGAACAGTGTCTGTTATCTCTCTATTGTAAGCCGAAGGCTGCTCAGGTAATGGAGGGGGTGTACGTCTCACCCAGACTACTAAGGTGGGTGAGATGAGAAAACTCCAAAAAGAACGTTTCTCAGCAGATAACTATTGTCTGCTGAGGGTTATTTCAGAGTTCTGGTTACTGGGCTGGATTTTTAGGAATGGCAGGTAGGTTGGTAGTGGGACCTGTCATTCCACCCCCCCCTCCAGTCCACACTTTGGGGATGTTCCGGCAGCCACTCAGCTGCAGAAAGTCTGCTTATCAAGGGAGGCTTAAGAAGTCAGCTCTAGCAGCAGACTGTGGGCACAGCTTGGCTGGAGAGCCAAAGAAAGAGGTCATATTTTTTGTCCTGAGTGATTCAACTGGCTTTTTGATTTCTGTTATTCTAGGTGAAGTAACCTATTCTATGTTAGAGCCTAGCCGGTCAGGTATTTATTTTTGTATTGTTTCATTTTGTTGCTGCACTACCTTTTGTGAGTGAAAATAAAACTCTACCTTTGTTTTGGACTAAAGAAATTGGACTTGTGTGTCTATGCAACCCCACCTAGCAACCCCAGACCCTGACACTATGTAAACACAAAGATAACATTGATTTTACTGCAATTCTATGTGTGGGAACATGTAAGTGTTCTCCAACCCTGTGTAATGTAATATACATTTACTGTGCATATTATTTGATTTGCATTATTATAGATTTCTGGTAATCATAAATAATCTCTCATGGTAAACGCTAGGTCTACCGTATGTCAACTGAGCTACGTTATAGTGTCCTGTCAATCAAACAGTCAAAGCACGCCCACCAGCTTGTAGAAGAATAGACAGCCCCCTTTAATGGCCAGAGTCTTTTACAAAGTCTATAACATAGAAAATGTTTAGAATGCTCACCAGAAGTGCTTTAAAAATATGTTTAACATCATTAAGTACAACACTTTCCCTTTAATTGGAGGTGCTTGCACAGTAATAACCGCCCCTGCTACCTCTTGTGTCACCCCCCTCTACCTCATAGATTGTAAGCTCTTGCGAGCAGGGCCCTCAGTCCCATTGTGTGAATCGACTTTCTTTGTAATGTATTTTTCTGTCTGTATTTGAACCCTACAAATTGTACAGCGCTGCGGAATATGTTGGCGCTATATAAATACAATTTTTTATTATTATTATTATTATTATTATTAATGACTAGTTTTTCCCTGAATGCTACTATGGATTCCCTTCTTGGATGTACTAGCTGTGGTAGAGTTTATTTATTCATGCGATTACATAGTATATACTGTATGTACAGTACATCTGAGGCTAGGTTCACATCTGGCTTTATTTCTGCAGGCCAAATTGTACTATGTAATGGTTCCATTTAATATTCCATACAATGTACTGGGAAGCTGGAAAAAAAATGGATTGGGGTGAAATTAGAGAATACCTAATGGAATTGGGATACCTAATGTCAGTGGTACAGAAAAAAAAAAACTATTGACAGTATACCTTTATATAAAGCTCCACTCCTTTGAGGATGTGACACACCACCTTTTTGGGATTTAGCACACTCTATTTTTGTGTCAAATATAAAATGTGCCCGTCATGTCCCTTTTTTATGATGTGACAGTAACAAAATGTCACATATATTGTGACCAGCATCATGGCAGTTGAAAGAGCATTCTGCGGGGTTTGGGAAATTCACCCACTTTTCTGGAATACCAGGAAGTCACTCCTTTTTTTGACTTTTCAGTGAGTTGGCGAATATGCGTTATGTGCAGCCCTATGTAACAACACAGATTACACACAGATAGTACTGCGTTTCCCCCGAAAATAAGACAAATTTTGTTCCCCCCCCCTCCCCCCGTTAAACATTAGCGTTTTCTGATTAAGTAAGTTCTTACCCCTCCCCCTCCTTCCGCATACGATGCTTGGTGGCAGCAGCTGGCTCTCCTGTTCACACACAGAACACCACGCACAGCGTTCCCTGGAAGCAGTGCCTGCAATGCTTTCCATCATATGTTCTTTGCACAGCAAACATCCCATGGGCAAGAACTTGTTTATTTAATAAGATAACGCTAATGTTTAGCAGGGGAATGTGGGGGCATTAGGGGTGCTGCAGCAATGTGACAGCGTAAGCAATGTCTGCTAGACCACTAGGTCTTATTTTCAGATGAGGCCTTATATTTCTTAGCCTATAAAAATCTGCAATAGGTCTTATATTCGGGGGATGTTTCACTTTCGGGGAAACACGGTACATACAATGTAGCAGATGTCAACTACAGACAGCCCTAAGTAACAGATAAGGTTGGGTTCACATCTGAGTCAGATTCTCTGTTGCAGATTTTTTTCATGTGGAGATTTTTGACAGTCACTGAAAGTTTGACTTTTTCATCTGGCCATTTTAGTCTAAAAGAATGGACACAAACATCCTATTGTCACCCAGCACTGTTGCTGTCTGCTGTTTTCTCAGTCCACATGTCTGTTGTTCTGGTCCTCTAATGAGCTAGGACAACGGACACACCAGCAGGGATCTAAACATAGCATGACAGTGATAACTGATTCAAAAAGATATGATGGCATTAGCCGAGGCATCACATAGGACTGCAGGTAATCTCTACATTATCTGTACTATGTAACACCATAATAACTGAGTACAGGTATGTTAGGACTACAGGTAACAACAACATTTCCTGTATTTGGGGATTATGCAGTAAGTAAACCACAGGTGTAACTTGAAGCTTTGTAAGGGCCAGTAGCAACTGCCACCCCTGCACCCTATATAGCTACACTTCTGATGCAACCACAATGCTTACCTTCAAATGCACTAGCTGACGTACAGGCTGTGAGGTAAGCATTGGGAGGAATCAGTACAGAGAGTACTCAGTAGGCACAGCTTCAGCATAGGAAAAGCGGTGTCAGGACAGATGTAGTATAAATCTGCGATTTTGCCGCTGGACTTTACAGTACCTTCAAAATGGATGGGATTCTGGCTAATCCCATCCACACATTGCAAAAAAATATCTGCAGTGGACGTGCCGCAATTTCAAAAACTGCTGCATTTTTGTAAATCACAACATGTCAACTATATCTATGAAAACACTGGTATATTCTGTATAGATATAACTGAAGGAGAAAGTCTGAAGAGGAAAACTATATGGACTATCCTCAAAAAGCGCTGTGGCATAAACCACAATGCATTTCTGCAGCATCCCAGAGTGAGCTGCTATATTTTTCATGTTTGTCATTTGTGCCTACAGGTTGTTTGGTTTGTCTTATCTTATATGTTCTATGCTAAATGTGATATGATGTGCTGTTTTCTTGGTGTTTTCCCCCTCTTCAGTTTAAATATTGTCTTACTACCTCCTGGCCAATCACAGGCCACTGAGCGGAGTTGAAAAGAGAGTTTATTGCCTCCTGTTGAGAGTTGCAGAGTTAGTCCAGTGTAGTGTTTGCAGCCTATCTGAGCATCCATCTTGCATGTGCCCTGCTGTGCGGAGCAGAGGGAGAACTCAACTAAGATCCCATCAGACACCAGTCCAGGCTCTAGGAGGAAGTCTTCTTATACCAGGTTCGTCCAGAGACAGCCCCTGAGATAGGGAGGAAATTTGGTGCGTCTCTGAGAGACATCTGCCATCCGTGCCAGTAGGAGCAACAGAGGTCCCTGACAGGAGTAGTGCATTTGGGCCTAGTTTTCAGGTACCCAGGTCCCTATCAGGACTCTTTGCCCCGTGTTAGACCCTGTCTACTGATGCTGGGAGTGGTACTAGAGGAGGAGTAGGGAAAGTGTATTACTGCAGAGTCGGTGTTATTCCTGGCAAACCTCCTAAAACCAAGGCTTTGGGGAATTGAACTGTATCTGTATCTGCTTCGCCATCAAGGGCACTTCTGAACACCATTACACCGGCTCATCTAGGAGAGCTCCCAACTAGAAGTGCCCCGGGGGAAACAAGACCACTATCATCTCCATTAGGCAACAACTGTGTGCATGGTCAACGTGGTAGATATGTTTTTCACAGCTAGCACATTGATCCATTTGTTTCTATGGCCCTATGCACGCGACCATGTATTTTCATGGTTCATGCAGTCAGGAGCAAAAATCAGAACAGACCATTTTTAATAGCAGTTATGAGTATTTATTTATAACCAACTGCAGCAACCTTTTACAGTCCCGCAAAGCGGATTGAACTCAGGTTAATCCCATCCACATATTATAGAAAAATATCCACAGCGGACATACTGTGATCTCAAAAATCGTCGCGTTTTTGTAAATCACAGCACGACAATTATACCTACAGAAACATTGGACTTGGACAAATAACCTAGTTTTTCTAGGCTGAACATTTATTTTAGAATGATCATATGACTTCAATTTGTTTCCAGCCTACCAAGGAAATATTTGTAACAGGAAATGAGTCATTTTAGACAAGGCAGCGATGCTGGGAGCTTGTAACACTCACTTTATATGGGATTAGATATTTCGAGTCATCTAGTCATTGTGGTCCATTGTCAGTTTTATGTCTGTGCTCACTTTTTAAGCCATTGTTAATACCATAATGCATATTGAAGTTTGTGAAGCTGCTAAAGTTCATGTACTTGTGTGTTTGCCTGAAAGGAATACTGCAGAAAGAACAAATAGACAGTATGGGGAGGGTTAATAACAAGGAGGGGCTGGTGAAGCTTTTGATGTTTAAGGCCGACTTTATACTTTGTTTTCCTTTAGAGCTTTTTTTTAGAGTTTTTTTTTCTTTTCACTGAAGAACTACATACAGTGTCTAATATTACTATACATTTCACCTGTATGCCAACGGACACTAAATTGAAAAACTCTGGTTTATCCTATGTTCACACCACAGTAAAAAAAACAAAAAACTTGGCTCTGTCACAGTGGGGTTTTTTTAACGGACATCACATCACTACATTATTTTCACTGCTTGTGAATGGGGACTATTCACATTACTGATATTTTGACGATTTCCGACTGCACTCACCAATAGACTACTACTGGGGGCGTTCCTCACAGCTCAGCGTCATGGCTAGGCGGTAAGGAATGCCCCCTCTGACAGTACAGAGCTATAGACAGTACAGAGCTATAGACAGTACAGAGCTATAGACAGTACAGAGCTATAGACAGTAGAGATGAGCGAACACTAAAATGTTCGAGGTTCGAAATCCGATTCGAACAGCCGCACACTGTTCGACTGTTCGAACGGGTTTCGAACCCCATTATAGTCTATGGGGGGAAATGCTCATTTCAGGGGTACGCAATATTCAATCAAATTCTACTTACCAAGTCCATGAGTGAGGTTCGGGCTGGATTCTTCTCCCTGCACAGCGTCCCCGCGTCCTCTTCTGGCCTTGAATTCACTCTGCTAGGCATCAGGCCTAGGCAGAGCCGACTGCGCATGCCCGCGCCCGCACGGACATGCGCAGTCGGCTCTGCCCAGGCCCGATGCCTAAGCAGAGTGAATGCAGAGCTGGAAGAGGACGTGGGGACGCTGCGCAGGGAGAAGTCTTCTAAAGGTAAGAGAAGAACCAGTGTTGATTGGCAATGTATAGCATTCTGCCATTCAACGCTGGTTCTGCTTCGAATCTTAACTTCGAACTTAGTATTCGATCGAGTACGAGTATTTTGAATACCGTAGTATTCGATCGAACACCTACTCGATTGAGTACTACTCGCTCATCTCTAATAGACAGTACAAAGCTATGGACAGTACTGTCAGGAGGGCCATTCCTCACAGCCCGGCTAGGCTGTCAGGAACATCCTTCTGATGGTGAAGAGATATTGGTAAGGGGACCAAAATCTCTAGTTCTGGGGCACATAGCAGGAAAGCCAACAGTGCGCTGAATTCAGCACACTGTTGGCTTTCTAGCTGTATATAAAAGTGCATGTGCCTGAGGACATGAAAGGTCCTCTTTAAAAACTACATTTAATTCTTCAGCAAAAAAACACCACTTAAACCAGCCTCATGAGAAGGTCCTTCAGCCCTGGGAGCACCGCTCATGGGTGACATCATCAGTCGGAGGATCATTTAACAGGGTGGCGCAGACAGGGGATGTTTGGGTGTTGATTAGCAAGAGCAGTGCTACCAGGGATGAAGGCCTGGTCACCGACTGCTACATATAACATCAACTAATACACATTTGCATAAGGCTTTAAAGTTGTTTATCACCAAATCTACAAAAGTAACATACATAATAAAGGTATATTGTTTGCCACTGTAACATGCTTTGTAACATGATGGTAACAGCTTATCATTCCAATATGTATATATTTAGCCCCTTTTATTTCTTCTTAGAATTTTGTATTTTTTTATATTTTCAATATTTTTTTTTAGGATAAAATGTACAATGGTAGAACAAAAACACTCAGAGCCATTATTTCTTACATCCAGACTTGAGAAAAAGTTGTCCAGAACCTGAAAAACGAGTTTGGACACTCAAAATAAGAATGTCTCCTTTTAAAGTTTGCTTGTACAACATTTTGTCACAGATCTGCATCTCCTTTCTATTACCATTATAAATGCAAGCAGTATTTCAAGATTTCAAAAACGCCATAGAAATATGGAAGATATCGCTTTAAAACTTTTCCCTACAAGACAGTATAGGGCCAGTCATTACTTGTGACTCATAGCTTGGCTTACCTTCCACATATGTTGCCATGGTGAGAAACCACAGAAAAAGCAACCCCTACCAGTTTCCTAAACTGTACACTTTTCTGAGTTTTAAAATCTATTTTATAGTTACTGTGTACAACGATAGCTTTGGAAAGTTTGGCTGCATGAATCGTATATGAACAGAATAACGTAAAGTACTAAAACATAAAGAGCAAAACATAAGAAAGTTAAAACTTACAGGTCAAGAAACTTCCTGCAAAGCGATCTGACGAATACTTAGCAGAAGAATGCTGCCTTCGGCTTCAGAATTTTATAAGGACGTTGCAAAACCACACCTAGCAACCCAAGGATATTCTGTGCTGCAGCGTGACTGGCTGTCTGGTTGTGAGGATGTCATATACAAATCACTCCCAATGAAGTCAAAGACATCTTGTCCTCCCTTGCCTGTAGCAAACTGAACTTAGGTTTAGAAATTGCACCATAAGTTATGATTTTTTTTTAGTATAAATTAGTGACAGTAATTTTACAAGGTTTGTAGTGTACTGTAAATGTAACAAATAGATTCACCGTTGTGTATAAACATAGTAGGCGGTTCAGGGGGTTAATAGGTTAGACAAGCTTTTAAATCACAAAAGAGGTGACCGCAACTGGATTAGTACAATAACTCAGTGGTTAGCACTACTGCTTTACGGCACTAAAACATGGGTTTGTGTATGATCATATGCTCTAATGCTTTAATGTTCTCTACTTAAAGGTGCTACAATTTCTTCTGAAAGAAAAAAAAATTATGCATGTAGGTCTTTTTCTTCCAACACAAAAGTAAACAAATATGGCAGGAGAAAACTTATGTCATAGTGTTCACATTAGAATCAGAGGGGGCTCCGTCTGCATCCATGTCTAATATTAATCTCTGTTGTCTTCAACCCTTATCAGATTAGAGCAACAGATGATCACAACAGTAGTGTGAATGTCCCCTTAGGAACACAGTTGTAACTTGAGGCTCCTGGGCTCCAATGCAAAATCTATTATGGGGCCCCAATTTATCATGTGCTATCTATAATACTGATCTTTTCTTATATTGTAGCGAGGGCTTTGGGCCCCCTCAGGCTGAAGGGCCAAATAGCGATAAATATTTTGGTGTTTGCAACAGCCATTTCAGTTTGATATATCTAATAACTGATGGACACAGTAATATTTCAGGATTGAAATGAGGTTTATTGTACTAACAGAAAATGTGCAATATGCATTAAACCAAAATTTGACCGGTGCAAAAGTATGGGCACCCTTATCATTTTATTGATTTGAATTCCCCTAACTACTTTTTACTGACTTACTGAAGCACAAAATTGGTTTTGTAACCTCAGTGAGCTTTGAACTTCATAGCCAGATGTATCCAATCATAAGAAAAGGTATTTAAGGTGGCCAATTGCAAGTTGATCTCCTATTTGAATCTCCTCTGAAGAGTGGCATCATGGGCTACTCAAAACAACTCTCAAATGATCTGAAAACAAAGATTGTTCAACATAGTTGTTCAGGGGAAGGATACAAAAAGTTGTCTCAGAGATTTAACCTGTCAGTTTCCGCTGTGAGGAACATAGTAAGGAAATGGAAGACCACAGGGACAGTTCTTGTTAAGCCCAGAAGTGGCAGGCCAAGAAAAATATCAGAAAGGCAGAGAAGAAGAATGGTGAGAACAGTCAAGGACAATCCACAGACCACCTCCAAAGAGCTACAGCATCATCTTGCTGCAGATGGTGTCACTGTGCATCGGTCAACTATACAGCGCACTTTGCACAAATAGAAGCTGTATGGGAGAGTGATGAGAAGGAAGCCGTTTCTGCACGTACGCCACAAATAGAGTTGCCTGAGGTATGAAAAAGCACATTTGGACAAGGCAGCTTCATTTTGGAAACAAAAATTGAGTTGTTTGGTTATAAAAAAAGGCGTTATGCATGGCGTCCAAAAAGAAACAGCATTCCAAGAAAAACACATGCTACCCACTGTAAAATTTGGTGGAGGTTCCATCATGCTTTGGGGCTGTGTGGCCAATGCCGGCATCGGGAATCTTGTTAAAGTTGAGAGTCGCATGGATTCCACTCAGTATCAGCAGATTCTTGAGAATAATGTTCAAGAATCAGTGACGAAGTTGAAGTTACGCCGGGGATGGATATTTCAGCAAGACAATGATCCAAAACACTGCTCCAAATCCTCAGGCATTCATGCAGAGGAACAATTACAATGTTCTGGAATGGCCATCCCAGTCCCCAGACCTGAATATCATTGAACATCTGTGGGATGATTTGAAGCGGGCTGTCCATGCTCGGCGACCATCTAACTTAACTGAACTTGAATTGTTTGTCCAAAATACCTTTATCCAGGATCCAGGAACTGATTAAAAGCTACAGGAAGCGACTAGAGGCTGTTATCTTTGCAAAAGGAGGATCTACTAAATATTAATGTCACTTTTCTGTTGAGGTGCCCATACTTTTGCACCGGTCAAATTTTGGTTTAATGCATATTGCACATTTTCTGTTACAATAAACCTCATTTCAATCCTGAAATATTACTGTGTCCATCAGTTATTAGATATATCAAACTGAAATGGCTGTTATAAACATCAAAATATTTAGAACTAAAAATGATTAAGATTAATAGGGGTGCCCAAACTTTTTCATAGGACTGTATGCCCCTGCATAAGAATATTATTGCTACGTAATAATAATACTGTTTGCTCAAAGCAGTTGTCACGCCCCTTTTGCCACACCAAGTTGGTAATTCCACTCTATGATAACCATATACTGCAATTCGGCATAAGGACAATGGTTGTCCTAATAGGATCACAACTTTTTATGTACTTCTCAGACACAAACCATAATGGCTCAAAAAAAAAATCGTGCAATTTATTTTTGTAAACCAGTTAGACATGCTATTGTAGCTGATTGTACTCCCATATCAATGTCTATGGGTGGAGATTCATTAAAGGGAGAGTCCATCTCCAGGGAATTCCATGTCAGGCCAGCCACAGTAGATTGCAAGGTTTGATACAGAGTTTCTTAGCATCAGGCTCACTTTAAAGAGGACTTTTCATGTCCTCATGCACATGCGGTTTTATATACCGCTAGGAAGCCGACAGTGCGCTGAATTCAGCACACTGTCAGCTTTCCCGTCATGTGCCCTAGGGCTGAAGATATTGGTGCCGTTACTTTTGGCATTGATCTCTCCACACTGTCAACAGGATGTTCCTGACGGTCTAGTGTCATCACTAATGTATGAGGAACATGTTCCCCGCAACAGTACTTGTCCATAGATTTGCTCTGCAGAAGAGGGCCGAAAGTAATGGCACCAATATCTCCAGCTCTTGGGCACATAATGGGAAAGCCGACAATGTGCTGAATTCAGCGCACTGGTGGCTTTCTAGCGATGTATAAAAACCTCATGTGAATGAGGACATAAAAGGTCCTCTTTAAGTTTGAAGTAAGCAAACTGCTGGTTATTACAGATCCTTTGCAGCACTTTACTGTACGTTCGAATAATTTACAATAAGCAATAATTGTGTTTAGACTTGAAGGTTGTAGGGATGAAATGGTTACCTGTAACTTCATTTTGCAAGAGTTTGTAAATGGAATGTACACTATCTTTGTGATTATATGAGGTTACTTACACTCCCTTCAAAAATATGAAGCAACCTTCTGAGTCAGGTTATGACTTGTTCAGATACAGAGCTGCACAAAAATAACAGAAATCAATACAAAAGAAAAATCCTATCATAGCTGTTAGTCTCCTGTTTTATGTACTAAATTAAATTTATTAAAGCTCATTGTAAATGTTTAACATTGGCAGACTGTGAATACTTTACAGAAATTCATATTGCTTGTTAGTAAAATATTATTTCAGACAGCACACAGGCCAAACTTTAAAATGTGTCAGCTCAAGAGGAAAAATGACAGCAGTATTGCCCCTTAAGTGACGCCTCAGGCGTGTGAGTGTAGCCGAGCCATGAGTAAACGGCAGATAGATGACACCCGTGTGATGTCTGTGCATCCACTGCCTCATTCATTAATGTCAACGAGCCCAGGCACAGAACAGGAATAGGACCTGTCCTGAGTTTTGCCTCAAACTCATGACCCTATGCACAGGACTCAGGGGCGTAACTAGCAAAGACTAGGCTCCATATCAAACTTTTGACGTGCCCCCTTTCCTGGCCCCCACATATTATAACACCCAATTTAGACACATTATAATGTCCCACAATGGCCTTCAGACAGTATAATATTCCATACTGGCCCCTACACTCAGTATGATGTCCCATAGTGGCCCCTGCACACAGTATAATGTTCCATAGCGGTCCATGCACAAAGTATAATATCACATAGCGGCCCCTGGTCACAGTATAATGTTCCGTAGCAACCTCAGCACAGTATAATGTCCCACAATGGCCTTCAGACAGTATAATATTCCATACTGGCCCCTCCACACATTATGATGTCCCATAGTAGCCCCTCCACACAGGTTTTCAGTAATATATTGCAGCAAGTTATCAGATTCACATTCAAATTTGCTACGTCTGTATTTTTGCTTAAAAATGGAGCTGCTCTGGAGAAAAAGTCATGCACTGGTTTTTCACCACTGAATAGCAAATGGGCTGTAACAACTAGGGATAAGACCCCATCTTGACAAGAAATTCATAGCAAAGTTATTGAAAACAATATCACAATATATATAGAGTAGTTATATTGTGATACCATTTCACAAATAGGCTGCTCCTTTCATGAAACACATTTCTGGACATGTCCAGCCAAGAGTTTAGGTAAGAAGGGCACAGCTCCAGAAACTCTGTAAGATAAAGTCTATTTACATTGTATTTGTGGTAGAATGTCAGCGATATTTCTGAAGTGTTGTTGGACATATTCCTATGACAGATACCACTGTATAGCCATAGAGTAGGATATGCCACTCTTTAATGCTTAGAAATGTGTATTGTGTTGTATACTTTTTGTGAGATACCTCGGTATAGAATAGCAAAGCAGATAATGCTATTCCATACAGTTGAGAAAAGGTAGATTAATTTACAGATGCAGCAGAGTTGACCTAAATGTCTGCAATTGGTTAGTGCTGCAGAATGATATTGTAACACACAAGACATCAAAATCCAGTGAAAAGTAATTGGAAAAACCTTATTTAATGAATTTTCATTGGCTTTTGTTGTCTTCTGTGGTAAGGTATCAAGTTGCAGCAGTTTAACCAATTGCAGAAGTTCTAGTTAACTCTACTACACCTGTACGTCCACCTAACGGGGCCAAAAGGACCATCTTTTGGCATTTGTTGGGTGAATGGGGTCTGTGGGTATATGTAACAAATGTGGTGTTAATAAACATATTTTTAGAACAGCACAAGCCCAAGTAACAATGTTAATTTCCTTAGGGCATGACACATTAAACCTGACAGGGTTCCAAAACGGACTGATTGGTTGGTACAAGCCTGGAAGGGAATCCAACTATTATGCCCCACGGTTGCACACCCATGAACTATTATTATAGTCGGGGGGTCTTTTCAGACCCCCGAGTATAATAATCGGAGCCCCAGGGGAGGTGAGGGAACATAGTAAACAGTGTTACTCACCTCTCCGGGATCCGATGTTAATTCTAGCAGGCTTCGGACCTTTATGGTAATGTCCTAGACATCACGTGGTCTGGGATATTATCATACAGGGACAAAGCCTGTGCTAGCAGTAATAGGCTGTTACTACTAGCACAGGCTTTGGGCCTGTATCGTACTGCTAGCGCAGGCTTTGGGCCTGTATGGTAAAGTCCCAGACCATGTGATGTTTGGGATATTACTATACAGGCCCGAAGCCTGTTAGGATTAACATTGTATCCCGGAGGGGTGAGTAACACTATTTATTATGTTCCCTCACCTCCCTTGGGGCTTCGATTATTATACTCGAGGTCTGAAAAGACCCCTGAATATAATAATAGCGGTAGTGGGATTGTGGCCTGGGCTCGGGCCTGCTCATAGCCGCCCTCTGTGTCCTATAAGAGAAGGGGAAGCGGGGGCAGCAGTGAGCATGCCCGGGCAGGTAGGTAAATAGGCTGCTACCTGCTGGGGATACTCCAGCAGGTAGCGGCCTATTATAAAACAAAAAAAACCAGTATGTAACTTACCGATCTCACCGCTGCTCCCTCTGCCGCCGCCTCTTCACTGCACCTGGCAATAAAATGTCTGCGTCTCGTGATGACGCCACCTGCGCTGAGACACAGAGGTTTAAACCAGTGCAGGAGAGGACCGCTCGGATTGTTTTCAGAGCGACCTTCTCCTGCGCTAGTTTAGAAAAAAATAGTAAAAAAAAAATCTAATTGCCGTGGCTGCTGCCACTTTCGGTGTGCCACCTGAGGACGCCGCCTCACCTCGCCTCATTAGAGGTGCAGCCCTGAGCACAGATAACCTAAAAATTGTGGCTCCTTTTAGGTTATCTTAGGTTATCTGTGAGTCAGAAAATGATCCAGGTAGTGGTCATTTACTTTTTTTTATTACAAATAACCAATATATGTATCTAAAGCAGCCAATGACAGTGTACAACTTCATTGGCTGGTTTATTGTGGTCTGCACCTACTGGGGGAAAATACTAAGGTTCACTAGCCTACTTTTACAAAAAAAAAAAAAAAACAGCCAAAGACAACTGTAAGCTTAGACTCTCAGATCACAGTAGTCATTGGTTGTCATTTCTTTTTCATTGACCTGTAGTCATACACTACTTAAACAGTATGGTGACCATAGCAACTTGATATAAACTGTAAATCATGTGGTTTCTGCTTGTCATTTGCATTAGATCATATGTAATTAGTTTATTTTTCCCACAGTGCTTTTTGGCTCCGACTTACTACGTGGGACTTTAATCCAACTCACTTTTTTCCATTGCTTTTAATGGATTTTGTGACTTTTCAAGTTAAAGATTGCTATACCAGTTGTCTCTACCAGTTGATCTATTTGTTGTTGTTTTTTTTAATTTTAATATTAATATTGATATCAGACAAAAACATATGATTTGAATCAGGAAATGGAAAGTTGGAAATAATGTAGGAAAAATAAAACTTCTAGCATGTTGATGCCAGGGCACAGAACTTACCCAAAGGCTAAAAGCTTTTCAGCAGAAGCTGAACTAAATGATGAGATTCTTACTTTATCTCCATTGGATGACTCTCACTTCACTGCCACGTTTATTTCTATGTGGACGGCTTATACACTATTAGTTTGTATTGTTTGCTATCATCTTCAATTTGAAAGGTATGCTAAAAACATACGATCCATATTATATAGTCAATTTGTTATACTGTACATCTTTTTAAAGGGATTCTATCATTGGTTTGAGTGGTTTTGAGATAAAGACATTCCTGGATAGCCTTTAAAAAGGCTATTCTACTACTACCTTCTTTTTCTCAATTCTCCCCACCATTCCATTATAATCCTGGTTAATTACTTTATGTAAATGAGCCCACCGAGCACCCTGGGCGTTCCCCAGGGCCTCCAAGCACCCCCCACGTCATACCTTTATTCACACCCCTCCATTGCTTGTGCCTCGTCTGACCCTCCTCCTCCCTGGATGTTCTTCCTGCCATATCGTGCTGCTGCATTTGAATTCTTGGGTATGCGCAGTTCCGCTCTGCTCAGAGTGGTACTGCGCATGCCCAAGCGCCATTGTGTTGTAGTGCCCTATAGAACTCAGCATACTACTCAGTATGCTGTTCCATAGAGAGCTACACCAAAATGGCGCTCGGGCATGCGCAGTACCACTCTGGCAGGAAAATAACATCCAGGGAGGAGGAGGGTCAGACAGGGATGCCTTATGCATCCCTGTTTTATGCCGGTGGACAAGTTGTTGATTCTCATAGATATAGAGAGGTTCCCAGGCTTTTTTCCAGAATTGATTCTGATATGGACAGAGGTCATTCCAGGGTTATTGTGTATATCTGCTCCTAGTTAAGCGGTTTATGGAGTATCTCACTTAACTGGGCAGACAAATGCGTACAATTAAAGAAAAAGCCACTAAATGTTTTATAATTTCTATGCTTTCTATTCTGCTCCTATTCTACCCCCCATTATTTTCAATGGAACTCCGACGGCTTGACCCCTTAGATGCCATGATCAATAGCAATCATAGCATTTGGGTGATAGAGAGGCATGATTGCCCTAGCCATCAAACGGATTCCCCCGGGATGAGATTATTGACATTGTGGGATCCAAGGGGTTGACCTGGTTGCCTATCCCTATTGGATACAGACAGCCTTTGTGTGATGTGCTGCAATGCGATGTATTGTAGTATATGGCATTGGTTCAAGTTCCCTTGTGAGGCAGGAAAAAGTAAAAAAAAAAAAAAAAAAAAAAAAGTTAAAATAAATAATAAAAAGTAAAAAAAAAAAACTTTTTAATTAAAAAAACACATTGTAAATAAAATAAACATGTGAGGTATCTCTATGAGTATAAGCCGACACTATCCAAAAATAGCAGTACAAAAAAAACACAGTAAAAAAAAAAAAAAAATACTGCAAAGCCTAAATTAATGTATTTTGGCCACTTCATTTCCCCCAAAAAATAGTAATGAAAATAGATCAATAAGTCACACATACCAAAAATTGGTACCGATAAAAACTACAAAAAAGTAAATGTAATAAAACATAATAAAAGCAATACATATGTGGCATCGCAGTAATCTTAATGACCTGCTGGACAAAGTTGCTATGTCATTTTGAATGCCGTAGCTACAAAATAATATGATTAGAATTGTAGTTTTTTTCACTGAAACCCCCCAAAAACGTTAATAGAAGCCTATTGAAACAGTATGTGTACCCCAAAATTGTACCAAATAAAAGTGCAACTTGTCACACATAGAATAATCCCTCACATAGCTATTTTGACAGAAAAATAATGAATTTTAGAAGGTGGGGAAGGAAAGTCTGAAAAAAGTCTCAAGAAATACCATCCAAACTACCCTGCATAATTAAAAGGTTAAAGTAGACTGACTTTACTGGAATGTCAAGCCACAGCTTGCTGCACTTAATTACCATCTGACTGGTTGTTGTTTGGAAGGCATCTGGGGGGATCTCAGTATCCATGAATAGTATCACGAATAGATACTTCCCCAGCTGCTCCCCGCACTCCTGCTGTGATTATTATAGTCATGTGGTTTTAAATAAAGCTGTGACTATTTAACACCTAACAAATTGTGTCTTGGATCATAGGTTCTTTGTAGTTTGGGTCCATCCCATGTCCATAAGTCATATAATAAACACCTTTTCTGCCTGCTCTATATAGTTCTGTATAGTAAACAGTACATTAAGCCATTTCCGACATCCACTGTAATAATATAGCAAATGTCGAATGTTTAAATATTATACAGCAGAGACCCAGCACTAATGCCCGCATTGAGGTCCCCATTACCTCGGTCAGCTTTGACCAAGGTGCCATTTTCCCAAGGAAGGATTACCGGTCACTGGAATGGGATCTGGGGCTGGCAACCCATTCCCATGACAGCCAGGAACCCATTGAAGGCTCTCAGGCTTCTGTGGCATTGAAAGATTATGAATAATAATCTGTTTTCCCTTAGCCCAAACAGCAGCACAACTGGGGTATTCCTGCCCCTAATGAGCTGTTAGGACAGGTGGAATTTTTAATTACCTAACAGCTTTGACCTCTATAAGAGGCCGGAAGACCAACTCCCCCTTGTGTTAGTAGCAAGTATAAAGTACAACATATATTTCATAAAAATAATCCAAAAATAGTACAACATAGTACAATAATACAGCATAACGAGGGAGCCTTGTGCTGCTATTTGGGCTAAGGGAAAACAGATTATCATTCATAATCTTTCATTCCCCCTATGCCCAACAGCAGCACAACTGGGGATTTGGCAAGTATAGCTTTTACCCTAGGGTGGGTGATCCTGGCAGGCTGATGCCAACACAGAGTGTCCAAACGCTGTAGACTCTATAATGTTTAGCAAAAGTTAGATGTGAACTCCAGGAAGCCGCAGCACATATCTGCTCTAAAGAAAGGGAACGCCTTTCGGTCCACGATGTTGACACTGCTCGGGTGGCGTGGGCACGGACAAAGTCTGGTACCGGGAGGTCTTGAGCACGTAGGGAGCAGATGATGGCTTCTCTGATCCATCTTGACAGAGTTGGTTTGGATGTCTTGACACATGTAGTGTGGCCGAACACATTAACTAGCAAACTCTCTGATTTCCGGAAGGGTGCAGTGCGTTCCAGGTAAATCCGTAATGCTCTCACCAAGTCCAGCTTGTGCATCTTCTCCTCCCACTCAGAGGTTTGAGAAGGAAAAAAGGCTGGTAAGACAATTACCTGGTTGATATTCTGAGAAATGGGTACTTTTGGCAAGAAATCTGGGACGAACCTAAGCTGCACTCTGTTTGGGAAGAAGGTTATAAATGGTTCAGAGGCCGCTAGGGCCTGTAGTTCGCCAACCCTCTTGGCGGAGGTTATTGCCAACAGGAAAGCTACCTTGTATGACAGGTACTTCAAATCCACTTCAGCTAGGGGCTCGAAGGGAGGTGCACAGAGCCCCTGTAGGACCGCAACTAGGTCCCAGGTCGGGACGGGAGGCTGCACCTGAGGGCGAAGTCTAGTAGACCCTCTTAGAAATTGTTTGATTAGAGGATCTAGTGATAACCTGGTCTCCAGGAGAGCGGACAGAGCTGAAACGTGAACCTTCAGGGTAGCGGGTGCCAGCCCTCTCTCCAGGCCATCTTGTAGGAACCCCAAGACTACATCCCTGTTTGGGTCGCACTGGTTACTTGTACACCAGTTCTGGAAGATTCGGGCGACCCTCTGGTAGCTCTGATTAGTTTATTCTGCTCTTGAGTGCGCCAAAGTCCTTAGCACTCCCTGGGACAATCCTCTTCCGCCAGCAAAAGGCCGGTTATCCTCCAGGCAGTGAGGTTGAATCTGTCCAGGCCTGGGTAAGGCAGACTGTTCCGGATTACCAGATTTTGCACTGGTGGAAGCCTCCAGTTGTTCCCCTGACTCATAGGAATGAAGCCGGTGAACCATGCCCTTTTTGACCAGAACGGCCTGCTCACTTCTGCCGAAATCTGGTCCTGCCTGTGTTTCGTCAATACCTACGGAATCCTTGGGAGGGAAAACGTAAGTCAGTTTGAACCTCCAAGGTATTGACAGGGCATCCAGTGCCAAGGGGTCATCTTCCCGAGACGGGGAGCAACACCCCTCTATTTTGGCACTGTTTGAGGTGGCCATCAGATCCAACTCGGGAAGACCCCACCTCTTGATAAGATATTGGAAGGTACCCTGGTCTGGGGACAACTCGCCTGAAGTAGCCAGGACTCTGCTGAGTTAATTCCGTAGAATATTGAGGCGACCTGGAATAAGAACCGCCGACAGCTGGGAGCGACTTGTGCGGGTGAAGCTTCTGTTGGCGATCTGTGGAAGAGGGAGGGCCCCGACTTTCTTCTAGTGATGCACTGTCATAAGGCTGACTGTGTAGATTCTGACTACCTTCTTCCGTGGAAGCGGAACCAACGTCCGAGGATTCCCGTGAACTGCAATAAGCTCTTGCCAGCTGGATGAGCGCGTTCTCTCCAGGTAATTCCAGGTGTCTTGTACCCGGGTCTCCCCCAGATGAGCTCCCCATCCTGTGAGGGAGGCATCTGTTGTCAACAGGGTCCAGGTGAACCTGGCCGAGGACATCCCATCGCTCAGACAGGCTTACCGGGCAAGAAATTGCCGGGTGCTGATGGTTACCTGGATAGGCTTGGGTAGTCCCGAAGGACCGTGATTCCAGACTCTCTGGATCTCGCTGTCTGGTAGGCGCATATGCCACAGAGCCCCAGGGATGGTTCCTGTAGAGGGAGATGTTATGCCTAGGACTCTCCTGTCCATTCTGAACGTGACCAATCCTTGATTTGTGAGGAATGGGAACAGAGATCCTCTAGGTAAGAGAGTCTATGGTGAATCCCCAGAACTGAATTTGTGTTGATGGAATCACAATTGACCTTGGTAGGTCTAACAGCCAGGTCTGCCGGCTTGAACTGGCTACTACGGTGTGAACCTGCGTGGAAGGGACCTCCTTGATGTGGGCTCTTAGAAGCCAGATGTCCAGCTAGGGGACTTTGAAGCCTTTTTGAAGGCGCAGGGTGACAACCGGAGCCACTGCCTACTTGAAGGCATGATTGGCTGAAGCTTTGCCATATGGGAGGGTGGACATCTGAGGATATCGTAGTGCTCTAGATGTCCCATCTCTGTTACAGGGAGCCTGTGCGCAGAAAAGGTAGGATCCTGAGGATATTTGTCTCTTAGGTCCGGGGAACTGAACGGAGGTTCGGGCCGTCGTGAGAGTATCCCCGATCTGAAAAACTTCCAGCGGAACCGAACTCTGTGGATGAACTGGTTCAGGGCTCAGAGATCAATGAACATGCGTCCTCTGCCTGCTGTGTTGGGTACCAAGAAGACTGGAGAGGAGACTTCCTGGTCTGGTACCTTTAGATGAAGTTGTTTGGGGCCCTGAAAAGGGCGAGATGTTAATCCGGCTACCGGAGAAGGGATGGAATATGTTCTGTAGCCGTCCTGGGTAGCTTGAGAGCCTCAAGGAAGATGAATATCCTGGTGCCGGGCATCTATTTGGAGAGCGGGCCTGTCTACTTCTAGAGGACTTGGGACATGGGGGGGCTAGTCAGAGGCCCCTCATCTGCTCACGGGAACCGCCACGTCCCCTACCCCTGAACTGGGGGGCAGAGCGCCTTTGTCCTCTAGAGCCTCTAGCGGAGGAACCTCGGCCACGAAAGGACGTCCTCCTCCTTTCGGGCGGTTGAGGGAGATTTCACGTCTTCGTATCCGCCAGATTCTCCATGATTATATCCAATTCCTTGCCGAAGAGCCTTCCCGGCTCAAACGGCAGCCCACAAAGTCCGAACTTGGAGGTGTTGTCCACCATCCACGGCTTTAGCTACAAAGGACGCCTGGCCACGGTGGTGAGGGCCATAGATTTAGAAGCTTAAGTTAGGTGGTCCACCATTAAATTGATGTCGGACATGGCCAACAGGAGGTCGACCCGGTGGACCCCTGTGTCTATGTCCCTAGCAAGGGACGCTAACTCGGCCCCGCAGGCCTGAGACAACCTCATTGGTCGATATGGCCACAGAGGCCTGAGCGGAGGCCGTGGAATATGCCCACCTTAAGGACCCCTCCACTCGGCGGTCCAATGGGTCGTGCAAACTTGACCCATCCTCAGCTGGAAGCACAGTGCGGCGGGACAATTTTGCCACCACGATATCGACCTTAGGCAGTGGACCCCAGATGCCCTGTTGGGACTCCGTCACGGGGAAGAGAGCACTGAATCTGGATGATGGCGTAAAAGCTCTCTCTGGGCGCCTCTATTCTCCCTCCATTATGTGGACCAAGTCCGAGCTGGCCCTAAAGGATTTTACCTTCTGGCTGGGACCTTCGCCAGCTTCCCGGTCTCTGGGCCGGACGGCCCTAAGGAGTCTCCCCATCTTGTCCAGCGGAAAGATCTCCTTCTCCGATTCCTGAATGTCCTCCTCTGAGGACTCCACCTCCCCAATATGCAATCTTTCCAGGGAAGGGAGGGAGGGTTCGGTCACCTCTAGCCGGGGTCTTTTGGCAAGATGGGAGATGGTATCATCCATCTTCCTCATGGAATGGGAGACAAAGTCCTTCACCCATGAGACTACTTCTCTGATGGGGGTAGCCTCGGAGGGGGGAGCCCTGCATCCCTGACAGAACCTGTATTCGCAGGCATCTGGGAGGGGGATCCTGCACTTAGCGCAAGCTAAATGCTTCCTCTTAGAAGTAGTCTTCCTTCGAGGGAGGGTAGATGAGGATGAGGAAGACCTTCTGTAAGAGGAAAAAGAGAGAGAGAGAAAAAAAAAACAATACAACATGAGGAACCATACTCTCCTAAAGCTGCAAGCCCCAACCCCTCCCCCTCCACCAAACCTTAATGAAAGGAATCCAAACTTTGTATGCACTTGAATCCACTTCTGAGGCAGGAGCTCTCAGATGTAGTGCCTGTAACCAGAGCGACAAGCAAAGTGGAGTGGTGGAGGAGGGTTTATGTAGGGACTCATGGGGAAAAGGGGGCGGAAACCACGCCCCCTACAGCCAATTATGGAACACATTGTCAGGGTTTTTTTTTTTTTTTGGAAAATACTTTCCCCCCTCCGCTCCATAGGAGGGGGGTATAGGTACATATGCTCACCTGAGCTCTTTTCTTCCAATCGGCGCCACCGCGGACCTCCCAACGGGTCATGCGGTCTGCGCATGCGTGGAAACCCGGAAGTGGTCCCCGGCTCGGGTGGAACCTGAGAACCGTGAACAGGTTCCCCCGCTTGCCAGGGAAAGGAAGGTTCCCCTGCTGCAGGTGCCTGCGTCCGGCCAGGAGACTGTCGGCTCTGCACACCAGGGAGGAGGCGCTACCCCGATCTACAGCTGCACCTGCAGGGAGAGACAAAAAGAAACCGGGAACTCCACGCTCACTTAAGGTAACTAGAGGAGAGAGGGGCCCCTATAAGAGACCAGAGCACCTCTCCCTTACCACCTGTCCAGTCCCACAGGACAGAAAAAAAAACACAAGGGGGAGTTGGTCTTCCGGCCTCTTATAGAGGTCAAAGCTGTTAGGTAATTAAAAATTCCACCTGTCCTAACAGCTCATAGGGGCAGGAATACCCCAGTTGTGCTGCTGTTGGGCGTAGGGGGAATGAAATGTATTAGCATTAGTGATCAGGCCCTCTGGGGTTTAATACCCTAAGGGGTCTAAAATATACATATAATACATATATATATATATATATATATATATATATATATATATGACCATGTGCATATCGCTTAAAGCATACAGTGTAGAGCTGTGTGTTTGTGTTAAAGGGGTTGTCCCATCACAAGGATCCTACCTATACTGCTTGTTAATGTGGCTGTAAGAATTTTCCTAAATACATTGCTTCAGCAAAACTGCTTTGTTTGTCCACTATCTTACTTTATTCATTTTTTTGGGACACATCCCTTGACTTACCTGGTCATAAGTCAAGTGATGTATCTGCCTGCTCGGAGGGAGGAGGGGCTAAGTGCATGGGAGGGAGCGAGCCTGGAGGTGGGGGGTAGTTTACACTTTGGGGGGAAGGGGCCACCAATACAGACCCGGCATCTGCTGTAATAGAGAGGCGGATGCCGGGGAGGGTTAGACGCCAGCACAGATGCCTGCAACATCGCAATGCTTCTGCCCTGCATGAAGCCAGCAGTGGCAGGAGCGATGCTGCTATTCCGGGGAGGGGGGGGGGCGGAGGAGCGGAATAACAGCATCGCTTCTGCCGCTGCTGGCTTCATGCAGGGCAGAAGCTTAGCGATGTTGCTGGCATCTGTGCTGGCGTCTGTGCATCTGTGCCGGTGTCTACACTCCTTGGCATCTGCCTCTCTATTACAGCGGATGCCGGGTCTGTATTCACATGTGCAAAGCCAAGCGGCGAGATGCCGCTGGCCCTGCGTGCGCGCTCATAGACCAGTCTAGCCTTCACAATGCGAATACAGACCCAGCATCCGCTGTAATAGAGAGAGGGCAGGGCCAGCGGCATCTCGCTGCCTGGCTTTGCATATGTGACCCTGCCAACCAATGACGCAACAAAGCCGGAAGACAGAAGATTTCACAGCAATGAAGACTGGTGAGTATGCGACGTGGGAATACCCCTTTAAGCATACATACTGTATAATGCACAGCCATGTATGTAGTGCATAAAGTGCTTAGATGTGTGTGTATAATGTATGCAGTGCAAGGCTGTGTGTACAGCTATATAATGCATACAATGTAGGGCTGTGTGTGTGTGTGTTTTCTATACAGTACAGAAATGTGTGTATGCAATAAATGCAGTGCAATTCTGTGTATATAAAACACACAGTATATAGCTGTGTGAAGCATATATACTATACAGTGCAGAACCATGTATGTAATGAATAAAGTGTATTGATGTGTGCATAAGGTATACAGTGTAGGGCACTGTGTGTATATAATGCATACAGTGTGTGTGTGTGATGCATATACCACATACCCACGGTAAGCAGTGTGGAGACAGTGCAGGGAATGAGGCCTAGGATGACAACTAGTCACTTCTTCTCATGTCATGTTAGCTTTAGTGTTGGCAGTGTAGGCAGGAGTGTAACTAGATAAGACTGGACAACCCCATTTAAACACACTATAATGTTTCAAAGTGGCCTCCAGACTCATAGCAACTCCTCCACACAGTATAATATCCCATAGTGGCCCCTCCATACAGTATTATGTCCCACAGCGTCCCCCTCCACATGGTATTAGGTCCTAAAGTGGACCCTCCACACAGTATTCTGTCCCACAGTGCCCCCTGCACACAGTATTATGCCCCATAATGGACCACTCACAAACTATTGTTGTACTCGGGGGCTTTTCAATAGAATATAATGATATACTTGGGGTCTTTTCAATAGAATATAATATTTGGAGACCCAGGGGAGGTGAAAAACATACAAATCTGTGTTACTTACCTCTCCTGGTCTCCGGGAAACATGCCCTGCTGCTTTCAGCCCTTTTCAATGTCGGCACAAACATCGGTTACTCCAGCCTGGCCCATGTGACGTCACTAAAGAGGCCCGAAGACTATAGGGAGACACGTCAGAGCACAGAAGAGCTGAGTACCGCTGGTTTTTATGTTCGCTCATCTCTTCTGAGCCTCCAATTTTTATACTCTGTGTCTGAAGAGACCCCAATGTACAGTATAATGATAACAGTATTTGTTGGGGTTTACCAAACAAATACTCTTTCCATGTGCCCGTGGCCTTACTACCAATCCACCTCCTGCTCATGGTTGCCTCCGCTTTCCCTTTTTTCCCTCAGGGGTCTCCAGCAACATGATATGGGGCACAGAAGGGGAAGAGGAGGTGACCGTGAGCAGGAGTGGGAATCGGTAAGTAAGTTGGGCCCTTTACCTTCTGGGGTTACTCCAGCAGGTAACGGCCTAGTAAAAAAAAAAATATATAGCATCCTGGGCTTGGGTTCGACAGGCCCCCTAAGGTCCCGATACCTGTGGCAGCCATTACGATTGCAACTGTGGTACTTACGCCACTGAGTGTAGTAGTTACACCACTGATAATACTCGTCTGTGGATGAGTATTGTGAGCAGAGGGAGGGGACGTTCCTCCCCGCTCACACAGCACATCGCTATAGGCGCTGCTGTGCAGAAGGTCGTTCCTGACAGAGTGTCAGAAACATCCTTCTGACGGTGAAGAGCTACGGTACCGGCACCGATAGCTCTTCACTCGAGGCACGGATCGTGAAAGCCGACAGTGCACTGAATTCAGCGCACTGTCGGCTTTCCAGCGGTATATAACACCGCATGTGCCCAAATTCATGAAAGGTCCTTTTTAACCTAAAGACCGGACCATTGCCGAAATGCGTCCGGTCTTTAGGTACCCCCTCAGTTTTGACTGGATGTTTTAACCCTTTCGATCACGCTGTCAAACATCACGGCGCGATCGAAAGGGATCCGCCGATTATATGTGCCAATCAGCACCCCCCACGTCGAGATCGGGGGTGCCGATATCAGTAAAAGGCAGCCTGAGGTCTGGCCAGTGACCCCAGGCTGCCCAGAGCCCCCACATACCTGGTGATCCTGTCAGGACCTTCTGACATCAGGCTGTGTGTCTTCACAGCCTGACATCCTGCTATGCAATGTGACACACATGCATGCTGTGTCTCACATTGCATATTATATATATATCAGCAATCAAAGTACTACTGATTGAAGTGTCCTAAAAGGACACATGAAAAAGTGAAAAAAAAGTGAAAAAACATTAATAAAGTTATAAAGCCCAAAAATTCCTTTTTCTCTATAGAAAATGAATTATAGAAAAAAAGCACTAAAAATTAATAAAAACAATGCATATTTGGTATCGCCGTGTCCGTAACAATCTGTACAATAAAACTGAAATAATATTTAATGTACACGATGAACTTCGGAAAAAAAAAACGCCATCTCATCTTACAAAATATGTTAGAAAAAGTGATCAAAAATTCATATGCACCCCACAACAGTACCAATAAAAGCACACATTGTCCTGCAAAAAATAAGCCCTCAACCAACACTGTCAAGTGAAAAATAAAAAAGTTACGCTTCACAGAAGATGGTGATGCAAAAAACATTGATTTATGTCCCCAAATGTGTTTTTCCTCTGCAGAATTAGTATCGCATAAAAAAATAATAATAAATGAGGTATAGCCATAATCGTACCGACCCGCAGAATAAAGGTCACATGTTACTTATACTGTACGCTGCATGGTGTAAAATTAAAAAGCTAAAACTCAATGCGAGGATTGATTTTTTTTTTTTAAATCCGGCAAGAAAGAATTAATAAAATGTATTCAATAAGTCGTAGGCACCCAAAAATGTTGTCATTACAAAATGCATCTCATCCCGCAAACAATAAGCCCTTATATGGCCATGTCACCAGAAAAATAAAGAAAATTTAGCATCTAGCAATGTGAAAACAAAAAACCCCAAATCGCTAAATTATTAGAACACAACTGGCTGCGGCAGGAAGGGAATATATAAGCTGTGCGAGTGGATACCAGGAAACACCCCAGATTTACAATTTATGAGGGAAAAAACACCAGAAGTGACCCCCCCCCCCCCCAAAGTGACCCCAGAGTGACTCCCTCAATCATAGGAGCTATGGGACATAGTAGGGAATTTGGTGTTTGCAATGTTCTCCGCACAGCTTATATATTCCCTTTTCACTATTCGCAGTGCAGTCACGTCCGGGATACTAATACTCACTACACCCGCTGATAAATTCTTTAAGAGGTGCAGTTTTCAAAATGGGGTCACTCATTTGGGGAATCCACTTTTCTGGTACCTTACAGACGCTACAAACATGACATGGCGTCCAGATACCAAACTGGGGGTTTCCATTGTTTTGGTACTGTACGGGCTCTGCAAATGAGACATGGTGCCTGAAAATTATTCCAGGCACCATGGGGTGGTTTGGTCCTTTCAGAACTGAAGTGGTCCCTAAAAAATTGGTTTGGGGAATTTTCTTGTAAATCTGGAAAATCGCTGTTAGGCTGCATTCACACAGAGTAACGTTGGCGTTTTTTGTGCATATTTTGGCACATAGCGCCGCGTTAACGCCGCGTATACGCCGCGTTTGTGCTGTTTAACGCGACCGCGAAATAGCGCGGCGCAAACGCAGCGTATACGCAGCATTAACACGGCGTTGTGCCAAAATAAGCACAAAAAACGCCAACGTTACTCTGTGTGAATGCAGCCTAACACATGTAAGCCTTGTAACGTCTAAAATAAATTAAAAGACAATCAAAAGATGATGCCAATATAAAGCAGAGATATTGTAGATAATATTTATTCATGTATTTGGGTGGTATTACTATCTGCCTGAAAAGCAGAGACTTTCACATTTTGAAAATTGCAATTTTTCCAAATTTCCATCAAATTTCCTAGTTTTTTTTTATAAATAAATGCAAAAATATTGATTAGTGTTTACCACTAACATGAAGTATAATGTAATACGAAAAAACAATCTCAAAATCACTTGTGTAAGTTAAAGCGTCTCAAAGTTATTGCCATTTAAAGTGACACATGTCAGTTTTGAAAAAAGAGGCCTGGTCCTTGAAGGGGTATTCCCACGTTGCATACTCACCAGTCTTCACTCCTGTAAAATCTTCTTTCTTCCTGGTTTCTTGCGTCATTTGGTGGGCGGGGTTTAACATGCAACCTGCCATTTAGCCCCGTCCCCAAAATAGCGTCTAGCTCCGCCCATCACATAGCGTGATCCTATGGGGCGGCTGAAGGGCCTGTGATGTCATCATAGGCCCTCAAAAAACACTATATGCACAGTATTGGAGTATGAAGTACAGGTAGGAGCAACTCCATTCTGTGTTACATACAGAGACTGCCTGTCTCTGCCATAATGAACACAATTGAATTAGCTAGCCTGATAACTGGGAGAACAGAAGACGTTCAGAAATGAAAGCAGCTCCTCTCCCCTATCTGAGAGCAGGAAGCTAGGTCATGTGGTGTAGACACAGGAATAGCTAGAAACACAGGCTGGCTCCCTGCACTTAGCCCCTCCTACCCCCTGAGAGCAGGCAGATACATCACTTGACTTTTGAGCAAATAAGTCAGGGCTGTGTCAACAATGAATTGAATAAAGTAAGATTGTGGACAAAGAAAGCAGTTTTGCTGAAGCAGTGTATTTAGGAAAAGTCTTACATCCACAATAACAAGCAGTATAGATAGGATCCTTGTGATGGGACAACCCCTTTAACACACTTCTGGTCCTGGTCGTTAACTGGTTAACTTATTCATGAATACATTGTCATATACTCTAGCTACAAGAAACTCCTCAGACAGAACAGCTTGGAACCTAACTGTTACTACACGAGACTGATCCCATGATCATGGCATTACAAGCTTCCTTTAGCCAAACAAGTTCTAAATAACATTTATTATATAAATGACCTACAAATATTATATTTTTGCCTTTCTGCTAACGTCCCGTGGTGTTGGTTTGAGGGATATCTGCACCCTGGGACATCACTGGAAAGAAGCTTGCCTTCCCCCCATAGACCCATTATACTTACCTGTTCCTCCTGTGGATATTCGTGTGATCAGGGAAAGGCCCACCTCTTCATTGTGTTTGCTGGCCATCCATGCATGCACAATACTATTATTATTATTATTGTTATTATTATTAATATTATTATTATTATTATTATTATTGTTTGTTTATATAGCACCATTAATTCCATGGTGCTTTACATTTGGGTGTTACATACAATACACAGAATATACAGGTAGATATAATACTAACCATGACCGACTGGCACAGTGGGGTAGAGGGCCCTGCCCGCGAGACAGTGGGTGGCCCGCACACATCTCAAAGAAGGTGTGTCAGCCGCTGATGATTTCACAGGTCCTGACCTGGAAAGGAAGGTAAGTGTGATGGGTCAGGGGGGAACACGGCTCAAAGAGGAGATGCTGGTTGGTAGACATCACGAAGAGTTGTGCCAGCCGGCAACTCCATAGATTCATGCAGTGCCATATAATATGGATTGCCAAATGTGATGTGGAATCCATATTATACTGTGCGGGGGCCATTGTGAATCATTATACCCTGCGGGGACCACTATGGAGCATTATAACCTGCAATGGAGATTATGGTGCATTATACCCTGCATGGACCACTGTGAGGCATTATACCATGCAGGGGCACTGTAAAACATCATACCGTGCAGGGGCCACGATAGAGCATATTATCCTGTGCAGAGGCCACTGTGAAGCATTATACTGTGAGGGGGCGACTGTGGAGCATTATACTGTGCGGGGGCCACTGCAGAGAATATTATACTGTGCAGAGGCCACTGTGGAGGATATTATACTTTTCAAGGGCCAATGTGGGACCTTATAATGTTCAGGGGCCACTGTTGAGCATTATACAATGTGGGGGCAACTGTGGAGAATAATATACTGTGCAAGGCCAATATGGAACATTGTACCTTGCAGAATATGTGGAGCACATTATAGTGTTTATTTATGTATGTGTGAGAGCATATTATATTGTCCTGGTGCTTTCTCTGTATAACTGTAATGATGATATACAGGGGTGATTACAATATTACAGCCAAAGGAGAAGGTTATTGAGTGAGTGAGAACTAGGAGTCTAAAGATGGCTGCTGAAGGTGTACTGGGCAGGTTAGCTAAGGAAAAAGGGAGGGGGAGTGAGGGAGTGGGGGACGGGGGTGATGTGAATCAGCTCTGAGTAGACCACAACGCATCATGGAAGTTGTAGAATAAAAGAACAGGAATCTACCCATTTAATCGAATGCAAAATATGGCAGGAGCTCACAAAGAATTCCAGAAATCACTCACATTGCTAAAGGTATTTGGGTGCACTTATTAACCTATTAATAGCTCTAACAGACCTTTTTGAAAGGCCTGGAAAACCCCTTTAAGGCCGAGACATGTCTAGTTGTTAAGCGGTTAAACAATTGTAAATCTTTAAATATAAACATTAAATATATTTAATATAAGAAATACAAAATGTAGTTTTAAGTAATAATTAGAGATGAGTGAACACTATTCAAAACTGCCGTTTCGAATAGCACGCACCCATAGCAATGAATGGACGCAGCCGGCACGCAGACTTTGCCAGCGACCGGCCGCTTAACCTTCTGCGTGCCGGCTGCGTCCATTCATTGCGATGGGTGCGTGCTATTCGAAACAGCAGTTTCGAATAGTGTTCGCTCATCTCTATTAATAATTATATCATTTTAGAAATGGTTACTAAATCATTTCTAAGGTTCTGGATTGATTCAAAGTAAAGTAAGTCATTATAGCCAATGGAGAAAACTTGGAAATATACTGAATCTTGCCAATGGCAACGGACCTATGCAAATGTCTCTAAGAGAACCCCAGCAACTAACATAAATCAGTAATTGCTGAATTCTTATATAAGACTATAAATAATTCTTAAATATGCCTATTTTGGGCCATCGCCAACATTTTCTGAACACTCAAGCAATCAATCTTATGCATGACTTGCATGGTTAGTCACAAGGATAAGATGGCTGATTTCCAGTTGCCACAGAACTGAAATTCGTCAACCATTCTAAAACTGGTTAAACTACTTTAGTTGTAAAAAATAAACCAAACAAACATTTACACAAAGTGTTTGGATACCTAGACAACTCATTATTATTTAGACTATTTCATAAAAATATAATCTTCTATAACTTCTGAGGAATAGATCAAGCAATGTTTAGAGTGAAAATGAATAAGTCTGTGCAGAGGGTACAATAACCCTGGAACCTTAGGGTGTCCATAAGCACTGGCGTAATTTAAAGGGCTCACAGTGGTCTGATTTGTCACTGAGTCCATGATCCTGGAAGTCCATAGATCATCCTCACTACACAAAGACTGATTAAACTTCTTTGATACCTTTTCTGAATACCTTTGATGGCGGTCAGTTTGTACATTGTAAATTTATTACCCCTGGCCTCTGATGAACTAAAGTGAAAACATTTATGACAGTTATCTTTCTATTGTCAGAGAAAATGAACCTTTTCATATGAAATAGAGCAACTGGTCAGAATATAGTTAAGAATGGATTTTGTGGGCAAGATTGTAATGCAAAGGCAAAGAAAATTGCTGTAGGTAGGGCCACAAGATGGATTTTTGCACCAGGGCCCTTTAAGGGAGACTATCATTGCCGTTTTGCAATTTTAAAAAAGCTTATTATAATGTAGCTTTTAGAAAGGTTATTATAAGTATACCTCTTCTTTTCTCATCCTTGCAGCCAATTTCTAGAATGTATGCTAATTGTATGCTAATTAGTCTTCAGGGAGCACTGGGGGCGTTACCCCTGTGCTCCGAGCACCACCTCGTCATCAACCTGAATGTTTGTTCACTGCCCCCTTCTTGCTTGAAAATCCTTCCTGCTGCTACTCTTCAATGCTTTCATGAGCAGCTAGTCCCGTCGGCGGAATATAATCTTGCGCATGTTCAAACTGTCTAGTCTGCTGTGCGCCACATTTATCAAAAAGGGGACATAGCCTAGAGGGAAATGAGCATGGCATTTATTTTCCAGAAATGAATGCACAGCTGATAATGAAAATTGAAATTTTTCTAGAAATAAATAATTTCCGTCTCCAATATATTGTACTCAGTTTGTGTCAGCAGAATCGAAAGCTCAAAAAGTTTTTGGGATAATCTGCTTAACTCCTTCCTGCCACAGGAATTGTTTAATTTTCATTTTTGACTCCTTGCCTTCCAAACTCAGAACTTCTTTATCTTTGTGTTCACAGAGCCATATGATGTGTGTGGGACAAATTGTACTTTGTATTGGTACCTGTTACGAAACCTGTTAGGTTTCGGCTTCTGCAAAGACCCCAAAAAAACAAAGGAAGACAAGCACATTGCACCCTAATACTAGACCCACCCTGAAGTCCCTCCCTGCTTGAATCAATTACCCTAAGCGGTAGAGCACAACTGAGTGATGGTCCCTTCTGATGTCACAAGTGCAAGAAGAAATGCAGACAGGACAAACAAAAGAAGAACACGTAGAGAAATAACCAAGAGTCTGAAGTGTCGGGCAACGGAAACAAAACAAGAACTGGAGATTAGATAGGTCTGCAAAAAAATAGTCCAATGAGGATGGGTCACTAGATGCAGGGGTTCTAGACAGGCCTGAATATGCCCAATTTTCTCAGAACTCCAGAAGGTCCCGCTGAAACTGGAAATGTTTGAACCTCGTAAATTTCTCAATGTTCGTTTGTAATTCTCTCTCTTTTTTAAAAAAATTCCTTTGCATCAGAAAATCATTTGGCATTCACAACCAAATCATTAAGAGAAGAAGTAAATATTTCCAGATTCAGTTTTTCTTCCTCCAGGAGAAGGGCTATCAAGCGAAGTGAGAACTCGGTGACCTTTTTCTCACATTGTAATAATAGATGAGCTGACCTAACTTGCTTGGTCGGTTGGATCGGATTGCGTAGGCCATGGGGAATAACTTTATATTCAATGTAATTAGTCAACCCCTGTATCTCCCACCAACAGTGGACATAATCCCTATAGGATTTGGTGAGACATTTAAAAACCTCCTTGATGTTACCTAAGGGAGCCTTCACATGGAGTTATGCTGCGCTCATTCTGAACATAAAAACACGTTCAGAATGAGTGCGTAAAAAGCAGCTCCCATTGACTTGAATGGGAGCCGGCATACGTGCACTCCCCATTGAAATCAATGGGAGGCCACAAGTTGTTGTCACATACAAATATTATCATAGGAGATGACTGTGCCAAACCAAGACAATGTGTATAGAACTCACAGAAATATTTGGTTCCCACACTCATAAATTAAAATATAATCCACAGAATATTCCACAATTATGTCTCTGCCTTAGATGATAAACACCCAGGAAGGCATACTTAGCAATAACAATCCATGCCTCCTGCCCCACTATTAGAGGTAAATACAGGGTAGATGTTACCAACACAACCCCCTTAATAGTGTAAGTTCATCGGAGCTGAAGTTAGCAGATGTTCAGAGGATAAATAAGGTATGCAGTTATAACTGCAGTTCCCAGAGCCCTGATGGTGGGCCACAGTACTTAGAGGCTGTTCCTTTTTAAGCAGCTGCAACAAACAAACCCCGCCGACTTGTCCACCCACCCCCGGAGGCTGCCAATGGTAGTACAGGAAATGCCCCCTAGTTCAGGTTTGGCTGTGATCCCATAGGTTGGGTTTATATGATGTAAACAAATGTCATGTCATACAGCAGTGCTGAGGAGTGATCATCACAGGTAAGTAAAAAAAAAAACCCAGCCCTCAGACTGGTAAGCTGTGCAGAGCCACTTCTGGCACCAGTCCTATACATAAAACGGGGCCAGAAGCAGAAAGTTCTGTCCACTGTATATCAGCCGGCACCTTCACTGCATCTCAGCACTTATTGAAGTCAGTGGGAGCTGAGCTACAGTGAAGGCGCTGGGTGACTAAACAGAGGATGGAGTTTTCTGCTTCTAGGCCTGTACAGAAAAGGGGTCCCAAGTAGCTCCGTCCAGCTGATGGGACCATGTGTCAGCCCCCTACTGATCAGGCATTTATGGCCTATACTGAGCAAAGGCCGTAAAAAAGATTAACCTTGGACAACCCCTTTAAAATGCATCACACAGTTTAATGTCCCCCTCACAGAATGTCCACCCCCATTGTAACACTCAGGAGGGCCAGGACTGATGTCACGGGTAGTATGTCAGATGTGGCCGGCTTGTAGAATGACCCTTGATCCCAAATGTGCACAAAGCCTTTTTAATGTCCCCGACTACCTGTCCCCACGTGGTACCTGACAATGACAACAGACAACCAGGTCTCGGGGGTAGTCGTTGCTCTTTTTACTAGCAGGATGAGATAATACAAATGTACAGATGATGGAGTAATTCTTCACATACAATACTGTGATCCCTGCAGGTAGTGTCCAGTTAAGCAGGTGATGGAGAATGGAGCAAAAATACTTTGGGTAGTTTAACTAGTAGTTACTTGAGTAGTTTAACTTGTATATACTTGTAAAGATGGCCTGTATCCAGGGGGATAATCCTCAACAAACTGGGTACACTTATGTAGGAGAGGAAATAGGGGTGTTGACAGCGGGAGACCCTCAAGTTCTGTCAGACTAGCTATGGGCTCCTTAAATATAGATTTGTCCCAAAGACTTACTTGCAGAGAGATGCGTGCGGTGTTCCCAGATGTATGAATAACAGGTCAGCATACTTTAGTACTTGCAGACTTGGGTCTTCAGAGGAAAACACTCTCTGAGGAGAATCTTGAACACAGAGGAAAAGACATCTCTGGTTGAAGTGCACTGATGCCTGACTAACATGTCCAACTCTGCTCCACATGTGCAGTTCTCTCTACACACACACACGATCAACAGGGTTTCCAATACTCTACAGAGAGGGCTGCAACTCGACTCCTCCTCCAGGCCAATCAGGGGAGCTTGATTGGTCCTTAAGGTCACCTGATCATACTGGACACTCCTTTACATTAGCACACTAGGATGATGCAATCACAGACATAAATTATAATGAAAGTATAGGCAGGTGCAGTTCACCAAACATCCATAAGATGGTGAATTAATAGACCCCCATGTGTGCTGGCTCTTGTGAAATAAATATATATATTAAATATATAGGAAGGGATGGGGAGATACCTCTTTACCTTATATGCAAATGTCCATAGCATCTCTGTCTGCAAGGACTATTAAAGGGAAAGGGACGAGCAGTACCGGGACATTACACCATCACTGCTCCCACACACTATAATGGCTTCATCACTGTTCTCCTTGCAAGTATGGGGGACCAGTGAAGTGGCCATAAAAATTTGGCCCAGACATCCCCTTAAAAAAGGTTGGCCATAAACTGGAGTGATAACGGTGGTGGCCAGGGAGGTGTAAAAAAGAAAAAGTATACTCACTGGTCCCCAACACCCCGCCTGTGTCTGTTCATAGCGACACCTCATTTCTGGAAATCCTGTACCTAATTGGTCTCTACAGTTACACGAGGTGCAGGACTCCCAGCAAGAAGGCCCTGGAACAAGACTGAATGGACACTGGCAGTGGACAACAGTGTCCCGGGGACAGATGAGTATGCTTTTTATTTATTTATCTTACACCTCATTCCCGCCACATCGGTTGCTCCTCTGCAGATCAGCTTTCAGATCAGCTTGGTAACAATTCTAGGAGTCACGCTGTACATTTGCCATCCAGGGTGTTACAGTAGGTTAAGGTAGTGCATTGTTCCACATGGTATAATGGGTGAGCAGCATGGCTCCCGACATGTTATTACCTTTAGCTGCCCTGTCTTGGTACCGCTGGTCAGCAGGGGTCTAGATGGTGGACACCTAGAAACAATTCCACTGGACACCCCAGTCCGACACTGATTAGCATTATAACTGAATAAGCTTTGCTTGTATAACTTAAAATGTAGACATGTCTTGTTGCAAGTGACTTCAATAGAGACGAGCGAGTAGATAAATACTCGATATTCATTTCAAGTAGCCCCTCAATATTCGACTACTCGAATCGAATATCGAATCCTATTATACTCTATGGGGGAAAAATGCTGGTTTCAGGGGTAGGCAACATTCGATCAAATTGAACTTACCAAGTCCACGAGTGAGGATCGGGCTGGATTCTCCGAGAAGTCTTCTCCGTGCAGCGTCCCCGCGTCGTCTTCCAGCTCTGAATTCACTCTGCCAGGCATCGGGCTTGGGCAGAGCCGACTGCGCATGCCCGCACTACAAGAAAATGGCCACTTACAGTCAAAGAGGCCATTTTCTTGAAGCGCGGGCATGCGCAGTCGGCTCTGCCCAGGCCCGATGCCTGGCAGAGTGAATTCAGAGCCGGAAGACTCCGCGGGGACGCTGCGCGGAGAAGACTTCTAAAGGTAGGAGAAGAACCAGCGTTGATTGGCCAACTGTATAGCATTCAGTCAATCAACGCTGGTTGTGCATCAAATTTTTCCATTCGAATAGCGAGTGGCACTCGATCGAGTATGAGTATTTTGAATACTGTAATATTCGATCGAATACCTACTCGATCGAATACTACTTGCTCATCGCTAGACTTCAAGACTTTGCAGGGAAAGTTGTTGCAACTGTAAAAATTTGTTTATGAAACTTATAATAAGCTGGATGAAAGATGTATCCAGAAAGAAGAAACTGCAGGAGAAAAGAGAGAGAAGATTCAGATACAAGACAAATGGCAAAAAGCAAAATTGCAAAGTAGAGAGAGAGTTAAAGGGATCCTATCATTAAAACTCATTTTTCTCTGCCTAACACGTAGGAATAGCCTTAAGAAAGGCTATTCCTTTCATACCTTTAGATGTCTTCTCCGCTGCGCCGTTCAGTATATAATCTGGTTTTCATCTGTATGCAAATGAGTTCTCACGCAGCACTGGGGGAGGGCCCCAGCGCTCAAACAGCACTGGGGGCATCCCCAATGCTGCGAGAGAACTCTCCAGCGCCGCCTCCATCTTCTTCACATCTTTTTCGACGGAGGCTTTACACTTCTAGGCCTCAGGCCTAGGGCAAAACCTACTGCGCATGCCTGCCAGCCACAAGAAAATGGCCGCTTACACAGTATTGTAAGCGGCCATTTTCTTCTGGCCAGCAGGCATGCGCAGTTGGCTGCCCGAGGCCTAGAAGTTTGAAGCCACCACTGGAAGAAGACGCGAAGAAGACCTTTCCCTGAAGAAGATGGAGTCGGCGCTGGAGAGTTCTCTCTCAGCATTGGTCATATGCAACCGGCCTAAGAGAGCGTGTGGTGATCACCCACTCACACTAAATCTAAAGAGTTAAAGGGGTTGTCCCATCACAAGGATCCTATCTATACTGCTAGTTTATGTGGAATTTTAAGAATTTTCCTAAATGCATTGCTTTATCAAAACTGCTTTGTTTAGCCGCTCTTAATTTATTCACTTCATTGTTTACACTCCGTTTCTATGGCCCTTGGGATTATCTGCTCATTTGTCAAGTGATGTAGCTGCCTGCTCTCAGAGGGGAAGGGAGGGACTGGGAGCAGCTCTGAGCTGTTTGTGTCTATTAAGTAGCGGAGCTTCTCAGATAGGGGATGTGAGAGCTCCAGGATTTCTGAGCTCTTATCAGTCGGTTTAATTGAATTTGGCTAATAAGGGCTGAGATAGGGAGTTGTTACCTCTGTATGTAATGCAAGCTGACTCAAATCCAGCTCTGCTACATCAGCTTCACACTGTGGTAATTCATTTACAACCAATCCCATGCAAGTGAAACCCCGCCCACCTATGTGCTGAGAAAAGCAGGAAGTGAAGAGAGCACAACAGCCTGCAGGTTAGTGAACAAGCGTCATGGGAATACCCCTTTAATGTGTTCTACCTGTAGCATTGTCTTAATGGTTTGTTGGTTTAGTGCTATGTGAATAGCGACTAGATAAAGAGGGTGAAAGTCTGGTAGAAATGATTGAAAACAAAATGTATTAAAGACCTGCGATGTAAATGGAGAGATGATTTGTAGTGAGGGAGTACTGCAGGTTAGGTGTAGGTACTGGTCACGTGTATTGAGAATTGGGTGTGAACACTAAAGAATTTTGGGAATGTCTACAGCGTCCTTTGTTTTTTGTTTTTAAATTTGGTTTGGTTTTCTTTCCTCATTGTAATGTCTTCAAAATTGGATCAACTACACAAAATTGAGCTCATCATTGTTGATTTTTTTCATACAGCAGAATAAAAAAAAATGATGAGAAGATGAAGGCGCCTATTTACCTCCCCCCTCAAAATTTAGCTGGGAGGGGAATATGACTGATTATTTGTAGGAAATGAAGAACAAGATTTGGCCAATACAGTAAGTGATTTCACTGCATGAAAGATATGTTATATGATATACTGATTCTTCTGGATTTTTCAGCAGCATTTGACAATGTAGACCACAAACTTCTCACTGTGCTTGACTCTATTGGCCTCAGGGACATCGCTATCTCTTGGTCTTCTTCCTATCGCTCTGAACGCTCATTTAGTGTATCATTTGTGGGTGCTATTTCTTCTCCTCTGCCCCTTCCTTAAGGCTCAGTTCTAGGTCCCCCTCCTCTTCTCTCTGTACACAGCCCGTTGTACAAACCATTCGTAAATTTGGATTTCAATATCATCTTTATGCAGATGATACCCAACTATATACCGCATCTCTGCTCTACGACAGAATACCAGTGACTGTCTCTCTACTGTCTTTAACATCATGTCTTCTTTATCTGAAATTTAATCTTTTAAAAACTGAACTACTTGTGTTCCCTCTATCTACTAACCAACCTAACGCTGATATCTCCATTTCTGTCTGTGGCCTTACTATTACACCGAGGCGGCATGCCCGCCGTCTTGGGGTTGTATTTGATTCAGATCTCACCTTTACTCCACATATTCAGACACATGTACACTCTTGCCACCTGCACCTTAAAAACATCTCTAGAATTTGCCTTTTCCTCACCATTGAAACATGAAAAACTCTGATTCTCTCCCATCTTCACTATTTCAATTCTCTTCTAATTGGGCTTCCTCTTACTAAACACTCCCCACTATAATGTGTCCTGAATGTGGCTACCAAACTCATCTTTCTGTCGAACCAGTACACAGACGCATCTACCTTGTGTTAGTTGATGTATTGGTTGCCCATCCCTTACAGAATACAATTATAACTCTGACCCACAAATCTATCCATAGCGCTGCACCCCCCTATATCTCTTCTCTCATCATGGTCTACTGCCCTAATCATCTTCTCCTGTCTGCCAATGACCTTAGACTTATCCTCTGCTATCCGAATATCTCACTCCAATCTCCAAGACTTTTCTCGAGTTGCACCAGTGCTCTAGAATGCTTTACCCCGAACAATCTGATTAATCCCTAACTACAGTAACTTCTAAACTGCCCTAAAATCACATCTGTTTGGTCAGGCTTATCACGTGACCTGCTTATAGTATGGAGTGTGGAAGTATAGAACAATAACACCTTTTATCCTTCCACCTCTGTTCCTCAGATCCTGTCCTCTCCATCTAGAAGTTATACTGCACTCCTTACACTTAGTATCTGTTTATTCACAAATACTAGCTGATGTCGGGTTCATACAGCTTCAGTTACACAACCTTTTTTATTAAAAGATATCTGGACCATTGTAGCAAACAACCTTCAACCTCTTGTGTCCCCTACCGCCTCATAGACTGTAAGCTCTTGTGAGCAGGACCCTCACAGCTACTGTTTGATGTGTTTATTTCTTTGTCACTTTGTTATGTATCATATTGTTTGTTCAAGTGTTCTCTGATTTGTAAAGTGCTATGGAATATCTTGGCGCTATATAAATAAAGTTTATTATTAGTTCACAGACACTTTCTTTTATGTATCTTTAATAAACGCTAAATGTTATATTTGCTCAGGACTCCATTCTTGGAACAATAAAATGATGGATTTGGGGGTTGCAGACAACAGAAACTTAGGAAGTTGATCAAAGAGACAGGCTATTTCCATTTGTTAAAGTTTGACTAGCTGGTAAATCCAATCATCATCATCTAGAATAAATCTATTGGCTATAATGTGACATTTAAACACATTGTGGGGTTAATAATTTATAGTGTTAAACATTTACCTTCCCTTAGGGAGTTCTTTAGAATAGTTCAAAAGCAGCCTGGATGTTGTCTTGAGAGCACCAAGTGTCTTTGGGACATTGACTCAAAGATTCATTCTGATTGCCAGTTTGGAGTTGGGATTGAATTGTTCCCATAAAACGAGGAACGGTGACTGCTAGCAACTTTTTTGCCCTCCCCTGGTTGTACATTTAATGAGAATAGAGCAGATGGGCATATGTCAGTTTTCCAGCCTTAAAGATTTGTTTTGGACCTATTCCTACTGTAGTCTTACAAACATTGGCATAAAGAAACTAACCAAAATGAACTGTGGCTTTGAAGTGAACCAACAATAATCACTGTAAAAACCTGTCTAATGTGAAACAGCATTTTTTGTGGTCCTGCTCTCCACTGGGAGACGCAAACAACAGACTTTGGTGCTAGTGTGAACCTAGAGTCAGAAGGACTGGCCAAGAGAAGAGTTTCTTGAAAAGCAACAGGAAGACAAAGCAGTCACACGTTTTCAACATGGCGGCACCTTGTGCAAAACTAATTGGGTGCAAATCCCCGCCTGATCTATGACAAGGCTCTTTTTGTAAATTTAGGTGAAGCATACATCTTCAGTTTAGCTTTACTTTCTTACACCATTTGATAAAAATTCAAACAGAATATGATACATTAAACAAGCATGGTCTATAAATGTTCAGGTTTATTGTTAGATACTAAATTTGTTAGTCATTTGTTTTAGGTGAATTTGAGAAGAATGGTGTAGCTGCAAATGTAAAATAGGTAGTTTACATGATTTATCACTCCAAGTTTTCTAGAGAAATGACATTGGAAACGCATATTGACCTCATGAAAATAAAGCCAGGTAATTTAGTCGTCAGGTCCACACAATGCCATGACAATTGTCTCATAGTCTCCTTTCAGCTTTTCCTCCTGAAGGGGGAGAGACAAAAAAATATATAAAATTAGGCAAGACAACAAAGATTGTTACATAACAGATATGTATTACAAAAAAAAACCCTCAGTTTTTTTTACATTACAGTCAGTGGTTTACATAACAGAAGGACAGGTTACTGCTTTAGGCTAAAGTCATATGTTGCATAAAAGCACCCCTCCCCCATCATTAGTACTCCATCTGACACATCTTGGTCTCGAAGAGGCCACTTTGCAGAGTATAGGAAATTATACCATGCAGGCTTTGCTGAGAATTTAGCTTTTAGAGATTTATAGTAAGAGTGAACCATTCCCACTCCCATTACCAGATTTCACCACCCCCCCAAAAAAAAAAAAAAAAAAAGAAAGATATATATATATATATATATATATATATACACATACATATATATACATATATACACACACACAATAATCTGGATGTTCCAGAAGTATGCTTGAAAACTAATGAGGTTTGTTTATATTGCTGACTCTTCAGTCATCTAACCCAAGATCTAAATACTCTACCGATATACCTTAGTATTTACTCTGTGTGAAGACTCCCTAAATTCTGAGAAAAGCCATAACACGCTATAGTATACTTACACAGCCCTACTGGAACAATACATAAAGATCTTTCCTAATAAGCACGCAGTCATATTATATATTTTTTCCATACCATAATTGCTTTGCGCAGGGATTTTCCATAAAGCCTCTTATAGTGAGTTTTGATTTCTTTGAGGTCAATTTCACAGCGAGACACCAGCAGCCTAATGAGATTCTTATTTTTTGTTCCTGAGCCCTATGAACAAAATGGGCACATCAGTGGTTAAACTAAGCCAGCGCACAAAAAAAAAGCAAGTAATATACTAATAAATTTAAGTGGGAACTTAAACATACCTTCATTGCCAGGTAGAATCTCTCAGCAAAATAAGCGGGTTTGCTTACTATACATTTTACTGCAAATGAACATAACTGAATGTTAAAAAATAAATAAATGGGCCGTGATATTCTCTTTAAATAATTATAAAGTATTAACAATTGGTTGCAATATAGCAAATACTGTGATTCATCTTAAATTCATGCATTCCACTCCTAGGCTCAGCAGCCTAGCCACGCACATGCCAGACCAAGCAGACCACCACCTAAAATGTTATCTCAAGCGATTGAATAATAACCTACTTCTTATTAAAAAGGTTAAAAATCCTCCCATTGATTTCAATGTGTAGCACACGTAAGACGGCACCCATTGAAGTCAATGGGATCTGTTTTGAAGTGCTCACTCTGACACGTGTTTACGTATAAGGAAAATGTTTGTTCTTGTACAGTGTTAGCCAGTGGGTAGGAAATTAAAAAAAACAAAAAAAAAAAAAACACTTGATAGTCTTCAGTAGTTGATACCTTTTTAATGGCTAACTAATAATGATGACAGATTACAATATTAGCCATTAAAAAGGTATCAACTACTGAAGACTATCAAGTGGTTTTTTTTTTTTATATTTCCTACATGTCAGAGTGAGCGGCGCGTTACTCAGTGGGAATGGGGCCTTAGAAGCATAACCTTTTGGAGTGCCTTCAATTTTAAATCCACACCCAATACTAGCCTAGGAGTTGTGTTGCCTGACCAGTACCTAAAAATACAAGCGGGTTATGTTCTAAGCAAGTCTTCCTCAAATTGTGTATATAGCTTGCATACCAACTTTACAGTTTCCTATAAAAGCAACTACTTAAAACAGTAATCTATTTTTATTTTAAAGCCATAAACCGTAAAAAAAAAAAAAAAAAAAAATACTGCTTACCAAGTGAAATCAGACAGTTTTCAATGTCTCCTTTTAACTCCAGATCAAGAGCCTTAGCCATATCATTTTTGCTATATCTGCAGTATCTTGCGAACACTGAAAATGAAATACATATAAATAGTTAAATTCATCTATTGCACAGTATCTGTTAAATGGTTATACAATATTACTACATTGTTCGTATGAGGTCCTAGTTTTAAGGCCTGCTAAAAGGATCAGAAGTTTATTATGCCCGGATATGATAAGCAGAATTCAAAGAGGGTGTATTTTGTATAGAAATATAGATGTCTATGTATCTCTATGTATGTAAATTTTCTATTTATGTTTAGTATTCCTTTCAGTTCTTTAGTTTTCGCTAGTTGATCCTGTATAGGAATACACTGGTCATTATGTGACCCATAAAGAGGGAACATGGTATTCTGTATGATTTTTCTGTTTCCTTGCTGTCATGTTTGTCTTATATCTCTATGTACAATATGAGGAAACACACACACACACACACACACACACACACACACTTTACCTGCGCGGAGATGTGGAATACTCCTTGAAGTTAGAATGGAGATGAATGTAGCCACATCAGTTCCTTTTCGTTTTTCTCCCGCTTCATATAGTGCCTATGATTGAAACATTATATAGTTTTTATAGCATTCCTAAACTTAATATAGAAATATTTCTAGAAATATATTCGCAGCTAAATCCTTACCCTCGCATCATTGTCAACTTGCTCCTCATTTACTGTGGTTGTTTCAGAGCGTTCACCCTAAATGACAGTGAAAGACATCTGTTTGTTATTTACATCACTGTCTAGACCAACTCATGTTCTTCATGCGTAGCCTATGTAATTGGTGGTTACATATTACACAACCAAAGAAGAAAATTACTGACACACTGATCTCTATATTACACTACCTTGATAAGGGCAAGAAGAGCTTTCTGGAAGTCTCCAGATGTATCAGAAGCCACATCTTTTGCAAGTTCCTTTTTAAATTCTGAAGTAAAAGGAGAGAAGTCAGGTACATAAGTAGATTTTGTGAAGAAAAAAAAAAAAAAAAAAAAAAAAAAAAAAAAAGGTATACATTGGTACAGATGTGTAGTTCTTAACGTGCCCTCATGGCTGGACATTATGAGGTATATGGCCATTAACATGTCATTCTAAGATGAATGTGCATTCCTTGTCATGTTGCAGATGCCACACAGGTCTGGTAAGTACCACAGTGGGAGACCCTGTCAAGATGTGCATCAATAGCTAAGTGGTTTTTGTAAACATGGATTTGTGTCACATTATCACAAAAGGTAGGGAGTTATGCCAGTTAAGCAGCTATCTTTGAAGACCAACCAACATGATGCACTTTAATAATCATGGCATCAGGGATCAACGGATCGGAGCTTTTTTTGTGTTATGGATACAGCAATTTTCCTGCAGCAATTAAACAGTTAAATAAGAGTGAACATATCCTTATCCCAGAAAAAAAAAATTATAAATAATCTCCATCCACACAAGAAAACTGTCATAGATGGGTTGACCAATTCCTTTCAGATTAAAAGCAATTTACCTTCTTTGTAAACTTTGTTAATTTCTCTGAGTTCATGATTGTTTCTGGATACTAGAATTTCAATCAATGCATCTTCATCTGTTCCAAGACCCTGAAAAAGTTTTTACAAATGTCCAGTAACTTTATATTTCTCTTTTATAATACCTACTGTATTCTAATATCTTAGGCTGTGGCTTCCATCCAGTCATGGCAAAAAATAAAACAACTGAGAATTTCAAGACAGCAGTATCTTAGGCCAGGGCCACATGAGCAGTATTAGTGGGTTTACTCACCAAAGCAGGGGTAGGGGGACACTCGTCCACATCAGGGAGAGTGTGTGCCTACATAGGCAGTACGGAGACTTACAAGTCATTCCTGCTCCGCTACGGATTATGGGTAAAAAATATGCAAATCTATTCTCCTGGATGGAATTAGGAGAACAGAGTGCACTCTGTACACCACCCTCTAGAGGGCGGCATCCTTAACATCATGAACGACTCAGTTATAAAGTCTTTTAATCATGATATGGATTTAATTGCCAAATCAGTATTTCTGTCCCAAAAGGAACAGATTCCCAGTGGAACTAAATGCCACTGCAGAGAGCTGTATGTGGTGACTTTTGCAATGCACAGGTTTAAAGCCCACAGAGGGACTGGTAGCTGAAGGTGGTTTTTGCTATTGTGGTAATAGAAGTGACAGAAAAAGCATCTGAAATGGAAAGGGAGCCAATACATTTATGAGCCTTAGAGATGACTTTTCACCACCTCTACCAACTCCAATGCCACTTGGAATTTTTTCTCTAACACCCACTATCAGGTAAGGGCACAGAGCTCTGATGCTGGTCACTTCTGACTTGACAAGGTCACAGCTGTGACTCACCCCCACCCATGTCAGCTCTAGCCCATACCCATCCACTAACTGCATTGATTCATCGATTGCTCAAGGAACAGTGAGGGCTAGAATAAAAAGGATGGTGAAAGGTCCTCTTTGAGAAAGACAACAGAGTATAATATTTTACCTTGACAGCACACTTCAAGTTATGGGCATCAAACTGAGCAGGGGTTTTCATTAGGCCCAAAACAACCTCCTCCAGGTGACTTGAGAGGGCTTTTTTAAATGCATCGTCCAAAGACTAGAAATTAAAAGGTGGTCAAACAGAACAAGCATTAAATATATTATATATTTGTACAATCTGGATATTCAACTAATAAAACCTTTAGTTTCATAATATGAAGCTACAAAGGTTTCCTTCCTCAGGAAGTGTATTGTTCCTACCTTGCCTGTTTGCTGCTGATAAGCAGCTTTAATTTGCTGACGTTCAGGGTTGGTTCTTTTAGTCAAGATATCAATAATGGTACCTTCATCAACACCTGTAATAAAAAATATATATAATAAAAGTGATGAACATTAATATTTATCTATGAATACCATACTGAAAAACAAATATAGAAGTCAAAAGTCACTTGTACAGCATTACAATTCAATATAATTGTACTTGCCTTCAGCCACCACTAGAGGGTTTTAGAAGTATACTGCATATGGTTTATACTGTATATTGAACACAATATGGCATCAGTATGAGGCAGAAATGACTACAGGTAGACAGAATTGTATTTAAAGGGTTTATGCAGGGAAGGTGAAGCTCTGTTTTAAATGCAGCATGGACCCCCTATAAACACGTACACACCATAGTCTAATAACAAACCTTTAAAGGGGCTCCATCAGAAAAATTTTGCTGTATGAGCCCCACATATGCGTGAATAGCCTTTAAAAAGGCTATTCAGGCACCACTAATCTTATTTTAAACCCCCGTCCCGTTTTAAACTATAAAAACATATGTAAATCATACCTGAATGTGCACACTGGGCGGTTGTGCACGATCCGGTGTCATCTTCTGGCACGCCTACCTCTTCTTTCTTCTTGCAGCGATGCCCGCTGGTCCTGGCTCTTCCACACCTTCAGCATCCTCTTCTTCTGGTATGATGGCTTCAAATCCCACGCCTGCGTAGTAGTGCTTCCCTCCGGAGTGCTACTGCGCAGGCTTCGGCGCTCAGTTCCCCTTACAACTTCACGAGTGTACTGTGCATGCGCAGTACGCTCACGAACTGCCATTGCTAAAAATGGCGCAGAAGCCTGCGCAGTAGCGCTCCGGAGGGAAGCACTACTACGCAGGCGCAGGATTTGAAGCCATCACGTCGGAAGAAGAGAACGCTGATGGCATGGAAGAGCCAGGACCAGAGGGCGTTGCTGCAAGAAGAAAGAAAAGGTAGGTGTGCCAGAAGAGGACGTCGGATCGTGAATCACCGCGCACGTTCAGGTATGATTTACATATATCTTTTTATAGTTTTATTTTAAAACCGGACGGGGGTTTAAAATAAGATTAGCAGTGCCTGAATAGCCTTTTTAAAGGCTATTCATGCATATGTGGGGCTCATACAGCAAAATTTTGCTGATAGAGCCCCTTTAATATGTAAGAGCATTGTAGCATGTAGACAGGTTTATTTTCAGATTAGCACACTTTTCAGTTTTTTGTTCTATTTTGACAAGGAGAAGCTTACAGAGAATACACCCTACATGTAGCTTAAGGCTGAGGCCCCATGTTGCAGAAACGCAGATTTTTTTGTTGCAGATTTTGCTGTGGTTTTTTTAAGCCAAAGCCAAGAATGGCTACAAAAGGAATGGGAAGTATTTAGGAAGTACAGTATTTATACCATTGCCTTCCTCTCAATCCACTTCTGGCTTTGACTCAAAAAATCATAGCAAAATCTGCAACAAAAAAGAGCTGCGTTTCTGCAACGTGGGGCTCAGCCTAAGAGTCAGGTGTACTCAGGAGCAGAGTTTTTTGAAAAGTGTGTGGAGAAGGTTTATGCAAGTCTTATTTGCTCTGCTATTACTACACTGGATAATTTTAACACAAGACGGATTCTATAAATACACTACCTTTAGTTTTAATCGCCTTCTCTAAATCTGCAGCATCTTGAGCAGGATTGTATCCAGAAGTTGCTTTAAGAGTTGGTCCTGACTCCTCAGCCTGTAGAGTAAAGATTAAGCCTAAGGTTGAGGCCCCATGTGCCATAAACTGCGACATTTTACAGTCAATGCAAAGTAGCAAATCCCATCCACACATTGCGGTAAAATACATGAAGCAGATACACTGCGATTTCCAAAACCATTGCAGAAACCGCAGCATGTCAGTTATACCTCTGGAAATGCTGGCGGTTTCCCTATAGGTATAATTGAAACAAAGTTTGCAAAGGAAATGTTTTTGTGAAAAGCACTGCAGGAAAACCGCAATGGCCGCTTATAGTAAGTAAGCTAGTGAAAATTCAGGATGTTAAATGAAACTTTTTTTGTTTACAGAGGATTTTCATACAAAATGTATAAAAGGGAATATGTTCATAACCATAGTGCGATACCCAAAATTGCTAATCTAGATTTTTCAAGCCAAACCCTGGGGAAGGGACTTTCAGGTAGCATGATTTGGCAGTGACATCTTATGCTAGGTTCACACTAGCGTTCGGGTTTCCGTTCTTCAGGTCTACTTGGGGACTCGAAAAATGGAAACACTATCTGCTTAAAAAACGGTTACCTGTGGACCCATAGACCATAAAACGGTCTGCCAGGTTTACACCCCCAAAATCGTGGTGTTGATCACGAAGATAAAGAGGCCACAGAACCAAGCCACATAAGTTAATTGAGATCCTCCCCCCACTACGAGGTGTAATTGCTATGGTATATTATGGATATTTAAAGGGTTGAGCAGTTTCAGCAAATATTTTTGTGATGAAAAGTTATCCATTCCTCATGATCTCTGCTTGCTGTAATTCATTCTGCTTACTTCCAGTAGATGAAAAGCAGTCCATGGTCATGTGATGGTTCACAGGTGCACAGCTCCAGTGGCGTAACTAGGAATGGCGGGGCCCCGTGGCGAACTTTTGACATTTCCCCCCCATCCCGACGGACCGACTCCCCCCTCCATCCCCACACGCACTATTATGCCCATAGTGGCCCCTGCACACGCAGTATGATTCCCCATAGTGGCCCTTGCACATAGTATTATGTCCTATTGTGGACACCCATGAACAAATATTATACTCTGGAGTCTTTTCAGGAATTTGAAAAAAAAACAAACAAACAAAAAAAAAAAAACAAACAGCGGTAGTGGCTGTTGCCAGGCCCCCTAATGTCCCAGGCCCTGTGGCAGCCGCTACAATGGTTGTTACGCCCATGCATAGCTCCTTATAGTCACAGCAGACATCTGCTTGGTAAACTGTGCAGCCATTTTTATCCAACATAAGAAAGCAGAGATCTAGAAAAATGTGAGGGCTGATACAAAAAGTTAGGTTGGCACTTTTCTCCCTGCATTTTTCGTGCAGAAACCACACGGAGCCCATTATAGTCTATGGGGTCCACAGGTTTCCTAAGATAACTGCTTTTTTATGTGGATTATGTTTCCCTTTGGGGGGTCCCTAAGTGAACTCCCCAAACGGAAACCCATGTGCAGATATGAACCGGGCCTTACTACTGGCCACACATTGCTGAGATGGAGAACAGCTGCAGTATAGGTATGAAGGAGCAGAGTTGCAATTGCCTGCCCATGATCAGGGAGGAAGCAATCCTCTCCAGGAAAAAAGGGGGACTTAGGACCGCAGCTTTTACTTTAGGAGGTATTGTACCAGAATTTGCACCTTTACTTCCTATGAAGGGAAACACCTGTAATGTTAGCTTGCTTTGTAAGAGGATGTAATTTGCTTAAACTTTTGTTTACACTCTTATTTGATCCACTAAGATGATCAAACACATTACAGAATTTACAAAAATATTATAGGAACATTGGTGTTTATTAGAGCGATATTAGAGCTAAGCAGCTAATCCTAACTAGTATAGACATTGCTAGAAGCCTCCAAGAGCAGATTGCTGGGATTTCAGATGTAGCAGGGAGTGGCTTGTATTGCTTCACTTGTGATGAGTAATGTTTTAGGCATGTGTGCAGACAGAAGACCAAGAAACTAGTTTTACATGAAACTCTGCAGATAGAGCCATTTTAGATAATTTTCAAAAACTAACAGATCTCTTACTTTATGTAAGTATGTATTGTGTGGCTATTCATAGTGAGACTAGTTAATATGTATAACATTTTAGGCCCAGTAAACTTAAACATTGTAAAACAAAGATGATGCATATTTGGCAATTTACTCTTCTCAACTCCCCCCCCCCCCTCCTCTTCTATTCTTACAGTGCATGGGGCAGGTCCTCCATCTCCCATAAAGTTTGCTTGAGCAAGGAAACATTGCATAAAAGCCATGATGAAGTTCGGTTTCTAAAAGACAAGACAAGCATGTATGGATACAACATCAGTCACACTGGGGTTCTAGGGATTAATTGTATACAGTATAAAAATACAAGAAAAATGATATCTTTATTAGTCCATAGATACTGGAACTATCAGCAGTGATTCCCCTTTTTCTCACCATATTGCAGATTTCACTGCAGTTTCTGAGCCAAAGTCAGGAATTGATTGAGCAAGAGGTAGAAGTATAATGCTGTGTTCACACATCAGTATGCCATCCGTCCGTTTGAATTCAGTTTGACACTTTAAAATGGACTGATACACATACTGATTGTATACTGACACCTTTATATGCTGATAGCAAACACTGTCCGTCCCCTTTGCAAGCACATCGCTTGCAATTGCATTCTGTCCAGGAGGGGGGTGAGGGTGTCTCCATACGGACGGAATACAAGCGCTAGTGTGAACCAACCCTTAAAAGTAGAAAATTGTAAACAGAGTAGAGATAAGGACATTTATTATATGTTCTTACCTCTACTCTGATTACAATTGCTACTGTTAATCTCCTTATCTGCCCTCTAGGGGAAGGACAGTGTTTGCTATCAGCTTAAAAAGGGGTCGGGGTCGGTATACAATCAGTATGTGCATCAGTCCTTTTTAAAGTGTCAAACTGAATTCAAACGGATGGATGGCATACTGATGTGTGAACCAAGCCTTAGAACTTCCTATATATTTCCCATTCCTTTTCTATCCATACTTGGCTTTGGCTCAACACAAAAAAACGCAACGTGGGACTTGAGCCTAAAAGGAGAAGGGTTTTAGGTGCCTATAGTAACCAATCACAGTGCAGCTTTCATTTTTTCCAGGAGCAAAATACAGAAAGCTGTGCTGTGATTGGTTGCCATGGGCAAATACAAATTTTGCTTTTAGACCATTTCAGTAACCGCCCTAATGAGACATCTCTGCAGTACCTAAAGCTATCCAGTGAGTGAGCAGCAGCTATTATGTCCCGGCTTATTATTAATGGCCTATCCTAAGGAAAGGCCAACGAAAATTAAAAAAAAAAACAAAAAAATCAAAACACACCTTTAAAAACGTATTTGGTTTTAGGGCATTTCTAATATGAATTATTCTTATTCAAGGCTTAGTAAGGATGGTGATCACATTAAATGACACCTACAGACCTAGAGAGACTTAAAGCTAGTACTTAATGCCCTAAGTCACTTCTCAACGTTTGTGTGACTAGTCGCAGCACTCCTGCCTCCGGCACTAAATGATGGGGCACACCCTGCACCACCTCCCATACATACTTCTCTGAGAACAAAGCAAAATAAGAGTCTGTGCAAAATTCTGGTTCTACATCTGACCGTGTTGTAATAGTAACCTGTAGTCTTTTATAACTAGTACAAGTTTACCCCTTTTTCAGGGCATTTCCCCTTCCCCTTCCAAAAATGAACATATTATGAACACACAGATACAAATACAAAGCTACACTTCCTTCCAGAAATGACACAGACATACAGTACAGAAACTTGCATATCCTACCAGGCAGTACAACGTTAATAGAAACTTGGCAAACTGCAGGCAAGTCTGTTTAATGTTTCCATAAAGAGATTGCATTTGCTTGTCCAGCACATAAAACACCAAGCAGTTTGGTCGCTGCCTTCAAATCACACAATCCTTGTTCTAGACCATATGTTTAACTATATTAGCTTTGTACACATAGGACAATGGTCACACCTACAGTATAATATAATGAAGATAATATTAAATAAGCAGCAATTTAAGGACTACACAGATCTCTAGTTTCCTTGTAGTGTTAAAGTAGACAAAGAGTTAAAACCTGTAGTCAACCTCAGACCCACCTTCTGCTGTGGAAAGAGACTGAAGATGTATGTGCTGGGAGGTGGAAGAAGGCAAAACTGAACTGATTTTTATGAAGAAGTTGCTAAACCACACCTAGCAACACTCATAATGCAGAGCTCACAAGGATTGGTTGGCAAGTAGACAGTGGCTTCAGGCAATAGTGGAGACTCACAACATAGAGAATGACTGACATTTGTAGATACTTGCAGTATATGTCAGTACAGGAGCAGCACAGCCATAACTAAGTTATATCTACATGTCTTATGAAGTAGCGACAATAAAACACATGGAGTGGCTTTATATTGGAGTAATGTCTCAGTTATGCATGTGTTTATACATTTGTAACCAATCTTTAACATGTTATGTTAGCTGCTTCCTGCCACACATTTTCATGTTTTATTCCCTGCCTTCCATAAATTCCACAACTTTTTTTATTTTTCCATTTACAGAGCTGCACAAGGGCTTAAGGGTTTGTCCATGTCTATGATAAATGTATATATTACCTGTTACCTTCTCCCTCCCCCCCATCCAACTTTATAAATGACTTTATTTAACAAAATAGATTTTTCTAGTGTGACGTTACAGGAGATCTTTTAATTCCCCTCCCAGGAACAGAACGTCATGTACTGTAACCCCTCCCCCGCCTGATCATATAGCTGTCATTCGTCCAGACTTTCTGGCTCATACATCACTTCTTCTGTTCTCCTCTTCATGACATATGCCAGCTGTACACACCTGCGCAATAAAGCCAGAGTGCCAGCATGCATTGCAGTGCGCAGCCAACATGTAATGCACCAGCCGCATACACTCTACTGCAAATGGCAGCGTTCATGCTGTTCATGCTAATCTGCCATTCTACACCAGTTTAAATGGACTGCGCATGCACAATGCATATGCAGGGGCCACCGTGGAGCATTATACTGTGCAGGAACCACTATAGAGCATTATACTGTCCAGGGACCACCATGGAGCATTACACATTACACTCAAAACCCAGCTAAAGGTATCTGGGTGTACTTATTAACCTTTTAATAGCACTAAAAGACCTTTTAAAAAAAAAAAAAAAAAAAAAAACAAACAAACAATTTTTTGCACAGAAAACCCCTTTAATTTTTTTATATAATATACTGGGAAGTTGGAAAAAAAAATGAGAATGGGATGAAAGTAGAGAAAAACTGCATTTGCATGACTTTCTTATGGGTTTCATTTTTACAGGGTTCACTGTGTACCCAAAATAACACATCACCTGTATTCTGTGGATCAATAAGACTACAGAGATACGAAACTTATATAGTTCTTCTTATGTTTTAACCCCTTAAAAAATGTCACCATATTATGATATTCTGACACCTGCAACTTTTTAGAATTTTGACTTTTTACTATATATATATATATATATATATTTATATATATATATATATATATATATAAAATTGTAAGCCAATGGCTGGTCAGGTAATGGAGGGGATGTACATTTCCCCCAGGCTTCTAAGGTGGGTGAGATGCGAAAACTCCAGAAGGATTGTTTGTTCTCAGCAGACAACTTTTGTCTGCTGAGCATTTTGGCAAATGCTAAGTATTGGGATTTTTAGGAATGGCAGGTAGGTTGGTAGTGGGACCTGTCATTCCACCCCCTCCAGTCCACGCTTTGGGGATGTTCCGACAGCGATTCAGCTGCAGAGACTCTGCTCATCAAGGAAGCTTAAGGCCGTGGCACCACGGGACGTAAATGCCGCGATTTGCCCGCAGCGGAGACGAAAATCGCGGTGTTGTACAGTGCAGACAAAGTGGATGGGATTCATGTGAATCCCATCCCCACTTTGCGGAAGAAATCGCGAGTCGTTGTGGCTTTGCAAATCGCAGGATTTCAGTTATATCTACAGAAACGCTGGCTAGATATAATGTTAAGAGAAAGTTCACAGAGTTTTCCAGAGTTTAGCCTAAGAAGCCAACTCCAGCAGCAACACTTGGGCAGAGTTTGGCTGGAGAGCCAACAGAGAGGTCATATTTTTGGAGCTGTGTCCTGAATGATTCTACTGGCTATTGGATTTCTGTTATTCTAGGTGAGGTAACCTATTCTATGTTTAGTTAGAGCCTAGCCAGGCAGGTATCAAACCATGACATATGTCTCTAAATATTGGTCTGAAAGTGGCCAACCCCTTTAATGTCTGCAATCAGTGCATGACAAAGCAGAGACTCGGAGGCTATGGAGGTTGCTTAGCTCCTGCGAGCCTGCCCTAGTTAAATACCCATCATCTGCCGTATTATTGTAAAGGATTAAACTAGCCAATTACACTTAGCACACTACTGCCTGGACAATATCATACTGTACACTAATAATAGGCTTTATTTACACAATTGAAAACAAATGAATCAGTTTTTTAATGCTGGTGTGTCAATCCGTGTTACTTTCATCCATTTTCCATCTGTTTTTAACAGACCATTAAAAAAAAAAAAAAAAAAAAAAAAAAATGAAGAATTTTATTATTTCTTTTTGCAAGTCCATTTTGACAACAATTAAAAACCGAATCATTGGGGCCAATTCATCATTCTCTCTATGCTAATAAAATGATATAGAGTAATAATAATATTAATAATTTTATTCATATAATATATATTTAGTATAGTATAGGACTATTAGTAATGTATAGGAATAATATTGAGGCTGTTAGGAGCTCAGATACAGGTACAGGGTCAGGTATAGTCAGAATTGAGAGAAGCAGCAGAACTGAACCCAACGACCGCTAGCAGAAAAACCGTAGCCAAACTGCTACACATCCAGTATGAGCCAAAGCCAATCTCACGACATTTTCCTCAGATCTCCTAGTGGTGGAGATGGCCTTGGCAGGGTTTAAGACTGGAGTTGAAAACACAGAAGAATGTGCCACAAATTGATTAACCGCAAGCAAGCCAGAGATCAGAATCACAAACCACTCAAACACAGAGTAAACGACAGAGCAGGGTCAGCAGCGGAGATAGCAGCGAAGTACAGGAACGTGTGATAGAAGTGAGAATTTGAGGTACATAGCTTGAGTCAAAATGCCAGCGAGGTTAAGTACAGCAGAGTAGTAACCCAAAGTCCAGGTACACAGTCCGAAAGTCAGAGCCAGAGAAACACAAACAGCAGCAAGGACAGGAGCCAAAACCAGGGTAAAACCAATAGCTGGCATGGAGGAGAGAAATGGAGGGGATTATAAAGACCCAGATCGGCCCATAAATAAAAGGACAATTTCTTAAAGGGGAATTCGTCTCTGTGGATCCAGAAGTCTTAAAGGGGCCACAACAGATCTCACAAAATGAACAAATCAATCGATCATCAGGGGTTCATCAGACTCTACATCTGGACATAGAGAGACGTGTTGGTAGGCGGCAATCTGCAAGAGAAAGAGAGCACCATTCTCTTGCAGACTGCTGCCATACAAATGATCCTCTCCATATCCAGATACAGAGTCTGATAAAGGCCCAAAGGACTGAAATTTCATTGGATTAAGTATTATACTTGAACCTTTGAAATTAAAACATTATGCATAAGATTCCATTAGAGTGCTGAAGTGTACATTCACTATTGGGTGACCAGTTGGTACCCTACGACAAGTACCCAGATCCTGAGAACTGCATACATCAATTTACAGTTTTCTGGCATGAGTGGTGAAGATGACACAGAATTCAAAAGAATTGCAATTATTTTGTGCAAACACCAATTTTTGCCAAAAAATATTGAAAATTGAAAAACTGGCATACAAAGAATAATAAATCTGCCCCAGTATACATTCCTCAAAATGGTATCAATAAAGTTTACAGCTTTGTTTGCAAAAAACAAAAAGAGTCTTTACACAGCTCCATACACAGAAATATAAAAATTTAAGAGCACCAGAGTACATAGACTTTTTTTTTTTAGCGGTATATACAGTTGTTAGGGAACCCTGGGATGGGACACAAGAGACAGTGAGCCCTAAGCTGAAGCCCCCAACTGTCCCTTCCTATTGCCAGGCCCTATCCTACGTAATAGGCGGCAACCACGAAGACGTTCCCTCCCTGAATATGTGAAACACAAAACGCAGACAAGACGGACAACAAGAAAGAGAGGTCAGCTAGCCAAGGGTCAGTAACTGTCGAGCGATGCAGTGCCAAATCAGTGTCGAAAGAATAGTCAGTGAGGAAAGCCACAGGTCAAGGATAAGAATGCAAGCAAAAATAGGGACAATAAGAAGCAAGTATGCACACAGCAATAGCATGCACTGGTGTGAATGAAAGCCAAGGCTAAATAGGGAGGTAGAACCCGCCCATGGAGTTGACAGCAAGGCAGGTGTCAATCACAGGGCAAGGCCAGATTACCATTAGAGGAGCAGAGAATACTGAAGGTGAAGGAGATGGGTGTGGTGGAAAATCAATTACCAAGGTGAAAGAATAAGGCAGTGTTCAGACAGTGCAGGAAGGAACCAACTGAATAAATCACAACCGAACACATATCCTGCGCCGCAGCATGCGGCCGGATGATGACGCCAAAGCCCGATGGGCAAGGATGTAACAAGTATACTACCAATTTTACAGCTCATTGCTCTCATTCAATCAAAAGTTAATGGTAACAGAGAGATGCATTTGGAGCCACCTCCATCTGTGTCTATTCATATTGACTATAATATAAAAAACACAATGGACAATTTCTTCCGTTATGTTTACTTCATGATTTTTACATGGGGGTGTATGCAGACAGACACCAGATGGAGTAGGCTCTGTCTACATCTGTCGTTAATGTCCTTTGCTCTCATCCTATGTTAGATGAGAGCAATGGACATTAAATAACGGTAGTGTGACTGTTAGCAGTTCTGGTTTTCAGTTTACAGGTTCCCTGACTGTTTGTGCCAGGTGACCACTGCTGCCAACCAAAGATCTCAGATTTCACCTCTTCATAAATGGCTTGTCACAGGAGTTGCGTGCCATCTCTGAAGATTTCACCACAAAGGCCTTTCTTCTAGCACAATTGGAACATCACTGGTGACATCAGCCAGGGGACCTGTATACAGATGACTGGAGGTAGAGGCCTGGAGAGAGCTTAGCAATTTTTTCCATGTTTGGGAGCCCCTCATCAACATTGTTAAAGGTGCACGATCAGCAAAATTATGCTGATAGAGCCCCACATATGTGTGAAAAGCCTTTAAAAAGGCCACTCACGCATTGCTAATGTTATATGAAACTACCCCCCCCCCCCGTTTTAAAATAATACCCTAAAAAAATAATATGATAATCATACTGTATCGTGCACACTGGGCGGACATACATGGTCTGACATCATCTTTAGCCATGCCTACAGCTTCTTTCGTCTTGCAGCGATGTCCTCTGGTCCCGTCTTCCTTGTCTTCTTCTTCCGGCGTCATTATTTTAAAACGGGACGGGGGGGGGGGGTAGTTTAATATAACATTAGCAATGCCTGAGTGACCTTTTTAAAGGCTATTCACGCATATGTGGGGCTCTATCAGCATAATTTTGCTGATAGAGTCCCTTTAAATAATTTTAAAAATGACCTGGAAATACCACTTTTAAAAGTACCATTAGGTACACATGAGGTACAATTTCCTTTACAAAAAACAGGCTCTCATACAGCTCTGAAATAAAAAAAATATAAAACTTATGGCTCTTGAAGTCAGGGAGTAAAAACTGTAATTGCAGCATAAAGTGGTTAATTTTGTAGCAGTATACAACTCACTGGAGGGAACAGGGGGAGAAAACTAACTTAAACGTAAGGAAACTTTTCCCTGACTATACAGGAGACTGGCTACCAGTATCCCACCTTGGCAACGACAATGGGTGGCACAGTACCTGCTTTGGAGGTTCTGTCTGGACAGTTCAACTCTGTCAGTGTGGTGCCACCCTGCTAGTCTCAGACTGTTATTAGGGCTTGATTAGTCAGCTGACCTCCCTGGTGTGAATCCTTACCATACACCCTTTAGGTGCCTGGCTGGAATATACCTGTCTTCCCAGACCACACCCTTCACTCTCTCACTATGTGTATGTATATATATATATATATATATATATATATATATATATATATATATATATATATATATATTAGACCGCATGGTCACTCTCAGTGTGGTTAGCAGTGTTGCATTGCAGCACTGGAGTCCTAGGTTCCAATCCAGCTAAGGACAACATCAGCAAGGAGTATGTTCTACCTGTGTTTGCATGGGTCTTATCTTTGTACTTCATTCCAGGCTATGAAGATGAGCTTTGATTCATTTTAAAAAATAGAATAATTATCATGATAACCCTTAAAGATCTGGATTATTAAAGATTATTTTATTTATTTGTTTGTTTTATTTATGTGTTTTTGTGTGAATGCATGATTGAATTGGTGCAAATATATGTTCTAGTACATTTCTTCAAAAAAATTATTTGTGTTTGTCATAAAGTTACATGAAGGTGGACATGGCTATTGATAACCCATTGAGACATGTAATCTTCAGGTTGTTTACCTTTAACAAATATATAGGGTTTAGGGGTACACTTGCTTTTCACAGTGTGTAATCCTTATATTTTATACGATGATACTTTTTTACCATTTTCAGCTTCAAAGCAGATTTTTGTTCCTTCCAGTTCTGGTGATGTTATGAAGATATGTGCATGAAGGTGTAGGTCTTATATGATATGAATGAACTTTGCACTTGTTGAACTCTTATTTTATGAGTTTTGGTGCATATACGTTTTTGCTTGGTTTCCATTTCTAGAAACTGATATACATTTATTTGCATTTTTATTAAACATTCACTTTAAATCAAAATTGCATGAAGGTGCCTGTTCGTACAAAGTACCAAGTGGCATTTTGACAATGCTGCAAGTGTCTACTTTCAGAAAAGTATAATTTTTTAATATTGCAATTTAGGCTTTAGGGTTGCAGGGTTGATGCCACAAAGAATAGTTATCTTTTATTTAAAGGACTGAGCTTAAAAAGCTGATCTGTGAGGGTCTGACCCCCATTGTAAATACAGCCTGAATGTAGCTCAGCTGAATGTAGGCATGCCACTGCTGAACTAGATGCATCCATGTTTCCATTCACCATGCACCATCTCCAGTGCTCAACTGAATAAAGTGAATAGGAGTTTGGATGCATCCTGTCCAGCAAGGCTACATTCACAGTAGCTTCAACAATCAACTTCCATATGATCAGCTATTTATCCTGTAACCTATGAATAAATGATAAATATACTTTGTGGCATAACCCCTTTAAAGATAGGTATACAATCTTGGTTTCTCTAGCAATGGAAGGAGTCCTTGTAGGTTACAGTGAAACTTGAAAATAATCCTGCACCCAGAGACCAACAAGGTAACAATCAGCAAGGATGTAATAGCCGGTGAGAACTCACTAGAATTTCATGACGTTATGCCGTTATACTGTAATTCATCCGGAACAACAACTGCAATCTCAATCAGAGTTTCAAGATTGCAATGAAAAAGATATTGAATTTTGGTTAGGCCTTTTAGCCACCAAATTACCGGTTACAGTACCAGTTCAGCCTTTAGTCAGGAGGACAAGCCATGGGAGGAGGTGCAAGAACTGGTGAAGAGGTGGAGTTCCTTCAGCTCCAGACATAGTAGTTCACCATACTATCACAAGACAAGAATGCAAGAGTATCAAAACCAAGTATAACTCTGAATGTATATTTCTTAACCAACCTTTTAAAACAAAGGTCTTGAAAACCAGCGGCCTATTTGCTGCTTTAGGCCGGGGCCCCACATTGCGGAAACGCAGCTTTTTTTGTTGCAGATTTTGCTGCGGTTTTTTGAGCCAAAGTCAAGAATGGCTACAAAAGGAATGGGAAATATATAGGAAGTTCTAATACTTCTACCTTTTGCTCAGTCCACTCCTGGATTTGGCTCAAAAAACTGCAACAAAAAAAGCTGCATTTCCGCAACTTGGGTCCTTAGCCATATAATGGTATTTTAGTGGTTGATCAGCCACAGAATTATACTATAACTGCAAAGTGGATAGGATTCTAGCTAATCCCGTCCACACATCACAGAAAAAAAATCTGCAGTGGAAATAATGCAATTTCAAAAACACTTACTTTTTTGAAAATCAAAACTTGTCATTTATGCCTACGGAGACGCTTGCATATTCTGTATAGGTGTAATAGAAGAATAAAGTCCACATAGGAAAAACTCTGCAGACTCTCTGTAAAAAGCATTGTCGGAAAAACTGTGATAAGGTTCCACCGGGGCCCCAAATAGTGTAAATGCTGCGATCTGACTGTAACAGGAGGGCTGCAGAAAAAAAATAAGCATTTTACAGTCAATGCAAGGTGGATGGGAATCGAGCAAATCCCATCGCAACCTTGCAAAAAAATATGCAAATCTGTCACGGTTTTGGAAATCGCATCATGTCAATTATTCCTACACTGGCAGTTTCACTGTATGTATCACTGAAGCAGAAAGTCCACAGAAGAAACCTCTGTGGACTTTCTGTGAAAATTGATGCAGGAAAAACCACAATGCTTTGCAGACGTGTTTTTTCCCTCAGTGCTCTTTTGCTGCGACACGTTACATGGGGCCTTAGGCTGAAGCCCCACGATGCAGAAACACAGATTTTGTTGCGTTGTTTTGAGCCGAACTCAGGAGTGGATTGAGCACATGGTAGAAGTATAAGAAGCTTCTATATATTTCCCATTCCTTTGGAAGCCATTCTTGGCTTTAGCTGAAAAAAACGCAACAAAAAAAGGCTGCATTTCTGCAACGTGGGGCCTCATCCTTACGTAGGGTTCCTTTAATTGGGCTCACCTGGCAAGCTATTATCATAGGTGTTTGAGATTTATTTCAGTGATCCAAAGAGTCCTGAGACACAATACTATCCATTAGTTTAATTGAAAAACAGAAAATGTAATCTTAAATCTTAAATGCGATTTGCATAATAATTTGGTGCACAGTGTCCAGTATTTTGTAACAATTAGAATCTCAGACAATCAGAGGGGGCATTTTTATATTTCCAAAGGGATATTTGAAATGCACATATTATGTGGACATGCCAACCAGGCTGGAGATTGAAGCGATCACACTATAAATTAAGAGAAAATTCAATTTGTTTCTCCAGCAGATAGCTGGTGTCAGATATGTTATCTTCTATAGATGCAGAATACTGTATGTCTATGCAGTTCCTGACAGTCAAGAAGTGACTTGGTTGAAACAACTGTTAGAATATCTTGGTGAACCAAAACTTGGCCAAGCGTGATCTATGAAGTCAACCAAGCATGTATTGAACTTGTCAGCACATTGCATCACCATCTGAGTGATTTTGTAGAATGTGGTATAAGCTTATTTGCTGTGGAATGCTGATGCCTTGGCAAACCCGCTACTATAAGCCAAGTTTGAAGAATTCAGGACCATAATGGGACTAATGTCATATGTACTGTAGTTATTGAGTGGGATTATTGGAATAATGCTTAGTACATTGCTGTGTTCTTTAACATGCAGACATTGTTATCACAGTAAATTGCACTACATGAGCTGGTAGAGGGTGTTATTTGTGATACCTGTCCTGAAAAGCCACACCTTCCAATGATATAATTAACATTAATAATTATTGTTTGCCTTCAGATTTATGATAAGCATCTTGTATAGAAAGCTTAAGACATTCACAGTTATGTATAATTATTGTTAGCTCCATAGAAGTCAAATCCATTACTGTTATCGGAGCAACATTTTTAAGTCCGTTTTGTCTATTGATCTTCTTAGACATTATGGGAAACACATTCATTTTGTTTTGTAAATGAGTAAAACAAGTAGAATTGTTACTGTATGACTATATTAAAGTTGATGTCTGGCAGTAAACCTACCTTGTATTGCAGGCAGTGCTGTTGCTCACCTGCCACCCACTCTGGAAATTCTGTACCTAATTGGTCTCAGCTGTCACGTGAGGTGCAGGACTCCCAGCAGGGTGGCGCCAGCACAATACTGAATGGACAACGGCGTGCTGGGGACAGGTGAGTATGCTTTTCTAATTTATTTTTACTATTATTTTACACCTACTGCTTGCCACATGGGTTGCTCCAATTCCTGGACAACCTCTTTAAAGGATTCATCCGTCTTTCTAATATTGAATGTCCTTAGGATAGGACATCAATATAACATCTGTGACATAGCAGATACAGGAAATGATAACAATTTTAGGTGCCATGCTGTTCACTTGCCAGGCAGAGTATAGCTTAGTTTAGGTAGTGCCGTGGTGCACATTTTATAGCGGGTGAGCATCATGGCTCCTAACATGTTATTTCATTTAGCCGCCTTGTCTTGGTACAGCTGATCTGCAGGGATTCTGGTGGTGGGCCCCTAGAAACAATTCCACTGGTGGACCATAGACATTCCAGTCCGACACTGTTGTATTGCTCACATCAAAATCAAAAGCGATAATACAGCCCTTCTAGTTTCCATATGGTCTATAGAAGTTGTACTAAATGACAACCGTCCTAGGTCTCAAGCCATACAGTATCTTGTCAGATGTATAATAGGGTGATAGGCCATAGCCTAAACACTTTAAAGTCAATGGAGTCTGTAAAACTCATTGTTTTATGTAACAGATACAACATGCCATGTAACACGATTACAGTTATTTTATTATGCCTGACTCTGCTTGAAATAGCAACCATTTTGTCTGTCTACATCCGTCAATTTCATCACATCATTTTCCATCTCGGTGACTGTGGGATCTAGTCCTCTCATACATCTATCCGTTGTGAAGGTTAATACATTAAAGGAGAAGTTAGAGGCTTACGAAAAACAGGGTTGGGAGGCTGCACCTATGAAAGCAGAAGTAGTTACACAGTTACAGAATATACCTTTCAGGCATGGGCTCAGGTGGGAGGATTGCAGTACGTAATGTACAGCACATATAACTAGTGGTATTGTTAGACTAGTTTTTGTTGTATAACTTATGCACTTACTGTACTGACCCACTGTAAAGCTGCAGAATTGCTCATGCACTGCACTCCCAATATTATAACAATTGCTCTCTATATGGACAACGGCCCATTCATTTCAAAGAACATTAAAACATTTTTTATCTTATCTGTAACGCATGAAGTCCAGCAAGTTCTAGGCAGCCTAGGGCAAGTTTGTCTACTGCTTAACAATTTAATAGCACATTGGTATTCTTACTGTTGTCTTAGGTTTAAATTTCTTTACTTGCCTTTAGCTACGGACCTATAGATCGTGTGGTGTTAACAGAATGTAGTTATGGCAAGTTCACAGCAAAGCATAAGACAAGATAGACTGGTCTCGCAAGCTTGATGATAATACAAAAGGCTTAGCTGAAGAAACAATATGATGAGTTAAATCCATAGCAAATACAAAAGAGAAAAAAAAGAACACTTGTACTGGTGATAGTTGTCTGGATACAAACTATACAAATTGGGTTGGGCAGAGGCATAACTTGAAGTCTCTGGGCCCCAATACCACATTTCTATCTGGAGCGCCACCTGTCAGGTGTCTTATGTGGTAGAGGAGACCTTAGACCCCCTCAGGCACCAGGACACCAATGTCAAAGGTCAAACATAATAAACTATTCACATAGAGAAGTTGTTTGAAGTAATATTTCTAGAACTAGAGAACCAAACCAAATACATGCACAAATATTTTCATAAGAAAGTAGCTACTAATATCAACCAACTATCCTTGTACATGCGATAACCCTATAGTGGGCAGTAGAAATGGTCAGTGTCATTTTACAACATTCTGAAATGTCATAGAGCCATGTCAGAAATTCAGAAAGTCAGAAAAATCAGGACATTCATTTTCTGCTCTTTAACTGCCCTTTCACTGAAGGCGAGTTGCCTATAAACATATCCTCTTCAATTTCCATATAACATTTGTAATATGTTCGTGTATATTATGCACATCAGTAATATTATGCAATGTAAACATTTCATAAGGCATAAATAGAGCAGCTAGATCTTCTACATAAAGGAAGTCCATTATAGCAATTATTGTTTTAAATGCAAGATAGAAAAGCAGTATATTCCACAGGGCAATACAGTCCTGTAAACCATGCAATATGCAGTGTTCATGTTTTGCATAAAGGGAAGGATAGAAATATTTTTATGAAAAAGTAACAGATGTTCAGGGCGAAGCTGGGTTGGGAAGTAGGGTCACAATCCAGACTGTAGAAAAGCAGAGGGGTGAGAAATTCCTCACTAAAAATTTATGTTCTAACATTATAATCTCTTCATACCAGTTGGAAGGGTTTTGTTTGTCTTGGCTTTATGTGTTTTTGAGAAATCTGTAATAATTCCATAATGAATGCTTTCCCAGTAATGTTGCCAATTGTTAAATAGAATATACAGTAAATATATTTTAAGATGTATAAACTTTTACGATACTCAATGGGTTGAACAGGGCACACAATTTTAGATAAATTGTACTCCATTGGCTTCAATGGCTCCCTGCGTATATTTGCATTGAGGTCAATGGATTATACAGTAGATTTGAAGCAATGAATAATAGCTTTTGTTGTTTCATGTAACTGAACATAATCTACATATATAAAAATGTAACTAACTTTACTGCTGGTGTAAAAAATACTGTGTTGTACACCAGCTGGTATTATGGACCTATAATACAACACTTGTAGAAATTAGTATTTAGTAATTAATGCTTTGGCCCCTTCATTCTCAGAATCATAAAGTGAATATGTATCCTGCCTGAGCATTGTGCTCTGTGCATGGTTTCCACCATAGGCCTTGGTACTATGACTACGTATATGTTAATATCTGTCCTTATATTATGGAATATAGGACCTTCTGGCAAGGACCTGACATGGCTGGTTCTCTGGATCCTCTTTGGGGCCCTTATATGGTATGTCTTTCTGTCCACCCCTACTCACACCCAGTGCTTAAGTTGGGAAAATTGTTTAGGTGGAACTCTGAAATAATGCCTGACAGACCGACCAACGACCCCCCACATAGTGACCCCTGCACAAAGTATTATGCCCCATAGTGGCCCCAGAACAAAATATTATGTCTCATAGTGGCTCCTGTACCAAGTATTATGCCCCATTGTGGACACCCATGAACAATTATTATACTCTGGGGTCTTTTTAGTCAAGTTAGCAGTGGCAACAAGTAAGAAAAAAACAATCCATTCCTTTTTCCCACATCCATTCCACACCTAGAATATCACATTATCTTTCTCCTCCATGCATCTGCACCCAGTCGTCTGGATGGTCCACAAGTTTTACTCCCACCTTGCAAAGTTATTGGTGGTGCAGTCCATTCCATTGCGCCAGCTGATGGCAGCACACAATGTTATGTCAGTCCAGGTAGCTGCAACGGGGCTAAGGAATAGCAGTAGGAAATCTCGCCCTGCACTACTCCCTCTAGCTAACCCGGTCCCTGCCTCACGGGTGTAGGTCGGCTGTTCTCAGGCTAAGCCTGACCCCGACAGCTCCTCTCTCACTGACACCGTAGGCCTAGAGGGAAGTGGGAGAAGGAATGCCCTATAAGATCTCTAGGGACTGGAGACTAAAGGGGGTCACCCCTAACGAACAAGTGAAGCTGCTACTGACAGGGACTGACAAGGGTGTGCGCTGACTAACAACACAAGCAGCACACAGGAAAAATGTGGGAAAGGATTCCCCAAACCAATATGGGAAGGAACATTACACTAGGAAACAAACACAGGGAAACTGAGTAGAAATCAAAGGATAAGGCAATTCACTCACACAGTCAATTATACACAGAGGGAGGATTGGTGAACACAGAAGGGAAAACACACAAACCAACTCGTTCACCCAAACCTCCCAAAAACCAACCACGGAACTTCCTCTATCCCAGAACACCACCTACTCCTCCTGCTAAGACCTAGCTCTGTAAAAGCGACACTCAGCACAGAACCATGGGAGGCATGGGTTTAAATACAGAGTAGAGACCACTCCTCCCAGGTGCAAATGGGAGGACAGACTAATCAACCAGGAAATCAAGCTGCCTACCAGCAGTGCGCGCGTGCAAGTCAGAAGGTGTGCACCAATACCCACGACACAAAATACTCCTAACACACAATGTTCTTAAAGAAAACCTAGATGCTATTATTTCTTAAGGAAAGATGTCCTTATTTGTAAATGCCCATGTGGGGAAAGGTACACAACACCGTCAATACGTGGAGCACCAATTATGGGTAGGGGACAATACATTAGCTGCCATGGCCCACTTAGTCAATGTTTTGAGTATCTGAGTCCAGAGCCTAGAAACACAGCAAGGCACGATGCTTTCTAGGACTGACATCACCTCACAGGTGCAGGGCAGGCCCAGTTTGAGCGCTAGGTGGTACCTATTCACGTTTCCCTTTTTCAACATCTTCCTTTTACTGTACTGCTGCCGATGCTGCCTGCTACTCCTAAATAACTACCACCACTGCCATTGCTCAGTCAGATATGTCCTGTGGCCTGGTCTATCATATTATGCTTTGCTGCACTGCCACACTTATTGCCACAGCTACCTTGTGTTTACCTCCACTACCACCATTCAGGCAGACATGTCCTGCGGCCTGGTCAATCACAATGTGCTTTGCTTCACTGTCACATGTTTCCACAACTACCTAGTGCCTACCACCATTGCAAACATTCAGTAAGACATGTCCTGCAGTCTGATCCAGGGTCAGACTGGCCCACCGGGGTACCAGTAAATGCCCTGGTGGGCCTCATGCTTTTAGGGGGCCCTACCGGTCACCACTGCTTTTTTAATAAGGCATCTCCTGTTTTGGAAATCCTGTATGTAATTGGTCTTAGTGGTCACATGAGGTGCAGGACTCCCAACAAGAAGGTTCTAGCATGAGACTGAATGGACACTGGTGGCAAACAAAGGCACACCAGGGACAGGTGAGTATGCTTTTTAATTTTTTATTTTATTTTACACCTCCTTCTCGCCACATGGGTTGCTCCAATTCCTGGACATCCTCTTGAAAGGGTTTATTCATGTTTTTAATAATGATGACCTGTCCTTAGGAGTTACAGCCTGTTGGTCGTGACTAGTGAACTGTTGAAAATAACCCTTTAAGAACAAATTGGCAAAGAACTCTGCTGTTTTTCCATGCTACATTATTATCTATAATCTTTATAACTAAGCAAATATTAAGTAATATTAGCTTTCTATTGCAAAGTACTCACAAAATTACAAATACATACAATGTAAAGAAATAATAGAAAAACAATTCTTCAGTTATCTGGTTGCCATACAGACCATAGTGAAAGAGAATCACTTTGTTCTTTCAACCTTTTCAGCTCCATACATTTTTAAACAGGTTTCAAGTTCTACAGGACATCTGTCAGGTTTCATTGTGAGTAAGGATCGCTTCACATGCAGGTCACTTCCACATGGAAACAGGTACTTTTATGCTTTAATTCTTACTTTCTATGCAAACATAAGTTAGTTTCATTTATTGTTATATGCTGTTTTACCAACACGTTCCCATCTCAGAAAGTATGCCATTACTTATACAATCTCAGGATCAGTGGGGTTCTAGAGGTCAGGAAAATTGAGGTGTTTAGTATAGCAGCACAGGGAAAAACTTTTAATGGGACACAGGGTTAAAGCAGTGTTGTGGCATCTACAATCTCAGGATCGGTGGGGGTCCTGCCAATCAGAACACCAACAAATAGAAAGACTGAGTTCACACGGGGTTTTCTGGTCAGGATTTTGATGCGGAATCTGAGTCAAAATCCTGACCAAAAAAACGTCTCCCATCGAAATCACTGCTCGCAGAAAAAAGAAGCGATCTGCCCTTTCTTCAGGCAGATTCTGTGGATGATTCAGCCACGGACATCCGCATCGCGACACCTCCCTCCCAACTAAGCTCATTCATTTGGGCCTAATCCGGAGCAGAAAGCCGTGACTGGAGGCTGGTGCAATGGACTGGCATCCAGGTGTGGCTAGTCGTTTTTTGGTCCGGAATCTGTGGTTGCCTCCGCGTCGATTTCCGGACCAAAAAACCCTGTGTGAACTTGTGTGAGCCAAAGTAATTCATGCATTGACAAAAATTAATGCCTCATAAGGAGTTAGTGGAATTGAGTGTATAATGATATACAGGGTGTCCCAAAAAATGTATACACATTTTAGCAGCTGATAACCCAATTATTTATTCTTTCTTTACAGACTGAACCCATTAACCCGAGTGATGGCATACAGACTTGACTTTGAAGAAAGGAAATTTATTCTAAAATGCTACTGGAAGTATGAAAACGCAGTAGAAGTGCAAAGACAATTTAGGAGGGAGTTTAAGGGCTCTTTCACATCTGTGGCCCGGCACTCCGTACTTAGGTTTCCGTTTCCTGCCTAAAACACAGGCAGGATACGGAAACCTGCAGGAGTCTCTCTCACCCATTCATTTGAATGGGTGAGAGAGATGTCCGGCCGTGCGCGGCGGTGAGCGTTTTAGGCTCTGCGCCGCGAAACCGGGTTTTATAATCCGGACACAGAGTCGGACATGCAGTACTCTGTGTCCGGATAAAAAAATCCGGTTTCGCGGCAGAGAGCCTAAAATGCTCACCGCCGCGCACGGCCGGACCCGGTCTATGGTTTCCGTCTTCTGGCATGCAGAAGACAGAAACCATAGAATGGAGACCCCAAACGCAGGTGTGAACCCAGCGTCAGAAAGAACCACCTACACAAGTTACCATCACTCGAATTAGAGATAAGTTTGAAGCTGATGGAACTGTTCAGGACATCCATAAGAAGCGTTCCGGAAGACCACGCACCTCGACAAGCCCCATAAAAGAAGAAAGATGGGGCACCTCCACACTACTATGTGTTATTCTCAGGTCCCCAGTAGTTGCAATTGTGTCTGTTAATCGAACCATTTAATTTGAATGTGGCCTCATCACTCCACACAATCTTTGTGGGAAAGTGTGCATCTTCGTTACATCGTTCCAAGTACCACTCGCAATACTGTACTCTTTGGTCTGGATCATCGTCATTAAGAGCATGGACTAATCTTGGAATGTAACTTCTCCACTGACAATGTTTCATGATGCGATGGACTGATGATTTTGAAATCCCTACCTTACGACTAGCTTGCCGCAAAGAGTTTCTTGGACTTCGTTGAAACGTTTCCAGTAATCTTTCTTCTTTTATGGGGCTTGTCGAGGTACATGGTCTTCCGGAACGCTTCCTATGGACGTCCTGAACAGTTCCATCCGCTTCAAACTTCTCTCTAATTCTAGTGATGGTAACTCGTGTAGGTGGTTCTTTGATAAACTCCCTCCTAAATTGTCTTTGCACTTCTACTGCGTTTTCATACTTCCAGTAGCATTTAGAATAAATTTCCTTTCTTCAAAGTCAAGTCTGTATGCCATCACTTGGTTTAATGGGTTCAGTCTGTAAAGAAAGCATAAATAATTGAGTTATCAGCTGCTAAAATGTGTATACATTTTTTTGGGACACCCTGTATATATATATATATATATATATATATATATATATATATATATATATATTCATTAGAATATTAGTGAAAAGGTAACTTTATTGGGGAAATTGACACAATTGAAAGGAAGCTCATACACCCTGCTGGAGTGGAAACACCTTTAGCCTGGATACAAGATGAGATACAATTGAACATGGAGGTATATGGGCTCCGTATGGTGTCCTGCAGCACATTTGCCCACATGTTGCAGCTAGGTCTGTCTGGAGATCCTGCATACTCATAGGATCTTTTACATTTGTGTTTATGGACTGATTGCCCCAACCGGAGGGGTTGACCCAGTGCGTCCATTGCTCATCTGTGACAAGAGAGGTACAGATTTCTGCAAGACCGTCAACATCCAAGTGTGAGTGGGCTGTTTGCAGTCCTTTTGTATCTTGTTCCTCATAGGTTGCCAAAGATGGCATCCCAGCTGGACCCATAAATGTTCAAGTGGAGATTAAATTAGTAATTGAATAGACAAGAAAATGTTGCGATCTGGCAGAGAAATTTCTAGGAAACCCTTGCTGTGTGTTTTGGCAAGCATTATCCATCTAAAATAGTAGCATGTCAATTATACCAGCGGAAATGCTGGCAGTTTCCCAAAAGTTTTAGAAAATCCACTGAGAAAAACGCAGCAAAAACACAATGAAAAATGCAGAAAAAACTTGATGTGTTTCCACTGTATTTGTTCTGCAGCATTTTTAGGTGTTTAAGGCTAAGCGAGTCACAACCAAAAAGCAATGTGGGAAACACTGCACCGGAAACGCATCATAGTTTTTCCCACAGTGCTTTTCACAGAAAGTTTGCAGAGTTATCCAATGCGGACTTTCTGCTTCAATTATACCCATATGGAAAACTCCAGCATTTCCATAAGTATAATTGACATGTAAAGCAAATGTAAGGCAAATGTAAAGCACCATGGAATTAATGGTGCTATATAAATAAACAATAATAATAATAATAATGCTGTAATTTACAAAAATGTGAAAGTTTGAAATCAGAGTATGTCCACTGTAGATAATTTTCTGCAATGTGTGGATGAAATTAACCAGGGACTGTAAAAGGCTGCAGTGTTTCTGCTATGTGGGGCCCTGGCCTTTCGCTACTTGGGTCCATAGCCAGAGACAGATATTTCAGTGGTGTTTCATTCATCATGATAAATGCCTCAGATAGTGTTTAAATAGGTTTTTTTTTTTGCCATAGACTTGGTAAAAAAATAAAATATCAAAGTATTTCTGGGTGTATTGGCCACTATGGTAATTTTGAGCACTGGCAAGGTTTGTTTTTGTAATCAAAAAGTCACTGACCACTGTACATCGGGCACCAGTGATTCACAGAAACACTGGCATTTTCCCTATATGTTTAGTAAGGGAAGAAAATCACAATGAAAATGCTGCACTATGTTTTTTCCCGCAGGGTTTTAAGTTGTGTTTCGCTAGGTGGGGCCTTAGTCTAAACCACATAATTAGGCTCTATTCACACAAACTTTGAAGCTGATTTTTTAATGGCTGTCAAATGCCCATTATTACACACGTTGGGGCTGGCGGTTAATGTCCCCTGAGCCAAGTTGAGTGTTTGCCAAAATTAAGATGAGGATACTCCTGTTCAAGAGTTAGGTACTTAGTGAGTTCTTGTGCATAAGCGTAAATCCACGCTAGCTTCTTGCCTTCATAAATGATGATGACTGTGGCTCGGTTGGTGGCCACATCAATTGCCCTGCCCTATCATGTCCACTTTCAGAAAAGTGCCTTACTCTGTTGCTTCCAAAGACTTGTCATAAATCCTCAATTACAGAAGAGCTGGTAATAATCTGTAGAACCCCATCATCTTATCTCACCAGTATATACCTTCCTCAACATTTGAGATTATAACACCAAGAAGGAAAAATCTTGGAATTCTTGAAATCACAGGATCTATGGACATGTTAATGATATGCAAATGACTACAAAATGGAAACAGAATATTCAGAACATGTGGACTTATACAGCACTGAGTATAAACAGCACACACAGAAATACAGGCACTTACACAACTCGGCATGTTATCAGTCACGTTATTGACTGGTGTCTGAGAAATTGTCTGGAATGCTGAATATGCTTGAGCATGCAAACCTTCAAGATGCAATTGCTCACCAGACAAAATGACCCCTGCAACACATTGGAGAAATGACCATACACACCCTACACTGTAATCCCAGGAGTGAGTACGACCAGTGTATTGTTCCCTTGTGGTCTCCGGACAAATTTATGTTTATCATTACATAAAAAACAAAAGCAAGACTCATTGCCGAAAAGGTTAGACCTTTATTCCAGTCTACATTGCTGTCTTGATATGCATCATGATAACCTATAACAGCCGCATTGTGAAGTCAATGGAATACCTATAGCTCTACATTGGCTTGTAACCCAATGTCGCACAAATGCCTTTTGATGGTTTTTGTTGACACTGTTTGCTGTGCTAATCTTGGGATGTGAAGTCCAAATTTTACTTGCATTACAGAATGGATCACTCGGTACTATTTCCGATCAAATAATCCACCTGTGTAATAGTTCGTCTCCACATGCCTCTTGCTCTCATTCCAGTCCATCTTTGTTCTTCCAACCACTGGAACATGCAACGTTGAACAATGCTCGGCCTTGTGATCTGCCAAAGTGGTAAACTAAGGGCCCCTTCACACGGAGGATACGCTGGCTGATTTTGAACGTGTAAATGTCCCAAATCAGCAGCGTTTAAAGCAGGTCCCATTGCTTTCTATGGGAGCCGACATACGTGCACTCCCCATAGAAATGAATGGGCTGCTTTTTCCCATTCATTTCTATGGGGAGCGCTCATATGCCGGCTCCCATAGAAAGCAATGGGACCTGCTTTAAACGCTGCTGATTTAGAATGTTTACATGTTCCAAATCAGCCAGAGTATCCTCCATGTGAAGGGGCCCTAAGCCCAGCAGTTGAAGCTTTCTGTCCCTCTCAGTTTTCGACAAGTTTGAACAGCAATTGTCCTACATCATCCTAGGTATAATTGACATGCTGTTGTTTCTAACACCGCAATGGTTTTGGAAATTGTAGCATGTCCGCTGTGCATATTTTAACACAATGTGTGGATAGATTCCCTAGAATCCCATCCACCTTGTAGTGACTGTAAAATGCAATGGTTTTTATTAGAGATGAGCGAGTAGGACTCGATCGAGTACTACTAGCTGTTCGAAGTTAAGATTTGATGCAGAACCAGCATTGATTGGCAGAATGCTATACATTGCCAATCAACGCTGGTTCTTCTCTTACCTTTAGAAGTCTTCTCCCTGTGCAGCGTCCCCGCGGCGTCTTCCGGCTGTTCATTCACTCTGCCAGGCATCGGGCCTGGGCAGAGCCGACTGCGCATGTCTGCTTCTAGTGCGGGCATGCGCAGTCGGCTCTGCCCAGGCCCGATGCCTAGCAGAGTGAATTCAAGGCCGGAAGAGGACGTGGGGACACTGCGCAGGGAGAAGAATCCAGCTGGACCCTCACTCATGGACTTGGTAAGTAGAATTTGATCGAATGTTGCCTACCCCTGAAACGAGCATTTCCCCCCATTTCCTATAATGGGGTTCGAAACCTGTTCGAACAGTCGAACAGTGTGCAGCTGTTCGAATCGGATTTCGAATCCCGAATATTTTAGTGTTCGCTCATCTCTAGTTTTTATGTCACGTGGGACCCTGCCTTAAGCGGAAACCTTAACACTAGTGTGAACCTAGAGTAAGACAGTGTATATGTTGGAATACCATGGGTCTTTGGATATTCTACTTTCAGATAACTAGCACTCATAGAACAATATATTCTGATAATAAAAGTATTGGATTATTATATATTACTGAAGTAATACAGCATTTTTACAGTTTTATAATGTACAAGAATAGGGTCTCCTTTCGTTTCTGAAAGAATAACCTTAACTGTAAGACTAAAGTCCTGCAAAAATGCAGAGTTTTACTATATTTGCAGCGTGAATGAAATTCTAGCTAATCCTATTCGCACATTGCAGAAAAAAAAGCTGAAAATCATAGTTTTCCCTATAGGTATAGTAGAGGGAAAAAACCTGCCGAGAAAAAATGCAGTGCAAAGCTGTATTTTAAATTCTGCTATTATCTTGGTGTAATTTGATATTTTTAGATAAGATTTGTAGGTTCCACATTTGATGAATCCTGGTTTCTTAAAAAAAAAAAAAAAAAAAAACCTGAGACACTGCATACATTTACTATGAGTATTACTGTACAACTCAGTGGGTAAGATGAATCATATCCTCATGTTGCAAACTTCAGTTTGTTCTCAACCACACTATTTGCTAAGTGCTATTTGTTTTGGTTTCAGAGACTGTTTTGTGTCGCTCTAGAGAGGTAAAATAAAAGGCAGGACCTATTCGAGCACAGCAAAACGTTCTTTCAACAATTTCCTCCTAAAAAAAAGAAAGGAAAGAAGCCGAGGCTTGTCCATGCCACATTCTTGTTGAGACACACCCAACTTCTATCAAACAGGCTTACAAAAGCCTCACTGCCTCCCCCTGGTGGTGAAAACATTTAAAATGACTCATTTGTTCTTCATATGCAAAGTATAGTACAAATAAAAGATAGGTAATGGAATTATGTGAAATCAAAGGGCCCGTTCGCACGGAGTAAAAACGCTTGTATTTTGGCAAAATACACTTGTAAAAAATACATGTGTAAAAATAAGACTCCCATTGACTTCAATGACATTTTACATGTGTATATTGACGTGTTTTTTTACACGTGTAAAAAAATGTCATTGAAGTCAATGGGAGTCTTATTTTTACATGTGTATTTTTTACACGTATATTTTGCCAAAATACAAGCGCGTTTACTCTGTGTGAATGGGCCCAAAGGCATAGTATTAGGGGTGCAGAGGAGGTAGATGGACCCTGGATCCTGATGGGGCCCAAAAACCGCTTTAGGCCGGGGCCCCACGGTACGTAAACACCGACATTTGCCTGCAGTAAAGATGCTACAGGAAAAATCGTGGAGTTTTACAGTGCAAGCAAAGGGGATGCGAATCCCATACCCACTTTGTGGAAGAAATCGCAGTGTGGACACGCTGCTTTGCATATCGCAGCATGTCAACCATATCTACGGAAACACCGGCGGCTTTCCTGTAGATATGATGTTAAGAGAAGGTCCGCAGAGGAAAACTCCACAAACTTTCTCTTGAAAGCGCTGTGGAAAGAACCGCAATGCAATCACGCCGCAGTTCTTTCCGCAGCGCTTTAACGCTATGATTACGGCCCGTGGGGCCTTAGCCTTACTGTATAAGACTCCAGTATTATACAGAGCACATGGTAAGTGGGGGCCCTGTTACAGATGTTGCATTGGGCCCCTGAGATTTACGTTAGGCCTATAGGTGAGGTCATGGCTGTAGAATATCAGCATAAGGCTCATTTTGCAATAATACTTTTTTGTTCTAGAGATAAGCAAATTCATGAAGACCAACATATTATAGGTATTATATGAAATGTTAGTGAATATGTTACTGCTGATAGACCTGTGAGGGTAATATAAAAATGGCACTTGCAACAAAAATTGTTTCAAGGGGTATTTAAAAAGTTAGAAACCCAAAGTGGCATAGTGACAGTAAATCTGCCCCGACAGATTTAGGCTGAGGGCCCCACGGTTTGGCCGCAGCGTTTTACAATCTCTGCAAAGTGTATGAGATTGTAGCATATCCCATCCACACTTTGCAGGAAAATACACGCAGCGGATATGCTGCAATTTTCAAAGCCATTGTTGTTTTAGTAATCACAGCATGTCAATTGTATCTATGGAAATGCTGGTATAATTGAAGCAGAAATTCCACAGAGGAAACCACTGGAGACTTCCTTTGAAATGCAATGTGTGATGGTTTGCCACTACCTTTTTTTTCTCAAAGCATTTTTTTTTTTTTTGTTTTGTTTTTTTTGCTGCAAACTGCTACGTGGAGCTTTAGCCATGCAATTGAATGAACAAAGATTCTAAATGATCTGTTTACCAATTCGCTCCTCCATCGCAAATTTATGAAAATGAATTGATAGATAAATAAAAACACAGATAATGGAAATTGATATTGTGATACATAAGTTTATTGATTATAATAAAGGAGCTTTTAGAACAGCCCTTTCTAAATCTATAGGCATTAATATGGAGTTACCTGCCCCTCCCTTGCAGCTATAACAGCTTCCACTCCTCTGGAAAGGCTTTCTCCAAGGCTTCATTAAAAGTTCTTAAATACCACACTCACCTAAACATACCTTCATTGACCTTGCTATGTACACTGGGGCACAGACATGCTGAAACAGAAACCTTCCCAATCTATTTCCACAAAGTAAGAAGCAGGCAATTGTGCAAAATCTCTTGGTATGCTGAAACATTAGCCTTACCCTTCGTTGTCACAAACGGACGTAGGCTAAGCCCTGAGAAACAACCCCATAACAGTCTGGTTTCACAGTCTGGTGGTGACACCAGATGGAACTGTACTCTGTACAGTTCCATCTGACACTTGACGTTGTGCTTGGAGATTGTGGTATGAAGATCCTAGTTTGCAGGTTTTGTGCTGATGTTAATGTCAGAGGAGATTTGGAGTCTAGTTTATCAGTCAGCAGAGCTTTTATAGAAAATTAGCTTTTTTTATTGTTGCATGTTGCTGCGTTTTGTTTAAGCTAAAGGCAGGAATGGATTTAGCAGAAGGGAAATGTATAAGAGCTTCCTTTGCCATGACCCAGATGGAAGGAACCGGAGGATGGGAGCAGTAGTGGTAGATGACGTACCATCAGCTAGGCTGAGCACCCTCACCCACTCTCCCCAGCTCTGCTCCTAGGCCAGACACCAATAACGGTATGTTCACACGGCGGAAACCTCTCTGTGTGGCTAGCTGATGCAGTGCACTGGCATCCCGCTCCTGCTTAGGCCCGAATGAATGGGCCTAATCTGGAGTGAGTCTGTCCATGAAAAGATAGGGCATGTCGCTAGTATGAAAAAAAAAGCGAGCGGCTCCCATTGACGTGAATGGGAGCCCTTTTTTGCAAGCGCATTTTGAGGCGGATTCCGCGTCAAAATCCGTCTGCAAAAAAACTCAGTGTGAACATACCCTAAGGGGGGGGGGGGGGGGGGTCCTGCAGCTCTAGCTGATGGTGGTGGTAGCAGTTTCCCGGGGCAGTTCCAGTTGAAGATGATATTTCTCTACTCTCAGCCGGTGTGATGGTGTTCAAAAGGACCCTGATGGTTATGCAAGAATAACTCAGGCAGGAAGTTGTGCAGTTGAAATTGATTGGAACCTTACTCAGCAACTGAACAGTGAAAAAACACAGCTTCTAAATTGGGGTTGTAGTCTCCCCCAGCCTTGGTCTCGGAAGGGTGTCCGGTGATGTTAAGACTCTAGTGCCGTAATCCACTCCAACTCCATTCCTCAGCCTCCTCCATCTGGTGATGTTATAGAAGGCACAGGGACAATACCTCCTGTGAATGGACTCCACTGCTCCTCATGGTACCAAGTCTAAAGTGATTACAGCTGGTCTTCCCTGACTGCCTGCTGTCTTAAGATGAGCCTTGCAATTGAATAATACTTCAGTACTCCAATTGTTGATCAATTAATGGGAGCTGCACAGTAGAGATGTAAGGGCTGGTTCACACGGGGCAAGATGGGGCAAATTTTGACACGGAATCCACCTCAAAATCCGCCCCCTCACAATAGAGGTCTATGTAGACTGCTAGCGTTCTTTTTTTCCGCTAGCGGTTTGTTCCCGCTCGCAGAAAAAAGAAGCGAGCTGCCCTTTCTTTAGGCAGATTCCACGGCTGATACAGTCGCGGCGTCCGAATCGCGACACCTCCCTCTGGTCTAGGCCCATTCATTTGGACTAGGCTCATTCTAGGCCCAGACTAGGCCCATTCATTTGGGCCTAATCCGGAGCGGAAAGTCGCGACAGAATGTGTTTATGCTGAAAATTATTTATCCCATTTACCTTTTTCAAACCAGTTCTGCAAACCAGCACCTACAGTTTTTAAGACATATTATATCTCTATTGTATTTAGTAATACTAAACCTCTGAGGCAGCCCCTTCATTCTCAAGATCAGTTAGATATTCTAGCAATATGCAGCACTTTATAATATGGGAAAAACTCTTTAACCAATATATTTTATAAAATCATATAAATATTGTACAGCAGTATTTCTACAGTGAGCCCTAAGCTGAAACCCCTCACTTTCCCTTCCTGCTTGCCGGTCCTTTCCTAAACAATAGGCGACAACTGATCAAAAAAGCACTTCTCATATATGTAACACACAAAATGCAGACAAACAACAACAAAGGGAGGTCAGCTAGCCAAGGGTCCGGTAACAGTCAAGCAATGTAGTACAGAATCAAAATCCAAGAGAATAGTCAAAAGGGAATCCATACAAAAGTAGCAGAAATAGGAGCTTAGCAGGGACAAAGTCTAAGAACAGAGTCACAATAGCCAGCAAGTCTATGTGGGCTGATGGCCTGTATATAGGAAGCCAAAGAACCGCCCTAGGCTTGATTGGAAGACAAGCTGTCAATCACACAGGCCAGACTAGAACTTGATGAACAGCAGGAAACAAGGTGCGGAAGATGGGTTTGGTGGAAATTCAAATAAAGAGATAGAGCAGTGTTCACACAGTGCAATGAAAAACACTAAACAAAGAATTAAACTGAACTCGCCTCCTAACTGCATGCGAGCAGAGGGTGGCACAGAGACCCAAAGAGAGAGATGTTACACTTAACTTCAGGCAAAATGTCAACCATAACCCTACTTGTCCGAGCACTAACTAAACAGTAAAAAGTTAACTATACATGTGGCTTACTTCCACCCAAACGAACAAACAAAAGAGCAGAGTGAGGTCTCACCAAACTCTCAGTATTTCAGGACAGACCCAGCTGCCTCCTCTTGCTCCCAGGATCTGTCCTGAAGTGCAGGCTCTGCAACCTTTTATGGCCCAGTAACAAGCCTATAACCCACACCTGAGTGCAAATTTGGCCAGGAACTACAGGAATTGTCCAACCTCTGTAATTGCAAACAAAGGTTTCTGTACCAAATTTTAGGTTCTGTTTTTCTTTTGTATCAAATAGTTTTTTCATGCAGTAAATTGCTAATTAATTATTTATAAATCATACAATGTGATTTTCTGAATACGATAAAAATTAGACTTCTCCATTCTTTATAGGTGGGAAAACTTGCAAAATCGCCAGTGTATATAATGCTTATTTTCCTCATTGTATATTGCTGTTGTACAACTCAACAAATCACTAGACAAACAAATGATACATCCTTATTTAAATATGTAAACTTCTTTCTATTTACAGTATATTTTTATTCCATTTAGTTCCTTATGTACCATCATCATATGAAAATAACCATTCTTCATCTACATTATGTTTGTGGAAGAAAAAGAAAAATACGGTGTTCCCGGCGTCACATCATACAGTGGGTGAGACAATATATAGACTGTTTAATATTGTTAAAATGCTTCCTGAAAAACAAATTTCAGCATTTTGACATTTCTCCTAGCTAATCTTTGCACCCAGAAACTGTCTGCAATAATTTGCCCTCTATAGTAAGTGTGATACTAAATCTGTTTGCAATGAATATTACTATACGTCTTCCATAGAAACCTGGGGAAAGGATGCAATACCCTCTACTTCAAGGACATCTGGAATCTCATTTAGGAGTGACAGTGAACCCTGTTTATCAACAGTAATGTTAAATTCTGATCTACCTGGTAGCACCACCAACCTGTTTGATGAACTGAAATCTCACCCATCATGTATAATCAAAAGTATTACCATAGACAATGATTCCATTGAAAGTAAGTGTACTGTGTGAAACATTGTATTGACTGCTTTGTTGTAAAGAGTAATAAAATTTTATTGTGAATGGACACACATGACACTTTAGTCATAAATGAAGCTATCAAAAGTTTGGCTGGGCTGTGAGCTGTGTGTTCCTTAACACCCAGGAATGACCTGAGCTGTGAGGAAAGTCCCCCCAGTACAAGTCTATGGACGAGTACTGTCAGGAGGGATGTTCCTCACAGCCCAGCTAGATTGTCAGGACCACCCTTCTGACAGTGTGCAGAGTTTGGTGCCAAAACTAACAGCACCGATATCTCCAGCCCAGGGGCATATAACAGGAGGGCTAGCAGTGCACTGAATTCAGCACACCAGTCAGCTCTCCAGTGGTATATAAAACTGCATGTGCAGGAAATGAAAGGTTCTCTTTAAATATCAAGATTGAGGGTTTCCAAATGATTGGGACATATATTGTATCATGCAGGACCTTTAACTAGTCACCTCTCACCCCCTCCCTCCTTTCCCTCCTCTTGTGTTGTTGTTCTTCCCTTTGTCCTGTGATTACCCCCTGATTTTTAGCCAGAATATTTAGTGTTATGTACACTGATCTAGCATTGTTTTTTTCTTTGGCGACATTGTATACTCGCATGTTATTTTTATGTGTAGTGTACTTGTTTTTTATCTGAAAATAATTTAATAAAAGCTACAGTTAAACAAAGAAAGAATTAGAGCTATTTCCATTTTATGATTTGCTTGCATTGTTATTTGTTTTATGGTTGGTGAGAATCCAACTGCTAGGACCACCCCCAATTCTGAGAATGAAGGGGTTTGCTGATACACTACTGTATATTCTACTCCTGAGCTACATAGTAGAGGTGCAGGTTAGATTTAAAGTATCACTTGCTTTCAGAAGTTAACTGTGAACTCAATTTCAGGTCCAGGGAAACAAGGCGAGTCTTGGTTCAACAAGATTGGAATTTACACGAGCAAGCTCTCCGCCATGAGCTGCTGGAAAGGCATGAAAGAAGAAACTAAGCAGCTTGATAGAGGTAATAAATGATGCCACACCCATGGAAATAAATCATTGACTTTGCAAATCAAATACTAAATACAAATATATACTCGAGTATAAGCCGACCTGAATATAAGCCGAGGCCCCTAATTTTACCACAAAAAAATTGGAAAACTTATTGACTCAAGTATAAGCCTAGGGGGGAAATGCAGCAGCTACTGGAAAATTTCAAAAATTAAAATGGTCAGAGTTTTTGGGTGCAGTAGTTGCTGGGAAAGGGGAGGGGCTGTTTTGGTTGTCTGTCTGCCCCTTCCCTGAGCTTGAGGACTGTTTTTTCTTCCCCCACTTGGAATTCAGTCTGGCTGAATATAGGGTATCTGCAGTGCTCCTATTAACCCCTTCCCGATGGAGCAGGAGCACTGCAGATCCCCTATATTCAGTAGACTGGGCACTTTCAGACACAGGGATGCCTAATGTGTATGTGTTTCACAGTAATTTTCTACTTTTGTATGTATTCTAGGGAAAGGAGGTGATTTAGAACTTTTATTTTTTTAAAATCTTTTTTTTTTTTTTTGCACTATTTTATGGGAGATTCTATCCATTAATATTGTGGCTGGTCATAGACGCTCCCTCCTAAAAATAAATAAATAAATAAATAATTTTTTTTTTTTTTTTTCCGCTGACTCGAGTATAAGCTGATGGGGGCTTTTTCAGCACAAAAACTGGGCTGAAAAATTCGGCTTATACTCGAGTATATACGTTAATCTTAGTCTATTAATGTGCACATTTTTCTAGATCCTTCAGTATTGTATGTTAAGTGTCAGTTTATTCTGCTACAAATTTTTAACCCTTCCCAACATTTGATATATATGTACATCATAATGTCGGCGAGGGATATGAAGAGGGTATTGAGCCCCTATATACAGCAGGTGATGGCTGTGTTATACAGTAACCACCCACCTGTAAAGAGGCATTCACACGGAGTAATGTGGCACTGATCCTGCCACGATAACTCGCGGCAGAATCAGCGCTGATAAAAAAAACTCCCATTGACTTCAATGGGTTCCATTTAACGAGCGTAACACATTGAAATCAATGGGAGGCTTTTTAACCCATTGATTCCAATGTGTTACGCGCGTTAAATGGAACCCATTGAAGTCAATGGGAGTCTTTTTATCAGAGCTGATTCTCGTGGCAGATTCAGCGCCACATTACTCCGCGTGAATGTCTCTTACAGCACTGTGACCAGCTGTTAATTTAGATGATGCTCTCAATTATGACTGCAGTTTTGGTGCATTGGGGAGTCCCAGTGTTGGAGCTTGAGGGAAGAAGAATGGAGGGAGAAGGGGAAGGAACACCACTGGAGGAAGAGGGTAAGATTACTAATGAAACAAGGCCCTGACGCAGAAGGGCAACAATCAGTAAACGAGTCATATAATGCTCGTGGTGCAGCATACATCTAAATATTTTTTTTATAAAGAATCATACTTATTACACCCTGAGATAAGGAATAACAGTAGATATGTGAAAGGAGAAATGGGCAGAGGCGTATGATGGAAAGATAGGTACTGGGATGGAGAGGATACGATGAGCATCAGGGATGCGTGGCTGGGTAGGTTAGTTTGGAGGAGCAAGGAAGGCAATTTGAAACTCGATACCATTTTTGATTCAATCACCAGCCCCCTGCAAAAACAAAGCATTGTTTTTTATGCTAGCTGGAAGCCTGTCTAAGGCCCCCAAGCCAGTCATCAATATTACACTTTAGCTGTGGCAGAGGTATTGCAGAATTATTGCAGAAGTATTGCAATATATTGAGTAATGAAACATCCTAGAAGGACTAACAATTTGAAAAAAAGTTTTTAGAAATGCACAAAAAAATATAAAATGACACTTTCCATATTTTATAGACAAAATAAAAGTAGAGTTCAGACAATAGCTATCATGACAATCATAAATGAATGAATGCCAATAGTATATAGTTTTCTGTAAAACATGCAGTTAAACATATGAACTTACCTTAATAATGTATTAATTTGTATATTTTCATACTTTTTTGCAGATACTCATAATTTTACCAATTCTTGTTTAAATGAAAGTCAAGAACTCGTTGAGTGTCAGACCAATGAAGGACAAGCTTATATTCCCTATCATTTTGCAAAAATGTATATTAGCAAGGTTTGTAATAGAGAAAGAAAACCAATATTTAATTTGTATATTTTATGCCTATAAATTAGAATTCTGTATTAAGTCATCCCCACATCCCATCATGTTGCACTCAGAGATGTCTGCAAAACAGGAACAGTATGAGGACCTTATAACTACAAAATCTTGTGAGGTTTAAATCCAGTCACCCTTCAATTCTTTGATCTTGAGATGTCCTAGGTTTTAAAGTACTAGTAATGAACTACAGGTCAGTAGAGATTAGTGAATAGTATTCGATCGAAAACATATTTGATCAAATACTAAGGTATTCGAGATATTTGATTCCAATCGAATGCCACGCGCTAAATGCAGCAAAAATTTGTATCCCCTCCCACCTTCCCTGGAGCTTTTTATACACCAATAACTGTGCAGGGAAGGTGGAACAGGAAGCAGGAAAACGTAGGCATTGAAAAAAATAGGAAGAAGTCATTGGTTGGCTAAATCAGGTGACCTCAGATTTATAAGAATATTGTCGGCCATATTCGCGTCAGATGAGGTTTGGATTGAGACAGGGAGAAACATCTGCTGAGGGTCAGAGATGATTTAGCTTCTGTTAGGCAGGAAAAATTCAAATCAACAGCTCTTTTCAGAGCGAAACTGCTCGAAGAGTGTATATACATCATAAGCATATACACTCATCCTTCAATAATTTTTCTACCACTGTTATACAGTATATACTTTTTTTTTTTATGTACTGTAGATTGTGAGCCCCATATAGAGCTCACAATGTACATTTTATTTCCCTATCAGTATGTCTTTTTGGAGTATGGGATGGAAATCCACGCAAACACGGGGAGAACATACAAACTCCCTGCAGATTATTTTTTGCCCTTGGCAGGATTTGAACCGAGGACTCCAGCGCTGCAAGGCTGCAGTGCTAACCACTAAGCCACCGTGTTGCCCCTTTGTTATATAGTATATACTTGTCCCATAGGGTGAGAAGCAAGCTGTATACTTTGCATCTGGTATATACGGTACTAGATATACGCTATATATATCTACCCTCCATGTATACAAAAAAAATACACTTGTATACATCTCAAAATGCATAAGGCTAGCACAATGGGGCGAGGACGAGAACGGGGTCATGGAAATCCAGCTAGGGGCCCAGGCCGCGGTCAAGCTACTGCGCATCCAACTACTGGTGAGGGGCAGCCAGTATTGCGCTCATCCACAATCCCTGGTTTGATGGTGATGTTAAGCAGGGTGCAGGGTACAACGCTGACGAGGCCATGATCAGGTGATACAATGGCCACTTCCAGCGGCATTTCCACCAGTCAGCCACTACCTCCAGTCGTGTTCCTACCCAAGAGTCTGATTCTCTTGGCGATTTAGTGGTTGTGGACCCGCAACCAGTATGTCCATGTAATAAAGATGAGACACAATTCTATGTTTCTGTTCTATCTCACAAGTTCATTCTCCTCCTCCTCCACCAGCATCACCGTTAAAAAAACACATTTCTAACCACCCCATTAAGGCTCACCTTAAGGGCCGAAAACAAAAACTCTGCTGCTACAAGCCTCAACTCACCCCAAGGGCCAATAACAAACTCTGCTGCTACAAGACTCAACTCACCTCAAGGGCCAAAAACTCTGCTGTTGCAAGGCTCAACTCACCCCAAGGGCCAAAAACTCTGCTGTTGCAAGGCTCAACTCACTTCCAGGGCCAAAAACAAAAACTCTGCAGCTACAAGCCTCAACTCACCTCAAGGGCCTAAGACTAGAGATGAGCGAGTACTGTTTGGATCATCCGATCCGAACAGCACGCGCGCATAGAAATGAATGGACGTAGCTGGCATGCGGGGGGTTAAGCGGCCGGCCGCCGTCAAAGCGGAAGTACCAGGTGCATCCATTCATTTCTATGGAGCATGCTGTTCGGATCGGCTGATCCGAACAGTACTCGCTCATCTCTACCTAAGACTCTTCTGGTGCAAGGCTCAACTCACTTCACGGGTCAAAAACTCTGCTGTTGCAAAGCTCAACTCATCCCAAGGGCCAAAAACAAAAACTCTGCTGCTACAAGCCTCAACTCACCCCAAGGGCCTAAGACTGTGCTGGTGTAAGGCTCAACTCACTTCAAGGGCCAAAAACAAAAACTCTGCTGCTACAAGCCTCAACTCACCCCAAGGGCCTAAGACTCTGCTGGTGCAAGACTCAACTCACTTCAAGGACCAAAAACTCTGCTGATACAAGGCTCAACTCACCCATATGGTCATAAACTCTGTTGTTGCAAGGCTCAACTCACCCCAAGGGCCAAAAACAAAAACTCTGCTGCTACAAGCCTCAACTCACCCCAAGGGCCTAAGACTCTGCTGCTACAAGCCTCAAATCAACCAAAGGGCCAAAAATAAAAACTCTGCTGTTGCAAGGTTCAACTCACCCCAAGGGCCAAAAACAAAAACTCTGCTGCTACAAGCCTCAACTCAACCCAAGGGCCTAAGACTCTGCTGGTGAAAGGCTCAACTCACTTCAAGGGCCAAAAACTCTGCTGGTACAAGGCTCAACTCACCCCAAGGGCCAAAAACTCTGCTGTTGCAAGGCTCAACTCACCCCAAGGCTTAAGACTCCGTTGTTACATGCCTCAACTCACCCCAAGGGCCTAAGACGCTGCTGGTGCAAGGCTCAACTCACTTCACGGGCCAAAAACTCTGCTGTTGCAAAGCTCAACTCATCCCAAGGGCCAAAAACAAAAACTCTGCTGCTACAAGCCTCAACTTACCCCGGAGGCCAAAAACAAAAACTCTGCTGCTACAAGCCTCAACTCACCCCAAGGGCCTAAGACTCTGCTGGTGTAAGGCTCAACTCACTTCAAGGGCCAAAAACTCTGCTGTTGCAAGGCTCAACTCACCCCAAAGGCCAAAAACAAAAACTCTGCAGCTACAAGCCTCAACTCACCCCAAGGACCTAAGACTCTGCTGGTACAAGGCTCAACTCACCCCAAGGGCCAAAAACAAAAACTCTGCTGCTACAAGCCTCAACTCACCCTAAGGGCCTACGACCCTGCTGGTGCAAGGCTCAACTCACTTCAAGGACCAAAAACTCTGCTGGTACAAGGCTCAACTCACCCATATGGTCATAAACTCTGTTGTTGCAAGGCTCAACTCACCCCAAAGGCCAAAAACAAAAACTCTGCAGCTACAAGACTCAACTCACCCCAAGGGCCTAAGACGCTGCTGCTATATGCCTCAACTCACCCCCGGGGGCCAAAAACTCTGCTGTTGCAAGGCTCAATTCGCCCCAAAGGCCAAAAACAAAAACTCTGCTACTACAAGCCTCAACTCACCCCAAGGCCTAAAACTCTGCTGCTACAAGCCTCAACTCACCCCAAGGGCCTAAGACTCTGCTGCTACAAGCCTCAACTCAACCCAAGGGCCAAAAATAAAAACTCTGCTGTTGCAAGGCTCAACTCACCCCAAGGGCCAAAAACAAAAACTCTGCTGCTACAAGCCTCAACTCACCCCAAGGGCCTAAGACTCTGCTGCTACAAGCCTCAACTCAACTCAAGGGCCTAAGACTCTGCTGGTGCAAGACTCAACTCACTTCAAGGGCCAAAAACTCTGCTGGTACAAGGCTCAACTCACCCCAAGGGCCAAAAACTCTGCTGTTGCAAGGCTCAACTCGCCCCAAAGGCCAAAAACAAAAACTCTGCTGTTGCAAACCTCAACTCACCCCAAGGCCTAAGACTCTGCTGTTACATGCCTCAACTCACCCCAAGGGCCTAAGACTCTGCTGCTACAAGCCTCAACTCACCCCAAGGGCCAAAAACAAAAACTCTGCTGTTGCAAGGCTCAACTCACCCCAAGGGCCAAAATCTCTACTGTTACAATGCTCAACTCGCCCCAACGGCCTAAGAATCTGGTGGTGTAAGACTCAACTCACGTAAGGGCCAAAAACTCAGGTAGTACAAGGCTCACCTCACCCCAAAAGAGCCCGAAGCCCTCCCAGGGCTCACCCCAAGGGCCTGAAAAGTAAATTTTTGTATGGCTCAGCTTAAGGGCCTCTAACTTAATTTGGAAGGGCTCACCTCAAGGGCCATAAAAGTAATTTTTTGAGGTCTCACCACATCACACACACAACTCAATGACAGTTAAGGGTGGGGGCTGTTGGATTTCCCATTGCCTATGCCATCTGTGGTTGTCATGGGCAACGTGATTTAAAGAGGTGCATGGTAATGTTTCTTTTGCTTAAAATTTGTGTTTCTGTCCATACTAATGTAGAGGAAAGAAGGTTTCCAAGTATTTATCCACTTTCATAGAGGTTCTATTGAGTTTGGAAAGTGTTTAGTTAATAGGCTGTGATAGTGGGATAATACTCCCAGTTGCATTCCAGAGGTGTTGGCATCATTTGCTGAGGTGTCATTGTGGACTTGGTGACTCTCCTTAGTCGAATTTGGGTTTCCCCTGAAACAAGCATTTTTTCCCCATAGACTATAATCGGATTCGATATTCGGTCGAATAGTTGAATATTGAGGGTCTACTCTAAATGAATATCAAATATCGAATATTTGACTACTCGCTCATCTATATCTTGCCAGTCTATAAAACTTTTATTTGCAAGCTCAATGATGTTCTAGTGGCTTTCTATCACAGTTGGACTATGTATCCTCCAAAATAAAAATTTACTATGCATGATGCCTCCTAAACTATGAGTGACAAATAATATTGGCAATAAATTGCATATGAGGGAGAAATAATCTTGGATGACTGCTTGTAGTTGTGTTTCAGGTACTCAAATTTTCATTCCAAAAATTCTTATTTTATTTGATATATTACCTGTAGAACATGCAATCCATGCAAATAGGTGGTAGAACGTTTCTCTGCCCTGATAATGGACCTTCATCAGACCAGATTGGCTTTGCAAGAGAGGAAACAGAAGTAATGGCAGAGCTGTATATAAGAGAAAAGCGATAACATTGCTTACATCAGTGATGTTATCGCTTTTCTCTTATCTACAGCTTACCATAGCTCCGTGCTCCACTATCGTATTCAACCTCTATCTGTATTCTAAGGATACAGATAGAGATGAGCGAGTGGTATTCGATCGAGTAGGTATTCGAACGAATACTACGGTATTCGAAATACTCGTACTCTATCGAATACTACTCCTATTCGCAGTAAAGATTAGATTCAGAACCAGCATTGATTGGCCGAATGCTATACAGTGTATATCATTCGGCTATTCAACGCTGATACTGAAATGTAAGGTTATGTTAGGTTTTTACTGTAAGAGCAGTGAAACTATTGAGCTTTCTTGTCAATGGGGAACTCCACAAAAGAGTTCAAGAAAGGCTTGGATGACTTTCTTGAGAATAGTAATTTTACAGATTATAGTTATTGTTAGATTTTGGGGGGTAGGATATTGATCTTACTATGCATTCTGCCTGTAAGGTTTGAAGTCAGGAAGCTATTTTTCCTCTACAATGAGGAACATTAGCTGCTACCTCTTGAGGTTTTGTCTTCCTCTGGATCAACATTGCAGGGCTGAACTTGATTGACATGTTTATTTTTCTACCTTACAAAAAATGCTACTATATAAGTAAGTTTACTTTCATCTTAGATAGCAGATGACATGCAGAAAATGAAGTTAAAATACATGGACATCATAAAAGAAATGGATTACAATGCAAAGAAACAGCAGGTAAAATTCTCATCCTTAGAGTAGAATATTTATATACACATGTGAGTTACATTATTGGAATACTACTACAGTAATTTAATTGTATGTATTTACATATACTATGTATTCAGTGTATTCACACTAAACTGATGTTTAATTTGGTTAAAAGCTCAATGTAAACGGTCAATGGTATGTAATAAAACTTCCAAGACTGCTAAAAATTCTTATTTATACAATTTCAGCACTTGAGACCTCTGCAATAACTAGAGTAAGGACCTTTAGAACTCTTCTTCTTTGATATCTGTCACTATTTTTTGGCTCTCATCTTGCTGAAGATGGCCTCTGTTGTCAGCCAACCAGAATTAATGAGGATTTGTGCCCACTTTGAGTCTTCAGCACCTGAACCCCATTGATATCATCTTTTGAAGTTTTAAAGGGGTATTCCCACATCGCATACTCACCAGTCTTCACTGTTGTAAAATCTTCTTTCTTCCTGGTTTCTTGCATCATTTGGTGGGCGGGGTTTCACGGGCAACCTGCCGGTTAGCTCCGCCCCCAAAATAGCATGTAGCTCCGCCCACCACATGACGTGATCCTATGGGGCGGCTGAAGGGCCTGTGATGTCATCAAAGGTCCTGTCATCAAAGGTCCTCAAACAACACTATATGCACAATATTGGACTATGAAGTACAGGCAGGAGCAACTCCATTCTGTGTTACATACAGAGACTGCCTGTCTCTGCCATAGTGAACACAATTGAATTAGCTAACCTGATAACTGGGAGAACAGAAGACGTTCAGAAATGAAAGCAGCTCCTCTCCCCTATCTGAGATCAGGAAGCTAGGCCATGTGGTGTAGACACAGGAATAGCTAGAAACACAGGCTGGCTCCCGTGCACTTAGCCCCTCCTCCCTCCCCCTGAGAGCAGCAGATACATCACTTGACTTTTGAGCAGATAAGTCAAGGGCTGTGTCAACAATGAATTGAATAAAGTAAGATAGTGGACAAACAAAGCAGTTTTGCTGAAGCAGTGTATTTAGGAAAAGTCTTACATCCACATTAACAAGCAGTATAGATAGGATCCTTGTGATGGGACAACCCCTTTAAAACTCTGTCCATATGCTCTGTGAACATCATATGATGGATTCCCTGTATAACTCATACCAAAGAGCCATGAACCAGCACTGTGGATCTGGGACACCTGTGTATTATATATTTTAGATGGCCATTTATCTGTATAGTCATCATGTAGTACTGCAATACCATTAAGTCTGTCCAGCCGTAGTTTCCACAGGCAAATCAGCTATTTATTTGAGGGCTCAGAGGATAGACCCACAGGGATCAGTTGATCATATCAGTGACTCCGGTATTACAGGGATTGTATACAAGTGAAACTTTTCGAAACACTAAAACATATTCAACTTCTATCTTTACATTGAAAAGATAGAACAATATCGGGGCCCCTCAGTTTAGAAAATTAACTGATTCCAAGATGACCATTGTAAGTTTAAACCATTGTAACTTGAGATCTTAACTCTATATACTCTCACTCTAGAAATTAGTTCTGAGACCCTAAAATGTCACCAAAAATAGAAAAAAATGAAAAATCACGAAAAATCATCTGATACCGAATATAGATTGTAGGAATGTAGCTCAAAAGAAGCACAAAAAATTAGCCAAATAAAATACAGCCTTAACTTCAGCACAACATTGAGAAACAAAATCCTGCTCATCTGAGCTTCTAACTAAACAGTAATAATAAGCTAATATTATATATGTGTCTTATTAACAGCCACACAAATAAACACAGTCTCACAGGACTTAAAGTATCAGGATAGACCCAGACACCTCTCACTCCCAGGATTTGCCCTGAAGTGCATGTTCTTCAGTCTTTTATGGCCCAGTAAAGAACACAGTATCCACAGCTGGAGCTGAGGCCTATTCCAGATCACCCCTGGACCACACGTAAGTCAGAAACCTGGGGCTGATATAGCGGGACTCCAGCACTCTGCCTGTCACCTTCTCATTAGATATAAATCCTTACACATACAAGTCATGAAGATCTACTGGAAGATTTAAATAATTTTCTCTGATGATTACAGGAGTAGTAATGAAAAATAATTAATTTTACCATTAAAATGTAAGATATTTCCAGCATGCAAACAAAGCACAAAAAAGTGTGACATTTGTTTTTAGGAACAGATCTCCTTTAACCTTAGAAATCATTACCATGATAAAATGAAAATCCTGAAGGTGAGAATACAAGCCTATCATGATGTCATGGAGAGAAAGTCACAACACTTTCAGGACAAAATTAAGGTGAGCTGTGATATTCCAGATTTAAGGATTGCAACTTCTGGCCTTGACTTAATATCTCATCCATTATTGTGGCAGTACTTTCAGTTATTGTTAATAATACAGACTGCCATAGTAAAGGTCTGGTAACAGTGAACAGTTAGGAGTCAGTTATCATTCTGGAGTAGGTATGAGGAGGTGGAGGATATAATATATACTTTATAGTCGGGTAGTATTATTCTATAGATCACGGACTATTAGGTTTGGTCTTCTACTCTGATTACTTTTGTTTTTTCATGTCAAACTTACTATTAAAGATTTAAATCTTAGGCTTTAGAAATGGAAAAAGAACAGTGGACTCAGGAGAAATCATCTCTTCTTCTTGAAATAAATGAACTGGAGGAAAAATTGGTACATGAAAAGGTACTTTATTATTATTATGTAACTATATAGTAGAAGGAGAAAATTTTGGTATCACCAAAATGACCAATATGTTTGACGAATGTGCTCATTAGCCCCTTGTTTGTTTGCTTTTTGAGACGAGATGTATTTTTTAACCCCTCGTTGACATGCGCTGTAATAGTACAGTGCAGCCACCAAGGCCTTAAGGGCCTCTTCACACGGAGTATACGCTGGCTGATTCTGAACATGTAAACGTATCCCATTGCTTTCTACGGGAGCCGGCATACGTGCACTCCCCATAGATAATATATCGATCTATCTGCACCTCCGGAAGAAGGCAGCGCCGAAACGTGCGTTGGGGTTCTGGGTATCTGCTCCCTCCAGGCCTATTACTACAATTCTACTATGGGTATATGTTCACTCTTATGTCTTTGATCATTCATTATACAGTCTATTTCACTCTTTTATTGAACACCTCTGAGACTTTCTGTTTCCGTGTCTGCTCCGATACTATATCCATTTACTATGCACTCCGATTTTATGGATTCGTATATAATGTCTATTTATACTGCTAGCATTTATTTGATCCTATGGATTTGTACTTGATATTACTTCATACTGCTAGCACTCATTTTGAGTTACTTCTACCTGTCATCTTTATGTTTATTAATTGAGCAGTTCTGGTTATATACTGTACTAGTCAATTACCGTATAGATCTTAGTATATTTATGTACTGTACTATACCTGGTATCTCTGCTATTATTTGCTATCACGATATTTTTTTACTTGAGCTAGTTACACTTGTGACTTTTATGTTGATTCATACTGAGTAGCTCTCGGTATATATTTTACTCACAAACTATAGGCAGAGGTGCAGATAGATTGATATATCATACCAATTCTGTACATTTATGAACATTGTTCTACCTTTGCATTCCCTTTATGCCTGTGTAGGAGCAGACTCCCTTTTTGTCTGTTGGTAATTATCCTTCCGAAGTTTTTAATAATTTCTAATAAAATTTATGTTTTTATACTGAGTATTCCTCCACGCTTTTCAGTTTTGTCCAGTTTATTTTGGCTATAGGAATACATTATTACAATATGACCCCTACAGAAGGAATATGGTATATTCTGGTACTTTTGATGTTCCTTTGATGTCATGTTGGTTTTATAATCCAGCAACAAGAAGATTGTTGGTTGAAGTCCCCTGGTGGAGCAACAAAATAATGTAAAAAAATAAAGAAAGCAAAAAATAGCCCCAAAACAAAATGCCCCTTTAGGATAAGGCCCCATGTTGCAGAAATGCAGCTGTTTTTGTTGCAGTTTTTTGAGCCAAACAGAGGAATAGATAGAGCAGAAGGTAAGAGTATAAGAACTTCCTACATATTTACCATTCCTTTTGTAGCCATTGTTGGCGTTGGCTCAAAAATCGCAGCAAAATCTGCAACAAAAAAAGCTGCATTTCCACAATGTGGGGCCTAAAAATATAAAATGAATTGTTATGTAAAAAAAAATTCATTTCGCATTCCAATGGTTCACTCCAAAGATTCACTTTGGGCTGAAGTGGTTCTTCATGAACCAGAAGTGCTAATATTATATTCTAGGGTCTGAAGAGACCCCAGAGAATAATAGTGTTTGTTTGTTTGTTTGTTTTTTAAATGTAGATTGTGAGCCCCACATAGAGCTCACAATGTACATTTTTTCCCTATCAGTATGTCTTTAGAATATGGGATGGAAATCCACACAAACACAAGAAGAACATACAAACTACTTGCAGATGTTTTTTTTTGCCCTTGGCAGGATTTGAGCATCAGGACTCCAGCGCTGCAAGGCTGCAGTGCTAACCACTGAGCCACCGTGTGGCCCCAATAATAGTGGTTTGTGAGTAATAAACCCCCTATAGTTTGGGTTCGGGTCGAGCTTGAAACTTTTGGGAAACTGGGGTCAAATCCAATTTTCTCAGAACAGGTTCTCCTCTAGTCCAGCCCAACTTTTGTGATAAGTTTAATGATTCGCTCAGCATGTTTCATGCAGAAACTGAGTGGAAACCACATGGACCACATTATAGTCTGTGGGGTCCATGGGTTTCCTTTAGGTATCTGCTTTTTAATGCGTATAGGTTTCCATTCGGGGGTCCCCAAGCAGACTCCCCAAGTGGAAACCCGAACAAAGATGTGAACTGGGCCTGAGGTGTTGAAATACAAAGTACCGTATTTTACGGACTATAAGGCGCACTGGACTATAAGCCGCATTGCCCATGAGCGCCTTATAGTCCGTCTCGGTTCATATATAAGGCGCACCGGACTATAAGCCGCAGTCCGGTGCGCATTATATCTTATTGAAAGCGGCGGCAGGCAGACTTTGCCAGCGGCCGCTTAACCCCCCGCGTGCCAACCGTAAACGTTAGGTTAAACTACCCCCCCCCCCGTTTTAAAATAAAAGCCTGAAACAGAATGTGAAACTTACCGAGCGGTGTAGGGTGGGCGGGCATTCAGGCCTCCTCTTCCTCCGATGTTCCGTCCTCCTCCGGCGCTCGCAAGCTGATAATGGCCAGGGCACATGCGCAGTAGAAGCATTATGATATTGCGCATGCCCCCCGGCCATTATCAGCGAACGCCGGAGGAGAAGGACGGAACATCGGAGGCAGAAGAGGCCTGAATGCCCGCCCGCCCGCCCTGCACCGCTGGGTAAGTTTCACGTTCTGTTTCAGGCCGGCGTGACAGCAGGGCTGCCGGACACTTCCAATTCATTTCTATGGGAGCCGACATGCGAGCGCTCCCCATAGAAATGAATGGACTGCTTTTTTCCATTCATTTCTATAGGGAGCGCTCGCATGCCTGCTCCCATAGAAATGAATAGGAAGTGTCCGGCAGCCCTGCTGTAACGCCGGCGTGTACGGCTGTGATACACGCCGGCGTTCGGTAGTGTGAATGCACCCTTACGGTGCCTTTTATGTATGTATGGAAGCGGCACGCAGTCTTTGCCGCCGCTTCCTTCCATATATAAGCCGCACCGGACTATAAGCCGCACTTACGATTTCTGAGGAAATCGTAGGTTTTTATGTGCGCCTTATAGTCCGGAAAATACGGTATATTAGAAAGTTGAAGAACAGTTTTTTGCTAGCAGTATTTTGGTTTCTGTCATACTTGCTCTAACCCTGGACATATTTTCCAAAACTGATATAATGTATATACAGTATGGTACTGAAAAAAAAAAACTGTGTTAAGAACTGTTAATCATTGTGTTACAGTGTAGAGCTCGAGACATGGAAAACATGGAAATTAAGCTAGTTAAGTGTAAGTTGCTTTACTTTTAATTGCTTAAACTTCTATAGAATAAAAGCTATTTTATGATATTTTGCCGGAAACGGAACATCACTAATACTCCCTCCTCCACCCCATCATACTTGCGTGTCTTCTTCTAAGACTTCCTCCTGCGAGATAGCTCCTCCTTTCCTGACTCAGTCCTGGCACTGCTCTGTGCTTTGCAGCCAACAATCCACCTTTAGGCCGGGTTCACACGGAGTTACGTGCCGCGAGATTTGGCACGTAGACGCCGCGTGACCCTTTGCGTGCCGTACACGCTCCCATTCATTTCAATGGGAGCGGGGAGCGTATGCGCCGCGCTAGTTTGCGGCCGTGCATTTATTCACGGCCGCAAACTAGCGCGGCGCATACGCTCCCCGCTCCCATTGAAATGAATGGGAGCGTGTACGGCACGCAAAGGGTCACGCGGCGTCTACGTGCCAAATCTCGCGGCACGTAACTCCGTGTGAACCCGGCCTCACTGCACAGCCGTGGGAGCAGTAGCCAGCAGATTCAGAAAAGAGATAGGAGCCTTCTCACAAGAGGAAGTCTGGAAGGAAAATAGGTAAGTATGATGGGGTGGAAGGATGGCCTGAGTTTTAATTGGGAAGGGCTAGTAGTGGATGGAATAGCTAGAGAGACAGGGAGGGGGTGGGGGAGGTAGTGAGAGGGAGATTCAGTTCAGTGCCAGTCAGCCTACAAGTACCATGATGCATTAGCTAAGACAGCAGGAAGCTACACCAAGTAAATAAATGCAGAAGATGCCAGGAGCTCCCAGAGAAACACAGAAATCACTCAAAACACTACTAAAGGTGCTTATTAACCTATTAGTAGCACTAACAGACCTTTAAAAAAAACAAAACATTTTTTACCCGGAAAACCCCTTTAAACACATGCAAAACTAATGGGGAGTCTGAGGTAGTATACTACCTTATTAAGCCACTTAATATGTATTGAAACATATTTTAAAGGGAGTCTACCAACATTCCACACATACAGAGAACATTAGAGTGATAAACAACATACCTCTGTTATGTATGTCACTTTTGTAGATTTGTACAAAAACACCTTCGAAGTTATATAGAAATGGGGCAGTTTGTGCCCTAGGGTAGGCCTTCAGTTCTGGCAAGAATCCACATACATAAATAAGGTATGCATTGTCATGTGCTCTGTAACACAGTAGAGATGGACAAATATGTTTTGGAGGAAAACAAAGAGAGCTAGTTAAAAATCCATCAAAATTCTAATTCTAATGCTTAACATATATTCATTTTACCTCCAATATTACTTGTGAGACTTATTGAATATTAGATTGGTAACTAAATGCATAATATGTTTTATTCTATTCCACAGGTCCACTATGCGAAGGGGAGTTTCAAAGCCAGATTTCAGATACAAGAGCTGAAAAAGCAAATGAAGAAATTTCTTATATACATTAAGACACATGACTATATTAAGGATCTTGGTTGTACATCCTGTAGCAGTGTAGTTAACAAAAGGTATTTGTCAATGAGTCTGGGACTTCGGATGGACGTCAGTAGGGATTGTTGGCATTTCTCTTACTTTAGTGAATGAAAAACTTGGAAAAGGGACAGATTGAAATGGGAACAGATTTGGAGTGTCTGTCATGATCGTGGTATGGACAGATGTGTGTTATCTTGTGGTGGTAGGCAGTAGACTTTCACCCTGATAACTAGGGGAGCTATTCTGTAAGGCCTCATGCACGCGTTTGTGTGCACAGTCAATGTGCTAGCCACGTTTTTCACAGCTAGCACACTGACCAATTCCTTTCTACGGCCCCATACACACAACCGTGTATTATCATGGTGTGGTATATGGGCCCGTGAGCCATAAGCAAAATTCTGGACAGGTCCTATTCCTGTCTGTTTTGCAGACTCTGTACACTGGCCCCAATGAATGGAGCTGTGGAACCGCGGGTGGTCAGATCCATGTGCCATCCGTGCTGTTTAATCGCAGCCCAGGGACACGCAGAAGGTCATGTGCGTGCACCTTACTGTCCAGACAACCTAGGATTTTCTTTTGTACTGTTTATGTGATTTTTATTTTTATGCATGAAAAACAAATATAGCTGGTTGCAGTCAATTTAAATTAAAAAAAAAGTTTTGCTTTAGGCCCCACATTGCGGAAATGCAGTGTTTTATGTTGCGTTTTTTTTTTAGCTAAAGTCAGGAGTGGCTTGAAAAGGAATGGGAAATATAAAAGACGCTCTTAGACGTTTCACTTCTGTTAAACGCTTTGTTTCTGCAACAATAGGTTGATATGTATTTTATGATTCAGTGGGTAAAAAGAACATATTCTGGAGTATCCTGTACTAAGACTCTACAATATTCACCAAAGGAAATTTACCTAAGTTATAACTAGAATTTCATGGTTGGGGCTAGTATGGCATAGGACATTGGTGACAGTGATAAAGGGGTTGCCCATATTATTTATTTATTTATGGCCTTTCCTTATTATAGGCCATAAATATGTGATTGATAAAGGGCTGACAGTCAGCCCACGCACAGATCAGTTGTTCGTCTGTTCCTCTGGTCTGCGTACTACACAGAGCACTGAGTGGTAAGCATATGGGTCTGTGGAATCTATAGTGTCAGTACTGCAGCTTTACTCCCATTGTATAGTACACAGAACAGGGGCACTAGCAAACAGTTGATCTGTGTGGGGGACGAATATTGGTCCCCCATAGATCAAGTAACCTTTGGTAACGATATGGTTAAGATAGGCCCGATATAAAAAAAAATCGGACAACTCCTGTAAAGTGGTTTAATAATGATATACAATTAAAGGGGCTCTATCATTTGGAAATGTCATTTTTAGCTAAGCACATCCTTGCATAGCTTTTAGAAAGGCTATTTCACACCTGCCTTTTGTATGTAAATTCCTTAGTAGATTTTGAATAAGTTTTTTTCATATACTAATTAGCCTTCTCCATGCACTGGAAGTCTCACTGTGCACTCCTCTCTGCTATTATCTATGTGTATGTACAGCAGAGGCTGATGACTCATCTCTGCTGTACATAGACATAGAGCAGACAGTGCACTGAGACACTACTGGTGCACGGAGAAGGCTAATTAGCAGATGAATAAAAATGGACTTATTCAAAGACTACTGAGGCAATTTACATACAAAAGGTACTTTCTAAAGGCTATGCAAGGAGATGCTTATCTAAAAATGACTTTTCCCAATGATAGAGCCCCTTTAATGAAGCTGTGGTTGACCCATATCCATTAAAGGAACCATACATTTCTGTGCTTTTGGTTTGTTCTCTATTGAGTGCATGTCACAGCAAAGTGGATGGGATTCTAGTGAATCCAATCCACACTTTACAGAAAAATATGCACAGTTTTGAAAATTATACCTACAGCAAACGCCACATGGTCCGTACCTATGCCAGCAGTATTTCCCAGACTGACCATGGCCTTGCGAATGGAACTTATTGCATTATACTGAGTTAAGATGCAGTATGAGGTCCTGAACAGCCGAATCGCTAAAGTACTGAGGTGAGAGCTTTATATCAGTTCCATAAAGTAGTGATTCAGTGTCTGGGAGCTCACTGCAACTGCAAAACATTTCAACTCGGAGGGGGCGCAGCACCTGTTAAATGAAGCAAAAAGCTGGACTTGGTGGATGGGGTGAAAGATCCTAACTCGGTGCAGGAAATACAAGGGAGTTCTATTTGCACAGACATAGTCAGTCCAGGAAATACTGTCCGCACATAAATCATGTTTCATGGGCAGAACATTGTCATATGAATAGCCTCCTACACCCTTATAACTATTCCAAATCAGGCAGACTGATCATAACAATGCTAGACCGCATTACCTAAATGCTGCAATAGCTGACACTTCTGGAACAGTGAAACCTCACAAAAGGATTTCTCCCCTGAGTAGGGCGATGTTGGCTCACCTCTGAATTCTTGCTTACTTTTTCTAGCATGTCTGAAGCTTCATAAATGAAGAAGTGTCACGAGTTTAGAAAGAAATGTATACATCTAGTACATCTCCTTCATTGTTCCATAGTATGACTTATTCCACCTACTGTATGGAGTTGTGGAAAAAAACACAATTCTCAATTTTAATTGTATCCACACTGGGTTTAGCTAAATAATGTTCATAACAAAATGTTTCAAAATTGCATGTGTGAATCCAGCGTAAGAAGAACTGGATGCCTATGAAGCTTTCACAGTAGTATGATATACCCCCAAAAACCACTAGATGGAGACTTTCCACTAGTTTGAAATGCAAGGCGTTACAATAAAGCAAAATTTAATGTAGTGGACATGTACGAAACCCTCAGAATCATTCTTCAAGATTCCTAGAACTACAATGAAATCTCAGGTTCACTTTCCTGGCCTGAACTATAACACCTCTATCCAACGTCTCCATCTGTAACTTAATGGACAGTGAATATCAGTGGCGTAACTAGGAATGGCGTGGCGAACTTTTAACATGGCCCCCCCCCGACAGACACCGACGACCCCCTCCTACGCATTCATGCACGCTCTATTATGCCCCATAGTGGCCCCTGCACACAGTATTATCCCCAATAGTGGCCCCTGCACACAGTATTATCCCCCATAGTGGCCCCTGCACACAGTATTATCCCCAATAGTGGCCCCTGCACACAGTATTATCCCCCATAGTGGCCCCTCCACACAGTATTATCCCCCCATAGTGGCCCCTCCACACAGTATTGTACCTCATAGTGGCTCCTGCACACAGTACTATGTCCCACTGTGGACACCCATAAACAATTATTATACTCTGCGGTCGTTTCAGACCCCAGAGTATAATAATCGGAGACCCGGGAGAATAAAAACATAAAAAACTACTGTTTCTTACCTGTCCCCGGCTCCTACGCTGTCGGCCTCCGCTGCCGTCCTCCTTCAATGACGTCGGACGTCACATGACCCGGGACGCAGGCCGGGTTCATGTGACGTCAGACAACTAGGAAGGAGGCCTGGCCAGGATCATGGAGAGGTAAGTAACACTGTTTTTTATGTTTCTTACCTCTCCCGGTCCCCCAATCATTATACTCGGGGGTCCAAGAAGACCCCCGAGTATAATGATAGCAGCGGTAGCGGCTGTCGCCAGGCCCCTACTGTCCCGGGCCCTGTGGCAGCTGCCTCTGCTGCTATGGTGGTAGTTACACCACTGGTGAATATAACGGTGCATTTTCTCAAATCAAACACTGGATACCAATATGCTACAGTACACACAGGTGGCCTGCTTGTTACAAGACAGAACTGTAATAACTTTACTGTAAAAATAATTCATACTTGCTAACTCTCTCGGAATGCCAAGGAGGGTCCTGAAACCTCCTGGACTTCTGGGGGAGCTGCTAAATCTTTTGTGTGTGGGCAGAACCCTCCCTGAGTTCTGGGCTGAGAGGCGTAAAGACTATGCATCTGGCACCTGCAATACTCTCTGCAGCAAAGGCATCAGAGTATACAAGATAAGTCATAAATCATAAGACAGATAGGTTATCCAGTTTACAGAACAGCTATGTAATCCACACAGAGTGCAGAATTACCAGGTCTGCAGGACAGAGCAGTGCTCCATCTCATTATTTATGATGTGTCTTCCGCTGCCAGAGAGCAGTAACAGCAGTCAGGCTGGAATAGTAATAATAACAATGTCTTCCCAGGAGTGGAGTGGCCATATAGGTTTCCTGCTGTCCCTTTTGATCAGACATTATGTCATCTTCATTGTCTTCCATGCTATTGATTAATACTTTCTCCTCAGCTCTTCTTCTGGTAGTTCATCCTTATCTGTAAGGTCAGTGAGCCTCAGCTTTGAACCAATAAAGAATTGGCTCACTGACAGCTTAGTGTCTTGTAATTCTAATTGTACTCTGTGGTGACCAGATGGGAGGTAACACTGCAGTTGGAATTGTGGGGTGCAGACAGCTCAGACTTGTCACGGTCTCTGGGCACAGTGCTGGTGCCGTCCCACATTACCACCATTGGTACCAGTGATGAGGGGGCTGCAAAAATTTTGGTGGTGATGTTCCCCCGTGGCACTTCCCCTATATTGTACCGACTGGTGGTGTTCGGGGTGCCCTGATGTTGTCGGTACAGAGTCAGATATAGACACAGATGTAAAGTTGAGACAGAGATGGAACTTTCACTGAAAACTCTTCCAAAGGTGTGGAGGCGCAAATGCTTAAACTGTTTTTGTGTACACAATAACAGGGTTGACTTTGTGACACAGCAAAGTTCTGGGGCACAGGGTAGACTTGATAAATGGTGTTCCAAGCCCTTTAAATTTCAATGTTACAGCCTAAGGTGCATCTGGCTTCTTATTTGGCTCATAGAAGGTTACCCACCACTATACTAGCACACAATATTCACCACTCACGTTATGTGGTCCTGTTCAGAGTTTCGGGGTGCAATAAACAGGGTGGCGGGATGTTCCACAGGTCTGGCCTTGGCTCCTGTGGTACTTGCTATGGAGCTTGTGTTCCAGAATGTTTTCTCCACAGGCTCATGCTTAAAAGATGATGATACCTGACTTCCTTCAGGGAGATGTCTGGGCAGACAGGGGACAGGATCTTCTGAATAGTTGGAGTATTTCAGCTCCCCTAACATCCTGGGTCTGTATAGAACTTCAGATACCTGCACTAATCTCACTGTTTACTTCACAGGACTTCAGAACTCCACCATCTTCTCCCTAATTCCACCATCTCTTCACTAACACACACACAGGAGTTCCTGCAGGGGTGTTACTGTGGGAACCAGTGAACAGCTAAATCCTTCCCTTACCAGGTAATGTCCTCCCATTGGACGTTTGGTTACTATTCAATCCTATGGGAGGTGTGATGTATGTGTGAGACTCACTAGGTGGCGCTGTGTGGTGAGACTCAGGATCCCCTGTTATGCCACAAAGGTTACATAATGTAATACAATTATACCAGAGATCACCCTCCGCCCAGCCATAGACAGCTCTGGGATGCCACAATTCCAGATAGAAGATACTGTATATGCATCAATTGCCGAAGACCATATGGAGGGAAGCGGAGGATGGGAGTAGTGGCGATGACTGTGTCTCTGGATTAATCTCTGGACTAATCTCCCGCTACCTGCCCACACGTAACCTCAGATCCTCCAATGACCTCCTACTCCTACTCTGCTCTCATCTGCTCCTCACACAACCGTCTCCAAGATTTCTCTCGTGCATCCCCCATACTCTGGAACTCCTTACCACAACACATAAGACTGACCCCCACAATCACAGGATTCAAGAAGGCCCTGAAGACTCACCTATTCAGGAAGGCCTACAACCTCCAATAACACTATCACCGCACCACCATCTGTACAGTCTCCCCCTCTCCTTCTGTCTCTACCCCCTTCCCCCATAGATTGTAAGCCCTCGCGGGCAGGGCCCTCTACCCCACTGTGCCAGTCGGTCACTGTTAGTATTATATTGACCTGTATATTTTGTGCATTGTATGTAAACCCCAAATGTAAAGCACCATGGAATTAATGGTGCTATATAAATAAATAATAATAATAATAATAATTAGTTGAGGGCACTCAGCCTCTTCCCCCTCCCCTATCCCCTGCAATACTTTCCAGCCTTCCTGTGTCTGGAGAATGGCTCCTCCCCCTCTTCCTGCCTTCTAGCAGTGGGCAGAATAGGGATAAGTGTACAGTGGGAAGGACTAGTAATAGGTGGAATCAATAGAGTGAGCTAGCGATTGTGGGAGGGGCTAGTAAAATGGGCAGTATAGCTAGTCAGTAAGAGTGGGAGGGATTAGGTTTAGTAAGGGTGGGAGGGATCAGGTTTAGTAAGGGTGGGAGGGATCAGGTTTAGAGAGATGGAGGATTTTGTAACGGAGGGAGAGAGGAGGAGGAGGAGGTTGAGCGAGAGGGAGTTAGTGCAGCAGCTACACAGGAAGCTGCATGGCAGGAAGATAACAGCATGTAAACAAACACAGAGGATGCAGCAGCATCCAGAGACACCCAGAAATCACTCCAATAACTGCTAAAGGTATATGGGTGTACTTATTAACCCATCACTAGCACTAACACACCTTTATAAAAATAAAAGATTTTCTGCCTGGAAAACCCCTTTAAGTAAAACAATCAAAGTACCAGAATGAAAGCAAGCAGAGATCATGATGTTATAAAATAAATTATATAAGAAAACTGTATAGTTATTCATTATACCAGTGGTGAACCTAGCCTTTCTGCTGCCTGAAGCAGATGACAGAGGGCGCCCCCCCGCCGGACTGAATACCGTGCGGGGGGGGGGGGAGGGGCTGCTAGCGGTAACATTACAGTGAATACAGTGGTACAGTAGTGCGTAACATTTCGTGGTGACTTACCAGAGACGTCCCTGTCTAATCGCTCACATTTCCCGTCAATTCCCTCTGGACCGCCGTGACCACTTCTTCCAGCAAGTGATTTGACTTTGTAAAGTTTGCAACACAGACATCTTTGACTCCTCACTTCTCCAGGCACCTGACCCATATTGTCCTCACCTACACAAAGCCCCTTATAGAGGACCTTTCATGAGTTGGGGCACATGTGGCTTTATATACTGCTGGAAAGCAGACAGCACATTGAATTCAGCGCACTGTCGGTTTTCCTGTTCTGTGCCCCCAGTGAAGAACTATTGGTGCCGGTACCGTAGCTCTTCACAGTCAGAAGAGCGTTTCTCATAGTCAGTCAGGAATACCCTTCCTCACAGCAGCACCTATAGCGCTGTACTGTGGGAACCCCCCCAGTACTTGTCTATGGACGAGCACTATCATGAGGGGAGGAGGCGTTCCTCCCAACTCTCACAGTACAGCGCTATAGGCTCTGCTGTGAGGAAAGACGTATGTAGTATTTATATAGGGGCTATTAGGAACATTATTAATACAAGGAGGGGGGGTTTATATAAGGGCTATTAGGAACATTATTAATACAAGGGGGGAGGGTTGGAGTGCTGAGGGGGTTTGGGGGAGGGGGGCTTTTGAATGTCTGTCTTGGGCTTGAGGACTGTTTTTTTTTTTTTCCACCCACTTGCAATTCTTGCACTTGGGGGTTAACAGAAGCACTATTAGAGGTGCAGCGCTGCATTATACAATAAATGAAGATACTTTTAAGCTGTGGTCACATTGATGCAGTGGGTTAACCTGCTCTATTTGCCAGCAGCTAATGCACTGTGATATAGTATCAACATGCTGTTAAAATACCTGCAGTGCAAATTGCGCTGTGCTTATGGTTTTCAACCTGTAGCATTTCAGTTTACCAGTGGTTTTCAACTTTTGCAATTCAAAGATTTTTTAGGCAAACAAAACAATAAAAAATAAATTCTAACTTTCTGGCCACAACCTACAACACAGGTTGTCACTACAGAGAGCTGGCAACACGCCGCACAAGTCTCCCTACTCCAGCAGACAGACCTTTTATCAGGGTTTTGGTAAAACCTTAAAGCAAGGAACACGGCTTTTTTTTCTACAAACTTTCCCCGCTGCTTTTAGAACATGTATGAAAGGAACCTGGGAGAAATGCGTACTCCTTCTACCACTTTTCCCCTTGTTCTGTTACACTATACAGAAAATGCTGCACACTACACTCACGTTTTTGAAATTGCAGCATTTCTGTTGCAGATTTCTGTTTGCAATGTGTGGCAGGAATTAGCCAGAATCCCATTCACTTTGCTGGAAAAGTAAAACATAGTGTTTTCAAAACTTGGGGCCCTGGCTTCTGATGGTTTTTGTGGCAATGACTTTCAGGAACGCATCCTTGGCAGAAATTTGACAATGTGCCACTCAGAGAGGCGGAATCTGGCTGCTTCTTCCTCTTCTCTCATACCTGTTTTTAAAATCATAGCTGGTGCAGAGAACCGGGAAGCTGCAAGCAGCTGATCTGGATCCCCACATTTAACTGTATCCATCGTTGGATAGACTTGAAACCTAAGGCTCCCTGTACTGCAATCCCCTAGGTCACATTGAACACGAGACGTCAGCATACTGGTACATTATATTATTATATTATTAGAAGGGTACATTATAAACTGAGAGGGTGCACTATAAACTGATGAGAGGACACTGTTTTATATGTGGACACAGACTTGGGGCCTCCCATGGCATAGCGCCTCCTTTTCTGGCCCCCGGACAGTATAGCACCCCATTTTCACACACTATAATGTCCAATAGTGGCCCCTCCACACAGTATATTGTCCTATAATGGCCCCTCCACACACTATTATGCCCCACCATGGTCCCAGCACACACACACACACACACACTATTAAAAGCCCTATAGTGGCCTCTGCACCCACAGTATTATGCTTTATAGTGGCACATGCAAACACACACTATTATGCCCCACCGTGGCCTCTGCACTCACAAACACTATTATGCCCCATAGTGACTCCTGTACACACAGTATTATGCCCCACCGTGGCCCCTACAGACACTATTATGGCCCATAGTGCCCCTGTACACAGTATTATGCATCATAGTGACCCCAGTACACAAAATATTATGCCCCATAGTGACCCTTGCATACACTATTATGCCCCATAGTGACCCCAGTACACATACTATTATGCCCCATAGTACCACCCATGAACAATTATTATACCCTGGGGGGTATTATACTCTGGCCAATGTGACGTATATGATCTAAATACAATAATAATATCTCTTTTCAGCATCTAAACAGTAAATAACAGCCATATCCCTGTCTCCACGTAATAAAGTATTATTTCCTTATTTTCTAGCTTCATACTATTTCACTGTCCCTCCCAAACTTGTCACAGCACAATGTTATGTTTAGAAAAGTTGCTTTATGGAAATCTATCACCAAAACCCAGCATAAACCCAGTTCTACAGACAAAATGTGTTTGCCCTGTGAAATAGTGCCACCGTTAATGAGATATTGTTGTAATTGGCAATATGCAAATGACCTCTTATGAGCAACACTGTACCTCTTTGGAACAATGGCATCAATTCTCAAGGTGAAAACTCCGCTTGATTCAGGTGACTCTAACCTGACTCTATTCTGCTGGTTGGGATGATAGGCTGAATTCTGTCGTTAAACTCCCTTTAACTTGTGATACGCCTATGTGGACATGGTAAGCCAAGAGAACAAGTAATAGTTGACACATCTGGATATGCTACAGAATTTGCTGCAGTCATCATTGGTCTTAGTGCTTATGGTGTTTATATCAGAGCTCACAGAGAACTAAGTTTTCTTATGTCCCATTAGGTATACTTTCTGCCTTGGGGGATACGTCTCTGGTGTTCAGTAAGGGCTACCTATCTTGGTGGTTGCAGAAAACAAAATCCTAACTATAACTTTTTTGTCTAATACTTTAAATGCCATCTTCATGTATTCTACGTCAGGTGGAATATCTCCATTAAATACATCTGGAATTACTGCAATTACAGTAGTGTTCAGAATAGACATCACAATAGATATGACATATGTTACTATTCATATTTGATTTGTTTTACTTTGTGGAATGCATCTTAGAATGATGCAGAGACATTATCTTTCTTGAGAGTCCTATCTCTCCGAGGTATTTCCTCTGAAGTCATTAACTGTTAAACCATCAACATGCTTTTCATTCATGAATGGAAATGATATACTATATAACTAGACATGGCAGTACTCGAAGCTTTTCATGTCATTTATTTTTGTCCGTAAAATAAAGATAAAAATTAGAGGTGCATCATGACAAAGAAGAAGACAGAAATCATGAACAGGAAAATGTCAAGCTCAAGGACACAAAGGCATTCCGTTCAGAAGAAAACTCAAGTGTTTCTCTTGCTGTAACCATGTGGCAGCTCACCATCTACTTGTCTACTTCCACACAAAAGTATAAATCAGATTCAGGGAAGAAAAATATGTATACAAAACTTCCCATAAAAACACATACCACAACTACTGTAAGTTATAGTATATTTTATGAGAGAGATGCTGGAGATATCGTGGAAGCAAAGCCACCATTTCACATATATTTTGATACTCACCTCTCTCCCCTTATATTACAAGAATGTTTCCACCAATTCCCCAAGTGAACTTACCAGAATTGCCACTGCTTCTGATAGGGGTTGACCTGTGACCTATTCCAATTTCAAACAACAGTGACCCATATATTGGTCATAGCCAAAGTGTTAATGAGCCAACTCATAGAATCTCATGGTTTTCAATACCATTTTTATGCTGATGACACCCAAATATACATCTCTGGACCGGACATTACCTCCCTGCTGGCCAGAGTTCCAGATTGCTTAGCGGCCGTAGCCTCCTTCCTCTCCTCCCACTTTCTCAAACTGAACATGGAGAAAACAAAGTTCATCATTTTCACCCCACCCCATATGGCCCCTCCACCTGACCCTTCTATCAAAGTTAATGGAACCCCACTTTCCCCAGTCCCTCAGGCATGATGTCTTGGGGTTACCCTGGACTCCAACCTATCCTTCAAATCACACGTTCAAACCCTCAACACCTCCTGCTGCCTCCAGCTCAAGAACATCCATCGACTCCGCTCCTTCCTCACCCCTGAAACTACCAAGATGCTCGTCCAGGCCCTCATAATCTCCCGCTTAGACTACTGCAACACCCTTCTTCATGGACTCCCAGCAAACACCCTTGCCCCCCTCCACTCCACCTTAAAGTGTGCTGCCCGCTTAATTCACCTCACTCCCCGTTCTTCATCGGCTGCTCCCCTCTGCCAGTCCCTCCACTGGCTACCTATAGCCCAGCGAATTGAGTTCAAGCTATTAACGTTAACATTGAAAGCGATCCACAACCTGTCCCCTCCATATATCTCTGAACTAATCTCCCGCTACCTGCCTACACGTAACCTCAGATCCTCCAATGACCTCCTACTCCGCTCTGCTCTCATCCGCTCCTCACACAACCGCCTCCAAGATTTCTCCCGTGCATCCCCCATACTCTGGAACTCCTTACCAAGACACATAAGACTGACCCCCACAATCACAGGCTTCAAGAAGGCCATGAAGACTCACCTATTCAGGAAGGCATACAACCTCCAATAACACTATCACCACACCACCATCTGTACAGTCTCCCCCCTCTCCTTCTGTCTCTACCCCCCTTCCCCCATAGATTGTAAGCTCTCGCAAGCAGGGCCTTCTACCCCACCGTGCCAGTCGGTCACTGTTAGTATTATATCTACCTGTATATTTTGTGTATTGTATGTAAACCCCTAAATGTAAAGCACCATGGAATTAATGGTGCTATATAAATAAACAATAATAATAATAATAGTCTGTCAGCAGTTAATTGGTTATAAACTTAATCCAACATCTTCCAAATATGCTGCTATTATTCAGCTTTGGAGCCCAATTGTCATGTTAATAGCGGTATCATTATATGTGAAAAGTGCACCTTAGCAATGATTTACAAAGTGGTAATATGACATCCCTGTCCCGCGTGTCCATACCCCTTTTACATGACAATGTCCGGTTTACCTTAGTAGCAGCCTATTGACATTGCATGCTGTAATTTAATTTATGATCTACAAGTACTCCCTGGTCCTTCTCCACCAGTGGCTCTCCCAGCTTTACTCCACTTTGGACATATGTTGCATGTGGATTATTTTTACCCAGATGCTTCACTTTACATTTATCCACATTGAACCTCATTTGATATGTGGATGCCCAAACTTTCAGTCTTTCCAAGTCTGATTGTAACCTATGTTCATCCTCCAAAGACTTTACTGTACTACATGGCCTGGTGTAATCTGCAAAAATATAGACTGCTAACAGTCTGACCCAGCACTGAACCCTAGGAACCACTTATAATAGACCAGTCTGATCTGCAGTCATTCTCGACAACTCTCTGGATACAATCTTTTAACCAGTTTTCAATTCAATTACAAGCTATATTTTCAAAGCCAATAGACCTGATTTTACCATTAGGTGTCTATAAGGGACAGTGTCAAACACCTTTGTAAAGTCCAGGAACACTATAACTACAGCCTCCCCTCTGTCCAGACTTCTACTCACCTCTTCTGCTTGGATGTACCAATACGTCATTGCAGAACAAGGCAACCAGCTTTCGGACGTAAAAACCCAATGGTGGTCTAGAAGTGGTTAAGAGCCCCTCAAGCTTTTCCCCCCACAATGGATATTAAGCTCACCAGTCTGTAATTACCTGGGGTAGACCTAGAGTGCTTTCTGAAAATAAGCACCAGTCCCTTGGCACAATACCAGTCAGTAGAGAATCCCTAAAAATTAAGAATAGGAGTACAGCAATAACAGGACTCAGTTCTTTAATTTTGTTTAGCTAAACTTGGACCATTTCTATATTTATTCAGTTTAGCATATTAGTTGATGTATTACCAAGAGTGTCTTCTAAAGGAATGGAAGGACTTCTAAGGGAATAAAGGAAGCACTTATATGCTAAATCCACTCTTGGTTTTGGCTCAAAAAATACTGCAAAAACTGAAAAAACACAGCTTTCCCGCAATGTGTAGCCTCAGCCTAAGCTGATATTTGAACTATGTTCACTTGTGTTTCATCTGACTCATCTATTGTATCTGTTCTGTCTCCAAAGTTTTTTTTCTTTGGTTATTGTATTTCTCTATCACTGCAACAATTTGCTCAAAAACTGAATGAAATTAGTCAATTTCTAATAGCATGATAATATATAGAACAATTTGATGTTTATTCATTTCTGTAATGCATTTATTTTCTTTTCATTATATCGCACCAACACATTCTACACATTATATATATATTGTACAGTCATGGCCAAAAGTTTTGAGAATGACACAAATATTATATTTTCACATGATCTGCTGCCCTCTGGTTTTTATCACATACAGAAATATAATTGCAATCATATTATGAGTAACAAAAGCTTATATTGACAGTTAGAATGAGTTAATGCAGCAAGTCAATATTTGCAGTGTTGACCCTTCTTCTTCAGGACCTCTGCAATTCTCCCTGGCATGCTCTCAATCAACTTCTGGACCAAATCCTGACTGATAGCAGTCCATTCTTGCACAATCAATGCTTGCATTTAGTCAGAATTTGTAGGTTTTTGTTTGTCCACCTGTTTCTTGATGATTGACCACAAGTTCTCAATGGGATTAAGATCTGGGGAGTTTCCAGGCCATGGACCCAAAATCTCTATGTTTTGTTCCTTGAGCCATTTAGTTATCACCTTTGCTTTATGGCAAGGTGCTCCATCATGCTGGAAAAGGCATTGTTGATTGCCAAACTGCTCTTGGACGGTTGGGAGAAGTTGATCTTGGAGGACATTCTGGTACCATTCTTTATTCAGGGCTGTGTTTTTAGGCAAGACTGTGAGAGAGCCGATTCCCTTGGCTGAGAAGCAACCCCACACATGAATGGTTTCAGGATGCTTTACAGTTGGCATGAGACAAGACTGGTGGTAGCGTTCACCTCGTCGTCTCCGAATAAGCTGTTTTCCAGATGTCCCAAACAATTGAAAAGGGGATTCGTCATAGAAAATGACTTTACCCCAGTCTCAGTCTGTCCCTGATGTTTTTTCTGGAGAGAAGTGGCTTCTTTGCTGCCCTCCTTGAGACCAGGCCTTGCTCCAAGAGTCTCTCTTACTTAATCATGACAGATTGATCTCCAGCCCTGTCCTCATCAACACCCACACCTGTGTTAATGGAGCAATCACTGAAACGATGTTAGCTGGTCCTTTTAAGGCAGGGCTGCAATGATGTTGAAATGTGTTTTGGGGGATAAAGTTCATTTTCTAGGCAAATATTGACTTTGCAAGTAATTGCTGTTAAGTTGATCACTCTTTATAACATTCTGGAGTATATGCAAATTTCCATTAGAAAAACTGAAGCAGTAGACTTTGTAAAAATTAATATTTGTATCATTCTCAAAACTTTTGGCCATGACTGTAGGTCTAAGGTATGGTTTTGGAGTGATAAGAAAATCCCATCCAGACATAAGGTGACTGTACAAACCCTATGCACATGTTGAAAAATCATAAGAGTGATGCCAAAATCTGGCCAGAGTCTGCCACCATTTCATCAGTCCATGTGGATGGGATTTTTTTTTATCCTTCATGGTAAATCGCCACATTAATTATTGAAATCTCAATCTATTAAAATTTAAGTTTGAGATTGCTAGCCCCATGCACACTGCTGTATTTATGTCTCTGTATGTATGGATCTGTAATACGGATACATGGAATCCCATAGTGTATCTAGTATTTCATAGAGACATAGTACCTAGTACTGTACATAGTAGAAATTCAGTTTCTAAAACAGTAAAGGAGGAAACTAAATGTGATATGTTTCATATGATGGTATATAATGGAGATACTTTCTCCAAGGAGCTGTAATAGCAACCTATGGCAAGAAATGAGTCACATTATTAATACATAAAACAACCAATCATTGCTTCATTCCACAAGTAATACAATTCTGCACTGAAATGCAGCAGTCAATTTACCTACTATGAGGAATATCAGATTTTTTCTAAATAAATCAACTATATCCTAATTTCAGTTCTGAGATTGTAAGGTTTTGGTTTCATTGTCAGTCCAAACACAGGAGTTAAATCCAAATCAGCTTCTGGGTCCTTCACTAATGTAAGATGTTGCAGTATAGATGTGAGAAAAATAAACATTTCATTTCGAGCGACATCTTCTCCCAAGCATTTCCGGACTCCCATGCCAAAAATGAACACTTTGTCAATCAAACTTTTCTCAATGTGTCCATGCTTATCGAGAAACCTTTCTGGGATGAACAGGTCGGCATCTCTCCATACAGTCCTAGAAGTTAAGCAACATAAATACATAAGTCAAGAAAAGTAATATACTGAAGTTAATGCAAATTAATAAGCAGAACATTTTTGGCCCAAAGAATTTAATGTAACGGTAAGGGATTAACTCCAAGCACAAGGTGTCAAAACATCTGTTTCTGATACATTTGTAATATTGACAAAGAGATATGACGTAAAAAAACAAGATCAAACCAGATCAACTGATTTATTTTAACTTTTGCCACAACTTTAAGGTCCCATATACACATAGGAAAAGGAAGAGAAATTTTAGGCAGTCATCCACCTTGGATTCCTCTTCATTTTCTGGTTCCCATGGAGGAATGCCAAAGAAGAGCATTGCCATTCTGGGGACTCTTGACCAGTGATTAGGCCCAAATGAATGAGACTAATCGGCGGGGAGTCACGAGCCGCGAACTCTGCGGCAAGATCGCGCAGGATGTGTATTTTCTCAGTGTCTTACTGCAATCTCTGCCTCCTACTGAAAACAATGGGAGGTAGACTCAAGGCAGAAATTGCCAATGATTTGGGGTCAGAATTTATCCCCATATCAGCAGTAAATTGTGTTGTGTGAATGGGGCCTAATTCTGTTGTTTGAAAGGGGCCTAAGTCTAACACTTCGCTCCAGTTCATACTTCACTTTCTATGACTGTCAGGTGCTAGAGCAAGAATACAACAATTTTTTTGCAACTTTTTAAAAAGCTACATTTGATGAATCTGGAGTACTTCATTTTGGAAGGATAACTATGCCCACCTTCTTAACCACTTTTCAGGGGTACAGCTAAGGGCCTTTCTATCCCCATCTTGCCAAAACAAGAGAGTACCACACACAGCTGTATGCCACATCCCCACAGGATTACAGACCTCCTCTCCTCCACTTCATTAGAGACCACACCCTACACTCACCACCCTCACCCCCTGTACTCAGCAAAGTGCAAGTTTTATAGCTGTATGAGTGGTTTATCTTGTATCACTCACGTATTTTCTATATTCCCTACTGACTCAGATTCTCTGTCACTCTTGTATAATTTTATAAATTTTACACAAAATTCTTTTAAACTAAACTAATAAAGAATTAGATGGGTTTTTTTTTTTTTTTACAACAACAACATTTATTGAATGGCCATGAACAGGACATGCTTTTAAATTATCTTAAAAATAATGTACAGTGCCCACCCCAGATGTCCCCAACTTTGACCACCTATTCAAAATCATGCCAGATTTATTGAGGGTAATATCCCAAAGCAGAATATTTGTATTGATGAGATGAATCCAAATCCCTGATTAGTTCCAAAGGGAGGTCTAGATTCCACCAACATCTGCCAAATTGTGCAAGAATAGCTCAGAGTACACCAACTAGTTTTGTTTGTACCTCTATATGTAGAGGTTTCTTCAAAGCAAAAAGTCTATGGGGTTTGGAAGGCATAAAGTCAAAATCACAGAAATGCCTGGGGCGGGAAGGAGTTAAGGTGGTTTCAGGCTGTGTCCATAGGGGTTAAAGGGGTATTCTCACGTCGCATACTCACCAGTCTTCACTGCTGTAAAATCTTTTTTCTTCCTGGTTTCTTACATCATTTGATGGGCGGGGTTTCACAGGCAACCTGCTGTTTGGCTCCACCCCCGAATTAGCATGTAGCTCCGCCCATCATATAGCGTGATCCTGTGGGGCAGCTGAAGGGCCTATGATGTCATCAAAGGTCCTTAAACACTATATACACAATATTGGACTATGAAGTACAGACAGGAGCAACTCCATTCTGTGTTACATACAGAGACTGCCTGTCTGTGCCATAATGAACACAATTGAATTAGCTAGCCTGATAACTGGGAGAACAGAAGACATTCAGAAATGAAAGCAGCTCCTCTCCCCTATCTGATAGCAGGAAGGTCACGTGGTGCAGACACAGGAATAGCTAGAAACACAGGCTCGCTCCCGTGCACTTAGCCCCTCCTCCCTCCCCCCTGAGAGCAGCAGATACATCACTTGACTTTTGAGCAGATAAGTCAAGGGCTGTGTCAACAATGAATTGAATAAAGTAAGATTGTGGACAAACAAAGCAGTTTTGCTGAAGCAGTGTATTTAGGAAAAGTCTTATATCCACATTAACAAGCAGTATAGATAGGATCTTTGTGATGGGACAACCCCTTTAATGTTTAAATATTTGAGTCTAACATTTATTCAACATATACAAATAGTTTAATAGAAATATCTTGTATGTGATAATTTAACACTTACTGGTCATGATTTACTTGGTACATGTTTATAAAGACTGAGGTGTCTTTCGGAATATAGTATCCATTCAGGTTGGTGTCCATAGCGGTACTAAACAAAGAGAAAGCTTTAGTGAAGGCTATAACTTGAAAGAATACATTGACATTATTGCAGTGATGATATCTAATAAACTATTATAATTGTGTGAATGTCAAGCTATAAATGTACAGAAACAGATGATATTAAGGGAGGGTTCACACGGTGTAACGTGCCGCGTGATGTGGCACGTCTACGCCGCGGGAGCCTTTGCGGGCCGTACATGCTCCCATTGATTTCAATGGGAGCGGGGATCGTATGCGCCGCACTAGTTTGCGGCCGCAAAATCACGTTACACCGTGTGAACCCTCCCTAATGACAAGAGATATGTTAAGGCTGAGGCTAAACAGATTTTTTTGTTGCAGATTTTGCTGCATTATTTTGAGCCAAATGCAGCATTTTATAGTATCTGCAAAGTGTATGGAAATCTGGCTAATCCCATACACACATTGCAGAAAAAAATCTGCCGCAGAAATACTGCAATTCATTTTTGTAAATCACAGTATGTCAATTATATCCACGGAAACACTGATGGTTTTGAAATAGATATAATAGGGACAGAAAGTCCACAGAGAAACTCTACGGACTGTCTGTGAAAAACGCTGTGGAAAATAGCGCAATGCATTTCTGCTGCTGTCTTTTCAAACCGCTTTTTGGCTGCGGCTCACTAAGTGAGGCCTTTGTCTAAAGGATTTTTGTGGGGCTAAATTATAGGTGATCTTGTCAATTTCAAATTGGTGAAGGTCCGACAACCTGGATACCTAGATATTAGCTTGTTTCTGGTATCATTAGGTTGACACTAGTGCAGCGGTCTTCGTTGTTTGGGACAATAATGGGGTCCAACTTTTCAAAAATGAAAGTGTTGGAGAGAAAAATCCTCCATGCAGGATTTCTCTCTCAGCTGGTTCCTGTGACAGTCTCCAAAAGAGATACCGCACAGAGGCCAACCCAGGCTTAGTGATGCTTCAAGTTGAAAGCCCATGTGAGGTCTTATCTATCAGTAATATGGCCTGTTTGCAGCTCAGCTCCAAGTGAATGGAACTGAGTTGCAATACCAAGCACAGCCATTTTACAATATATGGAGGTGTACTTGGTGAACACCGAGCAGTGGCGTAACAATCGTAGTCGCAGGGGGTGCAACCGCAACCAGGCATGGAGAAGTATGTAGCCTGCGGCCAGCTGGAAAATGGCCAGGGTCCCGGACCACCAAGATAGCAGTCAAGGAAAGCCTGGCCTCCCAACCACTATACATATTGTTAATGGAAAGGGATGCATATAATACTGTGAGGGAGCCACTGTGGAGCATATACTACTGAGTGAGGCCACTGTGGAGCATATAATACTGTGTTGGGGCCATTGTGGAGTATATAATACTGTGTGTGGGCCAATGTGGAGCGTATACTACTTTATGGAGGCCACTGTGAGACATATAATACTGTGTGGGGTCGATGTGGATCATATTATACTGTCCCAGTATTGTTTACATGCCGAACACTGCACTGCTCACTCACAGTATTCTTGATAACTGCAGTTGTTGGTACGAAAACCGTTTCCCTTTCAAGTATTTGAGATATCGCTGCAGCACCCATAATCGTCACTATCAATAATTCGCTCTAAGGAGTGGGTAGGCGCCCCAAACAAAAGTTTGCACTGGCACCCACAAGACTTTAGTTACCCCACTGACACTGAGGTCTCTTCAAACAGCTGATTGGTAGGAGTCCTCAGTGTCAAACCCACTTCAATCTGATATTAATTACTTATACTATAGGTAGGTCATATATAAGTTAGTCTTGGAAAACCCTACAAAGGCTTTAATTCCTTTGAGTATTGATTTCAAGTCTGTCTTAGGCTAAGGCCCCACGGGTCATATCCGCAGCACTAAAGCGCTGCGGGAAGAACCACTGCGTGATCGCATTGCGGTTCTTTCCGCAGCGCTTTTAAGAGAAAGTTCACAGAGTTTTCCTCTGCAGACTTTCTCTTAACATTATATCTACGGGAAAGCCGCCAGCATTTCCGTAGATATAATTGACATGCTGCGATTTTCAAAGCCGCAACGCATGAATCCCATCCACTTTGCCTGCACTGTACAACGCTGCGATTTTTCCTACAGCGTCTCCACTGCGGGAAAATCGCAGCGTTTACGTCTCGTGGGGCCCCGGCCTTAGTCTGCTCCAATAATGCTTTAATTTCACATGTGGACTGGGTATTCAATGATTTCAATGGGAGTTGAGCTGCAATACCAGCTCAAACTCTTTAACTACTTGAAAGGTACAGTACAGACCAAAAGTTTGGACACACCTTCTCATTCAAAGAGTTTTCTGTATTTTCATGACTATGAAAATTGTAGATTCACACTGAAGGCATCAAAACTATGAATTGACACACGTGGAATTATATAGTTAACAAAAAAGTGTGAAACAACTGAAAATATGTCTTATATTCTAGGTTCTTCAAAGTAGCCACCTTTTTCTTTGATTCCTGCTTTGCACACTCTTGGCATTCTCTTGATGAGCTTCAAGAGGTAGTCACCGGAAATGGTTTTCACTTCCCAGGTGTGCCCTGTTAGGTTTAATAAGTGGGATTTCTTGCCTTATAAATGGGGTTGGGACCATCAGTTGTGTTGTGCAGAAGTCAGGTGGATACACAGCTGATAGTCCTACTGAATAGACTGTTAGAATTTGTATTATGGCAAGAAAAAAAGCAGCTAAGTAAAGAAAAACGAGTGGCCATCATTACTTTAAGAAATGAAGGTCAGTCAGTCCGAAAAATGGAGAAAACTTTGAAAGTGTCCCCAAGTGCAGTTGCAAAAACCATCAAGTGTTACAAAGAAACTGTCTCACATGAGGACCGCCCCAGGAAAGGAAGACCAAGAGTCAAGTCACCTCTGCTGTGGAGGATAAGTTCATCCGAGTCACCAGCCTCAGAAATCGCAGGTTAACAGCAGCTCAGATTAGAGACCAGGTCAATGCCACACAGAGTTCTAGCAGTAGACACATCTCTACAACAACTAAGAGGAGACTTTGTGCAGCAGGCCTTCATGGTAAAATAGCTGCTAGAAAACCACTGCTAAGGACAAGCAACAAGCAGAAGAGACTTGTTTGGGCTAAAGAACACAAGGAATGGATATTAAACCAGTGGAAATCTGTTCTTTGGTCTGATGAGTCCAAATTTAAGATCTTTGGTTCCACCCACCGTGTCTTTGTGGGACACAGAAAAGGTGAACGGATGGACTCTACATGCCTGGTTCCTACCGTGAAGCATGGAGTAGGTGTGATGGTGTGGGGGTGCTTTGCTGGTGAAACTGTTGGGGATTTATTCAAAATTAAAGGCATACTGAACCAGCATGGCTACCACAGCATCGTGCAGCGGCATGCTATTCCATCCAGTTTGCGTTTAGTTGGACCATCATTTATTTTTTAATAGGACAATGACCCCAAACACACCACCAGGCTGTGTAAGGGCTATTTGACCAAGAAGGAGAGTGATGGGGTGCTACGGCAGATGACCTGGTCTCCACAATCACCAGACCTGAACCCAATCGAGATGGTTTGGGGTGAGCTGGACCGCAGAGTGAAGGCAAAAGGGCCAACAAGTGCTAAGCATCTCTGGGAACTCCTTCAAGACTGTTGGAAGACCATTTCAGGTGACTACCTCTTGAAGCTCATCAAGAAAATGCAAAGAGTTCACAAAGCAGTAATCAAAGCAAAAGGTGGCTGCTTTGAAGAACCTAGAATATAAGCTATATTTTCAGTTTCACACTTTTTTGTTAAGTATATAATTCCACATGTGTTAATTTATAGTTTTGATGCCTTCAGTGTGAATCTACAATTTTCATAGTCATGGAAATACAGAAAACTCTTTGAGTGAGAAGGAGTGTCCAAACTTTTGGTCTGTACTGTATATCCGATTCATATTGTACATTGCTTTACTTCTAATCTGAATCTGTAAATTATGAAAAAGGTTTAGAGCTTTTATTTTATGATAAGACAATCTCATTGACATATGACTGTGTATGCATACCAGTGTGGAATCGTGAATGGTACAAAAGATGAATGTCTTAGAACTTCATTGATAAATGCTTCAGTGTAATGCAAATTTTTTCTGTCTTCAAATCTGGGTGATCTGCTTGTTCCAATAATCTCATCTGAGGAGACAAACATTCTATCTAGTTGCTATTTAATTAATAAATGCACTGTACATATTATATTATCAAACATGCAATATTGACAAATACACATATTTTTTTATATAATCAGACATTTCACATGCATGTATAGCTATTCATTTCGATTATGTGTAATAGCACCTTCAAGAGGATCTGTTATGTCCTCTAACATCGGCATGTTAGATACCATTACAAAACTGTGTGAGACAATGGTGCCATTACTTTGTGCTACCTTTATCACTGTACTGTCATGAGGGTGGACTTTACAGCCTAGCATCATTGCTGGACAGTGGGGAACGCCCCCCTGACAGTACACTTGTATAGTGTTGTACAGACATGGGGCTTGCTCTACCCCCCAGAGATGAGTGCTGAGTCTTTGAATGCACTTCTAGAATAAGCCAGTAGACAGGTGAAGTGGTAAATCTGTTCCCGAACTACTTAACAACCCCATTACCTCATCAGAGATGTCATTAGCAGAACGCTTCAAACTTCTGACTGGCAAAGTGAACAAGATGAGAGGCAGCGAATGCGAATTTGCTCATAGTATCTGGTTCTCACCTGCGTCCATTAGCTTCTTTCAGGATTTTCTTTTATACATTGATTTATAATAGGGTAGGTCATAGTAAAAGATTACTTTTATGAAATATTTGAACAATTACGTAAATTCCGTACCAATTTCCTTCTGAATTTTTTCTTGATTGTTTGGATACTTTAACAAGTACAACATACACCACAGTAATCCGGAGGATATTGTCTCAAAGCCTTAATAGAAAAATAACATCTTGGTTATTCAGAGAAACAAAACTTTTACTCAACAGGCAGTGTTAAAAACGTGTTGCTTTTATATAGGACAATTACATTTGTAGGTTAAGCCAGGCTCGCAATATGGTGGCTATACATGGGGTCATTATTGTTCAGTGGTGAACAATAATATAAGAGGAGGGGCTACACAGTGGCTCAGTGGTTAGCACTGCAGCCTTGGAGCACTGGAGTCCTGGGCTCGAATCCTGCCAGGAACAACATCTGCAAGGAATTTGTATGTTCTCCCCGTGTTTGCATGGATTTCCTCCCATAATACAAAGACCTACTGATAGGAAAAAAATGTACATTGTGATCCCTATATGGGGCTCACAATATACATTAAATATATATATATATATATATATATATATATATATATATATGAGGGATGCTATAAAAAATAGTATGTGGGACCCTTGTTTTCCAACTGCATATGCAAAGACAGAGTGGAGTAGCTATTGACCACCTAATTTATGGCTTATTAAAGATCCCTCACTGGTGGATAATCTGCTAATAATTGTGAGACATTTATAGATATGACCATAGTCCTTTACAATATAATCTAATAGACAGCATGGAAGACCCTGGGCTATATAACTGAAATGCTCACACTCTGACAACCTCCCCAATTAAATAAATTGGCCTCAAAAATGTTCAATTGTATTTACTTTTTAATAAGACTCCAGAATAAGTAGCTTCTTAGTAACCACAATTGTGTATGAGATATATATTGTACACAAGGAAACTTTATATTAAGTCGGAGAATATTATGCTTCCCACAATTCTTAATAATGTACAAAAGCAGCAAGTAAGCGAAATCTAAGACTGTACCTGCACCAAAGATGTCAATCACTGTTGATATAATCTGTTCATTGCTTAATTTGTCACATTTATCAGTTTTATCTTTGTCATTGCACAATTTTATGAGGGCATCTGTTATATCTCTGATATTATTCTAGAAAAATGAATGAAAACATAAAATTAATATTGTATATAAACTTTAGAATTAGAATTGAAATCTGCACATTGTATGGTGTATTCAGCCCTGCATACCAGCTGTGAAGCTAGAAATTTACCGTATTTTTCGGACTATAAGACGCACCTAGGTTTTAGAGGAGGAAAATAGGGAAAAAAAATGTTGAAGCAAAAAATGGTAAAATATTTAATATATGGGAGTTGTAGTTTTGCAACAGCTGCAAGGCCACATTGACAGGTGACCTTGCAGCTGTACGGGGATGTATAGAGTGTTGGGTTTTTTTTTTTTTTTGCAGGGCCAGCTGTACTTTTTAGTTATACCATTTTGGGGAATATCTATTGCTTAGATCACCTTGCATTGAAAAAAAACCCGGTGGTTTATGATATATGATTTTCTACTTTTATATATATATATATTCTAGGGACAGGAGGTGATTTAGAACTTTTATTTATTTCATATTTTTAAAGCTTTTTTTTTATTTATTTTTTTACTATTTTGTTCCCCCCCCCCGGGGGCTTGAACCTGCGGTCACTTGATTGCAAGTCCCATAGACGGCAATACAACTGTATTGCCGTCTATGGGACATTCTGTATATTAGTATTACGGCTAGTCATAGACCCAGCCGCAATACTAATATATAGCAGTGACAGGCCTGGGAGCCTCATTAGGCTCCCGGCTGTCACCCGAACAGGTCGGCTCTTGCGATATCGCCGCGCAGGAGCCGGCCTGCAACTTCACAGGTACGGGGCCGGTGGGGACCGGCCCCGGGGGAGAAGGGGCCACCGATACTGACCCGGCATCCGCTGTACTACAGAGGCGGATTCCGGCAAGGGATAGCAGCCATCACAGGTGCCGGGGCCTGAGACATCGCTACGCTCCTCTGCCCTGCATGAAGCCAGCGGCGGGGGGATGGAGGAGCGGAATAGCATCGCCGCTGCCGCTGCTGCTGCTGGCTTCATGCAGGGTAGAGGAGCGCAGCGATGTCTCAGGCCCCGGCACCTGTGCTGGCGTCTATCCCTTGCTGGCATCCGTCTCTCTATTACAGCGGATGCCAGGTGGCCACATTCAGACTATAAGACGCACCCTTCTTTTCCCCCCAAATTTTGGGGAAAAAAAGTGCGTCTTATAGTCCGAAAAATACGGTACTTAGGGATTACATTAACTGTACAGTACAGTATTTGGTGTTATTAAACTTCTGTAGATATATAAATATATTCTGCTGGGTATATACACTTGGCATATATCTGCTTACCTAGTCGGAAACCTCCCAACATGTAAGGTAAACATGCCCATAGACTTTATTAAACAGGCTTATGCCATAAAGGATGTCCTTATGACTTATGTTTAGTTGGGCTACATGTGTAAGAAGCTGCAAAACTGCCAATGCTTCCTTTGTATCCTTGGAAATGTTAAAAAGAAGTTGATGTTGGTTATGTTGCTTACAGTTATAGGACCAATAATCCTTTAAAGGTCTGACCCCCTTACACATAGTAACACACAGCCTCAGTGCATATATATCAGAAAGTAATGTACGTTTCAATACAACTGCATAAAAAGGACACTGCATGGTATACATTTTTTATTGCAGTCAAAAGCAGACATTTGCAATTGCATAGGTTACTCTATATATGTCTGTATGTTATATGGTACCATTGCAAAAAGTCCTGCATGAAAACTATGCAGTAGTTTGGGTTTATTTTGGAAAACTTTGGAATAAAATTGTTATATGCTTCATCCCAATGACTTTGTGAGTGTGACTGTGTAACTTTAGCAGTGACTCCTTAATATTTTGCTACTTTTAACTTTTGGGTTGTAGAATTGGTATCATCATCTAGGTTTATCTAAATATATTGTGGCTGTAGCTATTATGTTAAACCACTCCTTTCTTTGCTATATAAGAATTCAGTGTTAAACATCTATAATATAAATTTACATTTGACATATACCCTGAAAGGTCACTGTATTAGAGACACTGCCCCTTTATGATTAGAGTCTTCCTGTATAGAAATTAGATACATAAACAAGTTTTAGTGTGGATCTATATTAGAATGTAAAAATCCAGTGTGTCCTCACCAAACTTGTTGGATTTACTTGTCCACAGAGAATGGTATGATCCGGGATTAGTAATCCTGTGGATTTTAATAGTTTGTCTACAATAGTGGTCAGGGAAGATGGGGAATTGTTCTGAGAAAATAGGCAGTGAATGAGATTTTTATTAATCTCATTCAGACATTACAAGAAAGAAAACACTGGAGAAATTGTCTTTGAAATATGTAAAATGTTAATTTTACCTTCAGAAATTCAGTTTGGGCAAGCCATCCCCAAACTGTTTTTCCTGCAATTTTGGCAGAATCATGGTGGACGGACAGTGGTGCAAGTGTAAAGTGTCATTCACACGGGGCAAAAGGGGGCGGATTTTGGCGCCGAATCCACGTCAGAATCCACCCACTCACAATGGAGGGCTATGTGGACCGCTAGCCAGGGGCGGATCCAGGGCCGAGCGAGCCGGGCAACCGCCCGGGGCCCCGCACCCAGCGGGGCCCTGCGGCGCGGCCCGGACCTAACGAAATGGTCCCGGTCGCCGATGAGCTGAATACATAGGTGTTTAAAGCATGAGCTGTCAGCTCCTGCTTTAACGCTGAGCTACGGTATTTGTAGCCGTGATGTAATGACGTCACATCGCGCCTACAATATGTGTATGAGGGAGAGAGCTGCGGGGGAGCGAGGGAAGGTGAGTGTGTTTTTTTTGTGTGTTAAACATTTAGGTGGAAAATAATGTAGTGGGCCCATGAAACTGGGGGCAGATGGGGGGGAGAACGGCATGACACTGTGGCAGATGAAGGGGGAGAGAACAGTATGACGCTGGGGCAGATGAACGGAGGGAGAACGGCATGACACTGGGGCAGATGGAGGGGGAGAACAGCATGACACTGGGGCAGATGAAGGGGAGAGAATGGCATGACACTGGGGCAGATGAAGGGGGGAGAACGACATGACACTGGGGCAATTGAAGGGGGGAGAATGGCATGACACTGGGGCAGATGAATGGGGGGAAGAATGGCATGACATTGGGGCAGATGAAGGGGGGAGAATGGCATGACACTGGGGCAGATGAAGGGGGGAGATCAGCATGACACTGGGGCAGAGACGGGGGGGACAGGAAACTGTGGGCAGATAAAGGGGGAGAATGGAATGTAACTGGGGACAGAGGTAGAGGAGGGGACATGAAACTAGGGGTAGATTAAGGGTGTATATGAATATGGGGTAGAGATGGAGGGGGGACATATTTTTACGGGTGACTGTAGGAGGATTATACTGTGTGGAATCACACGAAAAATGAATGAGAATGGGCGGAGTCAACATAAAAGTGGGCGGGGTCTAATTTGCTGCACGTTTTATTCCCTCTTTCTAGTCTTCAACAGTTGGGAGGTACAGGTTAGAAGTGCGAGACTCCCCGGTAAGTAGGGCCCCGCCAAAGTCAATTGCCCAGGGCCCTGCAAACCCTGGATCCGCCACTGCCGCTAGCTTACTTTTTTCCATGAGTGGCAACATGCTGCTCATGGAAAAAAGAAGCAAGCTGCCCTTTTCTCAGGCGGATTCTGCGGCTGGTTCAGCCCCAGCGTCCGCCTCGCGGTAGCACCCTCTGGCCTAGGCCCATTTATTTGGGCCTACTCTGGAGCAGGAAGCCGCAACTGTCGGAAGCCATGACAGTTGTGGCAGGCGCATTTTGGCCCTATTGTGACGCAGCTTTCCGCTTCACAATCAAGACCAAAATCCGCCAATCCGCTCCCCATGTGAACTAGCCCTAAATGCCTCCTTACTGTCAGTTGTCAAGGTTGAGACTGGAGTAGTGTTGGTTAGTGGAGTGTTATCTTGGTACACCATAGGTCTTCTGATTTAACCTGTGGATGATGTTTGTGTATGTCATGACAAATTACCATGCTTATGAAGGCCGAAGAGGTCTAATACACTACTAGATGGATGTCTCAAGTAACTGGACATTCAGTTTGTTTAGAACTTATTGCACACATCACATAATTAAGAGTATGTAGATTACCTTCTGTATAATCTAATAAGTAAGATATTAATCTGGCATATGTATTGAAAAAGTCCACCATTGCTATTTCCTTACCTCATCATGAGATGCATAATGTTCTTGTACCGATTTAGCTATAAAATCATTAAAAGACTGTACAAATTTTTTCAGCTCCTTTAATTCTTTTGATGGAAGAAACTTGAAAATAGGAATAAAATCAGCCAGAAGTCCTGCCCCAGATGCTTTTTGGACATCATTATTAATCTCTATGATGCGGAGAAATTCTTTGTCATTATGGTTATTCCTGTTACCAAAGCACAGGGCACATACCACATTGGCAACGGTCAAAGTTATTAAAGGGAATGGGTTGAATTTGCCATGATTTTTAGACAGTTGTTCCATTCTGTTAACTAAGTCCGATGCTTCAGCGCAAACATATTCTTCGAGACGACAGGAGTGATTCAAGGAATTTGCTTCTGACTTGGAAAGAGTCCTCAGAGTATTTCTCATAATCTTCTTATGGGTTTTCCAGGCATCACCATACTTTTCTGAAAATGTCATACTTTTTCCATCAGCCAGTAGTGAAAACGAATACATGTTGGGCCTGTTGGCAAAATGTTCTCCTTGTTTACCAAGAACTTTTTTCACTGTTTCAAACCCACTGACAACGACCACTGGCATCATGCCTAACTTAATGAGGAAAACATCTCCATACGTGTCCCTCATTTTTGTAAGGGATTTATGGGCTTGGTCTCCAATCTGGAAAAAATTTCCAAAAATAGGCAATGTCCAAGGACCTGGCAGAGACATTTTCTGTTTTCTCAATCTCAAAACAAGTAAAATAATAGACGCAAGCAGCAGAGTAGTCATATTAAATGACAGAAAGTCTCCCAGGAAATAGGCAGCTGTAAAGAAATGCATGAAATTATTTAAATTGGATCTAGTTTGCCTTTTATGAAAAAAATAATGTTGTTTAACCCCCTTCTCGCCAACGGCATTTTTTGATTTTCATTTTCGAATCCCCCCCCTTCCAAACCCCATAACTCTTTTATTTTTCCACTATATGAGGTCTTAATGTTCGCTGAACAAATTTTTCTTTCTTCATGTTGCTACCATTAATTATTCTGTACAATGTACTGGGAAGCTGGAAAAAAATCAGAATGGGGTGGATTTGAAGAAAAAATGCATTTGTGCAACTTTCTTATGGGCATTGTTTTCACGGTGTTCACTGTGCCGCCAAAATGACATGCCACCTGTATTCTATGTTTTGGTATGATTCCAGGGATACCAAATTTATATGGTTTTCTTTACATTTTAACCCCTTAACAAAAATTCTAAACTGTGTTAAAACATTTTTTTTCTACAAGTCATCATATTCTGACACCCGTAATTTTTTTATACTTCAGTGTAGGGGGATGTATAGGGCGTCTTTTTTTGCGGGGCCGGGTGTACTTTTTATTTATACCATTTTTGGGTATGCTAATGCATTGGAAAATAATGCATTGGAAAATTGCTCTTCTATTGCAGGCTACCTACCGGCTCTTCTATTGCAGGCTACCTAGCATAGCCTGCAATAGAAGAAATAGAATGACAGGCCGGGGAGCCTTCAGAAGGCTCTGACTGTCATAGCAACGTGACGCCGACCCTGGAGATTACTCTGGGTGCCAGCATTTACAGGAAAAATGGCGATACCAGAAAAATGGCACCTCGGTCAACTTTGACCGAGGCACCGGAGGGGTTAATGCCTGCGATCGATGCAGGCACTGACCGGGGGCATTAGTGCTGGGTGTCTACTGTATAAAACAGTAGACACCGGCGGCTATGGTAGCCGCCCAACTCCCAAATAGCCGCCATATTTAAACACCCGGAATCTATCATAATAATACGGTGGATGTTGGGAAGGGGTTAAAATATAAGAAAAATAAAAAATTGTGCTGTGTTTCAACTTCAACATGAAAGCTAAGGCCCCGTTCCCGCGGAGTAATGCGCCGCTCATTCTGATATGTAAACTGTCAGAGTGAGCGCTTCAAAACAGAATCCCATTGACTTCAATGAGTTACGTCTTACGTGCGCTACACATTGAAAACAGTGGGAGGCTTTTTAACCTATTGATTTCAATGTGTTACGCGCATTAAACAGAACCCATTGAAGTCAATGGGATTCTGTTTTGAAGCGCTCACTCTGACACGTGATTATGATACTCTGTGGGAACAGGGCCTAAAGTTGCTTTTCCAAGATTTTTTTTTTAATTCTAATAGCATACCACTCACAAAAATATTTAAAAAATGCAAATACTGGAGCATGGAAATATCATTAATAACCTCATTAGCCAGTTCTGATAGAGCTCTATTACTGTTCTCCACTGGTCTTTCCAGTCTATTTACATGAAGACAGCATGTGACCAAAGCAGCCAATCGATGGCCATAGTGGCCACATGCCACACTACTAGTATCATGGCTCCCATCCCCAAGCCACAAGTGCCAGTAATACTACATGTGCGTATTGCAGCTATTCTTAGCCACATGCTTGCACTGTAAGTCTACAGCTCTAGTTTGTCGACATGGATTCCTGCAGAATCAGGTCACATGCACTTATGTCTTATGTCCCTCCCTTATCAGGTAGCAGTTTGTTGTAAAAGAGCAATAGAATTGAAAACCACGATTGTAAAAAGTAATATTATTTTTACCTGATGTCATGATGATGCAGTTTAATTTCCTAGAAATTCAGCAGACCTGTGAGTGGAATTAGATATAGTAATCTTCACGTCCAGCCTGACTGGTATGTTGTGTAGGTTAAAGAGTTCTTTTTCTTTATTGTTCTGCTGCTTCACATTTTTCTACTTGCACGGCATGTTTGTATGCTACGCTTCCTTGTGTGACAAAGTACTCATGCCCAACCCATTCCTTGCTAAAGATATCTATTATCTTGTATTTGCACCTTATGACTCTGTCCTTTCCCATACTGCATACATACAATGCAGAGAATCTGGTTAAGCAATGCGCTGTTAAAGAACCTGAAATATTTTTACTTAAACAGAACTTTACATAATTTTTATACAATAAAAAATTAGGTGAAATTTTTGTATATTTGTATATTTTTATTGATATGCAAATAAGGAAAAAAATACCGTTTGTCTGGGAATCTGGAACTGAAACCAAAGTGCAGACCAGCTAAATCACCCCCTCCCCCAACCACTACCACACACAATGCTCTTTCACTTTATTAGCATATGAATAAAATTCTGACTTACATGAAAATTGGTCCTCAACGTTGAATAACAGAGGCCTATTTGGAAACTGTAGAAACATATCTACAAGGTACTGTGATAAGGTTTAGAACCAATTTATTGCCAACAGACTCCTTCTAAAAAGTTAGAAATTCAGGTAATAATGTGTTTAGCCCACCTGGATTTTGAAATATCACTGGTTAAAGTGGAGCTACATATACTCGCTGCTTTCACTTTAACAAGTGTGCAGGAGAACATGTGCAGCTGACAGTATACAGGGAGCGGAGAAGGATTTTATTATTCACTTCAGATGACCCCAGAGGAGGTCGTACCATGGACGTTTCCTCATCAGATAGAACGCATACTTGCCATTTAACCCCTTATATGCTGACGGTTCCACCTAAGTGGTTTTACAGAGAAAAAGGTATAATAGTTTCCCCTTGTTAAAGCTACATTCAGATAACATGTAAAAAGTAGAGGTTTTTTAAACTGGACACAAAGTCCTGCATGTCCAACTCTCTGCCCGGTTAAAAAAAAAACGGTTTCGCCACGGAGCACACAAAACGCTCACCAGCGCTCACGGCCCCACACTTTTCAAACCCATTCAAATGAAAAGGGGATATTCAGTACATCTCCAGTGGGGTGGAAAAACGCCTGATGCGCGTTTCGCCTGCACTCGGCTTCGTCAGAAGGCAAAACCTCCTGACACCTTTTGCCTCCTGATGAAGCCGAGTGCAGGCGAAATGTGCTTCAGGCGTTTTTCCACCCCACTGGAGATGTACTGAATATCCCCTTTTCTATTGCCATATTTAAAGAATAGCAAATATGTCTGCACCTATGGGTATGTATTAGTGATCCCATTTGGGACATTTTGGATTCTATGTCACTTATATAGCCATTATTTGACATATTTTGGTTCTACTAGCCATTATTGGGGTTATTTAACCCTTGGCTAGTGTGTAATGTAATATAATGTAGTGCTTGATAGCGACTTTATGTATGGACTTTTGTTAAACATCTTTCCTATTCTGGCGTATTGGAATTATTTAGGGTTTTCTTCTCTGTCCTCATCCGTGGGAGGGTTGCGGTTCTCAACTGCCACCTGGGGGATTTTCCCTTGTCTGTCTTCCCGTTTTATACATATTTTGTTACATTTTTGGATATTTATTAATAAAATTATTTGTATATTTTTTACTCTATTTTGTGCCTTACGTTGTTTTTGGTTAAAATTAATAGGGTCCCATACCATCTAGCTGGCAGTAAACTAAATGGCAGTAATATTCCTTTAAAGATATGAAATTCCATCATACAAACTATGGAACATTTAAAAACACATAAAATACAGCTTAAACGTTAATATCTTTTTGCACAATCAAATAATTGTAGACCTGAGCAGACAGATATATAATGGAAAATGCAGAAGCTTGTATTTTATTCATTTAGATCTCTATCAATCGTAGCTATGAAGATGCCAGGTAGTCATGGGGGTGGTCCTATTCTTTGAATGACTGCCATCCATGTACTGTATAAACAAGAAAAGAGAGCCACACCGAGCAGATCCTCGTGTATTAAATTAAAATAATGGGCCAATTTCGGGTTTGAAAAATGCCCCCTCACCTGATGAGGTTGCGCAATGGCACAACACTCTAGAAGCCTGCAACGCCCTATGAGTAGGGCCAAAGGCAGCAGCTTTAAGCGTCACTCAAACGGGTAGGTGAAGGAAAGTACAGACCAACTTCCACACAGGATTCGGCCAAAAGAAAACAGTGCTTGCCCGCATAAGATAATAGGTACTCCTTTATTGACACACTGTCAAGCGAGCACTGTTTTCTTTTGGCCGAATCCTGTGAGGAAGTTGGTCCGTACTTTCCTATGCCATCCATGTATGACTGTGTATATAGAGATAGCTAGAATTACTGATTGAATCTCCCCATCACTACATAGTTGTTTCTAAACAAAGAGTTGCTTGATAGCAAATTAGATTTCATCTTGAATAGGACAAAGACAGTACAGATAGAAAGTATTTGTATATGGCACACATAAAATCAGACTTGCACTAGGTTGACACTAACATTAGCACACCTAATCCGCTTAAAAAGCAGTTGCCAGCGGAAACTCACAGTCCCCAAAGACTATAATGGAGTCCAATGGGTTTCCGCCTGGTGTCTGCCCAAAATATGAAGAAAAATGCGGAGAAAAAGTCCTGCATTTTGAAAGTGGATTAAGGGAGGAAAACTCCGATTGGAGTTTGAACGTTGGTATGAAACCATGCTCATATAAGACAATGCACTATAACATTAGTAACATGGTAATGCCTTCATCACATATTTCTGTGGCTTGAGACTCATTCCATTAATTGGTGTCAATGATAATTCATCCGATTTCTTCTTTTCCAGACGGATTCTTTGCAGAATAATCGTCAACATAAAAAAAAAGTCCATTTCGGGCAATTTCTTCCCCCAAACATCTGCGGATTCCCATTCCAAAAATAATGACATTTTGAGCAATATGTTTATCCAGTTTTCCATCTTTATCCAAAAAGCGTTCTGGCTTAAAAAAGTCTGGATCTTCTCATAAAGCTCTAGAACATAGTTAAAATAAAATAAAAAACTTGTTAGTATATTTTTTTTTTCATTTTTTTTTTTAGCCAAAGCAAAGAGTAAATCCTAAAGGAAGGAAAAGTGCAAGGAATTCTTCATACAGTTTTTTGTAATTCATTTTTTTATGACTCCTTTTTAAGGGCGTAGGTTATATGTGTTTTAAGGTTAAGACCACATGTAGGTTCAAGCATCAGTAGAAAAACCTCAGCAAAAACATTTTTCTCCACAATGTGTGAATGAGGTTAACCCCTTAAGGATACAGCCTAGTCGTTTTTTTGTTTCAAATTTTGCTGTGTTTTTTTTCTTGAGCCAAAGCCAAGAGTGGCTACAGAATGAAAGGGAAATATATAGGAAGTACTTATACTTTTTCCTTGTAGTAAATCCACTCCAGGCTTTGGATAAAAAAAAAAAAAAAAAAGTGCAGCAAAATCTACAACACAAAGCTGTTTTTCTGCAACATGGGGCCTCAGCCTTAAAGACCAGGCCTCATTTTCAAAAATGACATGTGTCAATGCCGCTCTAATAGAACCCCCATATGTCGCCAAATTCTCAAATCTACACACTAAAATAATTTAAAACATAATTTATGGAGTCCCTTAACCCTTTCAGTGTTCCCCAAGAATTTAAACAAAATGGAAGTGAAATTTACACATTTCAATTTCTCTAATATATTCTTTTAGTCCTACAATGTATTCATTCACAAGGGGTTAAAAGAGAAAATACATCTCACAAGCTATATATTCACTCATAGATGCGAAAAGCTGACTTGTATCTTGTTGAAATCTCACACATTTTGTACAGTTTTATTCCAAATCTTGCCTTCTTTGATGGAATAAATTGCTTAAAGGGATCCTATCATTAAAACTCAATTTTTTCTGCCTACCACGTAAGAATAGCCTTAAGAAAGGCTATTCTTCTCCTACCTTTAGATGTCTTCTCCGCGCCGCCATATATAATCCAAACTCACCAAACTACATAAAATTTTAATAAAAATAGATTTTAAAAAAGGCTTCTATCTTGTATTTTGGGGCCACTCCTAGAATCGGCTTACATATACTTATTCACAATACTGACCAACATACTGCTATGTAGACTTAGTGGCTAGTACTGGTCTCTCCATTGTTCAGGTCTGCATGGGGACCGAAAGTCTGCCGCTAAAAAAGAGGTTACCCACATACACCTGCGGACCCCATAGACTATAATGCAGGACTTATATCTCCGGCAGAGTCTCCTATGGAAACTAAAATGTAGATGTAGCCTGAGAATTAAATTTTGCTTTTGTTCTGCTTTACCACCGAAAACCTACTTGCAAGCAAATCCTACAAACAAAATAAAATATGGTGAAAATACATGAAATGTTTTAATTGGGCATATTTAGATTTTAATAAAACAATGTGTTTAGACGGAGTGTCCCTTAAATGGCCATATGTTGATAATATGTTCCCAGCTGCAGGAAAATCAGTTCTAACTATGGAGAAATATTACTCTCCATATTTACACAATGACCCTATGAATCTCTTTGGACATGACCCCATTTTTCAAAAATGACAAATGTCACTTTATGCGGCAATAGCTTTGATATGCTTTAAAACTTACTCGATTGATATTTTTGCATTAAAAAAAATAGGAAATGTGATCATACAGAGGCGATATTTTTGTTGAGGGTTCAGTTTGGGACTGCCATTGTTAGGGCGGGAGCTATTTCTGGGACACAGGGACAGTATCCCAGGGACAGTTCTGGGACTGTTTTGGTCATCTATCTATCTATCTATCTATCTATCTATCTATCTATCTATCTATCTATCTATCTATCATCTTGCTACCTATGTGACTATGGTAAGATCTGACCATTTTTCTTTCCATGGTGTACACTGGGTTATTTGTTCTATTATTGCACTGGCCCTCTAGAGCTTTGGATCATTATCCTGATTGTATTACATACCAACTTTTGGCATGTTTGGCCATAAATATCTTATCGTTGAGGGCCAACACCACTTCCAGCTCCATAAAATACATGACACAAGGCCAATGTGGCCAAATACCGATCAGATATTTGTGGTCTAGCCTAAGCATAGGTCATACAAAACTAAAACATGCACAATCTCTTTAAGGAAACTGAACACTTGCCCAGAGTATGCGGAACGATTGGAGCTTTCAATACATTATCTTCATATAATATTAGTATGGTCAGAAATGTTTCATTATGTGTACATTCATACTCTGCATTTACTGTAGATGAGCTTCCATACTATCAAGTTTTCATGAAACACTTTTCTTCAGTTGGCTTGCATGGAGACAAATCCATAAGAATATTTGCATATATGTGATGGTTGTTTCATTCTGTCCAGAGCTAGCTCAATGTAAAAGTTGTGAGTTATGTTATCACATGTTAAAATATTGGGTATTGGAGCTCTATTGGGAAGTCTAAAACTAGCTGCGGTGGGAAGGGGTTAAGCTAAATATGTATGAAAACTAAAATCAAGTTTAATTTATTTACCTGCTCCAAAAATATCATTCACTGTAGATAGAATCTTAGCATCTGACAAAGCAGATAATTTATCTTCTGATTTTCTGTGGTTACAGCAGTATATTAATGTTTCAGTAATATCCGTATGTGACTCTGCAGTGGATTTAAAAAAATGCAAAAAACAAAAGTATGTAATTTTTTTTGGAAACCAGTAAGATAGAAGCTTTATTGCTGTAGATTGCTATTGACTCAGATGTATGAGGGATCTGTGAAAATGGAGGCACCTCTGATGCAAAACAGTATATAGTCCTAGCCATAAGTGTTGGCAGCCCTGAAATTTTTCTAGAAAATTATTACACATTTTCTTATACACATATTTATTTCCTTTGTGTGTATTTGAACACAAAAAAGGCAAATTGGATAATTTTGCACAAAACTCTAAAAATGGGTCAGGCAAAATTGGCACCTTTCGAAAATTGTTGGTAAATAACTTTGCTTCAAGCATGTGATGCTCATTCAAACGCAACGGTGGCAAGTAACAGGTGTGTGCAATATAAAAAGGACAGAAGTTGACGCAATCTTTGCATTGTGAGACTGTGTGTGCCACACTATGCATGGAGAAGCACAGACTGAATGATCAATATAAGTCATTGGGAGTTAATTATCAAATATAACTCTATACGGCTAAATTTTGCACAATTTGGGATCTCTTTCAGTTTTCTCACATAGAGAATTCTGACATAGTAAAACAGTGCAAACATTTCATCAATCCAAAGTAATGCAAAAGGGAGCAAAAAATGCACAGCACATGCCAAATTCAGGTGCAAACTTGTTGATAAATGTGCCCCATTGAGTCAATATTTAACGTCTGTCAAAAGGGTCTGCAACCAACTGACAGATGTTAAAGAGGACCTTTCACCTGGGGCATATGCGGTTTTATATACTGCTAGAAAGCCGACAGAATTCAGCATACTATCGGCTTTCACGTTCTGTGTGAAGAGCTATCGGTGTTGGTACCATAGATCTTCACTGTCAGAAGGGCATTTCTGACATTCAGTCAGGAACGCCCTTGCTCACAGTAGTGTCTATTGCGCTGTACTGTGACAGCAGTGAGGAGCACCTCCCTCCCCTCCTGATAGTACTCGTCCATAGACGAGTACTGGGGGGCGTTCCTCTCCGCTCAATGTCATCACTGGGCGGTAAGGAACGCCCTCTCTCACAGTACAGCATAATAGACGTGACAGTGAAGAACTACAGTACCCGCACCAATAGCTCTTCACCGAGGCATAGAACATGAAAGCCGATAGTGCTTTTACTGCACAGCGCTTACAGTTGTGTTTGGTGTTCCGTTTGGGGGGTCCCCATACGGACTCCCCGAACAGAATACTAAACGCATATGTGAACAAAGGGTAAGGCTGAGCAGCAAAATGTATGAGAAATATATAGGACGTCCATATGCTTCTACTTTCTTCTCAATCCACTCCTGGCTTTGTTTTAAAAAAAAGCATCAAAATCTGCAACAAAATACAGCTGCCTGAGGCCCCACATGGCAAAGCGGATGGGATTCTAGCGGAATCCCACATTGCGGAAAAATAGGTGCAGCACACATGCTGTAACTTCCAAAACCATCGCAGTTTTGCGGCTTGCCACATTAGGCTTTAGCCTAAGACCTCACGTTACCGAAAAGCAGAATTTTGTCTGCTGTGGAAAAGCAGCAAAAATCACTGCATTTTACAGTATCAGAAGAAGTAAATAAGATTCTGGCTAATCCATTCTACACATTGCAGAAAAAACCACAGAAGAAAAAACTACGTTTTCAAAAACACAGCATGTCAGTTTCACCTGCGGAACACATGCGTTTTCCCTATAGATTTCATAAGGGAAGAAAAATCACAGAAAAAATCACCGCAAAAACGCAATGAAAAATGATGTAGAAAAAAAACATGATGCATTTCTGCTGAAATGTGCGGTCTTGGGCTGAATTTCTACTGTAAGCCTTAAGGATTGGAACATCATTATTACAAACCTTGTCATAGGACTCGTAATGTTCTTCGATACGATTTTTAGTGAAGTTGTTAAATTTTTCAATTGCTTGTAATAGTGCTTTTACTCCAGGCAAAGGGAAAAAGTGCAGTATTGGAATAAAGTCCGCTGGGGCAGCAGAACCTGATGCCTGTAGGGCATCTTCATTTATCTGATTGATGCTAAGAAACTCTTCATCATGATGTCTGTAGCGCTTTCTATAACATAACACGCAGACAATGCTAGCTACAGAATAGGTGATATTATCTGATGGACAGGTTATGGACTCTAGATTTTAAGGACACGTTGATCCAGGGTTTTTATACTGACTGCCAGATTTGGAGTCGGGAAGGAATTCCCCCCCCCCCACCTGAAATGGGGCAATTGACATGAGCCTCATGGGGTTTTTTGCCTTCCCCTGGATCAACACTGTAGGGATTGTAGGGTTATAGGTTGGTCTTGATGGACTAATGTCTTTATCCAACCTCATCTACTATGTAACTATGTAACTATGTATGTACAGTCCTATGAAAAAGTTTGGGCACCCCTATTAATCTTAATCATTTTTAGTTCTAAATATTTTGGTATTTGCAACAGCCATTTCAGTTTGATATATCTAATAACTGATGGACACAGTAATATTTCAGGATTGAAATGAGGTTTATTGTACTAACAGAAAATGTGCAATATGCATTAAACCAAAATTTGACCGGTGCAAAAGTATGGGCACCTCAACAGAAAAGTGACATTAATATTTAGTAGATCCTCCTTTTGCAAAGATAACAGCCTCTAGTCGCTTCCTGTAGCTTTTAATCAGTTCCTGGATCCTGGATAAAGGTATTTTGGACAAACAATTCAAGTTCAGTTAAGTTAGATGGTCGCCGAGCATGGACAGCCCGCTTCAAATCATCCCACAGATGTTCAATGATATTCAGGTCTGGGGACTGGGATGGCCATTCCAGAACATTGTAATTGTTCCTCTGCATGAATGCCTGAGGATTTGGAGCGGTGTTTTGGATCATTGTCTTGCTGAAATATCCATCCCCGGCGTAACTTCAACTTCGTCACTGATTCTTGAACATTATTCTCAAGAATCTGCTGATACTGAGTGGAATCCATGCGACTCTCAACTTTAACAAGATTCCCGATGCCGGCATTGGCCACACAGCCCCAAAGCATGATGGAACCTCCACCAAATTTTACAGTGGGTAGCATGTGTTTTTCTTGGAATGCTGTTTCTTTTTGGACGCCATGCATAACGCCTTTTTTTTATAACCAAACAACTCAATTTTTGTTTCCAAAATGAAGCTGCCTTGTCCAAATGTGCTTTTTCATACCTCAGGCAACTCTATTTGTGGCGTACGTGCAGAAACGGCTTCTTTCTCATCACTCTCCCATACAGCTTCTATTTGTGCAAAGTGCGCTGTATAGTTGACCGATGCACAGTGACACCATCTGCAGCAAGATGATGCTGCAGCTCTTTGGAGGTGGTCTGTGGATTGTCCTTGACTGTTCTCACCATTCTTCTTCTCTGCCTTTCTGATATTTTTCTTGGCCTGCCACTTCTGGGCTTAACAAGAACTGTCCCTGTGGTCTTCCATTTCCTTACTATGTTCCTCACAGTGGAAACTGACAGGTTAAATCTCTGAGACAACGTTTTGTATCCTTCCCCTGAACAACTATGTTGAACAATCTTTGTTTTCAGATCATTTGAGAGCGGGCTGTCCATGTTCGGCGACCATCTAACTTAACTGAACTTGAATTGTTTTGTAGAAAGAAATGGTCCAAAATACCTTCATCCAGGATCCAGGAACTGATTAAAAGCTACAGGAAGCGACTAGAGGCTGTTATCTTTGCAAAAGGAGGATGTACTAAATATTAATGTCACTTTTCTGTTGAGGTGCCCATATTTTTGCACCGGTCAAATTTTGGTTTAATGCATATTGCGCATTTTCTGTTAGTACAATAAACCTCATTTCAATCCTGAAATATTACTGTGTCCATCAGTTATTAGATATATCAAACTGAAATGGCTGTTGCAAACACCAAAATATTTAGAACTAAAAATGATTAAGATTAATAGGGGTGCCCAAACTTCTTCATAGGACTGTAACTATGATCAATGTAGCCCTTTTCAGAATTCTTTAGCAGTGTTTCCACTAGTCCTTCGGATTCTGCAGACACAAACTCTTCATAACAGCTCAAAGATGATGAAGATCTTATTGATTTTGAAAATTCTCTCAATGATGTTTTTGCTATCTTTTTATGGAGTTTCCAGGAATCTCCAAAATGTTCGGAGAACGCCATACTATTTCCATCACTAGCTGAGCTTAAAGTGTAAAGTTTGGGACGCCCAGCAAATTGCTCTCCTTACTTCAGTAACACCTTTTTGACAGTCTCCAGGCCACTGACTACCACCACCGGCACCATTCCTAACTTTAGAAGGAAAATATCCCCATACCTCTCCTTCATTTTAATAAATGACATGTGAGGAAGTTTTTCTAACTGTAATATGTTTCCCAGAATTGGTAATCCCCAAGGACCAGGGGGAAGCTTTCCTTTTCTCCAGATTTTCTGGAGAAAAGTCAATAGCGACAAAGTGATCTCCACATTAGTGAAAAAATACATGTTGAATAATCCTCCTAAAAAAAATAAAAGATTTTGTAAGAGAGTAGAGTGATTTATTAGAAAAGATGATATTTACATCACAAATATAGAAAATTTCAGAAAAAATGGGCTGCTATATTATGGTATTTGTGCCAGAATTCTAGCACACTTTTTCCTATGTTGCACTTTTTGTATGTGCCTAAATAATAGAGTGACATTCGCCATTTTTGTACTACTTTTCTCCTAGCCTACCTTTTTACAAAAGCGGCTTGTTATACGGGCATGGTTTAGATGGCACATAGTACTCCTAAACCTGTGTGACAGAGGACAGAGCCTTCTTCTTCCATCTGTTTCTTCTCTGCAGGCTCTGGCACAGGAGACAGCCTAAGGCTGAGGAATCACGTTGCAGAAACACAACTTTTTATGTTGCAGATTTTGCCGCTTTTTTTGAGCCAACTTTAAGGTTAGTAGCAAATTCTACCACTGCAACAATCTGGGACCCAGTTTATAAAATTAGATTGAATATTACCAATTTATAACTACTCTTTGAATAAAGTTTTGGATCCAATTTAGTCTAAGGCCCCACATTATGGAAACGCAGAGTTTTTCTGTTGTAGATGTTGCTACGGTTGAGCCAGGAATGACTTGAAAAGGAATGGAAAATATAAAGGAAGCACATATATTTCTTCCTTCTGTTAAATTCGTTACTGACTTTGACTCAAAAAACCACCGTAAAAAAGGCCAAAAAATCTGCATTTCAGCAATGTGGGGCCTTAGCCTTAAAGTATTACTATCCGAACCCAATGGGCCTTAGCTTGTGAAATAATGGCACGTGAGGAACAGAATCAATGCTTTTAAAAAAAAGTATATGACATGTAATGACTGCCCCATCCAGTTCTCTGCTTACCACTTCATAATACCCCAGTGAACTGGGCACATGCAGTTCTATATACTGCTGGAAAGCTGACAGTGTGCTGAATTCAGCGCACTATCGGCTTTCCCGATCTGGGCCCGGTGTAAAGCGCTATTGGTCCCGGGACCGTAACGCTTTAGTGTCAGTAGGGCGTTTCTGACACTTAGCCAGGGACGCCCTTCTGCTCAGCAGCGCCTATCGCACTGTACTGTGGAGCGGGTAGGAACGCCCCCTCCCTCTGCTCACACAGCTCGTCCATAGACGAGTATTATCAGGAGAGGGAGGGGGGAGTTCCTCCCCGCTCCACAGTACAGCGCGATAGGCGCTGCTGGGCAGAAGGGCATCCCAGGCTAAGTGTCAGAAACGCCCTTCTGACTGTAAAGCACTACGGTACCGGGACCGATAGCGCTTTACACCGGGCACAGATCGGGAAAGCCGATAGTGCGCTGAATTCAGCGCACTGTCAGCTTTCCAGCAGTATATAGAACTGCATGTGCCCGATCTGATGAAAGGTCCTCTTTAACATGATTTTCCCTTCATAAAATCATGCAGTCTATTGTGGTGACTATATAATTATCTAAAACATACTTATCAATAGAGCAATATGATCTTTAAAAGGGATTATCCCAAAAAACATTTCTGCTGAGATCAACCAGTAATGTGCCGTTTGTTAAGATGTCACTACGGGGCCTGTGAATGGCTGCAGTGGTCAACTCACACAAATGGGACATTACTGCAACGTGTCAAATTATGCAACACCTTTTCATTGCACAGTAAAAGATGCTAATTCTAATTGCAATGAAATCTACAACAAAAGTGCCATATTTTGTGTGTGTTTTTTCTTGCGGATTTCCATCACTAATACTGCATGTTCTCTACTGCAGTGTCTGAGTCGCAACCAAAAAGCATTGTCCAAGCCGCAACCAAAAAACACAGTGAAAAAGACCGCAGCGGAAACAAATTGTGTTTTTTCAAGAGCGCTTTTCACAGAAACTCAATTTTCCTCTGCAGGCTCTCTGTGCCGATTATACCTATACAGAAATCACCAGCATTTCTGTAGGTATGATTGACATGCTGCAATTTGCAAAAACTTTATGTTTTAGAAAACACAGCATTTCCACTGCAGATTTTTTTCTGCAATGAGTGAATGGGATTAAACAGAATCCTATCTACTTTGTAGGGACTGTATTATGCAGCGTTTTTTGCCATGCCGTTTCCACCACGGCCTTAAAACGCTGCGTCTCAGCCTAAAAGCAGGATGAGTTTGGAAGAGCACCCCCTTCGATGGCTCAGGTATGTCTCATTGTGAGAGCAGACTAGACAGTGTCTTCATCCGGCTTCTGATGAGGTTAGATATAGTTCCAGTTCAAGCCTGGTTCCCATCTGCGTTCAGAATTCTATTCGGGGAGTCCCCATGGAGACCCCCAAACAGAATACCGAACGCATTGACAAACGGTGAGCAATGAAAGCACATGGACCCTATAGACGATAATGGGGTCCGTTTGTTTTAAGCGCAGTGTCCGCACGAGTCATGCAGAGAGGAAAGTAGTTCATGACGTACTATTCTCTCCGCATGTTCCGAGCAAACACCATGCGGAAAGCACGCGGACCCCATTATAGTCTATAAGTTCTAGGTGCTTTCATAAGCTCACCACTTGTCAATGCGTTCAGTATTCCATTCGGGGGGTTCCCATGCGGACTCCGCAAACGGAATACTGAACACAGATGTGAACCAGGCCTCAGAGGAAGCATTTAAGAGAAAAAGTGTAGCGAGTATGCTCCAGCAGCCCTGAGAATACACGTGTATTCAGTATCTGCAGTAGTTACAATGGTTTGTAGATTGTGTAGTAGTAGCTGAGCATGTCCTGACCTGTACCCAATCTACTGGTTAGAAAGTAATAACTTATTCTTATCTGCAATAACTACACACAATTTTATTACCTGTACACAACAAAGACTTAGTACCTCATATATGCTGACTCTTCACTATTCCTGTCCTCATATATAAATCGCATTAGGGTGCATTCACACGGAGTAACGTGCCGCATGACCTGGCACTTATATGCCGTGTGAGATTTTGAGTGCCGTATATGCTCCCATTGATTTCAATGGGAGCCTGGATCGTATACGCCGCGTTATTTTGCGGCCATGATTTTGCGAGACTAACTCCCATTGAAATCAATGGGAGCATATACGGCGCTCAAAATCTCACACGGCGTATACGTGCCAGGTCACATGGCACGTTACTCCATGTGAATGCACCCTTAGTCTGACAGGACTGATCTTCCATAAAACCCTGCTGATTGGACGTTATAAGGGTATTTACTTTGAAATACCCCAAGATGATATCTGATAGAAAACCTTCAAATATTTTACCCACCACTAATGTTTAGACTTACTGGCCTATTGTTTGGGGAATCACTTTTTGACCCCTTTTTTGTATATTGGCACAACATTTATGTGCCAGTCTTGTGGAACACAAACACTTGGTACTCCATGTATTCTGAATCTCCATTTTCATAGCCTTATAGAAATACATCTATCTATTTGTTTAGTCTGACAGCGCCAATTCCTCATAAACTGCTGCTTGTACTGCTAAATCACCTCCTCTCCCTAGATTAAAAATAGCAACATAGTAACATAAATTATGTATCATCATGTCTGAAAATGCCTGAACTATAAAAATATAATGATATTATATATTATAAGTTATAATATATAATATCATTCTATTTTTATAGTTATAATTTATAACTATAAAAATAGAATGATATTATATATTATATTTCATATATTTTTCCATTGTTTTCCCTACCACAAAAATTGAATAGACAGTGATAAAAGACTCCAATTCACAAAAAGTTATTAATAAATAATAATTATTACGGTAATAAAAATTACACTTTGTCCCGCTAAAAAAGAGCCTTTACATTGCAACATATATGAAAATATAAAAAAGTTGCAGGTGTTACAATGTAATGACAGAATGAAAGTTTTAAATTAAAATCAGAGAATCGATACAGCTTAAGGGGTTAGGGCAGTTTTTGTGTGTGTTCATTAAGGATATAATGCCCCACAGTGTCCCCATACAGTGTAATTTACTGCCCAGCAGCCCCACACAGTATAATAGGCTCATCATAGTACCCCCAATGTATAATGCTCCACAGTGGCCCCACACATTATAATATACTCCCCATAGGGGCTCCCCATTATAATGTTCTACAGAGGCCCCTCACAATATAATATGCATCTCAGAGGGCCTTCCAGTATAATGCTCCACAGTGGCCCCACACAATATAATAAAATCCTCGGAGCCCCCAGTATAATGTCCCACAGTGTCCTCACACAGTACAATATACTCCCCAGCACCCCACACAAAATAATTTGCTCCCGCTTAGACTACAGTAACACCCTTCTCCATGGCCTCCCAGCGAATGCTGTTGCCCCCCTTCCAGTCCACCTTAAACTGTGCTGCTTGATTAATACACCTCTTCCCCCGTTCTTCATCGGCTGCTCCTCTCTACCAATCCCTTCACTGGCTACCCGTTGCACAGCGAATAGAGTTCAAGTTACTAATGCTGACATAAAAAGCCATCCACAACCTGTCCCCTCCTTATATCTATGGCATAACTGGTACTGGCTATTGGACATCCATAATCTAGTCAAAAGCCAGGATAACTGGGACTTACTGTAATGGTGTTACTCTATGAGATAAATTCTCCTTCATTTTTCTGCATTTGGGATCTGAAATGTAAAGAATAAACATGAAAATCCAACAAAAAAGTGTGGAAAAACCCGAACACTAAAACTCACCTTTCCTGCAGCCTCTGGTTCTCTCAGGCATCATCTTCTGGCCTCCTGTGTGATGTCACTGAGAAATCCTGTAAATGTGAGGAAACAAAAGTATCTGGTTTTTTTTTTCTGCATCTCCCATGGGCTTCTGCTTATTATATTCTGGGGTCTGAAGGGGACCATAGAATAATAATAGTTCTTCGGTAGCGAACCCTTAAAATCTCAGGTTCGGAGGAACCTGAGAATTTTGTAAACTTTGGAATGAACCTAGCTCATTACAAGCTGGTTCACTTAGCTCTAAAATTAACCCTACCTCTGAGCCTTGGTCCTGCCAGTCCATCTTTAATTTCTGCTTATCCTTACTATAAAAGAAATTAATATGACTTTGTATGTGGAAAAGAATTCCAAAATAGCCTTATACAAAGAAGTTTGAGGAAAGAATTCAAGTTGTAGAGAAAAGAAGATCATTGGCAGAGTGGTGAACTTCAGACCCTTCAGTACCTAGATGTTCAATGCACCTATAAGTAAGCTAATGAGGATCTTGTTAGGTTCTGTGCTTTAGAGATGGCAGATTGTCTATAAGTTCCCCCAATTTCTTAGATACTACTCTATTGTTTAGCCCAATGCCAAATCTGTACCAACCATGTAATTTTACAGTTAAGGTTAAAGGAGTTGTCCAGGCAAAAAATGGACAACCCTTTTAACTTTTAAATTAGCCAGGGGAATTGAAAAAAAAATCATACTCACCTGTCCCAGATACCCCAGTGTCATTCCAACGTGTTTTGATCCTTCTGCTGAACAGGTCTATTTCAGTGTTCTGCTGAAGCCTAGGAGTGGCCTCACGTAACCGCTAAGGCCAATCTTTGAAAGGCATTTCGAGAAGCCACTAAAACAGAGGAACCAGGACTCGCTGGGAGGACACCGGAGCATTGGGGACAGGTGAATATGCATTTGTTTTTATTTTTTCATTCCCCCCGGCTGATTTAAAACATATAGGGGTTGTCCAATGTAGGATTGTAGAAAAGGGGTACAAAAAATTATTAGATGATTAAGAACAAAATCCCCTGCTTAAACCCCCCCTCTATGTGTCACCCCTCTTTTTAATAGTCTATGAGGTCTGCGCATTTACGCAGTAGCTGCTTTTTAATCGGATTGGGTTTCGGTTCCCAAGTGGACCTGAGGAATTGGAAACCAGGCACAGATGTGAACCCATAGTAAGTCATGCAACAGTTTGGAGCTGTAATATAGCAGTAAGTTTCCTCAATTGAATGCCTTCATTCTACTGTATAATCATAGAAATAGATACAAAGCAAAGTAACTGGTCAGTTTATTTGGCCAAGGTTGTGTTGCCGGCATTGTACAAATATCATGTGAAATTTGAAGGCTAAACAATTACTTTGCTTATTATACAAGGACGTTGACATCAGACAAGTCTTACTTTACTGACTAGAAAAAATTAGCATCTGCTTACGGTTTTGAAGTTCAATGCACATTCTTTGCAGGAAAAACAGCACTTGAAACGTTATATTGTTTTTTGAAATCTCAAGGTTACGTTCTTCTGGAAAGTCTAATTATTCACTTGTGAAATAGAACATTTCTTGAAAATAATTATTGTAGTGAGTACATTACAACCCACTCACCTTGAGAGATATAAAGCCGGAGTTACAAAGTGATGAGTCATGGCTTCAACCGATACAACAAAATCGTTAGATCTAGATTGGCCATGTCATATTTCAGTATGAGCCCAGGAAATACTGCCTCTTATGAAAATCAGCCGCATAGTTACTCTATACAGTACTGTATTATTAAACTATCCTACTATATATGAAAATCCCTCATCTGATGCCAATTCAGAGAATACGCTTACAACATACTGGAAGTAAGAACCTGATTCTCTTTGCTCCCTCTATAAGGAAAATCAATATAAATGATAGTTTTTAGGGTACCATATGCCTGAACTCCTTCATAGACTGAACCTGGCTATCCCTAATGTATGCTGGTGATGTAATGGCCCTGATTGCTCTTTGTATCATATTTTTAGGGATTGTCCATTCATTTGTCTGTTTTGGAGAGAGATTGAGCTTGTCATGACTAGAATAATAGAGGTATCCATTCAATTCCCAAAGAATATGAGTACAAATGGTGCTAAGTTGCTTCTTAATTTTCAGACTGCTGTTAAATGTTTGCTCTTCACTATCACCGTTCAGGCTCTCCTGCATAGATTTACATGGCCATATACCGGGCCTACCCTCTATGGAATACCACTCTGACTTTGGCAATATCAATCACGGCACCCAGGGGTCCTTTAATTCCCTGTGATAAGATTGCAGGGTCTGAGGGATTGCCATGGCAGCCAGGAGGCTGTATAAAAGGCTTCCTGACTGCCTATGCCCGTTACACATAGTGAGTACTAGGAATCAAAGATTTCAGGTTCAAGTACCTTTGTGTGTCAGACAAAAAAAAAAGTGCAAAATAAACATTTCATAAAACCCACCTTATCAATTTAACCCATTCTTACTGATTTTTGTTATTGACTTCCCACTTCGCAAACCCCATAACTTTTTTTTTCTGTTCAAAGAGCCTTATGAGGGCCTAAAGAGAACCTTTCAACACCTCGGGCACATGCGGTTTTATATATCGCTAGAAATCCGACAGTGCACTGAATTCAGCACACTGTCGGCTTTCACGATCTGTTCCCCAGGTGAAGAGCTATCGGTGCCAGTACTGTAGCTCTTCACCATCAGAAGGGCATTTCTGACAGTCAGGAATGCCCTTCCTCACAGTAGCACCTATAGCATTGTACTGTGAGAGTGGTGAGGAACTATCAGGAGGGGAGGGAAGCGTTATATTACAGAGATAATAAAACAAAGTTGTACATCCTGGTGTCAATAAACCATTTTTAGGCTAGGTTCACATGTAGGAAAGTGTCACTGAATTTGCCATGGAATTTGCACAGTGGAAAATTTCTGCTGTGGGAATTTCAGATGGATTCTGCTTGTCAAAAACGGCAGTGAATTTTGATATAGTATTTGATACTGAATTTCTTCACAGAATTTGACAGAGAATTTATAATTATTTCTCACTTGGATTTAGGCAAGCATACTAGGTAAACTAGCAAACTCCACCTACGTCTCTGCTGAGGGTATTTTACACCACACCTTGTAAGGGCTCGTTCCCACGATGTAACGTGGCGCTCATTCTGACACGTAAACACATGTCAGAGTCAGCGCTTCAAAACAGAATCCCATTGACTTCAATGAGTTCTGTCTTACGCACACTACACATTGAAATCAATGGGAGGCTTTTTAACCCATTGATTTCATTGTGTTACACGCGTTAAATGGAAACCATTGAAGTCAATGGGATTCTGTTTTGAAGCACTGACTCTGACACGTGTTTACGTGTCAGAATGAGCGCCTTGTTACATCGTGGGAACGAGCCCTTACAAGGTGTGGTGTAAAATACCCTCTGCAGAGGCGTAGGTGGAGTTTGCTAGTTTACCTAGTATGCTTGCCTAAATCCAAGTGAGAAATAATTATAAACTCTGTGGGAATTGGGAACGAGCCCTTAGGGTGCATGCACACTACGTAACGCCGGGCGTGTATGAGAGCCGTACACGCCGGCATTACGGCAGACTGCCGAACACTTCCCATTCACTTCAATGGGAGCACTCGTAACAGCGGCGTTTACGAGCGCTCCCATTGAAGTGAATGGGAAGTGTTCGGCAGCCCTGCTGTAACGCCGGCGTGTACGGCTCTCATACACGCCCGGCGTTACGTAGTGTGCATGCACCCTTAGGGTGCATTCACACTGAGTAAACGCTAGCTTATTCTGAACGTAAAACACGTTCAGAATAAGCGGCGTCTAAAGCAGCTCCATTCATTTCTATGGGAGCGGGGATACGAGCGCTCCCCATAGAAATGAATGGGCTGCTTCTTTCACTCCGTGCAGTCCCATTGAAGTGAATGGGGAGTGCCGGCGTATACGGCAAGCTCTGCTCATGCCGGAGCGTACACGCCGGCACTCCCCATTCACTTCAATGGGACTGCACGGAGTGAAAGAAGCAGCCCATTCATTTCTATGGGGAGCGCTCGTATCCCCGCTCCCATAGAAATGAATGGAGCTGCTTTAGACGCCGCTTATTCTGAACGTGTTTTACGTTCAGAATAAGCTAGCGTTTACTCAGTGTGAATGCACCCTTAGGCTGAGGCCTCACATTGCGGAATAGCTGCTTTTTTGTTGTAGATTTTGCAGTATTTTTTTTTTAGCCAAAATCAAGCTAAATCCTCTATATTTACCATACCTTTTGTAGCTACTCCTGACTTTTACTTAAAAAAACAAAAAAAAAAAACAACCAAAGCAGCTTTTCTGCAATCTGTGGCCTTAGGCTGAGACCCTACATTGTGGAAACGCAGCTTTTTTTGTTGCAGATTTTTCTGTGTTTTTTTGAGCCAAAGACAAGAATGGCTACAAAAGGAATGGGAAATATATAGGAAGCTCTTATACTTTTCCCCTCTGCTTAATCCACCCCTGGCTTTGGCTCAAGAAACTGCAACAAAATCTGCAACAAAAAAAGCTGTTTTTCCGCAACGTGGGGCTTCAGCCTTAGCCTAAGACGTGTCTTATGCTGGCATCTCCAGGGCCTTATGCCACACTGTAGTCCCAGCAGATGGGCAGATTAAAGTCAGGAGGGCTGAAATGGACCTTCTGATGAAGATTATAATAAATATTATACACCACTGAAGGATACAGCAGCCGGTATGTCAATTTTTGTTTGTTTGTCACATTACCAAATATTTGTTTTTTAGATATTAAGTCATTTTTATGAATTTGTTTCATTAAGAGGAGCAAGAAAGATGACAATGGATGACCAGGTGCCCCTATTGGGTTCACCCCATAAACCTACAGTAGTCACTATGTAGCCAGGCTCCATGACTATAAGCACTTCCCAGGCACAATGACATCACAGCATTTCACTTCAAGCTGAGGCGCAGACATCCCATCTGTATTCATAGTGCCTTGTAGGCCTAATGTAGCTTGCAGTCTACCAGTCAGTAAAAGAGGAGGTGGTTGCGGCTCCGTTCATCAAGGGATCGCAGGCAGGTATAACTTTCCTTCTTTTTAGAGCAGTTGTTCAACAATTTAGAGTAAAGTGGGATCATTAGGGGCATTATGAATATAAGGGTGGTCATTTATATAAGGGGTAATTAGAGGACATTATTATAAGGGGGTAGTATTTAAATCAGGGGCATCAGGGCATAATATAATGGGACAGATGGGTTTATTAAAGCTGTTTTCCATCTCATTTTTATGAATAATGTATCTTCAAGATTGGTTATGAATAAGAGATTAGTGTCCTGAATCTGGGGGTCTAACACCTGGAACCCCTGCCCATCAGCTGTTTGAAGAGACCATGGCACAGCAAGTGACCATTTCACTGTATACATTGCACACTGTCTGTTTCATAGTGACCTCGCGATATACAGTAATAATAGCCTCTTCCTCTAGAACTATATAACATGAAGCTGTAGTTACATTGCATCGTTGCTATGAAAAAAAGATGCAATGTAAATAGAGAAGGGGTCACGGTGCTGGCAGCTGATCAGCAGGGGGTCCCAGGTGTAGGATCCCCACTGATCTTTTATTGTTAACCTATCCTGTGAATAGGTATTCAATGCAAATGAGCTGGAAAACCTCATTAATTAGAGGGCACTATTTAAGAAGGTACACTGAGGCTTTGCTAAATATATATAATTCCTATATATATATATATATATATATATATATATATATATATATATATATATATATATGATGGGAGCCTATACTGTATATTCCAATATACAGTAGGTATGTATGTAGGATGGGAATCAGGAAAAGTGAGGAACCTGTCTGTCTTGCAAACTTTATAGAGACAAATCACTGCTGGGAGAAATGCTCATGTCAGTTTAGTTCAGATGGAAATGTGAATGAGTACAGTCATCATAGAGATATGTTAGAGATATCATATGAAAATCACTGAATGTTTCCTATGCTGTATTTATCTCAATGGTCTGTACATCCCTGTATAACCTTAAAAAGTACTGAAGCTCCCTCTTGTGGTTGTTGAAATGTATAACCTTACTTTAAAAGTGGATGTTACATTTCCAAATGGAAATCTTTTCACAATTTGAAATATATACAAGACTTATATAAGACTTGGGATACAGCATGACTTTGGCAGTGACTCACATTGTGCTACCAAGTAACATTGTCAGACTTCATTAATATTTTGCATTCTAGTTGCAAAGCAAACACTTCCTTTTTTTTTTTTCTTTTTGCAACTACAAGTTGAGAGTCTCAACCATAGTCACCATGTAGTCCTAGCCTAAAAAGATCAGATGTGTTGACTTTTATTAAAACTTCAGGGGAACACGCAGTCAGGAGTGGACCAGATGTGTAACTTGGCACAGGAACCTTAGCCAGCTGCAGGAATCTTACTTAATTCAACTTAGACAAATTTAGTGCACAATAAAGGCACCTCTACAGATGACGGTGGAGGCAACCCACTACCTCATGGACTACCCTTATAGAAAGTATTACCCTCTATCCTGCTAGCTGCATGGTAGGATTTTACTGTTATTTGCCCTCAGCACCTTCTGTGCCTTTGCAGGTCACAACCATAGCTACGTACTCCATTTTGGAGAATGTTGACTACACCTGCCAGAAACTACACTAGCTATTGTAATTGCTCTACCACTCACACATTGTCACCATATACCTTAGGCCATATTCACAGAGCAGTATTCTGGTCAGCATTTTTTTCATCAGTATTTGTATTAAACCAGCAGAGATATATCCTTTCTAAAAATAAAATCTTATGATATGCAAAGTTCATGTCTATATAGATATATGTCTATATCAGACTTGCCTACTTTTCGCATCTGCTGGCTTCTCTGTTAATGACAAAGACAGACATTTGTAATGCGCTTTTCTCACATAAGGGACTCAAAGTGGAATAGGGAATCCAATGGCGAGCATACATTCGCTCATCCTCAATACCCCCTATGGTCAATTTTTAATAAAGAGTCAATTTAAAGGGGTATTCCGATGTACATAATTATTTTTAAATTTGTAGATAATTAAAAAGTTAAACATTTTTGCGAATATAAGTAATTAAATATTCTGCAAAGTTTTAAAGATTTTCTCTAACTTTCTTAGTGATGACAGTCTGTTATGTTGATCGGTTGCCAAGGATACAACCACCAATGCAGAAACTTTCTAAGGTCAGAGAATCAGCCATGATGTCCTTATTGTGGCCGAGATATCTTCTGATACATGTAATGTCCCTGCCTGATATAACCCAGTTATACAATAAGAGAATCATAGCTGGGTTCCTGACAAGTCCCAGACCTTAGAAAGTTTCTGCATTAGTGGTCATGTCCATGGCAACCGAGCAAGATAAAAGACTGTCACTACTAAGAAAATGTTTAAAACTTTGCAGAATTTTTAATTACTTATATTTGCATAATTGTTTAACTTTTAATTATCTACAAATATAGATATGATCATGTACATGGGAATACCCCTTTAACTCTCAGCATATTTTTAGCATGTAGAGAGAATCTGGAGTACTTGGAGGAAACCCATGCAAGCACAGGGGAAATATACAAACTCAGATTCGTACCCACCAGTGCCACAAGACAACAGTGCTTACCACTAGAGATGGGCGAACCAATTCTGTTATGAAATTGCCACAGGAGCAATTTCCAAAAATGCAGAAACGGGTGGATACCAAGAACAAACAAACTAACAAAAATCTGACATTGATGGAGGCAGACTCTGAGGCTACCCAAATATCCTCACCAAAGCCGGCAGCAAAGCCAGTTGGTCTCCAGCTGGATTTAGACACAGGTTATTGCCCCAGAAGCTGAGTGTAAGAATATGTAGATGTGCTACAAACTGAATTCAAACCAAGACCCACAACACTTGCAAGGCATGGTAACCTTAAAGGGGTTGTCCCATCACAAGGATCCTATCTATACTGCTTGTTAATGTGGATGTAAGACTTTTCCTAAATACACTGCTTCAGTAAAACTGCTTTGTTTGTCCACTATCTTACTTTATTCAATTCATTGTTGACACAGCCCTTGACTTATCTGCTCAAAAGTCAAGTGATGTATCTGCTGCTCTCAGGGGGGAGGGAGGAGGGGCTAAGTGCATGGGAGCGAGCCTGTGTTTCTAGCTATTCCTGTGTCTACGCTAATTTGGGGGCGGAGCTAAACGGCAGTTTGCATGTGAAACCCCGCCCACCAAATGATGCAAGAAACCAGGAAGAAAGAAGATTTTACAACAGTGAAGACTGGTGAGTATGCGACATGGGAATACCCCTTAAAAGTGTAACTCCCATTTCATTGATTTTTATTTATTTATTTTTGTATTCACTAGTGTGCAAGGGGGTGTTTGTTGAACATTTATGTAATATACTTAATTAATATTTTAATACAAAATAGCCTGTAAAAGTCTTATAGGGAAAAGTTACAGACACACAATTTCTGATGTTGACCCAGGTTGTCTACTGTCTAACCTTGGGTGCATTCAAGAGCTGTAGGCTAAAGGCATTTCTATGATTTAGAGAAAAGCAAGCTAGAAATTAAAGAGACATCACATTTCTATAACATTTTCCCATCTTTTTGTGATTTGTAACACAATACATGCCTGTACTTCAGTTTCAAAAACTACTGAACTTTAATTCTCTTCAGCAGATTCCAAGTCATGCAAACATACTATTGTGTGAAACATCACAACATCCTGACTTCCTGCACACGTTGCGGCATATTCACTTATGTCTCTTCCTTACAGGGAGTACATCTCTCTATGATACATAAGATCAGTCTGTGCGTTGCATAGAAGCATAACAAGATTATGGGTGCAAATCCATCAGTCCAACAGTCTTTTTTAGTTTAAGTTTTCTTCTGAGGATCCATATTCTCTAACAGGACCTAGTGGTGTTTTATCAGTTTATTGTCCCATTTGTCTCATCCACTGGGGACACCACCATGACAGCAAGGTTTTCCTTATAGTTTCACAGCTGTATTGGTTGTCCAAAGGACCTGGAAGGGACTGTCGAATCAAAACCTTCCTTACTTGTCTCTTTATCACCATCAAATCTTTGGGTTGTACCTTGTAGGTTCCTTCCACTGACTCAGGATCTGGAGGGAAGGAGTAAACTTGAGAGGGTACATTAGTCAAATGTTTTTGGCAGTTCATCACATAGTCAGCACACCATACTACATCAGAATCAATTGTGAAAAATACAATACAAATCTAGGTTAATTCTTCTGTCAGAAAAGACAAATACAACAGGTGATAAATACACTATCAAATCCTACTCTGGGGACAGTTCGGGGTAGAAAACACTTGCTGTATCCCCACAACCTTTATTATGTCTCTCATTACCTGTCCTGTATAGTGACTTCCATTATCACTTTGATGATCTTGGGGATCCCATGCACACTACTTCAGCACACTACTTCATTGAGCAGTCCCTTTTGCGGTGACTTTCTGCACCAGAAATGCATTATGTTATCAGCAGATTTATGTTGACATTAGGTTTATTAAGTGGAATGAACTTATTATCAATAGCCCTTTCCTATTTGATGAGCATTTGGGTTCTCACCATCACTCAGTTTATTGGAGGGGCCGTAAATGACACCATCATAGTTGGCTTCTTTGTGACGATACGTCTATTATATAGTGGTTCGGTGATGTTAACCCAACTCTTTTTCTTAAGATGAGTCAATTTTTGGTTTTGTTTTGGATGCGATGTGGTTTGGGGGTTCTATTTTAATAAGTTTCTTAATAAAGAAATAATTTTAATACGTCCATTCAATAGGTTGACTCTCCTATTTATATTTTGATGCCTATAAAATGGGGCTACTTTTATTTTTTTTCTCACTTTCAAGTCACAATCCGCCTCTGGTTATGCCAACCATTATTGAATACTAGCACAAAATCTGATCTGTTTGCTATTTAAGGAGGCTTATTCATTGACAGCAGATGGGTCAATTGCAGACAATGTAGACATTCTCTCTCAATCTCTGTTTCTGAACTCTTATAACCCCATGATGAGCTCTCTGCTATTTATAAGAAGCAGCTCCAAAGAAATCTGTAAGAAAAGGGGTTTCATTTTTGTAAATTAATTTCACAATATTTTCCATTTAGAGTGCCAAGTAGAAAAGTTCTTAAAAACTTAAGAGGCTTGTAAATGTAAGACTGAATATTATATTCGTATCAATCATTGTTGAAGAAAATGGATACCAATGTAATATCTTTGCCTGTTCGGGTCTCCGTGCCACCTTCCACTCACACACTGCGGCGCAAGAGGCATGTTCAATTTCATTCTTTGCTTAGAGTTTTTACATTGCAATGTGTGAACACTGCTCTATGATCTATCCTCTGTAATTGAGTTTCCAACACACCCATCTCCTGCGCCTTGTTTCCCTCTGTTCATCAAATAGTTAATTCTAGTCTTGCCTGTGTGATTGACAGTCCATCTACCAATCAGCCTAGGTCAGGTCCTGGGCTTCATATATACAGGCCATCAGCCCACACAGCCTTGCTGGTTATTCTGACTTTGTCCTTAGACTTTGTCCCTGCTAATCTCCTCTTGCTGCTACTATAGTATTACTGACCTCTGATCTTTGGCTTCTCATGTGACTATTCTCTTGGATTACGATTTTATACTGCATTGCTTAACTGTTACTGGGCCCTTGGATATCCGACCTACCCTTGTTGTTGTTTGTCTTGTCTGCATTCTGTGTTGTCACTTATATATAGGAAGGACTTGTTGGCCAGTTGTTGTCTGTTGCTTAGGACAGGACTGGCAAGCAGGAAGGGACAGCGGGGGAATTTCAGCTTAGGGCTCATTGTCTTGTTGTGCCCCTCCCCCAGGGTTCGCCAACAGCTCTGGGAAATTGCTCCTCTAGCAATTCCCTTACAACTGGTAAGATATTTCATAAGATTGTTTTACTGCATTCATATTTTGCTTTTTCTGCTATTTTAAGTATAATATTTCTTAATATTCCATTACTATGAAAATGCTGCCCAATCTAACAACTGAGAGGCTGAACAGATTGGTATATAGTTTTATGGTAGTAGATTAAGAATAAATCACATTGTATTGATTGAAATCTCTGCTAATCCCTTTGTTTAGGAGTCTAGTGGTCTCACTCAATGACTGGTGTGTATCCTCAATGATCATGCATACAGAGATCACTGGTAATTCCTGGTTAGAACTGCCCCATCAAGCATAGCAAGAGGAGGGATTTCAATCAATACCGTATACACAAAAGTATGTATCAATCTGCTTAGCTCCCTCTTCTGTACAAAATGCTGCTGGCAGATCAGACTATATATTCAATGTGGCATGTCCCCTTTAATACAATGAAATAGAATTGTACAGGCATATTTACTAATACAAATATGCCAGAATTCTGACAATTATGTTTACAGGTTAAATTACAGTTTCTGAACTTCAACAGACAAGTAGGTAGGATTATTAGAAGGGACAAAATCTAGACACGTGTATGTTATATATGTGAAACTAAATAAAGTTTTTGTGCAGTTAATTATGAATTTCTGTTCATAATATGACAATGTATATTCTAATACACTATCTAGTTCATTTAATCATTTTTTAAAGGGAGCCTGTTCGGCTCAAAATGCCCCCAAACTAATAATAATGCTGTGTAGGGGCCTTTAATACCATGTTTCTCTGAAGCTAAGCCCTACTCCGAAAATAAGCCCTAGCATAATGGTTCAGGATTTTTGGAGCATGCTTGAAATATAAACCCTACTCCGAAAATAAACCCTACCCCGAAAATAAGCCCTAGCTTCAGTTCATTAAAAAAGTGTCCTGGCAGCTATACATGTCAAAAAAGAAGATGCAGTAGACCCTTCCTCAATGAAAGGAGACACCCCCCAAAAAATGCACCCCAAGAGAATCACACATTGACTTTAAGGGAGCTATCTGCATAAAAGGAAACAGTCATCATTAGCACTTGCCAACTCTAAACTGTTTTGGGTGTAAAGGGTCTGGTGAGTGGATTCTTGTTTATGGGGGAAAAGTAAGACATCCATTAAAATAAGCCCTAACCTATCTTTCAGTGCAAAAAAATAATATAAGACCCTGTCTTATTTTCGGAGAAACACGGTAGAAGCAGTTTCATACCTTTGTGTTCAAAAACTAATGAAGCAATGCAGAAAGATTTATTTAAAATAAATAAATAAATTAATTAATTAATTATAGAAAACTAATAGTGCAAAGGTAAGTTCACATTGATGAATTTGCTGTGGATTTGGGGGCGGATTCCACCCCCAAATCCATAGCAGATTCCACTCAGTTTCTGTTCAATCATGCCATGTATTCCGCAGCTGATTCAGACTGAGCAGCTCGAGACTCCCCCCAGAGATCTTGAGTATGTGATCCTCATATCTCTTTTGCCATAGACTTCTAAAGCAGACACACAATACTATTTGTGATCCCTATTTATAGTTCTATCACTTTTGCCATAGACTGCAATACAGTAGTATAGCAGATCACCTATGTAACTATTGAATTGTGCTGCAGACAGGCTTCAATAGTTCCATTTGCCATGGCAGGACTGGGAGCCTTTAGTTAGTCACATGTACCAGGACATGCATTTACTTCCTGGTGCGTGTAGGGGTTAATTTCCCCTACTAGATGATTTCCACTCCGAATCATGCAAAATTGTTAATGCAGCTCTAGATTAAAATGCAAGATGTAACTAAGAGTTGGATGCAAACAAAGTTATTCAACTTTTTATATAGATTAATTCCTTATATAAGCTGTAAGAAGATGTTGAAAGGAAGACTTTTAAAGCAGACCCATAATGCACTTTGTTATTCCTAATTTATAGTTGTGCCAGTAACATATCAGCCAAAAGAAATACTGTAAATGTGTAAATTACCTTTCCCAACACAATTGTTAGTTGGTAGCTCATCAAGTTATGGTTCAGCTAAGGCTGGGTTAACATCTGCACCGGAGTGTTCGTTGGAGGCTCTTCACGGAGGACTTTTCTCCCAATGGACATCCAGCAGACCCCATTATAGTCAACAGGGTCCACTGGTGTGTGTGTGTAACTTTTTTATTAGCGGTCCGGCTCTGCATCGTTTGGGTCCCCTGGCAGACTTAAAGGGGTTTTCCGGGCAAAAATGTTTTTTTTTTTTTTTAAAAGGTCTGTTAGTGTTATTAGTGGGTTAATAAGTGCACTCATCTAACTTTAGAAGTGTTTTCAGGGATTTCTTGGTTTCTTTGGGAAGGCCTAGCATCTTCTGCATTTGTTTATCTGGTGTGTAGCTTCCTGCTGCAATGCATTCTGGTAGTTGTAGGCTCTCACACTGTCTCCAGCTCACTCCCCCCCCCAACACCCCCTCCTGTCTCCCTAGCTATTCCTTCCACTTCTAGCCTTTCCTAACTCACACAGCCCACCTCCCCCCCCCTTCCTACTCCCCCCTCCTACTCCCCACTCTATTATACTTTACCTGACTTCTTCCTTCTGCCAAGAACATGCAGCACTGTATCCATAGCCTTCAATACTTCTCTATAGCGCATGTTCCCAGCTTGCATAATAGAGATGTACTGTTTTGTCAGCTTTAGTGCTACTACTGCGCATGCGCATGCCAACATCGTCATTGGAGGAGGGGGAGCGATTCCCCCGGGGAAGGAAGAAGATGGGTAAATATGATGGTGTGGATGGGAGGGGGAGTAGTAGTGACAATCTGTTTCCAGAAATGCAGAAAAGGACCGTCATTGGATAATCAGAATATGTCCCTGTGGTGGTCACATGACCACCCTAGGAGTCCCTAGCGATAGTGTGAACCTAGTGTAAGTTTCACCACGGCAGCGGAGATTTAAATGAAAAGATACATTATCCATCATTTTTTGTATCCTAGAGGTATCCTTAGTTTCCTCATGGCAGCATTTTAATTTAACTATTTCAAGATATCCTATGCAGAGGTAGAACTATTGACTCACTCATTTGATATCTACTGTATATCAAGGATTATATTATTAGAAAGGGAAAAATTGAACTCTATTGCACTTGTATGTGACACTTAACATTAGTAATATCCAGTCAAATGTATCCATGGACGTGTGCCTAAATAAAACATGATTTGCTTCATACATGATACTGTGCTAGATATAGATATAGTTTACTCATTTGGCATCTTAGAAAGAATAAATGCTGGACAGAAAAATGCTTTGGCATATACAGCAATATAAACAAGCTCCAAGCTAATCATTAATTTTTATTGTGCTAAAGGTTTTTAATGTGCAAAAGGTTTTTGCAAGTCATCATGCGAAGGCAGTTTCCTCCTTTTTTTTTTATCTTGTTCTATCAGCATGTTCCAATTATGAGTAAATTTTTTTATTTAGCATTTTTGCAGTTATATCTTCTCAGTTTTACTCTAATTTGTCTTTTTTTCTCCCAATGTCTCTACTGGTTAGAATTCAATCAGGTCACACCTAAGCTTGTCACATAGCACCTCCTTTACCCTGATTCATCCCATCGCTTCATTTCCTTTTGACAGTGGCGAGCAAAAAACTGACCTCATTAGACTAAGTAAAGCTATGATAATACAAGCAGACAATATTTTACTTCTCAGTTACTTGTCAGATCTCCTTCTTGTGTCTTGGAAAGCTAGACAAGAACAAACAGTAATGGGAAGACAAGTTAATCTGTCAGTTCTTTAGGTTACTAAAATGCTTCATTTTCCTTTACGTATTCAACTGTTTATACCAAAATTAATATAGGGTCCTAAACATATAAAACAACCTGCAATTGCAACAAAACAATAACTTAATATACAGAAAATCTTATTACTTAGTTACCCACATCTTCTTGAAAGCATTTCAGCTTTTCAGCCAATGGAGAAATTGATGGCTGTTTTATTAATGTACATATGCTGGTTATTAAAGAGTAACTGATATTGACTAAACCTCTTGTTTCATTAACTTACAAGCTGCACTCTACATTTATTTCAATATGGAGCAAGGAAAAAGGCAACTACAATTATTGCATCCACTGGTAATAGATGGATGGATGGATGGATGGACATAGATAGATAGATAGATAGATAGATAGATAGATAGATAGATAGATAGACATAGATAGATAGATAGATAGATAGATAGATAGATAGATAGATGATAGATAGATAGATGATAGATAGATAGATAGATAGATAGATAGATAGATAGATAGATAGAAAGAAGCAGAACATGGGATAGCACACAGCAATTCAGTTAAAAAAGAGGACTTCAATAATAAATGTGATAGATCAAAAAAGGTAAAACAAAAAGGGTTTTCTATCCTACAAAAACAAAGTTAAGAAACTGTATATCTGCTAATGAAACTTGTTAGATAACCTAACAAAGTCCTGTGATTACAGCAGCATCAGCACTGATTCAAGCAGGGCAAAATGGAAAGCAGCAAGGGTCTTGTGGAGGGTTTGTAGAAACAGTGGATGTAGTCCCAGAAGTGGTGAAAAAAATAACCAACATTCATGCTCATATTCCCTTACCTCTCTTGGGACTCATTGTGCTGCCTGGCACTCTCCTGATGACATCATGTGCTTGGGGGCCCCAATGATGCCTGTGATTGGGCCTCCAGTAGTCACCAGACCAATCACAGGCAATGACCCCAGGTGCATGATGGCACTGAGGAGGCAGAGAGAGAGAGAGAGAGTGCCAGACACAACGAGGAAGCCCAAAAGTGAAGATGAGTATGGATGTTTTTTTGGGGGGGTTTTACACTTCCCGCTGGGCCCCCACCTATTATATTCTGGGGTCTGAAGAGTATAATATCACTTTCATGTTGACATAACTTTGGCTGTGTTTTCCTTAGAGAGCTATAAATTGGATAGATAGGTTCCTAGTAGCTCTAAGGGCCCCTTCACATGGAGTAAACGCGCGTGTATTTTGGCAAACTACACGTGTAAAAATGCACATGTAGAAATAAGACTCCCATTGACATTTTACATGTGTGGTTTTTTTACACGTGTAAAAGAAAATGCCATTGAAGTCAATGGGAGTCTGATTTTTACACATGTATTTTTACACGTGTATTCTGCCAAAATACACGCGCGTTTACTCCGTGTGAAGGGGCCCTAATTAAGAGTGTTCACTATGTTTTATGCCAATTTAAGGTGTGGCTCATACCGAACTTGCAAATCTGAGGTTCACCCTTCTCTACCTGAGATATTTCATTCTACTTTGCGACTAGAAATCTATCTCTACATGTCCTGTTATAATCTCATTCATCTAAACATATATGTATACTAGACAATTTAAGCTATCTGCTTGTTTATATTATAGTATGAGCTGATAATAAAGATTTTATTGAATTAGGTTTTCCTTTCAAGGATTTTTTTGCACTTATTGCATTACATACTCTCAGTAAATATAATATACCTGTACAATAAGGTTATTTGTGTTTTGTAGATCTCTCATTCGCTTTTTCCAAATCAGAAAATTCTATTTATCTGGAGGAGCAAATGTGAGAGTTATGTCTCCATCAACATGTCTTTCTTTATCAAGAATGGAACTATCAAACATCATCCACCTGAATAATAACTGTATTTGTCAGCATATCCAGTCCACATTGTAGAAATGAGTAATTTGGGGTGTTGTTGAATAAATTCAAAATGTATTCAAAATGTCTGCACTAAAAGAAACTTCCCCTATTGTTTCATTTGCATGTCCTTCCGTCTTCACAAAGTCCCCTTAGGAACAATTGGACAGGTCTAGTTCCAGAAGGTTTTCTGTTGGGACATACCCTTTCCTTATAATGGTCCCCAAAAGTCTATCAAAAAACAATCTGATTTCAATCCTAATGTATGTTTGTTATAGGTTGTTTCACCACAAAAAGTGGACTTTGATATGTTCTATGTCTATGGAGGATGGACCTTCAGAACCATTTCCTTTACCTTGTTCGAGGAATACTACTGTAGGTTGATATTGCCATAAAAATGTGCTGATCTTGTCTGCAGGTATTAAGTTCCTCAAATAAAACTGGTTGTTGTATTTGGCTTGAAGGCTAAGGGACACTTTGACATAAGCCTGAACTTTGAATTGGTTGTCCAGGAATATTATCCTGCATGATCCAACACTGGTCATCAAAAACACAACTATACCTTTGGCGATCAGTTGCAAAGACAAAACTTTAATTTGTAGCAGTTTCCTCCTCTGCAGGCTTCATCTCCATTTTTCATTTGTCTCTAAGGCTGTGGGTGATATCTGCTATCTGCTATGGTCTTTCCTGTAGATAGCACATGAAAACAGGAGACTTTGCTCCCTAACTCTCTTTCTCACTCAGAAGCAACTGCACCACATAGAAGATTACAGAGAAGTATTAAACAATATGGATGTGAATAATGCATTGGCAGTCACAAACAAAACTTAGCATTTGCTTCAGTGGTCTGTCTGTGTCTCTGCTTCTATCTCTCTATGCCTTGCTTACTCGGATCAGAGAAGGCTAACCAATTTCAATTGAATTGCCAATTAATTAGTAAATTCCATTTTGGCAAGGGGGTATTTTTCATGTTTGCATTTAGTGTGACATAGTTACATAGTTGATGAGGTTGGATGAAGATATCAGTCCATCAAGTCCAACCTATAACCCTACAATCCCCTACAGTGTTGATCCAGGGGAAGGCAAAAAAAACCAAACCATGAGGCTCATGCCAATTGCACAATTGCAGGGGAAAAAAATTCCCTCCCGACTCCAATCTGGAACTTAGTATAAAAACCCTGTCGGACTGAAATTTTCAGACAAAGTCCAACTTAAGATCAAGCATGGCATTTATTTTACTACTAGCTGAAGAAATCAGCTAGAGGGAAAAAAATAAGCATCTGCCTCCCATTGAAATGAATGGAGGCTAATTTCAGGCAGGATTTAGAGCTTAATCCACCTCAGGATAAGGTCCAAATTCCTACCCTGTTTCCCCGAAAATAAGTCATCCCCCAAAAATAAGACATAGCAGAGGTTTTGTTGAATTGCCAAATATAAGGCACCCCCTGAATGTAAGACATCCCCCAATAATACAGTAATAATATTTTTGCACAAAGATTTTATGAAGAAAAACATTGCAGCCGGCTAAACACTGCAGCGTACGGTATCACAGCAGCCAGCATACCTCTGCACATGGAACATTGTGCACACTGTTTAGCCGCTGCAATGTTTTTCTTCATAAAATCTTTGTGCAGCAAGCACGTAAGACATCCCCTGAAAATAACACATAGCATGTCTTTAAGACCAAAATTGAATATAAGACACTGTCTTATTTTCAGGGAAACACGGTATGTAAACTGGTCCCAGTGTAGCAAGTAATGACCTTCCCTATGGTTCCCCTCATGTGCAATGACTGCATGACTAGATGAATTTTTTGTTATATTTTTCATCTTACATGTTATTAACTATATTTTTAAAAATCTTGCAATTTTTAACTCTTACCCCTCTTACCGCTAGACATGATTTGCGACCTTTACAGAGGTTATTGCAAAGAATTGGGAGTAGATAAGCTGTGACATCAACTATTGTGACTGGTGAATTTTGTGTCTTATCTACACATACATGATAGTTGTAAGTGAGGTGGCTGCTGTAAAGAAAACCATATGTATCCAAAAAGATAAAAAAGACATGGCCTGCACATCCCAATCTAATACATTGATCTAATGCTTCTCAGCAAATTCTACAATACCGAACATGAGGTTCTTAGTATACATATTGATCAAGGTGTATAAGCCCACTAGCTACTTCACGGCGACCCCTTTATAGTGGGTCCCTACTCTACTGGATGTGGTGCTGCACAGCGACTGCCACAACTGCACCACAGCGCCCACAGGGAGAGCGACCCAGTGGACCAGCAACACCCCTGCCATTCAACCAAGCCAGCAGGCTCTGGGTCGCACCACCCCACAGGCACAGCACCACAGGAGCAGCAGACACCATGCAGCACCATGCAGCACTACATGTATAAGATGGGATGTGCGAGCCAGGTCTTTTTCTGATTTTGGATACATGCTGTACAGAAAACAGGATGTCCCGGCATATTATTTGGCTTAGTGGCCAGAGTCAGACCTGAAGAATTTTAGGAATATTTAAAACATAGATAATGTGAACTTTAAAAAAACAAACAAAAAACAAACAAAAACAAAAAACCCTAACTATAAATTCTTAAAAATGTGCTTAACATAAAACGTGATTTAAAAAGTAGGTCAGTTATAATTGTAATATTTCTGGTTATCCAATAAAGGTATCATTCGTAGATAACATTTATCATCTGTGACACAGAAGTATTTAGCTTCACATAGATCCCTAATGCTTAAACACTTTGTGCTTCCTCTTGAGCATTTCTTTTGTTACATATGTTTCAGCTTCATCTGGTTTACTAATTGTCCAAGACAAGCGGGGCTTACTTCATCTACACAACACCCTGTCTTTAAAGTTTCAATCAGTTTTGCTAATAACAGAATGATTACCAGTGACTTCCTACATTTCCTAGGTAACTATTTTTTCAACTCAATTTGCAAAAGAAAAGCAGTGGATTGGCATGAAGGTGATGGAGGAAGAGAAATGGTGAACATGTCAAGATGACAATACATATTTCATGGTTAACAGGATGAGTGGTACGTGCCACAACTTCTGCTGGCTACTCCTGCTTTGCTGAATAAATTGCTCCTTTCACAACTGGATCATGAGAATCAACCCCAACATGGCATGAAAAGCATGGTACGTAGTCAGTTCTCCCCAGAGGAACATAATTACCTGACCATCATATGTCCAAGGTAGATACTTTCACTCTTCAGTTATACATGAACGCAGATTCCATATATTTAGTTTGATATGCTTGAGAAACTATGTTAATATTGCTTTATATATGTAACCGTGTCTACTAAGTTAGCTACATATATGACACTGAAAGCATAATTGTTAGATTATTATGGAATGCTTTGTTTGTTCCTTGCATTGCATTGGAAATTATAATATGTATTTATTTGTTTGTTTATTTAATTAATGAATTGTTATATTCATATTGTATTGTATTGTGATTCTCACATTTCATACAGATAATAGGAAATAAAAACTTGTGGAAGTAAATGTGTAACTATAGGCTTAATGCGGAGCAAACAGAGAAAAAGATTGGAAATAGCTCTACATAGAAATAGATTTGAAATAGACAGATGTCAGATAGGAAGATAGATAGATGATAGATAGATACATGGATGGATAGATCGATGATAGATAGATAGATAGATAGATAGATAGATAGATAGGAGATAGATAGATAGATAGATAGATAGATAGATAGATAGATAGATAGAGTGTCTTTCAGTATAGACAAATATATATAAATGCCATAGTGTTCATACACTGATTCTTATTATTGGAAATATTGAGCATATGTATTAGAAATTTGAAAGCCACATAGAAAGAAATAGTAGTTACAAAGCAAATATGTATTTAACCATTAGGCAAACCCATCTAAAGCAAAACCTGAAGATGCTGTTAGATTGTTTTATGACTTCTTTTGGTAGTTCATGGAGAGTCTTGTACTCAGAATAGCTGTTTTGTTATGTGTACACCTCAGTAGCAAAAGAGACAATACAATACAATACTGAAATAGGTACAATTCCTGCACAAATGATCAACATTTATGTTTGCATCTTCTCCTTTGTTACAGTATATGTCAATGCAAAACAAGGAACCAAAATCTTTCCCAATACTTTGGTTTTGACCCCACACCCATTTATGTTTTGGTAAGCTCAATATAGCAAGATTTTTTTTTTTATAGATTATCATATAGATGTAGGGTACTATTAATATGAATTCTAATTTCTAATTTGTTATTCTATATTGAATTCATGATAATAATACATTTAGGTTTTTAAAAAGCAGTGCTGTTTTACCAATGTCGGGATCATATGGGATATTTTGCTGTCATTTTTAATCAACTCTGCTGGAAGCAACATTGTTTATTATGACAAAGTTATCAAAAATTGCTCAATGTTGATGCATTTGTCACATCTATAAACTTAAATTTTTATGCACCCATAAACTAGAGCAAGACTATGTATAATAAATGTGTCTAATGTGACAAGCCACAAACCATGTCCACTTATTACTACACTTTTACAAATGTATATGCATAGCTTAAATGACTGTATATGACTTTTGGCTACCTGGACATACTCTGGTCATAGTAAACATCAATTATACTTCAATTTATTGTGATATTCATGTTATCAGCTAAAAGTAGAAAGTCGCACTTCATCCTGGTGAAAAAAAAATACTCCATCCATTTGTATTCATACTTATTTTGCCCTCTGCTTTATGAATGAGACTGTGAGTTCTTTCATGTTTTTTGTTTTTGAAAGGTACATGTCAGACCTACAAAAGTATTAACCCGGTCATATTGGAGACACATCAAAGTAATTGTGGGGGAAATTTCAATTAGTAAAGATTTCCACAAGGATTATCTATGAATGACTTTAGACTAAGGGCTTTCATTGTTATCATATAGTGAAGAGCACAGGCTTGAAGGAACAAATCAGTTTTATATTATTCAGAATATTTGATGGCTTTAAAAATTGTGTATGTTAGAAAAAGACAAACGATTAAATATTTAAACTTAGGCTTTGTTCACACTTGCATAGTTTAGTCTCTGGGCACGACTTAATTCTCCATTTTACATCATAGAAAGCAGGATGGAAGAAAGTTTACGTCATTTTTAACGTTAGAGGGAATGTAAAAGGATGCCATTGAAAAGGTGCTCTGTCTGTTTTATTCATTATGTCAAATTTTCAGTCCGTCATTCTCATCTTAGGACATATCAGAACTACGGACTAAACTATGTAAGTCTGAACAAAGCCTAAAACGAAAAAAAAACAAAAACAAAAGGTCAGTGCCTTTGTTAAAGCTAGAATTATCATATGGCTCTCTAATAGAGACAGAGAGAGATGCGCATATTGTATAAATACTACAATCTATGATTCAGTTTGACATTTATGGCAAATGTCCATTAACCCTTTCCTCAATAATTCCAAAAATACAGTACTGTACAGGTATGTAATATAGTGATTCACTTTCAACATCCTTCACATTGGCCAGGATCAGAGAAAATCTTGATTTTGCTGCTGTTTAACCCATTAAGAATTAAAATCGGTACTGTAGCTGGTAGAGATTACATACTTGCAGCCTGAGACCAAACAATATATATATATATATATATATATATATATATATATATATATATATATATACACTCACCGGCCACTTTATTAGGTACACCATGCTAGTAACGGCTTGGACCCCCTTTTGCCTTCAGAACTGCCTCAATTCTTCGTGGCATAGATTCAACAAGGTGCTGGAAGCATTCCTCAGAGATTTTGGTCCATATTGACATGATGGCATCACACAGTTGCCGCAGATTTGTCGGCTGCACATCCATGATGCGAATCTCCCGTTCCACCACATCCCAAAGATGCTCTATTGGATTGAGATCTGGTGACTGTGGAGGCCATTGGAGTACAGTGAACTCATTGTCATGTTCAAGAAACCAGTCTGAGATGATTCCAGCTTTATGACATGGCGCATTATCCTGCTGAAAGTAGCCATCAGATGTTGGGTACATTGTGGTCATAAAGGGATGGACATGGTCAGCAACAATACTCAGGTAGGCTTTGGCGTTGCAACGATGCTCAATTGGTACCAAGGGGCCCAAAGAGTGCCAAGAAAATATTCCCCACACCATGACACCACCACCACCAGCCTGAACCATTGATACAAGGCAGGATGGATCCATGCTTTCATGTTGTTGACGCCAAATTCAGACCCTACCATCCGAATGTCGCAGCAGAAATCGAGACTCATCAGACCAGGCAACGTTTTTCCAATCTTCAATTGTCCAATTTCGATGAGCTTGTGCAAATTGTAGCCTCAGTTTCCTGTTCTTAGCTGAAAGGAGTGGCACCCGGTGTGGTCTTCTGCTGCTGTAGCCCATCTGCCTCAAAGTTCGACGTACTGTGCGTTCAGAGATGCTCTTCTGGCTACCTTGGTTGTAACGGGTGGCTATTTGAGTCACCGTTGCCTTTCTGTCAGCTCAAACCAGTCTGGCCATTCTCCTCTGACCTCTGGCATCAACAACGCATTTCCGCCCACAGAACTGCCGCTCACTGGATGTTTTTTCTTTTTTGGACCATTCTCTGTAAACCCTAGAGATGGTTGTGCGTGAAAATCCCAGTAGATCAGCAGTTTCTGAAATACTCAGACCAGCCCTTCTGGCACCAACAACCATGCCACGTTCAAAGGCACTCAAATCACCTTTCTTCCCCATACTGATGCTCGGTTTGAGCTGCAGGAGATTGTCTCAACCATGTCTACATGCCTAAATGCACTGAGTTGCCGCCATGTGATTGGCTGATTAGAAATTAAGTGTTAACGAGCAGTTGGACAGGTGTACCTAATAAAGTGGCCGGTGAGTGTATATATATATATGTGTGTGTGTCTTACATGACCTTATATTGTATTAGATTTAAATATCATTTTCAATTTCCCATAATATGTAAATGCAGTATAGGCATGAATGTTGCTTATAACATGAAAACCCTACATTTGATATTTTCCATAGTCATGATATCCAATACAATAAAGATTATTGTTATTATTATTATTGTTGTTTATTTATGTAGCACCATTAATTCCATGGTGTTTTACATTTGGATATGACAAATAGGTAAACCGTGAAACATGCAAAACATTTTATTTATTTATGTACGTATGTATTTATTTCTTTATTTAAGCATTTCACCATTAGGGAAAGAACCATAACAATTTAAGTGGTAACCCATAATGGAGCCTTACAATATACAGATCAAATATATCAAGGCCCAACAGCAATGTAGAAAGTATAAAAGGAAATATTAAGGGTAGTAAATACAAAATGTATGGAGGCAAATATTAAAACATTTCCTTGGCCTAAAATTGGGTTTAGCTTTAAGGAGTTAAAAACTGGTTGTCATGAAAGCACAGCATGCGTTTTCTGTCTCCTAAGTGGAATTCAAGATGTCCTAGTATTGGAAGCATACAGTGATAGAATGACTAAAGTGTGGAAATGGATTTCCTTTACTGCACTATATATAGATATATGTCTGAAAAGTACTATAAATACAACACAGAGATATGGAGAGTAAACTATGTGGTAGAAATGGTGATTCCATTTCTTATTCATTTCTTATTTACTGTCAATGTTTGACAGCTTATAGAGGAACAATATACATAGTAATTTGGGTGCCGAATGTATATAATAAACCTGGGAATAACTGATTCAATCTTTCACCCAAAAACAATAAAATATTTATTATAGTATTCATCCAATTTCCAAACCAAATACATGCTCATTGCAGTACATTTTCACCTATCCAGGCATTTTTTGTTAATGTAGGCTATAGTTCTAATATATATATATATATATATATATATATATATATATATATATATATATATATATATATATATATAATTTTTTTTTTTGTAAACACTGCTGCAGTTTAGTTAAAGGAGTATTCCCATCTACATAATTATTTTTAAATTTGTAGATAATTAAAAGTTAAACATTTTTGCAAATATAAGTAATTACAAATTCTGCAGAGTTTTAAAGATTTTCTCTACCTTTCTTAGTGGTGACAGTCTGTTGTCTTGATCGGTTGCCAGTGGATACGACCACCAATGCAGAAACTTTCTAAGGTCAGAAAATCTGCCATGATTTCTTTATTGTGGCCGGGATATCTTCTGATACATGCAGTGTCCCTGCCTGATATAACCCAGGTACAATAAGAAAGTTATAGCTGGGTTCTTGACAAGTCCCAGACCATAGAAAGTTTCTGCATTGGTGGTCGTATCCATGGCAGCCGATCAAGATAAAAGACTGTCACCACTAAGAAAGTTAGAGAAAATCTTTAAGACTGCAGAATTTTTAATTACGTATATTTGCAAAAATGTTTAACTTTTAATTATCTACAAATATAGATATGATCATGTACATGGGAATGACCCTTTAAAAGAATAGTCTGAATGCACCCATGTAAAGTAACATTTTTGCGTCTTCATGCTCTAAGTGTCATTTTTTCGTATGTGCATTTGTGGGTGAGTTGACATTTTCCTTAGCATAACAGGCAAACAGAGTATGTCTGCTACAATTTAAGACTCATGTAAAATGTGGAAGACACATGGGGGCTGTCACAGTTGTGCATTGAATACGTACAAATCTATTGTAAGCATTGGTGGTGAGAGTTATGCAGAATCCAGTCACCTCATTATCCAGAGCCAAATCCATCTTTAAGGTTGTGGAAATACCAAAGTGCGATATTAGGATTACATAACCGAAGGTGTAATCTGTAAGAGGTATCTAAGAGACACATTACCACAAAGGACATTCCAATCTAGGGTGTTTACTTCAAAGCAGTGTCTAATATGAATGTCTCAATGATATGGATTTCAGAGTTCAAATATGCTTTTCTACACCTTACAGAGATAGTCACATTTTTATTGGCAGGTTGGATTACTGTGATTTAGAATTTTTTTTTTTTTTTTTTTTTTTTACAATCTCTCAACGCATTTCACCACTAATGGTTTCATCACCAGTATAATACATAACAATGCATATGCATATTGATATATTATGCCATTAAACAAAACATTGCTAGGCAAACTATTAAGCCCTACCCCTGGCAAATCCTAAAACATGTAGCAAGATGGTAGAAGGCTGTCGTTAGACCCCCAGCTGTTATAGAAGACCCATTAGATGCCACAGTTGGCATTGACACTGCTTATGTGCCCACATTATTAGAGTAACATTCATGTACAACATTCAGTGTTAAATAACCCTTGCAGATAACACATAACTACAACGTCTAGAATTTGGTTAAGGACTCTCATTTCTTAATTAAATACATTATAATCACATACTAGCAAAATCCGTGAATAGCTACAATTTTATTCAGAGTTTTCTTGTTAAATTCTATATGAATTCCTTATGGACTCTTAAGATTTTAAAGCAATTAAACTTGTTTTTAGATGAAAATGGCAATGAAAGAAATCACAGACAATATTTTTATAACCCATCACATAGGAGATCTGACAAGCTACAGTGATACTGTCAATGGCAGTGCAATAACAAATTGTATAGATTTCTTAAGACTTGAGTCCACTGTGATGGTGTTTATAGCTTGACTGATGCTGGTGGATTAATCTATAACTATGAAAGCTGACAGAACATCCCATGACTCTATAATTGCTATAAAAAGATGCTTATGTTAAAAATGGCTAGAACCTGACGCACAAAAATAGATACAATACACCAGCAAAATGAAGTAAACTGTACTCTTGACAGGGTGGAAACAGAGACACAGGGAGGTGAATGGCAAATGGATAATGTTTATACGTCATCATGTATCTCAAACAGAAATAAATCATTTACTGGCCTTATTTCAATATTCAACTTTGTATTTAACCATGGATTTAAGGGGTGTATTAGTTATGCTTAATGCTAAGGTCCCACGTTGCGGAAACGCAGCTTTATTTGGTGCATAGTTCGCTGCGGATTTTTGAGCCAAAGCAAGGAGTGGTTTGAGCAGATGGGAGAAGTATAAGTATTTCCTATATGTGCCTCATTCCTTTTTGACTCATTCTTGGCTAAAAAAAAAATTACTTTCTTGTGTAATTTTATTTTTAACCCTAATCCCAATATGAACAGTATATAAAGACAGAGGTGATTTACTTGTCCAAATATCATAACAACTTGTCTTTGCACTAATATATTAAATAATAATAATAATAATAATAATAATAATAATAATAATAATAATAGTGTTTTAAGTACCTCTAATAACTACATGGCTCTCTTTGACTAAAACAATAACCAGAAAAACTATTTTCTTAAACTTCCAGAATATATTTTAGATTCTGCATAGGATGGGGTGCTTTTCACTTGGCATATCTTAATTGTATAGTAACTCTACGTTGTGCAGCTTCTTTAGAGTAGTAGAGTCATGCATTTTAACATTAGTAGTGGCAAGAGCTACTGGTAGGTCCCGTAATGAAAACCTTAGAGGATTTTTCCCACGGAAGCAAATTAGCCCTAGTCTTTGCAGATAAGTAGGGGTCTGAGAGGTCAGGAGAATGGGGAACTGTTGTGAATGGAGCTGTGGTCGAGTAGCACATGCACCATTTAAGCAACAGTTCCAGGGATAGCTATGGTACAGCACTTAGCTATCTCTGGTGCTCCCAGTAAAATGAATGGAGCTGTGCACACACTACACAACCATCAATCCATTCCGAATAGGGGTCAAAAGTCTTCCATTCTCCTGATCAGTGGGGTCTGAGTGGTCAGACCTCCATTGATCAGCAAATTATCCCCTATCCTATGGATTCTTAGATATTTCATACAGCATTTACTATGCTTGTCTTTGGCTAGATTTTCCTGCATGGTCTGGCCTGGGTAAATTGGCAGTAGTGTGAAATCATATCCACTTATGCATCATCTTCAGCAATCACCAATATTAGAGATGAGCGAACACTAAAATGTTCGAGGTTCGAAATTCGATTCGAACAGCCGCTCATTGTTCGAGTGTTCGAACGGGTTTCGAACCCCATTATAGTCTATGGGGAACATATACTCGTTAAGGGGGAAACCCAAATCCGTGTCTGGAGGGTCACCAAGTCCACTATGACACCCCAGGAAATGATACCAACAACCTGGAATGACACTGGGACAGCAGGGGAAGCATGTCTGGGGGCATAAAAGTCACTTTATTTCATGGAAATCCCTGTCAGTTTGCGATTTTCGCAAGCTAACTTTTCCCCATAGAAATGCATTGGCCAGTGCTGATTGGCCAGAGTACGGAACTCGACCAATCAGCGCTGGCTCTGCTGGAGGAGGCGGAGTCTAAGATCGCTCCACACCAGTCTCCATTCAGGTCCGACCTTAGACTCCGCCTCCTCCGGCAGAGCCAGCGCTGATTGGCCGAAGGCTGGCCAATGCATTCCTATGCGAATGCAGAGACTTAGCAGTGCTGAGCCAGTTCTGCTCAACTACACATCTGATGCACACTCGGCACTGCTACATCAGATGTAGCAATCTGATGTAGCAGAGCCGAGGGTGCACTAGAACCCCTGTGCAAACTCAGTTTGGAGGAGGCGGAGTCTAAGATTGCTCCACACCAGTCTCCATTCTGGTCCGACCTTAGACTCCGCCTCCTCCAGCCGAGCCAGCACTGATTGGCCAAATTCCGTACTCTGGCCAATCAGCACTGGCTAATGCATTGTATTGGCGTGATGAAGCAGTGCTGAATGTGTGTGTTTAGCTCAACTACACCGGTGGAGTAGTTGAGCTAAGCACACAGATTCAGCTCTGCTTCAATCAGCGCTGGCCAATGTATTCTATTAGCTTGATGAAGCAGAGTGTGCACAAGGGTTCAAGCGCACCCTCGGCTCTGATGTAGCAGAGCCGAGGCTGCACAAGGGTTCAAGCGCGGAGTAGTTGAGCTAAGCACACAGATTCAGCTCTGCTTAAATCAGCGCTGGCCAATGCATTCTATTAGCTTGATGAAGCAGAGTGTGCACAAGGGTTCAAGCGCACCCTCGGCTCTGATGTAGCAGAGCTGAGGCTGCACAAGGGTTCAAGCGCACCCTCGGCTCTGATGTAGCAGAGCCGAGGGTGCACAAGGGTTCAAGCGCACCCTCGGCTTTGATGTAGCAGAGCTGAGGCTGCACAAGGGTTCAAGCGCACCCTCGGCTCTGATGTAGCAGAGCCGAGGGTGCACAAGGGTTCAAGTGCACCCTCGGCTCTGCTACATCAGAGCCGAGGGTGCGCTTGAACCCTTGTGCAGCCTCGGCTCTGCTACATCAGAGCCGAGGGTGCGCTTGAACCCTTGTGCACACTCTGCTTCATCAAGCTAATAGAATGCATTGGCCAGCGCTGATTGAAGCAGAGCTGAATCTGTGTGCTTAGCTCAACTACTCCACCGGTGTAGTTGAGCTAAACACACACATTCAGCACTGCTTCATCACGCCAATAGAATGCATTGGCCAGCACTGATTGGCCAGAGTACGGAATTCGGCCAATCAGCGCTGGCTCTGCTGGAGGAGGCGGAGTCTAAGGTCGGACCAGAATGGAGACTGGTGCGGAGCGATCTTAGACTCCGCCTCCTCCAGCAGAGCCAGCGCTGATTGGCCAAAGTACGGAATTCGGCCAATCAGCGCTGACCAATGCATCCCTATGGGAAAAAGTTTATCTCACAAAAATCACAATTACACACCCGATAGAGCCCCAAAAAGTTATTTTTAATAACATTCCCCCCTAAATAAAGGTTATCCCTAGCTATCCCTGCCTGTACAGCTATCCCTGTCTCATAGTCACAAAGTTCACATTCTCATATGACCCGGATTTGAAATCCACTATTCGTCTAAAATGGAGGTCACCTGATTTCGGCAGCCAATGACTTTTTCCAATTTTTTTCAATGCCCCTGGTGTCGTAGTTCCTGTCCCACCTCCCCTGCGCTGTTATTGGTGCAAAAAAGGCGCCAGGGAAGGTGGGAGGGGAATCGAATTTTGGCGCACTTTACCACGCGGTGTTCGATTCGATTCGAACATGGCGAACACCCTGATATCCGATCGAACATGTGTTCGATAGAACACTGTTCGCTCATCTCTAACCAATATCCAATTGTTTGGTGGTCTTACTTAATCTCTTTCCAGATGGTATATTCATTTGTGCTAAAAAGTTTACATACCCCTGCAGATTTTAGGTTTTTTGGCCTTTTTTCAGAGAATGTGAATGATAACAAAAACTTTTTCTCCGCTCATGGTTAGTGGTTGGGTAAAGCCATTTATTTTCAAACTTCTTTGTTTTCTCTTTTTAAATCAGAATGACAACCAAAAACATCAAAATGACCCTGTTCAAAAGTTCACATACCCCAGTTTTTAATACCGTGTATTGCCCCCTCTAACGTCAATGACAGCTTGAAGTCTTTTGTGGTAGTTGTGGATGAGGCTCTTTATTTTCTCAGATGGTGAAACTGCCCATTCTTCTTGGCAAAAAGTCTCCAGTTCCTGTAAATTTATGGGCTGTCTTGCATGTCCTGCGCACTTGAGGTCTCTCCAGAGTGACTCAATAACATTGAGATCAGTGACTGAGATGGCCACTCCAGAACCTTCATTTTCTTCTACTGTAGCCAATGACAGGTCGACTTAGCCTTATGTTTTGGATCGTTGTCATGTTGGAACGTCCAAGTACGTTCTATGCGCAGCTTCCTGGCCGATGAGTGCAAATTTGCCTCCAGTATTTGCTGATTAATGTGCTACATTCATCTTTCCTTCAACTTTCACCAAGTTACCTGTGCCTTTGAAGCTCACACATCCCCACATCATCAGTGATTCACCTCCATGCTTTACAGTAGGAATAGTGTTTCTTTCATCATGGGCCTTGTGGACACCTCTCCAAATGTAATGTTTTTGTTGTTTTTTTAAATGTAGATTGTGAGCCCCACATAGAGCTCACAATGTACATTTTTCCCTATCAGTATGTCTTTTTTGCAATATGGGATGGAAATCCATGCAAACACGGGGAGAACATACAAACTCCTTGCAGATGGTTTTTTGTCCTTGGTGGGATTTGAACACCAGGACTCCAGCGCCGCAAGGCTGCAGAGCTATCCACTGAGCCACTGTGTGGCCCCCAAATGTAATGTTTATGGTTGTGGCCAAAAAATTCGATTTTTGTCTCATCACTCCAAATTACCTTGTTCCAGAAGTTTTGAGGCTTGTCTCTATGCTGTTTGGCATATTGAAGGCAAGATTCTTTGTGGCATTGGTGCAGTAATGGCTTTCTTCTAGTGACCATGCAGCCCATTTTTCTACAAGTCCCTCCTTACTGTGCATCTTGAAACAGGCACACCGATAGTTTTCAGAGAGCCCTGTATTTCAGCCGATGTTATGTGAGAGTTTTTCTTTGCATCCCGAACATTTTTTGGGAAGTTGTGGCCAAAATTTTGGTTGGTCTACCTGACCATGGTTTGGTTTTTATAGAGCCCCAGAGCTTCTATATGTTAATCACAGTGTGAACACTGCTGACTGTCATTATCAATTCCTTGGATATCTTTTTGTATCCCTTTCCTGTTTTATACAGTTTAACTACCTTTTCCCGTAGATCAGTGGACAACTGTGTCAAGTTCTGGCCATGTTATCAGGCCACAATCACCAGGGTATAGGAACTTTAGAACTGGGTCATTTTGGTGTTTTTGGTTGTCATTATGAGTTAAAAAGAGAAAACTTAAAAGTTTGACAATAAATGGCTTCAACCAACCTCTAACCATGAGTGGAGAAAAAGTATTATCATTCATATTCTCTGAAAAAGGCCAAAAACCAAAAAACCTACCGGGGTACGTAAACTTTTTAGCACAACTGTACATGCTTTAGAAATAATTTTAATGGACTAGTGTAGACTACCTTTAAGTCTTAATTAATATCTAGGAATATCTCATTATACTTATCACTTTTACTTATCATTCTTATCAATTATATTTTTATAGTTAATATGCAAATTATATTAAATGACCTACATGTGATACACTATAATCCTACAAAATCAAAGTGAGAAGAGGAATTTTCCATTAGTGGTACCTGGCACTGTATTATCAGATTATCAGTAAAAAGTATTCACATTATCAGATTATCATTAAGTGTATTCATGTTATTGGATTATCAGTAAATGTATTCATGTTATCAGATTTCATTTCAACACAGTTCTCAGGCCCTTGAAGGAATTACATTTATGCAACACTGCTCCTTGTACAATAGGTTTAGCGAGATTAAGAAATATGCATTTGGAAGTTGAAAAGAAATTGATATCTCATATAATGGCATTTTTCCAAATTTTTTTTTTAAATTCAACCCATACAGCAAAGTACTACAAGTGTCCGCCCATTACTTTTCTACAATCCCACACAAAAATTGGCAAACAATTTAAACTGACTTAAGTAATATCCGCAGGCTATAATATTTAAGTAATTTTATTTATGTAAATATGAAATGATGTTCTATACAAAAAGTAACAAAAGATTAGTATCACCTATATATAACCATTGCTTATGCACATAGTCATTGCAATGACAAACTGTTTTTTCAAAACCTAAACCTAATTGATCTGTTTTGTTAAAGGGACAGTGGCGGATCCAGGCTTTGCGGGGCCCTGGGCAATTGACTTTGGCGAGGCCCTACTTACTGGGGGGTATGGAATACCCCCCCAGGGGAAGGGAGGGTCTGGGGGTCCCCCAGCGTGGGTTTTTTGAAAAAATTAGCTCTAAAAATGCGGTTTTAAGGCGTTTTTTTAAACTAGTTAGCTGTGTTTGGCCAACTTATAAAACTGACCTTATTTGTGTACTATTAACTGCATTGGGAGCGCGCACGCAAGGCCAGCGGCATAGAAGCGACGTTGTCTTGCTGCTGGCTTTGCATATGAAACCCCGCCCACCAATTGACGCAAGAAAACCAGGAAGAAAGAAGAGTTTACAGCAGCGAAGACTGGTGAGTAAGGGACATGGGAAAACCCCTTTAAGGGCCTCATGCTTCTAACCCATACCTCCCAACTTTTGAAGATTAGAAAGAGGGACATGGCAAACTTGGCTCCGCCCACTTTTATGTTGATCCATTCTCATTCATTTTTCATGTTCTCCCACACAGTATAATCCTCCTACAGTCACCCGTAAATTATATGTCCCCCCCTCCATCTCTCCCCCAGTTTCATATACACCCTTCATCTGCCCCTAGTTTCATGTCCCCCCTCCATCTCTGTCCCCACTTTCATGTCCCCCCAGTTTCATGTCCCCCGTTTCTGCCCAGTTTCATGCCATTCTCCCCCCCATTCATCTGCCCCAGTGTCATGCCGTTCTCCCCCCCTTCGTCTGCCCACAGTTTCATGTCCCCCCGTCTCTGCCCCAGTGTCATACCATTCTCCCCCTCTTCATCTGCCCCAGTGTCATGCTGTTCTCTCCCCCTTCATCTGCCCCAGTGTCATGCCGTTCTCACCCCCTTCATCTGCCCCAGTGTCATACCGTTCTCCCCCCCCTTCATCTGCCGCAGTGTCATGCCGTTCCCCCTTCATCTGCCCCAGTGTCATGCCATTCTCCCCCCTCCCCTTCATCTGCCCCCAGTTTCATGAGCCCCCTTCATTGTGTTCCACCTTAATGTTTAACACAAAAAAAAACACACTCACCTTCCCTCGCTCCCCCGCCGCTCTCTCCACTCTCTCACTCGCTCACATAGTTGTAGGCGCGATGTGATGTCATCACATCGCGGCTACATATGCCGGAGCTCAGCATTAAAGCAGAAGCTGAGCTATGACAGCTCCTGCTTTAAACGCCTATGTATTCAGTAGGACGCCAATGAGCTGAAATCGGGACATACCTCCCACCGATCGTGACCGTTTTGTTAGGTCCGGGCCGTGCCGCGGGGCCCTAGGCAGTTGCCCGGCTCGCCCGGCCCTGGATCCGCCCCTGTAAAGAGATCAAACACTTAAATACATGAACAAGAGAACTAGAAAATAAAACTATGTTTCAACTTCCCTGCATCCTTCCCTCCATTGCTGGTGTGGGCCACCGTCACCTCCTTTTTGTATAGAGAACAGTTACAGCAGTGATGAGTTGTTGATAGGACCAATGCAGTAAATCACTCCTCTCAGGGCTCGTTCACATCTGCGCCCGGGACTCCGTTTTGCAGGTTTCCGTTTCCTGCACAAAACAGGGCAGGAGACGGAAACCTGCCGGCATCTTTCAAACCCATTCATTTGAATGGGTTTGAAAAGTGTCCAGGTGTGAGCGCCGGTGAGCGTTTTATGCTCTCCGCTGCTAAATCGTTTTTTTTAAACCGGACACAGAGTCGGACATGCAGTTCTCTGTGTCCGATTTTTTTTTTTTAAAAAATGGTTTTGCCGTGGAGAGCACAAAACGCTCACCGGCGCTCACAGCCGGACTCAGTATAACAGGTTTCCGTCTTCTGCATGCAGAAGACGGAAACCTCAGAACGGAGTCCAGATGCTGGTGTGAACCAATACAGAGCTGGGAACAGTGACTTACTGCAGGGGTTCCATCGACTTTGTGTCACTGCTGCAGCCTCTCCGTATACAAAATGAGCAGTGACAAGGCTCAACATAGGAACCAAAGAGAAGAATACAGTCAAATACAAATTCATTTTTATTTTGTAGCCCTCCCCTGCTGCATGCATTTACTTTTATGATGTTGGGCAACCCCTTTAAGTGAATACATACAGACACAAATAGGCAGCAGCATTCTGATATACTCTATACAGATATGTCATCATTTTATTATTCTACACTGTATTACTTTATTAGTGGAAATCCTTAGAAAACTGTTATCGTGTATTCTCCTAAGATTTGTTCCTACAGTAAGCAGTGATATACAGTGAATACAATGTTGTGGCGGTATGATGCATGTTATTAGGGAAGAATACCATCGTAATATGGTAGGTAAAGAAGTAAACAAGGAATCTTCTGCCCCTTTACAAATTGAAAGTTTTGTGAAGGTACATGGAGATCAAAGAGTAGCAGGTTGAGGATCAGCACAAATCCTAAATACAACTGTGTATATATGTATATATATATATATATGTGTGTGTGTATGGTAACTTTTAGAAGTGACAATTCCATGTGTGCCAGGGTATACTGCTGATGTAACCTTTTCTTAATCATTAACAATTTTATCTGTCACATCACACAAATGACTTACTTATTACATGGCAAAACTGAAAATAAATGGTGAATTGAGTTTGCTTCTAAGGTTTATCCCAGTTTACAATGGCCGGTCTGGGGGTTGTGAGTTGTTATGTAAGAATAAATTTTAATGGATTTATCAGAGCGCATTTTGGAAGGTTGTGTGAAGTACAAAGTCTGCATAACTTCTATACTTGCTCTTTGACTATGCTCATAGAATATGGGACATTTAATCATATTCAGTATACCTCCTTTTGACCCCTTAAAGGGGCTCTATCATTGGCAAAAATAATTTTTAGATAAGCACATACTTGCATAGTCTTTAGAAAGACTATTTCACAGGTACATTTTGTATGTAAATCGCCTCAGTAGTGTTTGAATAAGTCTGTTTTTATTCATATGCTAATTAGCCTTCTCCATGCACCAGAAGTGTCTGTGTCTGCTATGAGAGCAGGGAGATTAGTCATCAGCACAGAAGCCTCTCTGCTGTCATACACATAGAGAATAGAGGGTGCACAGAGACACTTCTGATGCACGGAGAAGGCTAATTAGCATATGAGTAATAACTGACTTATTCAAAAACTACTGAGGCAATTTACATACAAAAGGTACAATAGCCTTTCTAAAGGCTATGCAAGTACGTGCTTAGCTAAAAATGACTTTTCCCAATGATAAAGCCCCTTTAAGGATGCTTCCAAAAAAACACCTTAAGGCTGCCTTCACACGATGTAACGTGCCACGTGATATGGCAGGTATACGGCGTGTGAGAGTTTGCGTGCCGTAAAAACTCCCAAAACTCCGCGTTATTTTGCTGCCGTGATTTTGCGATTTTGAAATGTCTCAAACAATTTAAAACAGCAATTGGGAACTTTGAGTTTAAACTGTTGTTGGCAACACGTTAGTTGTGTGCTGAAGGGAAGGAGCAGCACTAAGGGTAAGTTCACACAGGGTTTTTTGGACCGGATTTTGACACGGAATCCGCCTAAGAATACGGCTACAAAAATTGCCTCTCATTAAATCCAACAGGAGCCGTTCACTTTTTTCCACTAGCGGTTTTATGCTGCTCGCACAAAAAGGAGAGAGCTGTCCTTTCTTGCCGCAATTCTGCCACAGCATCCGGTCCAACTAGGCCCATTCATTTGGGCCTAATACGGAGCGGAATGCAGTGACTGGATATTGGTGCACTGCATCGGCATCCAGTCCAGTCGCAGCTAGCCATTGTTTGGACCGGTTTCTGAGGCGGCCTCTACGTCAAAATCTCGTCCAAAAACCCCTCTGTGAACTTTCCCTTAATGTTTGAAAAGCAGATTTTGCTGGAATAGTTTTCAGGTTCATGTCTCATTAGCAGAGCCCCTAAACTACCAGCACAATGGAAACCATCCTAAAAGTGACCCCATTTTGAAAACTACATCCCTCAAGGAATTTATCAAGAGTCAAAAAACCATTTTGCTCACAACTGTCTCACAGATTTTGTTAACATGAAAATGAAAAATTAATTTTCCAATAAAATATCACTTTAACTCCAATTTTTTTGTTTGCATAACAGGCTAAAGGAAAAAAAGGCACCCCACAGTTTATACACAATTCCTCTTCAACACTACAATACCCCATATATAGTTGTAAACCTCTGTATGGGTACATGGTTGGGCTCAGAGTGGCAAGAGCGCTATTTGGTTTTTGGAGCACAGACTTTGCTGGAATAGTTTTTAGCTGAAATGCTAACCCCTAAAATGCAAGGCAAATTCCCCCCCATTGTGGATACTTCACCCCTCAAGGGATTTATTGAGGGGTCTAGTGAACATTTTGACTTCACAGCTGTTTCCCAGATTTATTTACTGTGGAACATGAAAATGAAGAATTGCTTTTTTTTTTTTTCTAATATAACATCACTTAAGCAGGTTTTTCATTTTCTCAAAGGGTTAAAGGAGAAAATGCATCCAACAATGGAAATACCCATATGGGAGTGAAAACTATTGTTTGGGCACACAGTAGGCTACAGAAGTTGAAGATCTCCATTAAGCTTTTGGAGAGTAGAATCATTTTTAGTTGCCATAACACATTTACAGGACCCCTAAGATGTCAGTGCAATGGAAAATACAAAAAAGTGACCTCAGTTTGGAAAATCGAGAATTCAGTTTTAAGAATCCCATTCCTACTTTGCGAAAAAAAAAAAAAAAGCATACACCATTGCGTTTTTGGAATTCGCAGCATGTCAATTAATTATGGAGACACTGGCGTTTTCCCTATAGGTGTAATTGAAGCAGAAAATCCACAGGAGAAACTTCTGCGCCGCGGGAAAAAAAGCGATGCGTTGCTACTGCATTTCTTCCCACCACACTTTTTTGCTGCGGGATGTTATGTGGGACCCTAGCCTAAAGAAGTTTCATGTATCATAAAAATATTGTTATATTGATCTACTTATTTTAAATATTTATCTCTTTATAGAATTCATCTCTATTGGAACTGCCCTCTAGAAAAATGTTATATCTACAAAGTGGTAAGTAGCTTCATAACGGTTCTAGTATAACTAACAATTTATATCCCATCTTTATGTCATGTTATACAAATCTGAAAATATTATCTATCTGTAATATACAGTAAGTTTTGTTTATCTAACGATCCATCACACACACACACACACACACACACACACACACACACACACACACATCTATCTATCTATCTATCTATCTATCTATCTATCTATCTATCTAGGCTTGCAAAAGTATTCATACCCCTTGAACAGGGCCGGCGTCAGCGCACGGCATAGTCGGGCAAGTGCCGGGGCCCACAGAGCCTCTGGGGGCCCCCCGGCACTTGCCTGTCAAGATTTCAGCTCATCGGCGTCCGTCCGCCGATGAGCTGGAATACATACGCGATTAAAGCAGGAGCTGTGAGTTCAGCTCCTACTTTAAAGCTCCGGCCCGGCTTGCGTGTGTAGGCGCGATGACGTCATCACGCATACACACGCAAGCCGGGCCGCAGCAAAGCAGGAGCTGAACTCACAGCTCCTGCTTAGCTCCGGCCCGGCTTGCGTGTGTAGGCGCGATGACGTCATCATGCCTACACACGCAAGCCGGGCCGCAGCTAAGCAGGAGCTGAACTCACAGCTCCTGCTTTAATCGCGTATGTGACTGGAGAGAGGAGCGGAGCGTCGGGGGATCGATGGAAGGTGAGTGATGGAAGGTGAGTATAAGTGTTTGTTTTGTATTAAATATAAAGGTGGAACATAATGAAGGGGGCCCATGAAACTGGGGGGCAAATGAAGGGGAGGGGGGGAACGGCATGACACTGGGGAACATGAAGGTGGTGGGGAGAGAACGGCATGAAACTGGGGACAAAGATGGAGGGGGCCCAATGAAACTGGGGGGCAAATGAAGGGGAGGGGGGGAACGGCATGACACTGGGGAACATGAAGGTGGTGGAGAGAGAACGGCATGAAACTGGGGACAAAGATGGAGGGGGCCCAATGAAACTGGGGGGCAAATGAAGGGGAGGGGGGAACAGCATGACACTGGGGCAGATGGGGGTGTGGAACAGCATGACACTGGGGCAGAGACGGGGGACATGAAACTGTGGGCAGATGAAGGGGGAGAACGTGATGAAACTGGGGACAGAGATGGAGGGGGGACATGAAACTGGGGGCAGAGGAAGGGTGTATATGAAACTGGGGGAGAGATGGAGGGGGGCATATAATTTACGGGTGACTGTAGGAGGATTGTACTGTGTGGGAGCACATGATAAATGAATGAGAATGGGTGGAATCAACAAAAGTGGGTGGAGCCAAATTTGCTGCGGCGCACAAAGCGCGCCGCACATTTTGCTCCTCTTTCTTCTCTTTAAAAATTGGGAGGTATGGCGCTGGTGACGCCACACTCCTGCATGACGTCACTTGCTTCATCTACGACGCACAGTGTCTCGACTCCCCCCGCCTCCTTTACAAGGGGGCCCACTGAGGCTCTGTCGCCCAAGGGCCCATAAAAACCTGGAGCCGGCCCTGCCCTTGAACCTTTCCACATATTGTCACCTTACAACCACAACCCTAAATGTAATTTATTGAGATTTTAAGTAATAGAGCAACACAAAGTAGCAGATAATTGGGAAGTGGAAGGAATCTGGAAAATGTGACACGTAAAAGTATTCAGCCCCCACATATCTATGCTTTGCAGAGTCACCTTTCACTGCAATTACAACTGCAAGTCTGTCTGTCTCTACCAGCGTTGTGCATCTAGAGACTGAGATTTTTGCTTATTCTTCTTTGCACAATAACTCCAGGTCAGCCAAATTTAATGGAGAACATCTGTGAATGGGAATTTTATTTCTTGTCACAGATGCTCAATGGGACTTAGGTCTGGACTTTTGGACCATTCTAACACATGAATATTCTTTGATCTAAACCATTCCACTGTAGCTCTGGCTGTATGTTTATGGTCATTGTCTTGTTTGAAGGTGAATTTCCTTCCCAGCATCAAGCCTTTTGGAGTCTCCAACAGGTTTTCTTCCAGGACTGCCCTGTATTTAGCTCCATCCATCTTCCCATCAACTCTGACCAGCTTCCATGTCCCCACAGCATGATGGCAGGAGATAGCGCCACACCACCATAGAGGCCTTAATACTAAGCAAGGATGGCTGCACTGTTGAGGGGCCAAGGTCGTTAGGGCGAAGAATACTTAGGAGTGGGGCACCCAACAAACATTCCTCTAATTCTACCCAGCGCCATTTGGATGACTCGTCCCAACCCACGCTAAGCTGATCCAGGACCGATGCCATAAAATATTTCTTAACATCTGGGATGCCCGCGCCTCTGCTGGCCCACGGCCTGGACATAACATTAAAGCGGATCCTAGATTTCTTACCTTCCCATATAAAATCAGAGAGAATATGTTGGAGCTTAGAAAAGTATGAGTTAGGGAGGGGAATGGCAACTGTGCGGAACAAGTACAGAATTAAGGGCAGATCCATCATTTTGACGATGGCAATCCTGCTCACCCAGGACAACATCGGCTTAGAAAAAGCAGTCAGAAGGGAGGATACCTTGGACAGGAGGGGAACATATTTCGCAGAAAACAGATCAGAGCTCAGGGCTGTCAGGGAGATGCCAAGGTAATTAATGCTAGAATCGTTCCACTGATAAGGGAATCTGTGGCTGAGATCACACCGTAGTGAGGGCGGGACAACTATGGGCAGGATTTGGGACTTGGAAGAATTAACCCTATACTAGGAGACCCTACCAAAATTTACAATAGCAGCGGTAGCCGCACTCAAGGAGGAGCTGGGGGAAGACAGGGCCAAAATGACATCCGCGGCGTACAGACCAATTTTGTGCTGCTGACGGCCCACAGCAATACCCTCAATATCATCATCTGCTTCAATGGACTCCGTCAGAGGCTCCATCACCAGGGCAAAAATAAGAGGGGATAAGGGGCCACACGGTGGCTCTGTTGTTAGCACTGCAGCCTTGCAGTGCTGGAGTCCTGGTGTTCAAATCCCACCAAGGGTATAAAACCATCTGCAAGGAGTTTGTATGTTCTCCCCGTGTTTGCATGGATTTCCATCCCATATTCCAAAAAAGACATACTGATAGGGAAAAATGTACATTGTGAGCTCTATGTGGGGCTCACAATGTACATTTAAAAAAAAAAAAAATAAAAAAAAAAATAAGAGGGGACAGGGGGCAACCCTGACGTGTCCCATTCAAGATCAGGAAGGGCTCGGACAGGAAGCCCGAGGAGAGCACACGGGCCGAAGGACAGGAATAAAGGGCAAGAATAGCTGACTTAAAGACAGCATGTGCTCTATCCAAAATACTATCGAGATAGCTCCAGTGGACCCTGTCGAAATCCTTTTCTGCATCCAAGGCCAAGAGTAAGGAAGGAGTGCCATCTTTTTCGGCCTTCTGTATAAGGTCAAGAAACCGCTGTGTGCCGTCCGGGGCCTGCCTGCCAAACACAAAACCCACCTGATCAGGATTGATCAATCGAGGGAGAAGGCGGAGTAGATGTTCAGCAAGGATTTTAGCATGTAATTTGACATCAATATTCAGGAGCGAAACAGACCTGAAATTGGCCGGTATGGTAGGCGACTTGCCCAGCTTTGGAAGGGTCACTATGGCAGACAACATTTCTGCAGGAAAACTCTGTTCCTCTGCCGCTCTCCTGAACACCCCCAAAAGATGAGGAGACAAAACATCTACAAATCTTTTATAATAGGTCCCCGAGAAACCATCTGAACCGGGGGATTTCATTGGTTTTAACAAGGCTATGGCTTCCTGCAGCTCCAACAGAGTGATAGGTGAGGCCAGATATTTGGACTGTTCAGGAGAGAGGCGAGGAAGAGACACTGAGTCTAAAAACCCATCGATCTCCTCTTTGGTGGGCTGATGCATCTGACGGTCCTCTCTAAGGTTATATAAGGACTTATAGTAAAGACGAAATTGGTCCGCAATGAGACGGGGGTCGACTATCTTATGTCCCTGGTGATCCAATAGATAAGCTATACGGGATTTGGGCCGAGGTTGCTTAATTTTCCTGGCTAAGAAGGCACCAGCTTTACTGTTGTGGACGTAGGCCTGGCACTGGAAATGTTTAAAAGCCAGATCCTGTTGACAGGCTAGAAGGCCCTGTAGACGTAATTGGCACTGTCTAACCTCTGCAGACACAGCAGGGGTGGGATTAAGTTTATTAAGTGCGGAGAGGGAGGATAAAGAACTAAGCACCAAGTCAATATCTCTAGAGCGCTCCTTTTTGGCCCTTGCACAGGCTTGAATAAGGACCCCACGCAAGTAGGCCTTATGGGCGTTCCAAAGGACATGGGGGTCTGACATAGTGGGCGCATTAAGGGAGAAGTACTCTACCAGGGCCTCACAGAGATGCTTGCTATAAGCGGGGTGGTCCAGTATGTACTCATTCAAGCGCCACTGAGTAGGCAAAGCAGTGGAGAACTTTTCGTGCAAGGCCAGGGATACCGGAGTGTGGTCCGTCCAAGTAATCAACCCAATAGAGGACGAATCCGCCTGCATCAGACCAATTTTATCAGTGAGGAAATAGTCTATTCTAGAGTAGGAGGAGGAGGAGGAAAAAAAACTGTAATCCCTTTCAGAGCTGTGTTGGCAGCGCCAAACATCATACAAGCCCTGATCTATCAGGGAGGGGGTTAAAACTGGGGAGCGCCTCCGGGGGTTGTAAGAATCTAAAGAGTTATCTAGTAAACAATTAAAGTCCCCACCAATAATGAGCATCACAGTAGCAAAGGACCTAAATTTAGCTAACATGGACTTCCAGTACTGTGCCTGTGAGCGGTTAGGGAGATACAGTACATAGGGTATATCTAACCTTATTAATCTGGCAGTTAAGACCCAGAAAACGACCTTTAGGGTCACATAAAACTGACTCAGCTGAGAAAGTCACTGAGTCCCGTATTGCATTAAGGACTCCCCTACGCTTAGCAGCACAGGAGGCCTTATAGATATGGGCAAATGAGGGATTACAAAATTTAGGGCTCTTTTCAGAATGGAAGTGGGTTTCTTGTAGGAAGAGCACGTCACAGCGAAGGCGACGTGCCTCCCTCCAAACCGGGTTCCTTTTGAAGGGGCTATTCAGGCCCCTAACGTTCAGGGACAATATACGGAGAACCATAATGTAATCATAGACATGTGCAGTAAGGAGCCACCCGGGGGCCATACCATAGAACCAATACGAGTTATGCAGAGGTAGAGACAGACCAAAAAACGTACCAGGTATTGAACAAAAACAGTGAATACAAACAGAACATCATAGTGTCAAAAAACACTAGAAACATAGAACTGGGGGGAGAACAGTCAAAGAGCACTCGATAAGAATGCACAACAAAAGAGAAGTACAGGTCGCAATGCACACCACTATTAACGAAAAAGAAATTGCAGGGCAGCTCTAGTCAGTCCATCAGTATAGCTATCAGAGTTACTTATTACCACTGTCCAATCCGTAGAGACATGAGGGGTAGGGGATGAGGCTACCTAGGCAGCAGAGGGAGAATCTCCTGAAACCAGCTTCCATTTATGAAGGAGGGACATTCCTGCATCCACAGAGAGGACAGAATGAAACACCCCATTGCGGGGAATGAGGAGTTTGGTAGGAAAGCCCCAACGATACCCAATACCCTTTTCCCTGAGGATTTTGGTAATGGGCACAAGCTCCCTCCGAGCCTGCATAGTAGCTGCTGATAGATCAGGAAACAGGGAGATAGATGCAAAGGGGGCAGGGAGGGCATCATTTTTGCCTGGCTTCGGCAAGGATCGAGTCCTTCACATGGTAGAAGTGGACCCTGGTCAAAACATCTCTCGGGGCCCCCGCTGGAGCAGAGGACGCCTTGGGAATACGATGGGTTCTATCGAGAGTGAGATCCATCTCAGTGAGGTGAGGCAGAACTTTCTTAAATAAGCACTTAACATAAGCCGGCAGATCTTCTGTTGCAAAATCCTCGGGGATTCCATATATTTTGATATTGTTGCACCTGGATCGATCTTCGGAGTCAGTGGCTCTGAGCTTAAGCCAGTGAACTTCTACTTCAAGAGCAGTGTGGGCATCGACCAGTTCGTTGTGAGCTGTAGAAAATTCCTCCATCTTATTTTCGAGGTGGTCTGTCTGCTCGCCCAGGGCATCAATATCATGCTTTAACTTGGCCACTAGGGAGAAAACATTCTTGTTGATCCCCGCTTGTAGGAGAACTAGCATCCCCTTCAGGGTCTCACATGTGACAGGGTCCGCAGATGCAGGAAACTCAAAGATGTCAGAGTGGCCATGGCCGGGAGATTCCTCAGAGGTGGGAAACACAACAGGAAAAGTCTTTTTGTACACTGGGCCTTTACCCGACAGGGACCCCTGAGGGGACACACTCGGGCCCCTTTTGCCGCTGTCACTCGGTGAGCAGGGGTATATATACATATATATATATATATATATATACATATATATATATAAATTTATACTTTTAACCTACCGTATATACTCGAGTATAAGCCGAATTTTTCAGCCCAGTTTTTGTGTTGAAAAAGCCCCTCTCGGCTTATACTCGAGTCAGCAAAAAAAAATAAAAAATTATTTACTTTTTTATTTTTTTTAGGAGGGGGGGGGGGTGTCTATGACCAGCCACAATATTAATGTTTCGAATCTCCCATAAAATATTGCAAAAAAAAAAAAAAAGTTCTAAATCACTCCTTTCCCTAGAATACATATAAAAGTAGAAAATTACTGTGAAACACATACACATTATGTATCCCTGTGTCTGAAAGTGCCCACTATACTAAATATAGGGGATCTGCAGTGCTCCTGTTCCGTCGGGAAGGGGTTAATAGGAGCACTGAAGATACCCTATGTTCAGCCAGGCTGAATTCCAAGTGGGGGAAAAAAAACAGCCCTCAAGCTCAGGGAAGGGGCAGACAGACAACAAAAACACCCCCTCCCCTTTCCCAGCACTCAGCAACTACTGCACCCAAAAACTCCGATCATTTTAACTTTTTAAATTTTCCAGTAGCTGCTGCATTTCCCCCCTAGGCTTATACTCGAGTCAATAAGTTTTCCCAGTTTTTTGTGGTAAAATTAGGGGCCTAGGTTTATATTCGGGTCGGCTTATACTCGAGTATATACGGTATATCATTAAATGTTAAGTCTTATATTGATTGCTCTTTTTGGATTATACATAGTCAGGGAGTACAACCCAGCATGCAAGGTCATACAGGCAGGCCCCTCAGTCAGGCACTTCTGGCAACAGATGGCAACAAAGGAAAGAAAAAAGGGTGATCAGCGAAACAGTCCCCAAGTGAGCTGTGAGCCGCAATGGGCGGGTACAATGCCAAGTTACTTAACCATAATAGGGAGGTGAGAAGACAACAAAGAACACCAACAAGAAGGGAGTCTCCGACTGCTCTGTAGGCTCTGAAGAGGAGTGCCACTAGAGGAAAGGTGAGGAGCCCCCCCTGGTGGTGGTGTAGGGGCTGACCACTCACTTACAGCCCTCCAAACTGTATGATGTATTGCCAGGAGGTGTTATCCAGCAGGCTGCGGGCAGTAGAAAGGAGGCAGGAGGTTAGCACAGGGAGGATGAGGAGCCATCCTGATGTTTATGTAAGGGCTCTACTCCCCTCCCCGGCAGGCAGTTATAGGGCAAAGTCAATCAGTGCCAGGAGGCACAACAGAGGAACACTGCAGAGACAACACAAACTTCTGATTCTGTGCTCACCCGGTCCAGGCAGGCAGATGCAGGCTTGCTGTGGGGTGTGGAGATCACGCAGGCTGCACTATGGTAGACAGTGGTAGGGAGGCTTCACGCTGGTGTGTAGGCTGCAGGTGCTTGGAGAAGCTCTGGGGCAGAGCTGAACAGCAGAGTTCCCCGCTGGTGCACTGGTCCAGAACCGGAGGCACCTACAGAGCCATGGGCAGTGATTCCTCTCTGGTGCAGGACAGAGAGGCTCCAGGAGATGGAGAGTAGGCCGCAGGCACAAAATGGTGGACGCAGCGTGCAGGGCAGGCTGTGCCGCAATCCAGGGGCAAGAACAGCAGCGTAGTGCTCCAGAGAGGACCAGCTGGGATCCAACCAGAATCGGGGTCTCCACAGGACGGGTGTAGGCCTCAGGAAACCGGGACCCGGTCGCAAAATGGCGGCCGGCGCCGCAAGCGAGGTAGGCCTCAAAACAACAAAGTCCACTTAAAGGCCTCAGAGCCAGATAATCAGCCCTCCGGGTGACATACAGAGGCTTGGGGGAGAGCCTCAGGGGAGCAAGGAGCTCGGATGGCTAATGATCCGTGGATACAGGTGGCGGTGCAGGAGCTCCAGACAGACGTGTCCGCTCCTGTTGATGGCAAGCCACGCCCCCACAGTTTAGGATATTAAGGTCAAACAATTCACCTCTCTATTTATTAAAATAGTATAGATTTAGAACAAATAATATTATAGACATTAAGACTGGGAAGGTGATATGGGGGCATGGATTAGCCAATATATCATTGATGGGAAACAGGACAGTATGATATTTTGTATTTTTTACTTGTATGCCATGAAATTGTGATACCCTGCGAATTGTTTCTGCTAGAGGCTGCATAATAAGAGCAAAAATAAATGGAGTAATGGAGACTCCTGCCCTGTTACATTAGTAATTTTTAATTGGTTGCATAAGAAATAAGGAATGTATCCAAGGGCTGATGAGCGGGAATAAAAGAACATTATAACTTTTCAAATTTTATCCCCAAAGCCAAATTTAGATTATAGCTGTTCTAAAAAACCCCAAGGCACTTTGTCAAATGCCTTCTCTGCATCCAAGAATAGAAGCAGAGAAGGTGTTTAACCCCTTAATGACCAGTCTATTTTGGACCTTAATGACCAAGACAAATTTTGGAAATTCTCCGTGTGACTTTATCACTGAATAATTCTGTAACAGTATAGCACATCCAAGCAATTCTGATATTGTTTTTTCATGACATGTTGTACGTTACTGAGAAGGTAAAATTACAGTAGACTGATATAACTTGTGTAAATTTATTAAAAAACTCGCAAATGTTTTCCATTTTCAGCTGCGATATCTCACATATGCACAATAATACAGGGCAAAAAAGTTAGTTGTTATATATTTCTAAATGTTCCTTTTGTGTTTCAAGCATATTTGAAATAATTTTAGCATATTTGAGTAAGGGTGCGTTCACACGATGTAACGTGCCGTGTGATCTGGCACGTATACGGAGTGTGAGAGTTTGCACGCCGTAAACGCTCCCATTTATTTCAATGGGAGTTAGGATTGTATATGCCGTATTATTTTGCGGACGTGATTTTGCGGCTGCAAAATCATGGCCTCAAAATAACGCGGCGTATACGATCCTAACTCCCATTGAAATCAATGGGAGCGTTTACGGTGTGCAAACTCTCACACTCCGTATACGTGCCAGATCACGCGGCACGTTACATCGTGTGAACGCACCCTCACTTAGACAATTTAAAAGTTTATTAAGTTTATCAAGTTTATGTTAAGTTTAAGAGTTTGTGATTTTTTCCTGTACCAAGCTATGTTTGCAGACAGGAATAGATGGCATAATGACAGAACCTCCCATTAAATGACTCAATTTGTAAAACTAGACCCCTTCAGGTATTCTTTGAGGGGTGTAGTGAGCATTTTGATCAAACAAATATTGTTTTGCAAGAATTATTACAAATGATGAAAAAAATTACATTTTCAAATATGTGTCATTTTAAAGCCAGTTTTTTTTTGCACACAACACATCAAAAAGAAGAAACACACCCCAAAATATATCACCCCACTTCTCCCGTGTTAAAAAATGTACACTTTGTGGCCTTAGTCCTATGTACACACATACAGTAGGGCCCAAGAGGTAGGGAGAGCCAAATGGATTTCAAAACACAAATTTTGCTTGCAGATATTTTAGGCCCATTGCACATTTGAACAAGATTTCAGTTACCAAAGCAATTGAAAACCCCCATAAATGACCCCATTTTATAAACTAGACCCCTTAGGGTATTCATTGAAGGGTATAGTGAGTATTTTGACCCTATAGTCGTTTCACAGATTTTACTAACCTTGGTATGTGTAGGTTAAAAATTACTAAAATGTCCCTTTATCCCCAAAGTTTTCGTTTTCACAAGCCCCCCACAGTTTGTTACACAATTTCTTCTGAACACAGCAATACCCCATATGTGGCCATAATCTGCTGTATGGGAACATGGTGGGGCTAAGAATGGAAAGAGCGCTATATGGGTTTTGTAGGGCATCAAAGAATATATCAAGGGGTATTATCATTTTGAGCCTAAAAATGCTTCCCAAAAATTAATGTACAAATTGAAAATTGAAATTTTTAAAGAAATATGCCATTTTGGTGCCCAATACGTTGCACCCACTTTGTGTTGTCAGAGACCTTCACTCCTAAAATTATTAAGGGTCCATCCCGAGGGGAAAAAAATTATATATGTGGGTGTAAACTGCTGCTTGGGCACACAGCAGGGCTCAGAAGGGAAGGAGCACTGCACTTTTTAGCTTTTGGGGTACAGATTTAGAGGGACTTTCTGGGTGTCATGATGTTTTTGTAGAGCCCTGGAGGTGACAGTAAACTGGAATTCCCCAAGAAGTGACACCATTTTGTAAGGGCAATTTTAGGGTCTCTGCAAATGTGACATGGTGTCCAAACACCAACAATCTAAATCTGCACTCCAAAAGCACATAACACTCCTTCACATCTGCGCCCTGCTGTGTACCCAAATGGCGGTGTATGCCAACATGTATGACACTGGTGTACCCCAGATAACAGACTTAATGCCATATGTCGGTAGAATTGGCTGTTTGGGCATAGCCGGGCACAGAAGGGAAGGAGTGCTATTTTGGTTTTTGGAGCACAGTTTGGTTTTTGGACATCACTTTTGCAAAGCCCCTGAATTGCCAATAAAGTGGAATCTGCAGACATCTCACCCCATTTTGGACACTACCCCACTGATGGGATTTATCAAGTGGTGTAGCGAGCATTTTTAACCCTTGATTGTTGCATTTATTTAGTTTCCAGAAATGAAATCACAACTGATAATGAGAAGTTAAAAATTAAAATTTTCCAGAGATTCGCCATTTTAGTGCCCGATATGTTGTGCCCAACTTATGTCAGCAGAGATACACACTCCAAAAACTGTTAAGCGGGTATCCTGGGCACAACAGCTTTTAGAGCGTTCATCTCTGATACAAGGCGGGCACAATATATTACGCACTGAAATGACGTATTCCTGGAAAAATGGTCATTTTCACCTATCACAATCAGCTTCGTATTCATTTATGGATAATAAGTTATAGCAACACTTGGGGGTTAAAAATGCTCTCTGTACCCCTGGATAAATCCTTCAGGGGTGTAGTTTCCAAAATAAGGTCTCATATCAGGGGATTCCACTTTACTGGTGTTTCAGCTCTGCAAAAGTGTCATGGCATCCAAAAAACAAACCGTCTGTGCTCCTAAAACCCAATAACCCTTCTTCCCTTCTGTGTCCGGCTGTGGCCTAATATCAGTTTATACCCACATATGACATTACGTCCGTTATCCTGGGTACACCAGTGTCATACATGTGTCATACATGTGGCATAAACTGCAGTTCGGGCACACAGCAGGGCGCAAAAGGGAAGGAGCGCTATGCGGCTTTTGGAGCACAGATTCAGATGTTTGGTATCTGGACGCCATGTCATGTTTACAGAGCCTGTAAGGAGTGATCCCATTTTGAAAACTGCACCCCTCAAAGAATTTATCAGGGGGTGTAGTGAGTATTAGTATCCCAGACGTGACTGCACAGCGGATGGCGAAGAGGGAATATATAAGCTGTGCGGAGGACATTGCAGACATCAAATTCCCTACCATGTCCCAGTAGCTCCTATGATTGGGGGAGTCACTCTGGGGGTCATTTCTGGTGTCTGTTCCCTCATAATCTGTAAATATGGGGTGTCCCCTGATATCCGCTCGCACAGCTTATATATTCCCTTCCTGACACAGCCAGTTGTGTTCTAATGATTTGGCGATTTTTGCGGGTTTTCGTCTTCACATTGCTAGATGCTATATTTTCTTTATTTTTCTGGTGTCGTGGCCATATAAGGGCTTGCTGTTTACGGGATGCGATGTATTTTGTAATGACACCATTTTTGGGTGCCTACAATCTATTGAATACATTTTATTAACTCTTTTTTTGCTTTATTTAAAAAAATAAACTCAATTCTGGCATTGCATTTTACATTTTAAATTTTGCGCCATGCAGCATACAGTATAAGTAACATGTGATCTTTGTTCTGTGGGTTGGTACGGTTACGGCGATATCTCATTTATAGTATTTTTTTATGCGATACTAAGTCTGCTGAACAAAAACACATTTGGGGACATAAATCAGTGATTTTTGCATCGCCATCTTCTGAGAGGCTTAACATTTTTATTTTTCGGTTGACAGTGTTGGTTGGGGGTTTAGTTTTTGCGGGACAACCTGCGCTTTTTATTGGTACTATTGTGGGGTGTATATGACTTTTTGATCACTTTTTATAGCATATTTTCTAAGGTGAGATGGCGAAAAATCACTACTTTTCTATAGAAAAAAAGAGGATTTTGGGGGCTTTATAACTTTATTCATTTTTTTCAAAAGCTTTATTTTTTATTTTTCACTTTTTATTTCACTTTTTTATGTGTCCCTTTTAGGATACTTGATTCAGCAATGATTTCACTGCTGAATCAATGTTACAGGCTGGAGACACAGGCTGCACATGTCTCCAGTCTGTAACAGGAAGCCAAGCGATGCAGATGCAGATGCAGATGCAAGGGAAACTGACTCTAGTTTCTATGATATCAAAGAACTCTTGTTTTAGGGGGCACACGGTGGCTCAGTGGTTAGCATTGCAGCTCTGGAGTCCTGGTGTTCAAATTCCACCAAGGGCAAAAAAAAAAAAACATCTGCAAGGAGTTTGAATGTTCTCCCCGTGTTTGCGTGGATTTCCATTCCATATTCCAAAAAAAAAAAGACATACTGATAGGGAAAAATGTATGTTGTGTGCTCTATGTGGGGCTCACAATCTACATTTAAAGAGAAAAAAAAAGAATTCTCGTTTTAGGGTGGGTTCACACCTGCGCCCGGTCTACACTTTCGGGTTTCCATCTTCTGCTGAGAGAAACTGGACAGGAGATGGAGATCAGGCGGTCAGTTTTCAAACACAATCACTTGAATGGATTTGCAAAGTGACCGCCCGTGAGCATCTTCTGCGTCACCGCGGTGAAACTTTTTTTTTTTTTGACCAGACACAAAGTCCTGCATATCCGACTTTGTGTCCGGTTAAAAGAGATGGTTCCCCGCAATCAGGCACAAGATGCTTATGGGCGGTCACTTTGCAAACCCATTTAAGTGAATGGATTTGAAAACTGACCGCTGGGTTTCCATTTCCTATCCAGTTTCTCTTGGCAGAAGACTAAAACCTGAAAGTGGAGACTGGCACAGGTGTGATCCTACTCTTACTGTTATGTAAATTGTATAACTTATGGTAGTGCATTGCTATTGTGCAGTAAGTCAGCTTTAAGGCTCAGCTTGGATGAATCAATAAATAGCCTCCACTCTTCAGGGTTATAGCTGTTGCTGAGAGCTTCCATTAAATTTCAGAGGTTATTGCATGTAACAAGATCACCCTCCTTGAAGAAGAATTGGACAAGATGCTTTTTACAGTGCCGGAACAAAGTATTTGAACACCATCTGCAAGCAAATTCCACTGTTGAAGTGTGGAATCTGAAAGTTCTGCCTTGCTCTTGGGCAGATATAGATCTCTAACAAGATCGTTGAGTTCCCTTTATGATATAAGGTGTGGTTCGGTGGAGATGGATGAAAGAAATTCTTGATCATGTGAGGTAGATGGTTCATGACCACATGGTTCTATTTCTTCCTCAGTGGAATCGAGCGAGAATGTTTCTGGAGCATTTGGAACTGGCAATTCTTCAGAATGAGCTACTGGGCGTATCGCAGATGGAATATTTGAATACTGTAAAGTCCACTTCTTTTTAATTGAAATTCCTTTCTCAATTGGAGCCACCATGCAGAAGTAGCAATTGTCAGTATGGTCAGTTGGCTCTCTCCAGAACATTGGCACTGCAAAAGGCATAGATTGTCTTTTCCTGTTCAACCACTGTGTGAGGTTTGATGAACATTTTTTTTTTGTAATGTAGATTATGAGCCCACATAGAGCTCACAATGTACATTTTTTCCCTATCAGTATGTCTTTTTGGAATTTGGGATGGAAATCCATGCAAACACAGGAGAATATACAAACTCCTTGCAGATGGTTTCTTTGCCCTTGGTGGGATTTGAGCACCAGGAACCCAGCCCTGCAGGGCTGTAGTGCTAACCACTGAGCCACTGTTTAACTCCCATCTATGTGCATCTATTACAGCATGTGTGTGGGGCCCAACTCTTGTCCTGATCTCCTATTCTGCAGCTGAAATACAGGTGGTAGGCTTTCCTAACCTTGGTAGTCAAATTATCTGCTTTATTAATGCAAGTCTGAGGCATCATTGAACATATATAGACTGATGATGTAAGCCGAACTGTAACAACTGCTGGATGGCTGATAGAGGGAGAATATATAAAGTTGTGTGATGCAAGTTTAATTAGGATTGCATCACCTGGCCTTTATTGGCATCTTTCCATTGGTCATTTTGAGATGATGCAATTCTAGTTGATGACCCTAGTACCAGAGGGGATAATGTCTGTGATCAGTGCAGAAACCAATCACAATCGCATTACTGCCAGGTCTCTACTTTATAAAACAGACTTCCATGCGGCTGCCATCTTTAAACACCCGGCATCTGCTGCACTATTATGAGTCAGCAGCAGCACCTCCCCCTGTTTACACACAGCACACAGTGCTCAGTGAACACCCAGTGCTCTGTGTTGGCTAATTAGCATATCAATAAAAGCGGGCTAATTCAATGTTCAGTGTTTTTTATGTTTGTATCTCCCCCTTGGGTCTCCGATTATTATACTCTGGGACCTGAAAAGACCCCAGAATATAATAATTGTTCATGGGTGTCCATAATGAGACACAATAGTGTGTGCAGGTACCACTATGTGTCATAATACTGTGTGTGCAGGGGCCACTATGGGGCCTCATACTTTGTGTAAAGGAACCACTGTGGGGCATAATACTGTGTGTACATGGGCCACTATGGGGCATCATACTGTGTGTAAAGGGAGCACTGTGGGGCATAATACTGTGTGTACAGGGCCACTGTGGGGCATAATACTGTGTGTACAGAGGCCACTATGGGCATCATACTGTGTGTACAGGGGCCACTATGGGACATAATACTGTGTGTACAGGGGCCACTATGGGGCATAATACTGTGTGTACAGGGGCCACTATGGGCATCATACCGTGTGTACAGGGGCCATTATGGAGCATAATACAGTGTGTACAAGGGGACATTGTTGGGCATAATACTGTGTACAGCAGCCACTATGGGGCATAATAGTGCGTGGGGGGATCCCATGTCTAAAGTTCGCTACGGGGCCCCATCATTCCTAGTTCCGCCACTGCAAGCCAGTATAGCTCAGCAAGAAGGGAGAGGCCAGCATACTTAGACAGGTGTTTCAAGGTGTTTGCCTGATCCGTGCAGAGTAGTGTACTAACAGGATGGAAGAGAGGTCTAGATGTGAGCCAGAAGGGGTAATGTCTCTTATTAGGCAGAGACTTGTACAGGGATTTATTAGACCATGTGTAATCTGCTAAGTATTCTGGATAACAAGTTCAAACAACACGTCATTGGTGAAAAAGAGGAATTTTCTCCTAGCGCCACCCATTGGAAGGTAGCTACCGATAGATTAATACCTGGTTTTCAAAGAAACCAAAAGGCATAGTCTGGGTATAATAACCAAGTCAGTATAACTCCTCTGAAAGGAAGAGGTTCCCATCTACAGACAGCTGATGCTTATTGGCCTTTTGGCTAAATCTAGACTACCAGTAATTATATATATATATATATATATATATATATATATACTTCATAAGAAGTACAGTAGGGAGTGAATACAACTATAAATTATGTCACTAGGCTGTAAAATTGGTCTTTGGAATATCAGGAACATCTCAGTAAATATTGCTTTTCATATTCAGAGCCCAAAGCTATTACACTGAACATTGTTGTGTAATACTATCTCCTCCCTCCTGCTACTCTAATAGTAATTATCTTAATGATTTATAGCTTCACAAGATATTTTTAATCCATAACCATCTGTTTATAAAATACAATATTTATTTAAATATTGAGGATTGGATTAGTGAGAGTATACAGTCTTATCAGTATCCCCTTGTAAAATGTAGGCCTCATTCACATGACCGTACTTTTGATCTGCAATTATAGATCCACAATTGTGGATCAAAGTATAGACAAGTGCACATCTTTGTGCCCATACACTATTGTTCTCAACTGTCGTAGACGGACACCAGGCAGAAGGTGCTCCCTCTATAATGATGAATAAGGGCAATGGACAGGAATAGCGGTTGTGTGAACATACCCTTGTACATATAACAAATAGAGATGAGCGAACAGTGTTCTATCGAACACATGTTCGATCGGATATCAGGGTGTTCGCCATGTTCGAATCGAATCGAACACCGCGTGGTAAAGTGCGCCAAAATTCGATTCCCCTCCCACCTTCCCTGGCGCCTTTTTTGCACCAATAACAGCGCAGGGGAGGTGGGACAGGAACTACGACACTGGGGGCATTGAAAAAAAATTGGAAAAAGTCATTGGCTGCCGAAATCAGGTGACCTCCATTTTAGACGAATAGTGGATTTCAAATCCGGGTCATATGAGAATGTGAACTTTGTGACTATGAGACAGGGATAGCTGTACAGGCAGGGATAGCTAGGGATAACCTTTATTTAGGGGGGAATGTTATTAAAAATAACTTTTTGGGGCTCTATCGGGTGTGTAATTGTGATTTTTGTGAGATAAACTTTTTCCCATAGGGATGCATTGGCCAGCGCTGATTGGCCGAATTCCGTACTCTGGCCAATCAGTGCTGGCCAATGCATTCTATTAGCTTGATGAAGCAGAGTGTGCACAAGGGTTCAAGCGCACCCTCGGCTCTGATGTAGGAGAGCCGAGGGTGCACTTGAACCCTTGTGCACCCTCGGCTCTGCTACATCAGAGCCGAGGGTGCGCTTGAACCCTTGTGCACACTCTGCTTCATCAAGCTAATAGAATGCATTGGCCAGCGCTGATTGGCCAATGCATTCTATTAGCCCGATGAAGTAGAGCTGAATGTGTGTGCTAAGCACACACATTCAGCTCTACTTCATCGGGCTAATAGAATGCATTGGCCAGCGCTGATTGGCCAGAGTACGGAATTCGGCCAATCAGCGCTGGCTCTGCTGGAGGAGGCGGAGTCTAAGATCGCGCCACACCAGTCTCCATTCAGGTCCGACCTTAGACTCCGCCTCCTCCAGCAGAGCCAGCGCTGATTGGCCGAATTCCGTACTCTGGCCAATCAGCACTGGCTAATGCATTGTATTGGCGTGATGAAGCAGTGCTAAATGTGTGTGCTTAGCACACACATTCAGCTCTACTTCATCGGGCTAATAGAATGCATTGGCCAGCGCTGATTGGCCAGAGTACGGAATTCGGCCAATCAGCGCTGGCTCTGCTGGAGGAGGCGGAGTCTAAGATCGCTCCACACCAGTCTCCATTCAGGTCCGACCTTAGACTCCGCCTCCTCCAGAAGAGCCAGCGCTGATTGGCCGAATTCCGTACTCTGGCCAATCAGCACTGGCTAATGCATTGTATTGGCGTGATGAAGCAGTGCTGAATGTGTGTGCTTAGCACACACATTCAGCTCTACTTCATCGGGCTAATAGAATGCATTGGCCAGCGCTGATTGGCCAGAGTACGGAATTCGGCCAATCAGCGCTGGCTCTGCTGGAGGAGGCGGAGTCTAAGATCGCTCCACACCAGTCTCCATTCAGGTCCGACCTTAGACTCCGCCTCCTCCAGCAGAGCCAGCGCTGATTGGCCGAATTCCGTACTCTGGCCAATCAGCACTGGCTAATGCATTGTATTGGCGTGATGAAGCAGTGCTGAATGTGTGTGCTTAGCACACACATTCAGCTCTACTTCATCGGGCTAATAGAATGCATTGGCCAGCGCTGATTGGCCAGAGTACGGAATTCGGCCAATCAGCGCTGGCTCTGCTGGAGGAGGCGGAGTCTAAGATCGCTCCACACCAGTCTCCATTCAGGTCCGACCTTAGACTCCGCCTCCTCCAGCAGAGCCAGCGCTGATTGGCCGAATTCCGTACTCTGGCCAATCAGCACTGGCTAATGCATTGTATTGGCGTGATGAAGCAGTGCTGAATGTGTGTGCTTAGCACACACATTCAGCTCTACTTCATCGGGCTAATAGAATGCATTGGCCAGCGCTGATTGGCCAGAGTACGGAATTCGGCCAATCAGCGCTGGCTCTGCTGGAGGAGGCGGAGTCTAAGATCGCTCCACACCAGTCTCCATTCAGGTCCGACCTTAGACTCCGCCTCCTCCAGCAGAGCCAGCGCTGATTGGCCGAATTCCGTACTCTGGCCAATCAGCACTGGCTAATGCATTGTATTGGCGTGATGAAGCAGTGCTGAATGTGTGTGCTTAACACACACATTCAGCTCTACTTCATCGGGCTAATAGAATGCATTGGCCAATCAGCGCTGGCCAATGCATTCTATTAGCGTGAACTGAGTTTGCACAGGGGTTCTAGTGCACCCTCGGCTCTGCTACATCAGATTGCTACATCTGATGTAGCAGTGCCGAGTGTGCATCAGATGTGTAGTTGAGCAAAACTGACTCAGCACTGCTAAGTCTCTGCATTTGCATAGGAATGCATTGGCCAGCCTTCGGCCAATCAGCGCTGGCTCTGCCGGAGGAGGCGGAGTCTAAGGTCGGACCTGAATGGAGACTGGTGTGGAGCGATCTTAGACTCCGCCTCCTCCAGCAGAGCCAGCGCTGATTGGTCGAGTTCCATACTCTGGCCAATCAGCACTGGCCAATGCATTTCTATGGGGAAAAGTTAGCTTGCGAAAATCGCAAACTGACAGGGATTTCCATGAAATAAAGTGACTTTTATGCCCCCAGACATGCTTCCCCTGCTGTCCCAGTGTCATTCCAGGGTGTTGGTATCATTTCCTGGGGTGTCATAGTGGACTTGGTGACCCTCCAGACACGAATTTGGGTTTCCCCCTTAACGAGTTTATGTTCCCCATAGACTATAATGGGGTTCGAAACCCATTCGAACACTCGAACAGTGAGCGGCTGTTCGAATCGAATTTCGAACCTCGAACATTTTAGTGTTCGCTCATCTCTAATAACAAATAGTCACCATATAACCAGAAACTAGAAAAATAGTAAAATGCCACATCTGTAAACGATATGTATACCATACATTATTGGATGAGGTTGGAAGATTACACATATCACCAAAGGCTTCCTTAATGACAATGTCCATCCTATTTTTATTCCAGCAATATTTCAGGTAAGAAGCTGTGAGGGAATTATTTTTAAATGCTTGCCTTTAACCCCTGCCTTGTAACATTGCTCCAGCTGATATTGTAGTGACCTTAACTAAAGACAGTCAGCTCTGAGCACACTCACTTGTTCTCTTATCACCACTGTGATCAGCCCAATGTATTGATGATCACAGTGAAGCAAAAGGTTATTTTAAAATAATTAAAATGCTATTTTTTGTCCCTAACACATAGGGACCTCCCCGCTCCACAGTACAGCACGATTGGCGCCGCGAGGCAGAAGGACGTCTCTGGCTAATGGTCAGAAACGCCCTTCTGACCATAGAAGAGCTACAGTATCGGACCGTAAGCTCTTCACACCGGGCACAGATCGGGAAAGCCGACAGTGAGCTGAACTCAGGGCACTGTCAGCTTTCCGGCAGTATATAACACTGCATGTGCCCAGATATGGTGAAAGGTCCTCTTTAATGCACTGCATGTGAATAAAGCCTGAACTTGTGTGCAATCCAGTGTCTGTGTCCCTGTTTCCTGCACTGCTACAAGTATCTACCTGAGCGATTCCCCACAAAGGCTATTCTTCTCCTACCTTTAGATGTCTTCTCTGCACCGCCATTCAATAGAAATTCCGGATTTCTTCTGCATGTAAGTGAGTTCTCTCGCAGCACTGAGGGGCGGTCCTCAGCACTCAAATATCACTGGGGGCGTCCTCAATGCTGCGAAAGAAATCTCCAGCGATGCCTTTATCTTCGCCTGGAACATCCTCTCCCTGCGTCTTCTTCCGACGCTGGCTTCAAACTTCTAACCATTCTGGAAGTCCTATAGAAATAAATGGAGTAGTAGCTGGGTAGAAGCACTACCACTCTATTAACATGGGGCAGTTGTGAACACACGTTCTTGTGATCACTGGAGGTCTGGCCATTAGATGTCATGGTCAGCCACCATGTAGATAGAGGCTAAATGTCAGGATTAGGAAATTCTTTCTAAATAGACCATTTCCCCTCGGGTGTTATCAAAACTTGACCACCCTTTCTCCACTGCTGCCTTTCTATGCTGTGTCTATAGACATCACCATCCTTTCTGTGCTTGAATTGGTAATTGGATGTTTCCATTTTCCTTCTCAAAGGGTTGTGCCCTTACACACTCATGTCAGAGAATGGTAAAACTCATTTGTCAATTAGGCATGAACTAAATGAGCCCTTATTTTGCTTAGGCGCAGTTCACATCTGCATTCGGTAATTTGTTTGGGGAGTCCACATGGATGCCCCCCGAACTGACTACTGAAAACATGACTAGGCTCTCTTACAGAATATAAAACTGTTTAGGATAGCTAGTAGCAATTGAGTATATCACACCTCTGATGAATTACTCTATTAGGGAGTGAAGGAACGCGTCAGGTGCATTATAGGTGTATCACTAGCAAAGCCTGGGCAGCTAATACTTACCTTGGAAATATTCAGGTCTGTAATGATTGGCGCCCAGTATAGTGAATGCCGTGAGTTAGCTGGGAACGAGAGCTGCTCAGGCATGTTTTCTACTGTCTGTATAATATAACCATTCGGGTCTTAGATCCATTCAGGGAGCTTTTGGAAAAATTAGCCCCTGCAATATCTCCCGACCGACAGTCTTTTGAGGGGCTGATTAGTGTTCCATTGGATAGGAGAAACTGGGGAGTGGGAGAACCCTGTTGGTTTCCTCTATGGACATGTAAATTATCATAAACTGATTAACTCATTAGGAACTACTATGTTGGGGCCCGATTTAAATTGTGGATGTCCTTCTACTTTTTATTATGACATTTTTTGGGAATGTCTGATGCTTTGTTTTCAGTTTATTTACAGTTTTTTTGGAAAGCCAAATGGCATAAATACAGTGGTTTGGCTATTTTGATATTTTCCCCCCACTACTGCATTCAACGTATGGGAAAAATACTATTATACATTTTTTCAGTTGAGCATTTTTGGATGTACAGATACCTAGTTTTTTATGTTTGGTTTTGTTTATTCTTATTTGAGATCTAGGCAATTGAGATCTAGGTGGTGAGTTAAAAAAAATGTTTAACCCCCACTAGGAGGCGTGAACCTGTGATCATTAGATTAATTGTCCCATAGACTGAATTACAACAACTAATTATCTAGCTATAGGCAAACCTCAATAGCTGCAATCTCATGACAGGCCTGGAGTCTTCATAAGGCTAACATCTGCCCTAGGAACAGGATGGCTCCTGCAAGTCTGGCATGTGGGAGGTGTACTGCAACAGAATTAGTGGGTGGGGAGGTTCCAGGGGGGATCAAGGGGGCATAACAGAAAATGTGCTGTTATCATGAGCATTAGTCCCGGGGCACCGCTATATTAAACAAGTTATTACAGCTATTGGAATAAAACCACATTGATTTTTGTTCACTGTGTAACTGGAGTGCTGCGTTTTGTAGCTACTGCGGTGTTAAACAGCTATGGCACTGACTCTGCTTTAAAGCGAGCGCCATATTTAAAGACCTGACATCCACCATAATATTACGGCAGAGGAAAGAAGGGGATAACAATACACAATAGCACAAGAGGAAAAGAAGAAAAGAAGAAAAAAACAGCACTTACACTTTAAGACAAGAATAGACATGCCAACTGTCAGCTACAATTTACACCATATGCCGCAACTACCACTCCTCCCATGTTCTTATTTCACAACTTCATAAAATAAAGACTTATTACCTTGCTACCTTGCCTTCCATGCTATTTCTATACTGCTCCTACTATTAATCTAATATCTGATGAAGGTCTATACAGACCAAAATATCTTTATATCTGGATTAAATAAAGTTTGTAGTGTATTCCATGTTAAATCTACTTTATATTGTTTATGGAGTGAATTGTTCTCCGAGCACCTCAATGCACATTACTGAATGCCGTATCCTGACTACTTATCAGTCGTGTTCATCCATTAGGTGCATTCTTGTTAGCATTTACCTTTAGTTGGACCTATCAGTAACGGTGTCTTATTTGCTGATATTCACAAGGGAAGCCAGAGGAATGTCTCTAAAATGACTTTAAAAATTGACAAGTAACGCTAGGTTCACAGTAGGGATCCCACAAACGTAAACCTAATCTACTTAAAACAGCAGTTACCGTGGAACCCATAAACAATAATGGGGTTCACCGGGTTTCCGCCCGAAAAAGGCAGAAAAAAGCGGAGTGAAAAGTCTTCACTATGGCATAGACACACAGTGCAAAAATTTTTATAGGCCCATAAAAATGCTTATATCCATATTTTGATATGCATTTGTGGATCTGGAATTGTGGATCAAAATGAAGGAAGGCCTTAAGATCAATTTTATTGCCAACTTCATTCCCAGCTTTTTTACTCAACATCAGTGTCTGACCTGATAAAATATCTTTTGCCTGAATGGGTAGAAATATCCATACATACAATCCAAAATCTTATGGAAAGTCTTCTCCATGGTTTTGTAATTGTAAGCTTATATGGTTGTGATATACAAGTACTCAGATACATCTGGCCATACAGTACAATAGATACAAATATCTGTCTATCTATAAAGCTTATATTTATCTATGCCATAACAAGAATGCAAGTGTCAGACTAAACATAAAAACTGTCAAATTGTACTTGTTATCCTTGATATGTATTTGTACAAAAATATTATAAACATTTTACAAAATCATATAAATCTTTATAAAAAAAAATACTATTTCTACTATAAAAAAAAACAAACAAAAAATTGATTAATTAGTTTAAAAGTTGTAGCTGTAAAGCAGCATGTCCTGCACGGTATTATACATTGCGGAACGGTATCTAGTCATTCAGACCTATAGATCTTGTTGCATTGGCAGTCTCCAGAAGTTGTTTGTGATACTCACAAGGTATGAAAAGGTATTGGAATATGTATGCAGTCTGCCCACAGCATGGACTCAGCATCCTGTAATTGTAGTGTGGGCTGCAGATTGTGTTTTTGTAAATGACTACAACCTGTACACTCATAATTCTGCCTCATCTTCTACATTGTTTTCCAGAATAGACATAGTTTGTGCAAGAAAAAAAATAATACTTTCTATTGACTTGCTTTGTGGAAATGTTGTGTAATTCTGAGATTTAGATGTTAGTCATAGGTTGAGAGATACGGCTATTTAGTGCAATTATATTAATTACTATCTATAATGCGTGTTTCTGCAGAGTATGGCCTATTGAGCCATTTATGTGTTGGTGTTTTCATAAACATATTTTATAGTTTAATTATGTGGCGGGATTACAAAGCTTGTTCTGCTGTCAGATCTTAACAGGGGCAGCTTCTTACGGATTGTTTTTCTTCCATAAGCTCCCTACTATGAAGGTGCTGTGATATGCATTTAAGAAAACAACCACATTAGGTTTCAACTATGGCCAGTGCCACATGATAAGCAATCGCATAGCTGCCGTAGACTCACTAGAGGCTAACCCACTACCATCTACAGTATCTCACAAAAGTGAGTCCACCCCTCACATTTTATGTAATTATTTCATTATATATTTTCATGGGACGACATTGAAGCCATGACACTTTGCTAAATTTTGAAGTAGTCAGTGTAGAAATAGATTGAAGAAACAGTGTAAATTTGTTGTGCCTTGAAAAACTCACGAAAATTAACGTTTAAACCCCTGGCAACAAAAATGAGTACACCCCTAAATGAAAATGGACAAATTGTGCCCCAAGTGTCAATATTTTGTGTAGCCACCATTATTTTCCAGCACTGCCTTAACCCTCTTGGGCATGGAGTTCACTAGAGCATCACAGGTTGACACTGAAATCCACTTCCACTTCACTAAGAGCTGGTGGATGTAAAAGGCCTTGACTCCTCCATCTTCTATTTGAGAATACCTCACAGATGCTCAATAGTGTTTAAATCTGGAGACTTGCTTGGCCAGTCCAGTACCTTTACCCTCAGTTTCTTTAGCAAGGCAGTGATCGTCTTGGAGGTATGTTTGGGGTCATTAAAATGTTGGAATAAAGCCCTGCGGCTCAGTCTCTGAAGGGGGGGGGCATACTCTGCTTTAGTATGTCCCAGTACATGTTGGCATTCAAAGTTCCCTCAATGAACTGTAGCTCCCCACAGCCAGCAACACCCCTCACTCATGCAGCTCCAAACCTTGACACTCCCACCACCATGCTTGAGGCAGGAAACAGTTGTCTTTGCACTCCTCACCTGGTTGTCACCATACACAATTGATGTCATCTGAACCAAATAACTTTATCACATGGTTCCAGTAATCCGTGTCCATAGTCCACTTGTTTTCACCAAACTGTTTGGAGGTTTTCTTTGACATCATTTTTAGAAGAGGCTTCCTTCTGCGACGAAAGCCATGCAGACTAATTTAATGTGGTCCTTGTATATGGTCTGAGCACTGGCAGACTGACCCTCCACCCCTATAACCTCTGCAGCAATTTTGGCAGCAGTTATACGTCTATTTTGCAAAGACAATCTCTCGATATGATGCTGAGCATGGGCACTCAACTTCTTTGGTCAACCATGACTAGGCCTGTTCAGAGTGGAACCTGTGTTGTTAAACCGCTGTAAGGTCTTGGCCACGTTGCTGCAGCTCAGTTTTCGGGGGTTGGTAATCTTCTTATAACCTAACTATCTTTAAGTAGAGCAACAGTTCTTTTTTTCAGATCCTAAGAGTTCTTTGCCATGAGGTGAAATGTTAAACTTCTAGTGGCCAGTATGAGAGAGAGCATGAAAGGAATAACACCAAATTTAAGATATCTGCTCCCCATTCATACCTGAGACCTCTTAACCCTAATAAGTCACATGACACCAAAGAGGGAAAATGGCTAATTGGGCACACTTGTCCATTTTCACTTAGGGGTGTAATTACTTTTGTTGCCAGATGTTTAGACATTAATGGTTATGTGTTCAGTGATTTTAATGACAAATTTACACTGTTATATAAGCTGTAAAAAGTGTTATATGCTCAGTGTTGTCCTATGAAAATATATAATGAAAGAATTACAAAAATGTGATGGTCTACTCACTTTTATAAGACACTTTATAATAGGAGTATAGTGGACTAAGGGTTGAAGAAGGGGATGTTGGTGAGGGGTTGTGTAGCACCCCCCCCCCCCCCCTCTCCAGTTCTGCGCTCTGTGGGTTGCCTTTTCAACCTGGCAAAGTATTTGGGAGTGGGATGGACGACCTCATGGAGGGTCTGGTGGAGGAAAAAGGAGGATCCTTGCCTCAAGCCTCCAGGAATAGAAGACCTCCCCCAATTAGTCGAGGGGCCTCTCCCAGAGCCCAACCTCATAAACGAGCCAGATTCCGCTCTAGAGCTGCAGGCCGGGTGCACACTAGGGAGGAGCCGAAAAAGAAGCCAACCTTTTGAAGGTGCGCCGCTCTCTGTGGCCGAACACCCTGTGGGAGGCTGTCTTACCCACTTTGCCACCGTGTGGCGTCAACATAGAAGACCCTTGGGTCTTGCGGGTGGTGAATCAGGGCTATGCCCTGGAGTTCAATCATTACCCCCGCGACCGGTTTATTTCAACCCGCATCTTACCTCCTGCCCAGCAGAACAATTTAGAGGCAGTCATCCTGGAGTATATGTCAAAAGGGGCCCTGGAAAGGGTACCCTCTCAAGAAAGAAGCCACTGTGTCTATTCCCCAGTCTTCCTCGTCCCCAAATCATCCGGGGACTGGAGGATGATAATAGACTTAAGGTTTCTCAACCGGTTCCTAAAAAGAAGACCCTTTCGAATGGAAACCATAGACTCCGTGACAGCCTTCCTTCAACAGGACGAGGTAATGGTAACCCTGAATCTCAAGGATGCTTACCTACACGTACCTATATTTCCTCCACGCAAAAGATATCTAAGAATAGCCATCCAGATATCTGGCCACAGAAAGCACTTTCAGTTCACCGCCCTCCCTTTCGACATCTCATCAGCCCCATACGTTTTTACCAAAACGGTCGCCCCTGTCGCCGCCCTCTGATACTAGAAGGCCTGTTTGTGGTTCCTTATTTGGACAACTGGCTCATAAAAGCGCAGGCTACTTCAGTGCTTCAACATCATCTTCAGATCGCCGTATCATTCCTGCAGAAATTAGGATGGGTGGTCAACTGGGAGAAGTCCGAAGTAGTGCCAGTCACTCAAAGAAAATTCCTCGTGTTTATTCTGGATTCCCAGAACATGCAGATCTTTCTTTCCAGCCCAAGGAAACTGAAGATAGAGGCGGCCGCCCGGTTCCTCCTCAAAAGTCAGCGTATTACATCCGGACCACCATGACGGTTCTAGACCTGAGGGGCGGTCCCTTGGGCTTTATGGCATTTGCCTCCCCTCCAGAGGGAAGTGGTGAGCGCCTGGAACAGGTCTCCATGGGGACTGCAGAAGAAGATCTGCCTCTCTCCCAGTACCCATCTTTAACTCAGATGGTGGATACACCTGAAAGACAGAAAGACCACGGTTCCACCAGAGTGGATCCTGCTGACCACAGATGCATCCCACTGGGGATGGGGAGCCCACCTTAACGACAAGACTATACATGGATACTGGACACATCCGGAAGAGGGATCTTCCAACCTGAAGGAACTTCAGGCAGTGTACCTTGCCTTGTGTCAATTCGCACCCCTCCTCAAGGGGAAGGCGGTCAAAGTCCGGTCGGACAACATGACGACAGTGATATACATAAACAAGCAACCAGATCTCCGGCCCTTCTAAGAACCATGAATCTAATCTTCGCATGGGCAGAGAAGAACCTGTCCCATCTATCCGCTGTTCACATCAAGGGCTCCCTGAACATAGTGGATCAGTTGAGTCGGGGAATTACTGTATCCAGAGAAGGGTCACTTCTTCCAGGAGTGTTCCAGCAGATCGTCCAAAGATGGGGTCTCCCAGAGGTCGATCTCATGGCGACCCGACTCAACGCCAAGGTGGAAACCTTCTGTTCCCTCTATCAGAAGGACAATCCCATGGCAGTGGATGCCCAGTCCATCCCTTGGAGGTTCAGACTGATTTACATCTTCCCTCCAATTCCCATAATACCCAAGGTATTGATGAAGATAAGACAGGACTAAGTCTCGGGTATCGCCATAATCCCGTTCTGGCCGAAAAATACTTGGTTTGCCCAGCCCATAAGGATGAGTCAAGGCGTTTACTGGAGGCTTCCCCCCTCCCAGACCTGGTAACTCAAGGAGAGCTGACCTGCCAGGATCTGAGGAGATTCAACTTGACAGCCTGGAGGTTGACCAGTCCCTATTAAGGAATAGCGGACTCTCAAGAGCCATCCTGAAGACGTTGTCATGTGCCCGTGTGGAATCAACTAATAAAAATTACCGAAGGATCGGTAACATATTCAATTCCTGATGCCGGGAACACGAGGTGGACTCCTTGGATCTCCCAGTGGAGGTGATCCTGGACTTCCTTCAGGACGGCCTAGACAGGGGGCTCTCGGTCGCTACCCTATTGGTACACGTAGCCGCCCTGTCCGCCTATTTGGGGAGGCGATTATCTCAATACTCTCTAGTAAGCACCTTTTTGAAGGGTGCCAGGAGGTTGAGACCAGCAGTAACTGCTCCTGTCCACAAGTGGGACCTCAGCACGGTCCTGTCGGCACTATGTGAAAAACCATTTGAGCCTCTAGAGAACACAGAACTAAAGTTCCTCACCTATAAAGTGGCTTTCCTCCTGGACATAACATCGGCCAAGAGGGTGGGTGAGTTGCAGGCGTTCTCTTCCGAAGAGCCTTATACCATCTTCTTCGAGGATAGAGTCCAACTGAGGTACCTCCCTGGATTCAGGCCCAAGGTACCCTCCGTCTCCAACAGTTGCCAGTTGGTTACATTACCAGTTTTTCATCCATCCCCCTCCACGGCGGAAGAGGTTAAGTTTCACTCGTTGGACCTATCGAGATGCCTGAGAATTTACATAGAGCGCACCTGCTCTTTTAGAAGAGCAGAAAACCTGCTCATAAATTTCTGCGGAAGGCTAAAAGGCCTGGAGACTTCTAAACCCACTATATCTAGGTGGGTGAAGGAGGCCATTAGGGTTTCATTTTTTTCCCAAGGTCTGCCTCCACCTGCCTTCCTAAGAGCGTACTCCATGAGGTCAGTGGCAACCTCGTGGGCTGAGATATGCGCTTTGCCGTTAAAACAGATTTGCACTGCTGCTGCATGGAGCTCAGACTCCACCTTTGTGAGACACTACAGGCTATCTAGCCATGCGGCAGAGGTCTCTGCTTTCGGCCTTACGGTATTAAGCTCGGTTGAGCGGCAAAACCCACCCTAAAGGGGATTACTTTCTATCTCCCCATATTGTGCCGCTGGTGGGATGACAGGGAAAGGTTGGTTATGTAGATAACCTGTTTTCCCTTAGTCCCAACAGCGGCACAAGTTTCCCTCCCTAAGTGTAATTGGAGGAGAGCAAAGGGGAAAAAAAAGAGAAAAAATATATATAACAATGTTATCGTGTGTATATATATATACTTATGTATAAAGCTATCTGGCTATATTACTTTGTATTAACACACATGGGGAGGGGCCAGCCAGGTGTTCAACTTGGCTAATTAAAATTCCGCCTGTCCTACCAGAACACAGGAGCAGAAAATATTCCATATTGTGCCAATGTTGGGACTAAGGGAAAACAGGTTATCTACACAACCAACCATTTGTGAAGAGGTGACAGGTGATTGACCTGGACCTGTAAACTGAAGACCGGACATGCAGTCACTGGAAACAGGACAGGTAGAGGTGATGTAAGGTTGTTTAAGTTTATAGCCTCTTCAGTATCAAGATTAAATATTTTCAAAAAAAGTCACTTAATGTAAGTAGAATAAAAAAATTGAGAAAAGTAGGTAGATAGATTTGATAAAGGAATAACATTTTAGGGAAAGGTAATTGATGGCAGGTTGTGGAAGAAATGCACTTTAATAAATAGACAATAAAAGAAAAGGGACTAGATAGATAGATGATAGATAGATAGATAGATAGATAGATAGATAGATAGATAGATAGATAGATAATAGATAGATATGTATATTAGAGAGATAGATACTGTAGATAGATAGAGATACTGTAGATAGATAGATGATAGATAGATAGATAATAGATAGATAGATAGATAGATAGATAGATAGATAGATAGATAGATAGATAGATAGGTATATTAGAGAGATAGATACTGTAGATAGATAGATGATAGATAGATAGATAGATAGATAGATAGATAGATAGATAGATAGATAGATTAGAGAGATAGATACTGTAGATAGATAGATGATAGATAGATAGATAGATAGATAGATAGATAGATAGATAGATAGATTAGAGAGATAGATACTGTAGATAGATAGATGATAGATAGATAGATAGATAGATAGATAGATAGATAGATAGATAGATAGATAGATAGATATTAGGGACATAGACATTAGGGCGACAGATAGGAAAGACATCACTGTCATCTAAAGTGAAAGCACATAGGGGTGGTGCTACGTGTAGCCGTCTTCTCTCTTGACTATAAATGGGTTTGTCCAATCCAAGCTTTGTATGCAAATACTTGTGTGACCAATCTGAACTAAAAGGCGAAAAAGAAAGCCAAGTCCCCAGTCAGGATAAAAGCCTCAGCCTGACTAATACTGTACTTTATTTCACCTGTGTTGCAGTAGATAAACTTAACATGTCATCTGAAAAGAAGGAAAAACCTGCCCAGTTTAATATCCCTACTCCTCTCAGCAACTTGGAAATCAAGTACACCAAGGTAAGAATCAAGAAACTAAATCTTGTATTTATTGCTCTTTTATGCTCTCACTTTGGTTTTAAGAACACTTTAGGATTATAGGAAACAAATATTTTCCCAGCATCTAGCAGTATAAGGCTACACAGAGTAAATGCAGCAATGAAGAGGTTAATAGCTGTAGTGCTGGGACAGTTATGTAAGTAACCTTCTAAAACATAAGCAAACTAGGAGTAACACTTTGCAAAACAGTCAGACACTTAACCTTTAGGTTCACGCTGGGACACATTCACTTGTATGCAGGGGGAGAAGTACATATGACTGGACACAAATGCAGACATAGCAGAGCTAAGTTTGTCATTTAACATAACTGGTGCAATAAGTTACCTGTGGTTTCGCACATAAAATAGCGCGTCAAATGATAAATATTGCGTTGTATATAGTAAGAGAAGTCAACAGAGAAAATAAGAAACTATGTTTTATTGCTTTTTAAATCTATCAATGCAGCATGTGTTTATAGAATAAATTAATGCATTGGGGAGTGTTCACACACACACACACACACACACACACACACACACACACACACACACACACACACACACACACGTTTTAAGATGCAATTTTTAAAGCCAAAACCAGTTGTGGATCATAAAATGGGTGAGTTTATAGAGAACATGAGCTACTTCACCTGCTTTGTTCCACTCCTGTTTTTGGCTTCAAAAACTGCACCTGAAAACCTACACATGTAAACACACCCTAATGCAGTTATGTATTCTGCAGAATTCAGTGCAGACTGACCTTGTGTACCTTTGACTGTCAGATAGTTCTGGAATGCAGGTCTAGGAACGTCCGACCTGTTTCATGCAGAATGTAATACAGAGAGATGATAGAACTTACAAGAGGGCTCAGTACACAAGAATGAAGCTGGCCATGTATATTTGTGGTATGCAGCTGCTTATTCATGCTGTTTGTCCTAAAGCACTGACAGCTTGCACAAGAATGCCATTACGCTTAAAGGAAAACTCTACAAATGTTCTTTTAGTGAAGACCATGCTTATTCAAAAAGTGTAGCGCGCGCAGAGTATTTACCATACGCTTATACTGTAATATTTGTATTGTTTGCACTTGTCGACATTTAAGGACTCTTTTAACACTTTTGAAAAAAAAGCACCAATTGTAAAAGCAAATCTAGAGCAGACTTAAGACTTTACAGAAAAAAAAATACACTTCTGTTATTATTAGGGTCAGTGAACACAGAGTTTTTTGGCGCTGATTTTGACGCTGAATCCGTCTTAAAATCAGCCTCCAAAAAAGCCTCTCAATACAACTTGCTTCCGTAGATATAATTGACGCTGCAATTTCCAAAACCATGCCGGTTTTGGAAATTGCAGCGTGTCCGCACTGCAGTTTTAAACGTAAAGTGGGCACGGGATTCGCATGAATCCCATCCACTTTGCAGTTACTGTAAAATGACGCTTATAGTTCATCCCTTCTCCTCAATCCAGACTTGGCTTTTCCTCAAAAGAAATCATGAAAATCTGCAACAAAAAAGCAGCAAAAGAGTGTAAGGCTGGGCCCCCACGTTGCAAAAACACTATATTTTACAGTATCTGCAAAGTGGATTCTGGCTCATCTCATTCACACATTGCAGAAAAAAATCTGCAGTGGAAAAGCTGTGTCGATGAAAATCGCAGCATGTCAGTTATACTGCAGAAATGCTGACGTTTTCCATATAGGTATAGTAGGGTCAGAAAGTCCACAGAAGAAAAGTGTATGAAAAACGGTTTGTTTGTTTTTTTTTTCCAGAACTTTGCTATGTGGGACCTTAGCCTTAAAGAGATTTTCCCATGAACAGAACCATATTTAAATTGTAGACATGTAAAGGGTAGACATTTTTGGAAATATAAATAATAAAAATTTAAGGCCTCATGTGATTTTCTACAGTCACTGAAAAGTGGTTGGGATTCTAGCGGATCCCATCCACACATTGTGGAAAAATATGCACAGCGGCCACACTGCAACTTTTACAGAGAGTTTGCAGTGGTTTCCTCTGTGGACTTTCTGCCTGAGCCATATCTATAGGGAAACTGCCAGCATTTTTGTAGGTATAATTGACATGCTGCAATTTCCCCAAAAAAACTGTTTTTGAAATCACACTGTGTTCACTGCGTGTATTTTACTGCACTGTGGGGTTGAGATTCACTAGAATCCCATCCACTACCACAGTGACTGTATGCCACGGTGGGTCCTGGCCTAACGCTGAGGTTCTACATTGCAGAAATGCAGCTGTTGGCAAATCAAAGAATGGCTACATAAGGAATGGGAAATATATAGGAAGTTCTTATACTTCTACCCTCTGCTCAGTCTACACCTGGCTTTGGCTCAAAACACTGCAGCAAAATCTGCAACTAAAAAACACTGCATTTCCACAACGTGGGGCCTCAGCCTAATACATATTGTTAAGATTATCTCCTAATTGGAGGTCATGTTTTCATGTCATAGAAGAATAATATTGAAGTATCCACCTGGAGAATTCCTTGGGATTTTTCATTCATAAAGATAATGCCTCTTTTGGGATTGTGTTTGATGTGAACCTCTGAACTGTGCAGTAGCAGAATCATTTTCAAGGATTCAATTTATTGCACTGGTGAACTGTGCAGGACAAAGGTGTTCATTTACAGAGCCTAGGTGTGGCAGCTTTAGACAGGTTATATCAAGTGTCCTCCTCAGCTCAAGAGTATATTATGGGAAGGGTCTTTGCTGTTCAACTAGAGGTTTAGATTTAATAGTAAACATAAATCTAGAAAAGATAAGATAGACATCGATTGTTCAATTGCTTGAACTGCCACTAGAAAAGCCAGCTCGACCAGGATACCTGGGAATGTACTAATAACCTACCATGCAAACTGAATTGTGACTTTTAGGGGGCATTTACACGGAAGAAGTTGGCACTGATTCTGACGCGGACGCCGCATCAGAATCAGCGCTGAAAAAAAAACCCTCCCATTGGCTTCAATGAGTTCTGTTTTCCGCGTTGAAGGCTTTTTTTCAGCGCTAATTCTGATGCGGAGTCTGCGCCAGAATCAGCACCAACTTCCTCTGTGTAAATGCCCCCTCTTCAGAACCATAACCTGAGCATTAGTAAAGCATCGCTAACTGAGTATTGATGAGTTTATCCTTTTTGCACATTTCTGTTGAAGTCTCCATCACAAGTTCCATCATATTTCATGAGGACAATAGCGCAACAGATGTGCTATACTTCCTTTCAGTTTGCACAAAAAGGCAAGAAACAGAAATGCAGTGACAACGTTGCTTTCTTTGTTCCAATGCTGAAAGTGCATTGCATGTCGCATTTATCAAAGAAAGGGACTTTCTGCCCCTATTATACCCATACGGAAAATGCCGCGGTTTCCGCAGGTACAATTGAAATGCTGCAATTTTCAAAAGCTCTCTATTCGCTGCTGTGGGTGTGCCGTGACTGCGATATGAGGCTATGGGGCTGCCAGTCAAGTCAATGGAGCTCTGGCTCTAGGATGATACCAGGGGACTTTCAGTCCTTCAGTCATCTGATCAATGATCAAACCCTTACAATTTAAGATGGTGTGTTTAATGGGGCAACCCCTTTAACACTGTGTGACAGGAGCCTGAAATAATGAGAATGAAAAAACATGTAATCTTCATAGGGTCATAAAGAATAGAAAGGAAAAAAACCAAAATAATGTAATACTAGCTGAATTATATATATTGGGAAATAGGTACATCAGGAAAGAAATCTTTTTTTTTTACTGGATTATTGCTTTAATCTGACGTGTACAGCAAATCATTGCTCCACAGGATTATACTATAGATTGCTCCTTCTGGCTTTCACAATATAATGGGTAAAGTATTATACTGTACAGAACTGCTACTGGCTTGCACAATATAATGGGCAAAGAGCCCAGTTAAGCAATTCTGCATTATTCTCCTCCAGAAAAACAGGTATAGAGGCAGCCAAAGATCGCCAAGGTCTACAGGAAAGCAGTAGATCTTAGTACAAGGTGGATCTGCCTGCCAGAGCTAAAATGGGTGCTAGCAGTTCTCACTTGCCAGCTCTTATCATACAACATTTAAAGGGTCTGAAAAAAATGAAACCATTTTGCAAACAACAATATATGGCAAAACTGTCTTTGCTTTTTACTCATCACTATTTTAGGCTATAGATGCTTAATATAGAAAGTTAGAAACATAGAGTTAAACTCAGGGGCAGTCATACCAAATGCACAGCCTACACCACTATTTAGACCCGGTTCACATCTGCGTTCAGGTTTCCATTCGAGGAATCCACTTGGGGACCCCCCAAACGGAAACCTATACGCATTTAAAAGCGGTTACCTGGGAAACCCCACGACCCCATAGATTATAATGAGGTTCATGAGGTGTCCTCTTACTTTCGGCACAAAACATGCAGTGAGAAAAGTCCTGCAAGCAGCACTATTCTCTCCGCATGATTTGTGTGGAAACTGAGTGAAAACTACATGAACCCCATAGACCACAATGTCCAGTGTGGTTTTCTAGGTAACCGCTTTTTACTGCATATAGGTTCTGTTCATTTTCTGGACTGTTTTGTAGCATATCACGCCTCGTAATTACTGGTGAACTACATCTGTTGAAAGTCATAAGGGGACCATGTTCTGGATATATTAGCTACTACACAGCAGGGGGCCCACAAAATGTATTATTCCTTATATAAAACAGTAAGGGCCCCTTCACACGGAGGATACTCTGGCTGTGTAAACGTTCCGAATCAGCAGCATTTAAAGCAGGTCCCATTGCTTTCTATGGGAGCCGGCATATGAGTGCTCCCCATAGAAATGAATGGGAAAAAGCAGCCCATTCATTTCTATGGGGAGCGCACGTATGCCGGCTCCCATAGAAAGCAATGGGACCTGTTTTAAACTCTGCTGATTCGGAACGTTTACACGTTCCGAATCAGCCAGGGTATCCTCCGTGTGAAGGGGCCCTAAGGCTAAGGCTTCACGTTGCAGAAATTCTGCATTTTTTGGATGCAGATTCTGCTGCTTTTTTGTGCCAAAGTGAGTGGTGGATTTAATAGAAGGGAAACATCTAAGATCCAACTTTTGTATTTTCCATACCATATATATATATATATATATATATATATATATATATATATATATATATATTACCAGCAGATCGGACAACTTATCCAGAATGTCACTTTTGCAAATTTGGAACATACCTATACACTAGGCTGATTTTGTTAGTTTCAGTGTTTTGTAGAGGGATAAGGCCGGGTTCACACAAAAAAATTTTGAACTGGATTTTGATGTGGTGGCCGCCTCAGAATCCAGTTCAAAAAACGACTAGCCGCGACTCTATGCCAATGCGGTGCATACAGTGCACCGGCATCCATTTGCGGCATTCTGCTCCGGATTAGGCCCAAATTAATGAACCTAGTCGGGAGGAAGTGTCGCAAGGCGGACTGAATCAGCCACGGAATCCACCTTAAGAAAGGGCATGTCGCTTCTTTTTTCCTTGTGTGGGAACAAACTTCTCGCGGAAAAAGGAAATGACCAGCTCCTATTGAATTCAATGGAAGGCGGTTTTTTGAGTCGGATTCCTACGCAGATTCCGCATCAAAATCTGGCCCAAAGAACCCCGTGTGACCCGGCCTTAAACTGTATTTGGACACAAGACCCAAATTGATCCAGTTTGTGGTATATACTTTAATATGTAATCTAGTAATAAGTATATAAGTAATATTGCACATCAGCATAGCATGGCTGATGGATAAGTCTAGACAATACTGTAATTTACATAGTGGCACTAGGAACAGAGATGCCTGTGTCTAGGACAAGGCGACGGTCCTTCATCTGTCTGGTCAAGGCAGGTCACTTTAGAGGTCTAGCCGCTGAGTGTGGAATGAAATGAGCACAGTGTGTGCTTGATATCCAGTCGGACCTACTGTACAACTCACTTCACTGTGTCATACGCATTATTTCTGAATTCACTGAAAATAATAAAAAGAAATGTAACCAAGTCTGTGACCCGGCATTTCTCCCTAATCTCAGCCGCGCTTCCTGTGGTTTTTCAAGTAATTTCCTTTGAAATGAATAAGTAACTTGCCATGCATGGAAGAGTCAATATGTGACTATATACAGATGATCACAGCATGGAGGCTGCATAATGAGGCAAAGTAAACCCTGCCTACTCACATCTGAGGGTAAGATGTGACTTCTGGCAACACTCCTTCAGTATCACAGCCAAGCAGTGGTTTTTTTTTTCGATAATCTGTCACTTAAAAAATTTCACAAACATGGTCTGAGTATTTCACACCCCGTCTGAGTCCATTTTCTCAGACAGAATTACATAAAATGATCATCGAAATGTTCCAGGCAAATATGTCCAGATTAATTATGTCTACATTTCACAATTAAATTCATTCACATGTTGTGTTGTATCTGCATATACTGTATGGAACATGTAATAATGTAATAATGACATGTACATATAGACTGACACGCACCATTAGAAATCCAGCCAATGAAGAAAAGTATATATTGTGCTTTAAACCATCAGGTTTACATTGGCATGTACATAATTATAGAGCTACATATGTTCTCTTGTGACTGTCCGTACAGATATTACAGACTTACAATGCTAATATGGGATTGCTTTTCCACACAGATCTTTATTAACAATGAATGGCATCATTCAGTCAGTGGTAAGAAATTCCCTGTCTACAACCCAGCCACGGGGGAAAAGATATGTGAGGTAGAAGAAGGAGATAAGGTAAGGAACATAAGAATTATTCAGTTTTTCTATACTTGCTCTTCCTTAGTATACCATTATACTGTAAGGGGGCCTTCACACTACCGTCGGTGTTCAACAGCTAGTGTCCGCTGCTAATGTCCGTGAAAAATCTTGTGCGGACATTAGCATCGGATACTAACTGTATCCGTGACATTTTGCATTGATTTAAATGGACATCGGGTGCGTTCTTTTACAGTCCGTGTCTGTCCCTAACTTTCCGTTCCCAAAGATGTCCGACTTTCAAGCGGACAGAAAAAACCTACATGTCGGGTTTTGCTGTCCGCTTGAAAAGTCGGACAGCTTTCATGTTATATAATAATGTCTATGAAAACTATGTAATAAGCAAATATCATCTTCCATTTGCTACGTCTACAGGGGCTACAAGGCTTTTGGTCATGACTGTATGGTCACTTTAAATAAGAACATTGCTGGCTTAATGTCTGTGCATATGCGCTTTCTAGGAAGGGTAGCCTTCACACAGGGTACAGCTGGTATAGTTATATAATGTAGGGAAATTAGCTTGATAAGCGGTCTGACTGTTAACAAAGTAGCTGACCACTTCCAGTACTAGCCACCAGAATTGCCACTATATCCCAGACTATAATAAGTTAATAAGTAATACTGGCTATAACTTGGGATCAGTACAAGTCTATTCACCTTTGAACTTCATTTTAAAGACCATATCTATGTACAAACTGTAGACTTATGTTCAAAGGTGAACATTCACTTGGATTATATTTATCAGATACAATAAGGTGGACCTTGAGGTGCACATGCAACTCGGCTATTTTATTTTATTCTTTTGTCTACACAGCCCACTTGTTCGTAAATATAACAAGGCACCTTTATCACTTTATAAGTGATTTTATGGGCACTAGGGGGGGAGGAAGGGTGTTGAAGCCAGCCAAATAATTCCCTTGCAGCTGCTGTAGGGGAAACATAGTATTACGTGGCAGCCATTCAGAAGACAGGCCATCCATTAGATACTTGCACAGTTTGAGTTCAGCAGACCACAACTGACTATCACAGGACAGTTCTGATTTATTGAGAATTCCAGACACAGATCTTTTCTCTGTGATATCCATAGACTTTAGTAGAGCATATGGCTGTTGGTTGTCTCTATGAGACAATTCCTTTAAAACAAAGCAGATTCTCTACAGATACAAAAAAATCTCAAAAATACAAAGTGCACCTTAGTCGATACAGAATGAAAGATGACTATGGTGCAATCATACCAGGTACCTGGACAATATTCAGTTCACAAGATACAGCCAACATATGATCTGTATTTTTGGACTAAATACACCCTTGTGAAGCAGCTCTTATTTCTTGGACCCTTATGACATACTGTATGCAGTCATATATACTCTTTTCTTTTATGTTTGATCAGGCAATTATTATTTCCATTTGTTAACCTAATGTTCCTTTGCTCCTAGGAAGACGTAGATATAGCTGTGAAAGCAGCAAGAGAAGCATTCCAGTTGGGGTCACCATGGCGCAGGATGAATGCTTCTGAGAGGGGTAAACTGTTAAATAAGCTAGCAGACCTCATAGAACGGGACATCATGATTCTAAGTGTAAGTGTTTATTTTATAAAATGGCAATATTCATTTTATACATATATATATATATATATTTGTAATAAAATGAACTGATTGGACCTTTTTCAGACTCTGGAATCTATTGACGCAGGAAAGACTTTTACGTCATCTTACTTTGCAGACTTGCCTGGAGCTATTAAATCCTTGCGTTACTGTGCAGGTTGGGCAGACAAAAACCAAGGCCGTACAATACCTATGGGTATGTTGTTTTAAAGATACTTAATGTCATCCAGAAAAGAAAAAATCATTTTCAGTACTAAGCTATACCTTCTTTCACTTATAGATGGAGATTTCTTTACTTTCACAAGACATGAACCCGTTGGAGTATGTGGTCAAATAATCCCTGTAAGTATTCAATATAAGTAACAGAATTCAATTGAATGTCAAAGAAACGCCATATACAAAAGGTTATGTATCTATTTAAAAATTCTAGCTTTTATATGTCAGGTACAGATGCAATTTTAGATTTTTATTTGTTTTGGTTTGATGGAAGATAAATCGAGCCTGATCCTACAGTCATGTGTTAAGCCTCATTCACATCTACGTCTGTGATCCTTTCAGGGGATTCCGCATGGGGACTTCCCCGAATGGACTACCAAACACATTGGCAAACGGTGTGCAGTGAAAGCACATGGACCCCATAGACTATAATGGGGTCTGTGTGGTCTCCGCGTGGTGTCTGCATGAGTGTCTACAGGAAAGTAGATTGTTAACTACTTTTCTGTCCGCATGTTCCGTGCGGAGACCGTGCGGAAAGCACACGGACCCCATTATAGTATATGGGGTCCATGTGCTTTCACTGCACACCGCTTGCCAATGCGTTCCGGAGTCCATTCGGGGGGGGGGTTCCCCATGCGGAATCCCTTGAACGGATTACCGACACAGATGTGAACGAGGCCTTACTCCTATCTCCTTGCCCCTCTACTTGCTAAACTTCCAAACAGATACCAAAAGGGGGACTAATACACAAAACTTAGTCATACACACTTATTCTGAACCCAATGCATTCAAGCAGTGAAAAAAGTATAAAAAGTGTTGTAAGTTGGCACAGTGGACTGAGGAAAGGGATAAACATAGGAGGCAAACACTATTAGTCACCTTGTCCAAAGTGGGCGCAATACTATTCCCTGCTAGTCATAAGTTAGTATCTCCAAATCTCCTCTTTACACACCCCTGTTTACAATGGATGGTGGAGGAACTGGCAGTTTCAGCATGCACAAGGCTTTTTGCGCAGAGAATCACTATTTGAGGGACCAATAAGCAGCAGAGGGTGAGGAACCATACCAAAATACTGGAGAGCCACATTACTAAATAAGAGGAATTGTATGGGTCACTAAATTACTGAATAATAAATCAGCACTGACTGAGCAGAAAATCCAATCCAACAGGATTACCAACATTCAAAAAAAGTCTATATCTGCGTCACCTATAAATATTTCATCAGACTATAACAAAAAAATAAGAATAAAGATTAGTGTCTATAGCGAGCATTAATATGTGTATAAGTCACTAGTAGAATTACCTGGCTTCACACAAGTCTTCTTAGTTTGTTTGGGTGTGTGGCTAAAAACTTGGTTTCCTTCTGATATTAGGCCAAAATTTTATAAAATGGCTGGGTTGTTATGGAAACATGGTGTAACACTATGTGTATGTCAGTGAAGCTGAGAATGAAGGACGCACTTGCTTTTATTGGCTAATACAAGTCATCTGATGTGATATGTTTCATATATTGTAAGATATTGAAAGTAGGACCCTCCTATTGTGTTAATTGATTCCTTATGACGATTATTGTTATTATTTGGAGTAAAACCCTTGATGTGGTAGCCAGTGGTGCCATATTTACTTTTGTGAATATGTTCCTGGGTTGTTATGGAAAGATAATGCCATATTTGCTTTTGTGATTATACTGCTAGGTTGTTATGGTGTAAAACAAAAATGGCTGGGTTTTTAAACTTTTTAAACTTGCTCTAAAACTTTGTGTATGCCAGTGAGGAAACTGTGTGCATGCCAGTAAGGCTAAGAATGAAGGATCTGTAGACTTCTATTAGTTAATACGGGTCATCTGATGTTATGTGGAAGAGAGTGTCGCTATATTTGCTTTTGTGAATATGATGAAAATGGTAGGTCCTAGAGAGCTGAAAGGAAGCCTAAAGCCTTGGGAAGCACCTGATTTATCTATGTTCAAAATTCTCGCTGTACATAAGGTCATTTAGTAGTAGTGCATGAAGAACAGTCAACAGATATTAATTATGTATGTATATATCATAGATCATAGGAAGAATATGCAAATCTGTCTTCCATGATATAATTAGGAAGTCAGCTGCTGCCTCTGTGTTGCAAACCAATAGAGGGCGCTCACTGGAATGTGCAAGCCTGTCTTCCCTGATGTAATTAGGAAGACAGGATTTCAGTGAAATAACCCAATAAAGGTTTGCTCCCTTTCGCATCATGCTCGACCTTCCAAGAGGCCTTTGTTTTGCAATGATGCTGGGATTATTACCAGGTATAGTCTCTCAATTGAGGACGGCCGTTTCGATGTACTTGCATCTGGTCAGCCCGATGTAGAGAAGACTATAACCTGGTAGAGGTGAGAGGCTTAGACAGGGTTAAGCCTCTCACCTCTACCAGGTTATAGTATTGCACATTCCAGTGAGCGCCCTCTATTGGTTTGCAACACTGAGGCAGCAGCTGACTTCCTAATTACATCATGGAAGACAGATTTGCATATTCTTCCCATGGTCCCTTGCGAAGTGGAGTGCTAAAAGCTTAATAAGTCTCCACACACCTATATGGTGGTCTCTCCCCAAGCTATATCATAGATAGCATTTAACTCTGGTTAGGTTTAGTAAACTAGTATTTGTTAATCTTGAAATTTTGTAAAAATATTTCAAACATTTTATTTGTCATAGTAATGATGTTTTTTTTTTTTCATAGTGGAATTTTCCACTTGTAATGTTTGCTTGGAAAATTGCACCTGCACTCTGCTGTGGCAATACAGTTGTCATCAAGCCAGCCGAACAAACACCGCTGACTGCTCTGTACATGGGATCCTTAATAAAAGAGGTATGTGTTACTTGGACTAAAGCAAATAGAATGGCTGATTAAGTGTGTGCTTTAGTTTTGCAAACAGTAGCAAAACTAACCTTGTATAATGTACTGTATGTAATTGTCTATACCTGCGTCTAATGAGTGAACATAGACTACTGCATATCAAGCTCCTATCTGCATCTGAATAAAGTTATAGGGAACCTGCCAGGTGATTATTACACCATAACGTGACCCCGTCAAATACAGGGTCAAATAAATACCTTTCCATCTCCCTCACAGCCCCTCATTTCCTTGTGTCACCAGGGAGATGCCAGTCAGGCCCAGAGGGTATGATTAGCAAGCGGACAGTATGACTAGGCCGAAGCTACTCCCTGCCCTCCATAACTACTTACATTCATTTCCATATGATTACAGAAAGATTTCCAGAAAGATTACAGAGAGGCAGCAATGGAATGGGAATTACTTCATCCTGCACATTATGGGGTCTGTTTGTGGTAAAAAAAAATACCTGACAGGTTCCCTTTAAGCATCAAGGCTTCTATACCCCAAGAAACTGAAGATATACTACAAATAGTTAAATGACTGTTCTTCAGAAACCACCGCAAACACTGCAGTTGTATTATTAAAGGGAGTCTGTCAGCAGAAAATTGGTTATAAACCTAATGACAGTTTCCAAATATGCCTCTGTCATTCAGTTTTGAAGCCATGTTTTCATGTAAATTATCTTTTTATGCAGAGAGGGGGAGAAAAGTGCTTTGCACAAACCCAAAACACTTTTCTCACCATCTCCATATGAATAAAATTGCAATTTACATAAAAATGGGTCTCCAAAGATAACAGAGCCATATCTGCAAATTGTAGAAACAACACTACAAGATACTCGATGGATGGCTGCTCTAGCCAAAAACCAACAGAATCTGATCTCATGTACCTTGTATGGCTTAGGGAGCCTTCACACGGAGTTTACGCTCTGCTCATTCTGAATGTAAACTCGTTCAGAGTGAATGGTGTAAAAAACAGATCCCATTGACTTCAATGGGTGCCGGCATACGTGCGCTACGCATTGAAATCAATGGGAGGCTTTTTTACTTATTGCTTTCAATGTGATACGCGCGTATGCCGGCACCCATTGAAGTCAATGGGATCTGTTTTTTACGCTGCTCACTCTGAATGAGTTTACGTTCATAATGAGGGGAGCGTAAACTCCGTGTGAAGGCTCCCTTACTTTTCTATACTAGCCAAATCCAAGCTCCTGTAAAACTACAAACTGCAAGTTAAAGATGATATTTTTTTTCTGCAATGCCATTTGAATGCAAATTCTATTTTATGTTACTACATGTTATTACTTTTATCACATTTTGTAATTATAGATACACACTTGGTGAATATGACTTTATTATTTCTCTCCCCTTCTTTTTGATTTGCAGGCAGGCATTCCCCCCGGAGTAGTGAATATTATCCCTGGATTTGGTCCCACAGCTGGAGCAGCCATATCACATCACATGGACATTGATAAAGTTGCATTCACTGGCTCAACTGAGGTATTACCTTCTTTTCACTTATCTCACTGGCAAAGCATCTGGTTCACAACCAATGTGAACTAGATTTAATGCTATACAGGTCTGAACAGAATATTGGTATATTCATCAAATCTATGGTAAAAATACAATTCTTTATTTAAACATTAATCATAAAACATATAAACAAAAATAGATAAAATGTTGAAAGGTGACATGACAAGAAAGGTGTATTAAAACCAGTTACATAGTATACCATCCCACAACACAAAACAATAATAACTTTATAAAAGTTGTTCTAGGCACATACATTCCATATTAGTGCTAGGATGATATAGACGTATGCCATTTATTAGCATATAAAGACCACAGAAGCCTACCCAATGTACGTTTCTTTCACTCGCGTCTAATATACATGAAGACAATAATCAAGACGTAGGGAAAAGAAACAATATACAGTATATGTAGAATATAGTATATTATAAAATATGAGCTATGGTAAAGGGTGATCAGCAAAAAAAAAATTGTAGAATAGTATTATAGGATCAATTTACCTATTTATTTTGCTTGCTTGTATTAGCACCAATATATTCCACAGCTCTTTACTGACATTGTTAGTCAATTTCCAGATAGGTCTCACAATCTAAAATCTGCATGGCTTTGAAGTGTGGGAAGAACCCACACAAACAGAACATACAAACTCTGTGCAAATGTTGTCGTTGGTCAGATTAGAACCTAGGACTCCAGCACTGCATAGCAACATTGTTAACCACTAAACCACCTAGAGAACTTAAACATGGCAAGCATGTATAGCTATTTTGAAAAATTCCCATGACCTTTTTAGATGCAGTAGGCTACATGCATACAACTGAGTGTGTACGTACAACAAGGGAGGAGACAGATTAGTGAAATGGCATCCAAGTGGCTTCCATCCTCCATTGACATAAATTGGGGTTCTGTTCAGCTCCGTTGTAATGTCACAGAGCAGGATAGGACCTGCTCTATAACCATCAGAACGGAGTGGAGCATCAAACCTCCTATTGGAGATCCTCGACCTGCAAACTCAGTGATGTGCATGAGGCCTTAAACTGCAAGAATCAAGGTGGTGGTGTAAGACACCAAAATATCTACAGACCTCTATCTATCTACTGACCTCAAAATCCTTGATACCCTTACTTTGGGCTGAGACATCTTCACCTTCCACTTCACAGTGGCTATGTAAGGTTGCAGCAGTTGATGTAATCTGTTAAGTGTCAAGCTACTTATTCTACATCTATACGTCAATAGCTATTGTATATCTGCTTACGTTGTAAAGAGTTAGAAAAGATTTCTGTACGTATTATTTATCATATCTGTTTTATATGTATTTAGGTTGGAAAGCTAATAAAAGAAGCTGCTGGAAAGAGTAACCTTAAGAGAGTTACACTGGAGCTCGGAGGAAAAAGCCCAGTTATTATTTTTGCTGATGCCGACTGTTAGTATTACTATGTTATTATTACTGTTCATAGTTTAAGATTATTAATATCACTAATCTTATGTTAAACATTTAGAATGCTGTTGTCATGAGTAAATATTGATATTTATAGGGGCTCAGGCACATGACAGAACCAAGCACATGTAAACTGTACTGTATTAACGTTACGTGGAGACAATAGTACAAAGCCATATAGTCACTATGCACAATCTGAGTACAGTTCCAGGTGGCTCATTGTGTACTTAGATATTTTCTCCTAGTATTTTCCTTGTAGAGGAGGATACAACCATACATTTGATTTGTATTGCTCCAGACAGAATAAAACTCTAATTTCATATGGAGGCATACTGTAGTTCAGTAAAAAAGCTCATGCATCTCTATGTAAGACCCACAAAATATAACGGTATTACAGCTATGTGCCTGAATCCTAAAGGATTTAACTAGAAGAACACTGACTATTGCAAATAGTTCAAGTGTGCTTTTGCATCCTTCCCCGTGGCCATGGTCAGTGTGCTATCCATGTATTTCACGGATAGCACACTGACCCATTCTTTTCTATGAGCCTGTACACACGACTAAATTTCACAGCCCCGTGTACGGGCCAACAGTCCAGACCGCATTATTTAGAACAGGTCCTATTGCTGTCCTATTTTGCAGCCCATGCGTCAGTGGCTCCTATTCTCGTGAATCCTATGAGTAGTGCAGGACACAATGTAAAGCCTCACTGTGCCTCTATACAATCAGAGATGTACTATACAGTATGTCCATAGTAGACTATGCTGACTTTTTTATGGATCTATATAATAGCCATATGCATAAAGCCTTAGACCTGATTACCACTGTCATAACCACTGCTATCATGCAGTGTGCATTGACCCTTTATTCTATGTTATTATTCCCACTGGATTTATTCCCTATACATGATTACAGCCACTTCCTAAAAAAAAAATAATTTTAGGTTTATTTTTTTATTGTTGATGGTTGCCTTTAATGACACATCAATCATATTTGTCTAGCCATGTCCTAAAGGGTCCAGTGTAAAATAATTTTTCTCCATATCACTGTGGTCTCAGCTGCTGGACTCATATTGATGTGACTTATTATGCGTGACTCTTATGATAGCTTTTTTACTAACATTGTTGAAACTATCACAGCTGGTTCATCTATTTCCCAAATAATTTGTATTATATACACTTTCTCCCAGTGGACAATGCAATAGAGCAGGCCCACCAAGGGCTGTTCTATCACCAAGGACAGTGTTGTATAGCTGGATCTCGAATATTTGTGGAAGAACCAATTTATGACGAATTTGTGCGCAGAAGTGTTGAGAAAGCAAAACAACGAGTCCTAGGGGATCCCCTATCACCTGTAACACAGCAAGGTCCACAGGTAAATTTAGGGTTTTTTGGTTTTTTTTAACTTTCTCATTATCGTCACGAACATTGAATTTAACCAACTGGGAGTGGTGGGCTCACAATCAATAATTGTGGAGACATTGTTGGAGATTTATCAAGCTATCTAAGGCTTGGTTCACATCTGCTCTCGGGGATTCTGTTCTCTTCCCCGCATAAAAAATGCGGAGAGAAAAGTGCTGCCAGCACTTGAACAGCAATGAAACATCACCTGGAGTGGAAATAGTTACTTCACGACCAAGATTTGGGGATCACTCAGGGTGACTGGAGTTTAATAGTGACCAATTAACTGTTTCATTACATGAAAAGTAAAAGCTGAATTTTTTGCAAAGAACATTATTTCATGGTATAGATATATACTTGACTGAATGGTTATGCAAAGAGAACCATGCTGTATTTCACGCTTCGGACTAGTATGTTATGCAGAAGAGGGTCATTAAAGTTCTAACTTAGGGAGAAAGCAGTTTCTCAGGATAATCCATAGGATAGGAAAAAATGACCTGCACTCACCAGAGTTGTCCATAGAGGTGCTCCTTATTAAAATCCATACACACTAAGCGTTCCAAGGAAATGTACCCATTTCTCAAGTGTAAATAATGAAGAATAAAAGTATAACCATACAAACAGCTTTTTATATACAATGACATAGCAAGGTTTTCTCCCCATAGGAGGGGCCCTCAGAAAACTACAACCACACATTATGAAAACAGTAGAGCTAAAAAAGTAGAGATGTAAACATGAGATCACAGGCACACAAAAATATTTAGACCAAGCTAAGTGTTAGATTAAAAGCTTACATAACAAGTACCCTCCGTTCTTCCATCATTAGGGTCGATTAGCGTCTGCAGGTTTCCAGTTAGCAAGCTCCCCGGATTTACTGTGCACTAGGAATTCGGCCAACCCCTCTATAGTGCCAATGCATTTGCCCCATTAAAGGGCCACCGTGCCTGTGCACTAAACCAAGATGTGGTGAAGGATAAGCTACAGCTGTAACGCATGTGTGTCCAGAAGGTACGGAACGTGCATGCTAGAGATGCCGTCTGGCAACTGTGAAGAAAAGGATGGTTGTGTTGCACTGGTTAAATTTTCTATATTCCATATTTAAATATAGAGAAAGTGGCTATAGATAAAGTGCCTCAATTAGGGAAGACATGCAAGAATATAAATATAGAATTAATATATAAAACAAATAAATGTTGACAAATAATTCTATCATATTATAAAAAACTTTTTGTATGGTTATACTTTTATCCTCCATTGTTTACATTGGCAAAAGGAGTACATTTCCCCGAAACTCGTAGGGTGTATGGATTGAAATAAATAAAGAGCACCTCTTTGGACAACTCTGGTGAGCCCAGGTGATTTTTTCCTATCCTCTGGATTATCCAGAGAAAGTGCTGTCAAGATCTCGGCTGGATTACATTGCTGGACGGATACGATCCTGCTGCAACCACCTATTACTCTGCACACATTCTGTGAAAAATGCTGCGGTAAAAATATGATGCATTTTTTAATGCAGCGTTTCTTTAGCTGTGCTTCGCTACATGGGGCCTTAGCTTTAAGGAATTTATCTGAACTTGCTGGAAACTTATTTTTTTAAAAAAATTTACCGTATGTATCATTACTTGCCATTATAGTAGATGACAGGATTTCTATAAAAACAGAACATTTTGCACATTTTTGTTATATATTCCACACCAGTAAGTCTTGAATCATTCATTCTGTGCATCATCATACTAAAGGGTATTATAACTATACATTCAAGTAAGAGCTGATATATTGCTGTTATGCAAATTTGCCAAGTTCCCAGGCTTTCTATGCTCAGGGATCAAATGTGTAAGAAAATAACTAGTTTGGTTCTTGGCAAGTCTCCAAGGTGTTGCTTTCAGCCCCTGCCCTAAACACAATTAAATATACTGCGCTGCTTGAACTGCTACCAATTGAATGCTGTTGTGTACATCTTTTCACAAAAAAAAGAGATAAGAAGCCTATGTCTTCCAGAAAGAGATTATATAGTAAAACTGAGCCTATTGTTTATGGAGATTTAACAAGCAGCAGTGAGAGAGTAATATAAATGCCCTTTTTGGGCCAGTTTCCAGTAGGAATTTTAAAGACTTAAGTCTCCTTTGAATTTTTAACACTGATATGGGGCCCCTTCAGTTCTCACAAATGCATTAAGCCTATTTTCATATGCAAAAAAACAATACCTCCTTAAGGGTTTGGTGTGTATATTAAAATATTCATGTATAGGATTGTTATACAATTCATATTCATGAATCATACAGACTGCAGAGCATTTTAAAGGTGATAGTTGCTCAAAAACAACATATAGTTTGGAACATTTGTGATATATCCACAGGATATGTGATAAATGCCCCATAGCCATGGGCCTCACCTATGGGACCCACATATGACTTAAAACCTGGGATCTCTGTCCCTGCAGGGTGTGGAGAGTATGTTAGGCAATCATAGTATTCTCCATTTCCTTCTGTGGGCTTTCAAGAGTAGCTGAGCAGGAGGGGAAGTCACTGCACCCATGAGACGGGGTTGAGGACCCCTGTTCTTGAGACAGATACGGGTACCATTTTGATTTATTCAATAGAAGTATAAGATTACACAATTATATATTATTCTAGCTATTATTATTCTAGTCTATCTAGCTATAGACATCCTATATTTTATATTCTTATTTGAGAATGTTGCATTACTTTCCATTAAACAGCAGTTAACCACCAAGAAGTGCAGTATGTTAAAAACAGTCATGTATGCCTCAAATATATAAAGACAGATTTACTAATGAAAATATCTGCCATAATTTGCACCAAAAATATTAATGGACATGTCTTAGATAAGACATGTACATTAATATTTTTGGTGCAAATTATGCACATCATTGTTTCAATGGATCAGAACAATAGACTGCAAATCTGACAGAATGCAGGATATGGATGGTGTACCTTCATCATTCAACCTAATGTTAAAATGTAGAAGCTTTCTTCCATTTTCAATAACCATATTTTACAAACAGAAAACATTCTGCTTGTGTTTCAAATAAAACCATACTAAATGGAAGAAAGCTTCCATATTTGTTTTTACATTAGAGTGAATTATAAAATATTCATAAGAAGGTGCACCACCTGTTTCCTATGAGCTGTCAAATTTTCCATCTATTGTTCTAATTCCATGACAGATTAAATTATGCTAGTGTGAACATAGCCTTAGGCCCCACATTACCAAGTTGCAACTTCTTTTGTTGCAGATTTTGGCTACAAAAAGGCTACAAAAAGAACAGGAAATATACAGTATAGTAAGCTCATATACCTCTCCCTTCTACTTCTACTCAATCTATTCCTGACTTGGGCTAACAAAAAACGCAGCAAAATCTGCAAAAAAAAAAGCTGTGTTTCTATGATGTGGGACTTCAGCCTAACACTGCATTTATTTTATTTAGACACTTTTGTGCCTCCTCCTTCAAAAAGGGAGGGTTTAAGATGATACATCATGCATCAAAATTTTGGCATAAAGCAAACCAAAAAATAGATGGAGTAATGTTGGCCCAGACAGTGTGCTACAATCAATTATTATCAGCATCATCACATTGATAAATCTGGTGTATCTAAAACCTGTTTATTCTCACACTGCAGAGAAAAAATGTACTGAAGAGGCATCAAGGTTTTTCTTCCCCTATTAAATCAAAAGGGAAAATGTTCATTATTCCACAGATGTGTTTTTGAAAATACAGCTTTTCCACAGCTCTTTTTTTCTGCGATGTGAAATGAGATTAACCAGAATCTTTACTTGACTTTATTGGTACTGTAAAACGTTTTCTTCTGCTGTGCTTCACAGCCATCATTATCGCTGTGTTTTCGTAATGTGGGGCTTATCATATCAACAATATTAGTAAATCTAAATGGCACTCGTTGACAACATCAAAAGACTGCATACAGTGGCATAACTAGTAAAGACTGGGCCCCATAGCAAACCTTTCACTTGGGCCCTCTCACCCCACATGCCATAGCGCCCACCTTTCCTGGTGCCCCCTTTACTAGCCCCCACATCGTAAGTTCCCTATGTTCTGGCACCTCTACACATTATAATATCCTATAGTGGCCTCAATACAATATAATGTCCCACAGTGGACCCTTCACACAGTATAATGTCCCTTAGTGACCTCAATAAAGTATAATGTCCCACAGTGGCCTCCTCCACACAGTATAATGTGCCATAGTGGCCTCCACACAATATAATGTCCCATAGTGGCCCTTTCACCAGGTATAATGTCCCATAATGGCCTCCATACAGTATAATGTCCAACGGTGGCCCCTTCGCAAAGTATAAAGTCCCATAGTGGCCTTCATACAGTATAATGTCTCACAGTAGCCCCTCAACACAGTACACTATCCCATAGTGGTCCCTCCACAGATTATAATGTTTCATAATAGTCCCTACGATATTCAGTACAAATATTGCAAAAATTTCAGGTTCGCTAAACTGAAATTTTTTGGTGTTCACCACAACAAACTATTATTATACTCTAGGGTCTCTTCAGTCTGCAGAGTGTAATGAGCGGAGTCCCAGGGGAGGTGATTAAACATAACAAAAAGTGTTTCTTCACCTCCTCTGGGCCTCCCCTCATTATACACTGAAGTCTAAAGAGACCCCAGAGTATAATAATAGCATTTTTGTTTCGGACATGATCCTTCTTAACGAAACCACAAAGATGAATCTTTCGAGGTTCCCCCAACAAAAACTCAACCCCCCCCAAAAAAAAGTAAAGTTACCTTACTTACTGATTCCCGTACCTGCCCATAGTCACCTCCACTTCCCCTCCATGACATCCTGACTCTATTCAGCAATGTGATGTGGTACTTACTGTTCTCCCTGGAGAGCAGAAGGGTAACCAGAGACAGCCGTAGATAGGAGCAGGGATCGAACAGGAAATAGAGGTTGTTACTTACTGGTGTAATCTAACAGTCAATGACCATTAAACAAATGCAGCAGGGGTCCCACTGGGCCCCCAAAGATCACCATAGCAGCCACTACGCAGTTCTGCCACTGACCACACTTCACATTCTTTTTATTTTTTAATTTTCAAGAAAACTATGTTACAACTAAATATAAAATCAAACGAAGAAAATGCTCTACAAACAGCAGTCAAAAACAGGTGTCAGAACATCAAATGGACAAGTAAAGGCAACATATTTAGTACAAACTATAAAAAGGGGTTTTACAAGGATTCCATGTGAGTGAAAGAGCTGCTAGGCACACACACAATTTATTTAGGTGAATGAGACCTATGCAGCCTCCAAGCTTCCAGATGGGCAACATTGATCCATTATAAGGATCACATGTTTACGTGAACCTTTTTGGCTTATCAGCTATACAGTACAGACAAATTTGCCATCAAATTGGAGCATAACTTACTGATATAATGGTATCAGATTTACTATACATTTTGTGGTCCCATGCATCCAATTTTAATAGAGTTTACTCCTTTCTGTAGGTTACATTCAAAACTATTTCTGCGTTCCCACCTGAGGTTCAGTCTAGCGGCTCTGTGCCTTTGAACATGGGTTATCTTTAGTAGTTTGAATGTGTAATTCTACATTTTACGGCAGTATGCTTTTTGCATGGAGAAGAAGTGAATAAAACCATATCATGCTTGAAATATTTTACTCCTACGTCCTTGTTGAGAACGAAACCCTATACAGCTGATATTTTCTTCCTAACTTTCTGCTGTGAGCAGACAGTGTTGTGTTACATCGCCATTAATGACATTGTGCAGATACAGTTAGACAACACGCATCCAGATAAAGCCTGTAAAGTAGTGACTAGAGGTAAAATGTATGATAGAAGAAAGGCACAAGGCCTACTATTTTCTTCAAGGGAGTAATTTCACTTGTATTGCAGTCAAGCATAAAGCTTTTCTAGCCACTCTCATTGTCTTGAGTCTAGATTATGCATTATGTACTGTGGTTCAAGTTACAGGATAAACAAGTAACAAAAAAAATGGAAAAATGGAAAAGAAACCTGAGATTGTAGTGAAAAAGAACTATATGCTGTGTCACGTCTCGTATTTCTGATGTTAGTACAATTCATTGGCAATTACATTACTTAAAGGGTTATTCTCATCTCAGAAGATCACTGGTAAGGTGGGAATAACTAGCTGCAAGTCTTAATCTCCAGGGTAGGAGTTACCGAAACAGCTGAGTAAAGCCAGGTTCACATGGGGGTATTTTGGACTGGATTTTGACGCAGAGGCCGCCGCAGGATCCGGTTCAAAAAATGGGTATCCGTGACTGGATGCCGGTGCAGTGCATACAGTGCATCGGCATCCAGTCGCAGCATTCCGCTCTGGATTAGACCCAAATGAATGGGCCTATTCAGGAGGGAGGTGTTGCGTCTCAAGAAAGGGCACGTCGCTTTATTTTTTTAATTCAATGGGAGGCAGGCTGCTATTCCCATCTTTGTAGTGATTTTTTGAGATGAGCATAAATCCTTTAAAATTATTAAAAACTCTGAAATACTTTTGTATGTAACATTGTAATTACAGATTTGTTCAAATGAAATTTAAATTAAAAAAACATACATTTTTTCTAATTCTCTTCTTCAGATTGACAAGGAACAATATGACCGAATTCTTGATTTAATTGAAAGTGGAAAGAAGGAAGGGGCAAAACTGCAATGTGGGGGTGGCCCATGGGGCAATAAAGGGTTCTTCATCCAGCCTACTGTCTTCTCAGATGTTAAGGATGACATGCGTATTGCCAAAGAAGAGGTACGTTCAGTAAATTAGTTGAATTTTCTCATCCTTTCCATGTTAACTTTTTGCATTTTTTCATTTCGTGTATCACAATTATGAGACCTCTACCTTGATAGACTTTCTTTTAAGCTTAGAAGGAAGATGGATTTTAAAGGATACCTCCACTTATAAACAACTATTCAGAAATGAACAGTGCACATAACATAATAACAATACTTACCCACAAACCTTATTGGGAAATTTGGATACCATTCAGTGCCCTATTCTATGAATATGAGCAGAGAACCTAAAATATATTTTCTCTACTGTGGGGTTCTGCTGCTGGGACTCCATAGTTCTAAACAACATTTACTTTTGGAAGCTGATAGACTTTCTCACTTTATTAAATTTAATAGGAAAATGGTCAAATATTCTTTTATGGCTACTTTTATTTATGCAAATATCTTTCTGGGTACAGAACAAAAGAAAGAGAAAGAGATAAACACTCCCAATTTAAATGATTTGTTTCTTAGGTTGCTTTCTTGATATCCTCAAGATGATTCTTGGTTCTTGTTGATATGTAAATCTGTTGTGCATGTTGTCCATAGATATTTGGTCCTGTACAGCAAATTATGAAGTTCAGCAATATTGATGATGTGATAAAGAGAGCAAACAACACCACGTATGGATTGGCCGCCGGAGTTTTCACTAAAGACCTTGACAAAGCAATGACTATTTCTACTGCTCTTCAGGCAGGAACTGTCTGGTAAGCAAACCATTTTCTATGTTAGTGTATGTTCATATTTCCATTATTATAGTCTGTCACTCTCGTCTGTCATAGGATTAGAACAACGAACGTTAACGGTAATAGAGTAACAGTCACAAATCGAGCCCCTCCATCTGCGTACGATCCCATTGACTATAATGTAAAATAAGAAGGACACTATTTTTATTTGTTTACAGAAGAAAAAGTTCCGCATGCAGGACATTTTCTTACATCAGAAATGTAAAAATAAATATGACGTAAGAAAGCTTCCGTCATGTTTCATACATGGAGATGAATGTAGATGGACACCAGACAGAGGGGGCTCTGTGTGCTTCAGTTATTTAATGTTCGTTGCTCTCAACTTATGATGAGCGAAACGGACATTGAATATCGGTAGTTGTAGAGATCGAAGTGGAATATCAATGACTTTGTAAAGCAGTAAGATGCTAAGTGTGCATCCTATATACCTAGAAGAGCAGCAGTGGAAGTGTACAGGCAAATTCCAAATCAAGGAGAATCTTGGTAGATAGATCTTTTCAGCATGATGCTAAACAATAGATGTAGGATTAAGGCCACCTTCATACGACCATGTTCAGTGAAAGGGTCAGTAAAAATGGCATAGATGACACACAGATCTCTATCTATGTCATTTACACTGACTCATATATTGAACAAATGGAACGAGCTACAAATACGGGCAAACATAGGGTTAATGATGAATGAACCTCTCAAGATTCTTCTTGTGTGGGGTTTGGGTAGTTTTGATATTAAAACATAGTGTAGGTCTCCTAGGAACCTATCTCTCAAACTTCTAGCTCTCTAAGTCAAACACATCCAAGTTACATCAAAGAGAAAGTAATATGTATGTTTATTGGAAAAATGAATGGTAAGAGGTGGATATAAAATACGGATTTAACCATATACTGCACTGTCACTGACTTTTACACATTTAACATTTAAAACGCTTCAAAAAATTACTCTTTTTGGGGAGAAAAGGCCCTTGCCCGTGTTTTTTTTAGACAAACGTGGTGGTTTTATTGCAAAAAACAATGATTTTCTAGAAAGGTTAGCCTGTTTTGATGGCTTGTATGTAAAGCAAGAGCTTATTGTTATTCGGGAGACAAATTTCTGGCTGTGAGCCATGTTGAAAAGTGATGAAGTTATCCTTTTATGGGAGCAGATGTAAAATCAAAATGGATTTATCTTTTTTTATAACAATACTGTGGCGCTAACACTATGGAATAGAGGAATGTGATGGTGGACCAGGTCACAGACATGACTTCCTGAGTGGTGGTAGGCACTAGGCAGCTGTGATAATAACTAGAGATGAGCGAGTAGTACTCGATCGAGTAGGTATTTGATCGAATATTACGGTATTCAAAATACTCGTACTCGATTGAGTACCACTCGCTATTTGAATGGAAAAGTTCATTGCAGAACCAGCATTGATTGGCCGAATGCTATACAGTCGGCCAATCAACGCTGTTTCTTCTCCTACCTTTAGAAGTCTTCTCCGTGCAGCGTCCCCGCGGCGTCTGCCGGCTCTGAAATCACTCTGCCAGGCATCGGGCCTGGGCAGAGCTGACTGCGCATGCCCGCACTACATTTTCTTGTAGTGCGGGTATGTGTAGTCGGCTCTGCCCAGGCCCGATGCCTGGCAGAGTGATTTCAGAGCCGGAAGATGCCGCGGGGACGCTGCACGGAGAAGACTTCTCGGAGGATCCAGCCCGACCCTCACTCGTGGACTTGGTAAGTGTAATATGATCGAATGTTGCCTACCCCTGAAACGAACATTTTCCCCCCATAGACTATAATAGGGTTCGATATTCGATTCGAGTAGTCGAATATTGAGGGGCTACTCGAAACGATATATCGAATATCGAACATTTTACTGTTCGCTCATCTAATAATAACATATATGGCAGTGCAGCAGGGCATAATATAATGGAGCAGGCTGCAGGACATGATTTTCTGAATGGTGGCAGTGGTAGTAGCTGTAGCAACATCTGTGCTAGGGCATAATAAGATGGACCAGCCCACAGGACTTATCTGACAGTGGCAGTGGTGGTAGCTGTTTAGGAGTAACAGCCAGCATCAGCAGCAGTACAGTAAATGGAAGATGATGATAAAGGGAGATAGAGACACCACTATTGGGAGCCATTTGAAAATCCTCACGGACTGAGGATTTATTTTGTTAACAGTCATTTTTTCCACGCTACCTGTGGACATTTTTTGTCCTTTTACGCGTTACAACGCCACCAGCAGCACTGAACACCCTCTTAACCATAACACTTGAGGCCATACAAGATAAAACTCGCATGGCAAACTGGGCCAGCTCCTTCCACTGCTCTAACGTATTGGCCCAGAATTCTATGTGGTCAGAGTTATCTGCTAGACTATAGTTAGACGCTGCCTAGTATAGACTAGGTATGACTATACCTGCAAGTGTCACCGCTGCATGGCAGCTGCCTGTTGTGGCTCCAGTTGGCTCTGAAAAATTTCTGATTTATCATCTTACAGATACTGTACTGAGCCTGCTGCTTTTACTGCTCCTGACACTTGTAACACTGGCAGAGGAGGTGGAGCGATGTCTGAGTGAGATGGGCTAGGAGCGGGCAAAGGCCACCTGGGGATGGGTACGACAGGCAGTTGCAGTGGTGTCCATAAATGCAGCAGTAACCTGGGTATATGGCCTATTCTGATAATATTCTAATTTTTCACTTCCAGCCAGCACTCATCCCTCTGCTTGATGCTAATAATATGTCCCTGTGTAAGCAGCGGAGCATACAGCCTACCATGCTTGCCATTGTATGGATAGACAAATGTTTACTTTGGAATGAGCTTATACATGTTTTAAGAAGGGTGGATAATATTAATCCTCCAGAAAACAATAGATTTCCTATCATGGACACATTTCCTGCAGGAAATTCCTTCAATACGCAGAATATCTTTAAGGTTAAGGCCCCCACATTTTGCAGAAATGCAGCAGAAAAAATGGTGCATTTTATAGTAGCAGCAAAGTGAAGGAGATTTTGGTTAACCCCATCCACACATTGTGGGAAAAAAGAACTGCAGAAAAGCTACTTTTTGAAAAACACAGCAGGTTAATTTAAGTTGCAGAATCGCAAATACTTTCCCCATAGATTTAATAGGGGAAGGAAAAAAAATTGAGAAAAATGCAGCAAAAATTCAGTGAAAATTGCTGCGGAAAAAAATGTGATGAGTTTTCACTGCATTTTTTATTACATTTTTGTTTTTAGCTTATCATTTCAACTGCTATGCCAAGACTTTTCACTTATGGTAAAAATGTCATGGTGTGTAAATGGTTTACCTTAGCTTTGCGGATTGCTTATGCAGTAAAGCAAAGCACTACCTACATTTTAGTTCTAGCTATTACATACTGGTGATTTGTGTAAGAGTTTTTATCTGTAGTTTTATTTGGCAGTAACAAGTAGGAACCTTAAGTGAACCTGAATTGTTTGTATAAAGGTTCATTTGCAGATCACAGATCACATTTTCTCACACAGGTCATGAGAGTTAATCTGAAGATGATAAAAGATCCAACCTTTCATGTTAAAACACTGATATCTTTTATTTCATCTTTGACCTTCATTCGTCTTCAGTGATAGCCGCAGATCATGATAAATACTGTGTGTTGTACAGTAGATTAAAGGAACAATACCAGAGTAGAGAGACTGTATAATAAAAATTAAATAGGATCTCAGATGGACACTGCACTTCAGCTCTTCTGGTGGTGTGCTGGTTGACATGCTGATTTCCATGGGGGTTATCAAGGACTATGATACTGAGCTGCACCAACTCTTTTTAGGAAGTGACATCACATCCATGAGCATGAGACCAATGGACGTGATGTTACTTCCTGAAAAGAGAAAGTATAATGCAGTATTATAGCCCTGGATAAGCCCTTTTAAGCGGACTATGCACATTTCAGACATCCTGCAAGGTTCTTTTTTTATTACTGAAATGAACATATAAAATATAATAGTGCTTCTTTTCTTTGTTTTAAACTTACCCTGTATGGTCCCAAAACGTATAAGCAGCAAGTGATGAACTGAAACGCTGGGTTGGATTCTACTTGAGGAGTATGGGAAATAAACACCTTCTTAATATTCTATTTCTACATCTCTTAGCATTCATTCTCTCTGTCACATACTGTATAGTGAAATATAATAAATGTTTTTCATGCAGCATGATGGAGAACTGCGTGTGTTTCTGATCATGCAAATTTATACAACACGCATGACATTATATTGACATATCTTGTGTCATGTGTTATTTGTATTGCTGGTATGTTAAATACAATGGTAAATTTGCTTTTGGAATGGCCACATCATAAAGCACCTTATTCTAGCTAAGACAAATAGACTATAATTAAGTCAAATGAGTTTATAAAGTTGATGCCTTTAGTCTTATTTGGCTTCCTGGATTGTTTGCTTGATAGTGATGTTAGAAGGTCACATATTTTCCCATAGTCATAAGCGTTGAATGACGCTGCCAACAGATAGCTCTGAGGTTAAACATTGATACTGTAGGTCTTTCTGTAATCTTCCAGCAATTATACTCTTCTAATATACAACCATCCATACCCCAGCCCCCAATGTCATTCATTATTCTCCTTCTGTTCCCGTTATGGAGAATTCCTGACTGTCCTCTGGGTGAAAAATGTTTGTTAATCCAGCATTTTATTACCTGTCACTGTGATCTGAAGCAAACCTGAAGCAACCTGAAGATCTGAAGCAAACTCTTGACCTCCAAAAATGTTTTTGACAATATTATATTGTCTATCATTTAAAGAGAATACCAATGGACACCATTTCGATTTTTTTCTACACAAGTTAAACATTTAGTGCTGATTCCTTTATGTTTCTACTGTATATTGTAACCAGATCATGTGTTTTTCTGATTCAGAGCTACAAGTTCTGTTTAGACTTGTGGTACAATTTTGCCACCACTAGAGGGTGCTTAGGTGCTTATTGCATACTGCATGCTCACATTCATATTCATTACAGATGAAACATTGCTCTGCTATATTTAGTATAAGGAAAATATTAACTACTGAAGACTATCAAGTTTTTAGTTTTTTTTATATCTGCTATATTTATTGAACAATGAAAACCACCAGCACCGAGCAGATTCTCATTGACTGTCTACTTGTAATAATATCATTTACATGAAATATGGTGACATTTGTGACAGAAGCTCTGTACTGAAATACAAAAGCAGGTGTGAATAAAGCCTTATATATTGAACTTATTAAAAATAGCACCATATGCCCTAAACAACCTAATCTCCCCTAGAGTCAGCTGTAAGCAGCCAGAGCATTACATGTACAGGAAACTGTGTTAAGGCTACTTTTACATGACAAATCCATTTTGAGGGCTATAAAAACAGACATGATACATCCTGGTGTATTTCAGTTTTTGATCCAAGTTCAATCCATGTGGCATCTTTTTTTTGATCTGCAAAAAAACAAAACAAAACAGATGTTGCTATCGGATGTACGGAGAAAACACGTACAATACTGGAATGACATCCATGTGCATTTGTTGTGTTTTTTTTTGTTTTTTTTCTCATGGCCCCAAAGATTTGAAGAGTTATGTCAAACAGAGAAAAAAAGAAAAAAAAAACAGTCCGTGGAACGTTTTTATTCTCACTGACAGTCAGCTCATGAAAAAAAAACAAACCTGAAGTGTGAATGATTGTACAGACTACAATGGGTTCATGTCCTGACTGCTTTTTTCACAGTCAGATAGGAAAAATTGTTTGTGTGAAAGAAGTCTTAGACATGTTGAACTCCAGTCACTATCAAGAGTTAGGAGAAAATAATTCAGCACAAACTTTTGAACCTAAACTTTACATAATGTTAAAACGTAGAGATTGGTACCATACCTATAAGCTATTGCACTGGTAAGGCAATAAGTGGGCACTCTTTTTAGACTATAAATATATTTTTGTGGAAAATTAATTAGGTGAACTATCCTACCAGAATACTAGGGAATGGGACATGTGGCACATGGAGGATTCTATAGGAAATTTTCTTTATTCCTTTGAAGTGGTGTAACTAAAGTCTTGAGGGCCCCGCTGCAATCTTTTGTGCGGGGCCCCCTACCTCATCCCTACAGTGAATTCTTGATAGTGATGGTTACTGGTGCTAAGGAATTTAATCAGCCTTAGTGTGGTTAGGAGAATCTGTAGGTCTCCTTGGCTTATGGGACAGATGGAAGTTGCAACCTCAATACTGTTGCCAGTACTTATGTGACCCCTAAGGCTCCAGGGTCCCAGTGTGACTTTACCCTCTGCACCCCCTCAAGTTATGCCCCTGTTCCTTTGTCAGATACCTCAATAAAAATGATAGCATCCACAGATACTTGTGTTTGTTCTACCGTTGCACCTTCCATTCACTTTCCTTCCTACAAACCCATAAAGAATGAGTTTTTCACTTCTGTTTTCTGTACAGGAAAACAGCCTTATGAGCTAATATTGAGATCTTCTGGTCCTTGCTGTGAGATTTGCTGGTAAATCACAATCCATCATTGATAGAATCATTCGATCGCTGCAAGTATGAGTAAGGGCCCCTTCACACGGAGGATACTCTGGCTGATTCGGAACGTGTAAACGTTCCGAATCAGCAGCGTTTAAAGCAGGTCCCATTGCTTTCTATGGGAGCCGGCATGCGCGCGCTCCCCATAGAAATGAATGGGAAAAAGCAGCCCATTCATTTCTATGGGGACACGTATGCCGGCTCCCATAGAAAGCAATGGGACCTGCTTTAAACGCTGCTGATTCGGAACATTTACACGTTCCGAATCAGCCAGAGTATCCTCCGTGTGAAGAGGCCCTAATAGTAGAATATTAAACCAGTTAAGGGATAGTCAGGTTCCTAGATTCATATGAATCTATGGTTTAGTACTTTGCGAATAAATATTTTCCCAAACATCTTCTCAAACACACATTTATTCTGAAATTGTAATTTAGAAATTGAATTAGAACATAAAATCTTATTCCCATCAGTGGTTTTATCTGCAGTTGATGGAAATGTTATTCCTATCAACAAGTAGACCTTTCATGCTTCGTATAGGAAGGATCATGTACCAGTCTACCTTTTCCTGTTTATAAATATACCCTTTGATGTCCGTTCCAAATCTTTATCAAATACAGGATATCAATTCAGAAAGGAAATGTTATTAAAATACCTGTTATGATAAATGAGTTTCATGTCAAAGTAGAAGAGAGGAATATGCTTTACAACATGGACAATGAGATAATGTTTTCACCTTGTGACAATTCATGTCTTTCATATGAAGCAGCGAGGCAGAACTTCAGAGAGGAGAATGAGTAAGGGAGGTTTTGAAAGTTGCCAATATCAAATGTCTGAATCACTGCTAGCATATTCCTAGAACTCTTCATAGACTAACTCAACTGGCGTATACTGTATCATAGGAATATGGTATGAGTGATTGAAATTAACCACTTTGCGAAGAATGGTTCATTAATAGAGATGAGCGAACAGTGTTCTATCGAACACATGTTCGATCGGATATCAGGGTGTTCGCCATGTTCGAATCGAATCGAACACCACGTGGTAAAGTGCGCCAAAATTCGATTCCCCTCCCACCTTCCCTGGCGCCTTTTTTGCACCAATAACAGCGCAGGGGAGGTGGGACAGGAACTACGACACTGGGGGCATTGAAAAAAATTGGAAAAAGTCATTGGCTGCCGAAATCAGGTGACCTCCATTTTAGACGAATAGTGGATTTCAAATCCGGGTCATATGAGAATGTGAACTTTGTGACTATGAGACAGGGATAGCTGTACAGGCAGGGATAGCTAGGGATAACCTTTATTTAGGGGGGAATGTTATTAAAAATAACTTTTTGGGGCTCTATCGGGTGTGTAATTGTGATTTTTGTGAGATAAACTTTTTCCCATAGGGATGCATTGGCCAGCGCTGATTGGCCGAATTCCGTACTCTGGCCAATCAGTGCTGGCCAATGCATTCTATTAGCTTGATGAAGCAGAGTGTGCACAAGGGTTCAAGCGCACCCTCGGCTCTGATGTAGCAGAGCCGAGGCTGCACAAGGGTTCAAGCGCACCCTCGGCTCTGATGTAGGAGAGCCGAGGGTGCACTTGAACCCTTGTGCACCCTCAGCTCTGCTACATCAGAGCCGAGGGTGCGCTTGAACCCTTGTGCACACTCTGCTTCATCAAGCTAATAGAATGCATTGGCCAGCGCTGATTGGCCAATGTATTCTATTAGCCTGATGAAGTAGAGCTGAATGTGTGTGCTAAGCACACACATTCAGCTCTACTTCATCGGGCTAATAGAATGCATTGGCCAGCGCTGATTGGCCAGAGTACGGAACTCGACCAATCAGCGCTGGCTCTGCTGGAGGAGGCGGAGTCTAAGATCGCTCCACACCAGTCTCCATTCAGGTCCGACCTTAGACTCTGCCTCCTCCGGCAGAGCCAGCGCTGATTGGCCGAAGGCTGGCCAATGCATTCCTATGCGAATGCAGAGACTTAGCAGTGCTGAGTCAGTTTTGCTCAACTACACATCTGATGCACACTCGGCACTGCTACATCAGATGTAGCAATCTGATGTAGCAGAGCCGAGGGTGCACTAGAACCCCTGTGCAAACTCAGTTCACGCTAATAGAATGCATTGGCCAGCGCTGATTGGCCAATGCATTCTATTAGCCCGATGAAGTAGAGCTGAATGTGTGTGCTAAGCACACACATTCAGCACTGCTTCATCACGCCAATACAATGCATTAGCCAGTGCTGATTGGCCAGAGTACGGAATTCGGCCAATCAGCGCTGGCTCTGCTGGAGGAGGCGGAGTCTAAGGTCGGACCTGAATGGAGACTGGTGTGGAGCGATCTTAGACTCCGCCTCCTCCAGCAGAGCCAGCGCTGATTGGTCGAGTTCCGTACTCTGGCCAATCAGCGCTGGCCAATGCATTCTATTAGCCCGATGAAGTAGAGCTGAATGTGTGTGCTTAGCACACACATTCAGCTCTACTTCATCAGGCTAATAGAATACATTGGCCAATCAGCGCTGGCCAATGCATTCTATTAGCTTGATGAAGCAGAGTGTGCACAAGGGTTCAAGCGCACCCTCGGCTCTGATGTAGCAGAGCCGAGGCTGCACAAGGGTTCAAGTGCACCCTCGGCTCTCCTACATCAGAGCCGAGGGTGCGCTTGAACCCTTGTGCAGCCTCGGCTCTGCTACATCAGAGCCGAGGGTGCGCTTGAACCCTTGTGCACACTCTGCTTCATCAAGCTAATAGAATGCATTGGCCAGCACTGATTGGCCAGAGTACGGAATTCGGCCAATCAGCGCTGGCCAATGCATTCTATTAGCCCGATGAAGTAGAGCTGAATGTGTGTGCTAAGCACACACATTCAGCACTGCTTCATCACGCCAATACAATGCATTAGCCAGTGCTGATTGGCCAGAGTACGGAATTCGGCCAATCAGCGCTGGCTCTGCTGGAGGAGGCGGAGTCTAAGATCGCTCCACACCAGTCTCCATTCAGGTCCGACCTTAGACTCCGCCTCCTCCAGCAGAGCCAGCGCTGATTGGCCGAATTCCGTACTCTGGCCAATCAGCACTGGCTAATGCATTGTATTGGCTTGATGAAGCAGTGCTGAATGTGTGTGCTTAGCACACACATTCAGCTCTACTTCATCGGGCTAATAGAATGCATTGGCCAGCGCTGATTGGCCGAATTCCGTACTCTGGCCAATCAGCACTGGCTAATGCATTGTATTGGCTTGATGAAGCAGTGCTGAATGTGTGTGCTTAGCACACACATTCAGCTCTACTTCATCGGGCTAATAGAATGCATTGGCCAATCAGCGCTGGCCAATGCATTCTATTAGCGTGAACTGAGTTTGCACAGGGGTTCTAGTGCACCCTCGGCTCTGCTACATCAGATTGCTACATCTGATGTAGCAGTGCCGAGTGTGCATCAGATGTGTAGTTGAGCAAAACTGACTCAGCACTGCTAAGTCTGCATTCGCATAGGAATGCATTGGCCAGCCTTCGGCCAATCAGCGCTGGCTCTGCCGGAGGAGGCGGAGTCTAAGGTCGGACCTGAATGGAGACTGGTGTGGAGCGACCTTAGACTCCGCCTCCTCCAGCAGAGCCAGCGCTGATTGGTCGAGTTCCGTACTCTGGCCAATCAGCACTGGCCAATGCATTTCTATGGGGAAAAGTTAGCTTGCGAAAATCGCAAACTGACAGGGATTTCCATGAAATAAAGTGACTTTTATGCCCCCAGACATGCTTCCCCTGCTGTCCCAGTGTCATTCCAGGGTGTTGGTATCATTTCCTGGGGTGTCATAGTGGACTTGGTGACCCTCCAGACACGAATTTGGGTTTCCCCCTTAACGAGTTTATGTTCCCCATAGACTATAATGGGGTTCGAAACCCATTCGAACACTCGAACAGTGAGCGGCTGTTCGAATCGAATTTCGAACCTCGAACATTTTAGTGTTCGCTCATCTCTATTCATTAATATTGCTAGGCAATAAAATTAACCGCCCATAGAACAAACTTTGCCAATCTATATTAATGACTGGTCCTTACTTATTTTGGATATATATAGGATCATAGACATCCTATTCATTTCCCCAAGACATGCATTATATGATATAAATCCGTCTCTCACGCTGCAGCTATTTACTCCAAGATAAGATTTAAATGATTTTAAGCATCCATTTTATAAAGACAATTTCTATGGAGATGACTTAAAAATGGTCCTCCAGAAATCAGCTCATGCCACCAAAGGAAATTTATACTATACTGATTTTTCTGATGTGATGCCAGAAGAAAATCAAAGTATTCAAGGTGCCCAGTAATATCAAATGTGTACTCTATTTCACTATACACCAGTTGTCTTTAAGATGGCTCAAGTGCAATATATGGTTTCCAACCATCTTTTTTGTGGCTTGCCAAAGTAGCTTTGGGTTGAGTAGGGTTACCTACTGAACAGCATATCTGCAAAGGGTTACAAACTGATGCTTTTTTGTTTTTCAACATTTAGTATGTATCACCTCTCTTTCTAAGTTAAATAGAGAGTGTCTATACAGAATTTAGAGCATTTCTAGTGCATTGCTGTTTTAGCCATTTCATGTATTCCCGGAGAACACTCTACTTAAGAGCAGGCCCACCAAGCTGTAATGAATACAGTCGGTGAGTGCCTAGGCACTGTGCACTGATGTGGTCAAGCAAACTGGAATTTTCTAGAAGATGAAATATACTAGATGAAAATGACCTTATGTATATGCATTTTATTTTACAGGATAAATTGCTACAGTGCCATGTCCCCTCAGTGCCCATTTGGAGGTTTTAAGATGTCAGGAAATGGACGTGAAATGTAAGTTATCAAGTATACGGCTTATAAATATAGTGTGCAAATGAACTGCGGTACCTAGAGTAACAGTCTAAATAATAACAATAATAATAGTAGTAATAATAATGCTAAGGTTTTTTGTGAGATTTATAGCATTTGATAATAGTCACCAAGTGTGATGTTCCTGATGCCATGAGCCACTTGGCTTTATATAGATTAAGCTATACGTATCTACCACCACACTGTGGAATGATGCACAATATGGTGTGCAGCTTGCCTCGTCTGCCCTCATGGAACATCTGCCTACTGGAGCTCTTCCCTGGCGTAGGAAGGATAACACTGACACAAGGGAATTCACTACTGGGTAGCAGATGTTTACACCACCAGCTGAACAATAGTGAAGAGTAGTTCTCTAGTGCAGGAGATGTAACAACTACATCCTGCAAACCTGTTTCACCGATATGTAGAGTGTGCTGGGTGCCTCTGATTCCAGGAATAATCAGTTGTCTCAGGGTCCCCAATGCGCCTTCTTGTCCTCAAACTAACAAGACCCTGCACGCAGATCTGCGAGCAATGAGTCACCTCCCCAACAAGCTGCCCGATCTCATTTATACTCCTAGAACAGGAACAGGATCTCAAATAGTATTCCACTTCCCATCATAGGTAGCCTGAGCAGCCCCTAATATCAATAGGTTGCAACTCTTAGGGCTCGTTCACACGGTGTAACGTGCCGCGAGATTTGGCACGTGTACGCCGCGTGACCCTTTGCGTGCCGTACACGCTCCCATTGAGTTCAATGGGAGCGGGGATCGTATGCGCCACGCTAGTTTGCGGCCGTGCATTTATTCACGGCCGCAAACTAGCGCGGCGCATACGATCCCCGCTCCCATTGAAATGAATGGGAGCGTGTACGGCACGCAAAGGGTCACGCGGCGTACACGTGCCACATCACGCGGCACGTTACACCGTGTGAATGCACCCTTAGGTGCAAACTGTTACATCTATTAAATCATCGTGCAATCTGATTTCCAGAAACTTCCCAAAGCAATGGCTGTGCAATCACCTGAACAAAGTAACTAATACATTGCACAGTCAATATGCAAACATAACATAATAGGCAATAAAACCTAAGCAAAACAGTATATAGTGAGCCAAGTTGCACCAGTCTGAGCTGAGGGCCCACCTCTGTCAAACTGCATGTGCAGTGTGAACAGTAACTGAATACTTCCTCCTGCCAATCTACATCAGCTCTTTCAGTGCTATACCAGTGAATGGAGCATTGGTCATGTAAGTGCACTGGTTCTCCATCCACATGGAGGAGGTATGAGGGAATTTTAGTCCCCCATTCTCCTGATTAATAGGGAACCTTGTGGTTGGACCTCCAGCAATCTGACGACTATCCACGTCTGTCTTCACTTATTGTGATATATTGTGATATGTAAAAATTATGTCTTCACAGGGGTGAATATGGCCTACATGCTTACACTGAAGTGAAAACAGTCACCATGAAGATCCCACAGAAGAATTCTTAAAAATGTGAAGTACCTTTCCCCAATATCAAAAAGTTTCCTGTCAAGTCTGTGAAGTAACATTATACAGATCTTTCTGGTGCTTATAAAAAAGAAAAAAAAGCTAATGACCATGTCTGTACGATGATCAATAGTTGTACTTATGTTCCATGTAGGTTACTGTTACCGGGAAATGAATCTGTTGTTCTATATTACTGTATGAATCAACATGGCATAACAATAAACTGGTAATTGTAGGTTTTGTAAATGTATTTCCTTCTCCAGCAGATATTAGTAGAAGATAGTTCTGTTTTCCAAGAAAATATAATAATTTGCCGTATGTAACCGACATTGCAACTGGAGTCTGAACACCAATAAAAAAAAAATGTCTTTATGGATTAATTGTAATGGTTTTATTTACTTACTGTATTTTGAGTTTTCTTATTTTTGTATGATGAACATATGCCCCATGTGCTGGGTGGCAAGGAGTGCCAGGCATGTAATTTTCCCTAGCTATGCTCTATACCCTCTACATGGCATTTCTCTACCATGTCAAATAGGTTGTGTATTTCTGCTGCGCACTCAAGGAAGAATCCCACATGTATTAATTGGTGCATACCTTGTAAAAAGTTGGGCATACCTTTTTGCAGTCCAGGTGTTAAAAAAAGAAGCTAATGTAGAGCTGTTCTATAATTTACACCAATTTCTACAGGATGCCCACATCCCCATCCAGATGAGCCTCGCCTAGTTTATGCATCACTTATAAAAAGTGACAAGAAAAGCGCAAAATTTGCAACTTTGTACGTCAGTTTTATGGTACGAAGCCCATGTTTGATAATCCAGAATTTCTTATTAATTGAGGAGGGGGAAAGTCTCTATATAGGACCAGACCAGAATTGGAAAAGTCTAATAAATATAACTGTGTGAATCTGGGTGTCAATAACTGTAATGTTTAATTTCACCCGCAGTGGCACAGAAGAATTAGGGTGGGTTCACTCCTGTGCCCAGTTTCCATTTTGCAGGTTTCTGTCTTCTGCACAAATAACTGGACAGGAGACGGAAACCGGCAGTCAGTTTTCAAATCCATTCATTTGAATGGGTTTGCAAAGTGACCGCCCGTGAGCATCTTCTGGTCTCTGCAGCGAAACAGTTTTTTTTTTTTTTTAACCAGACACAAAGTCGGACATGCAGGACTTTGTGTCCAGTTAAAAAAAAAAAAAAAAAAAAAAAAAAAAAAACACGTTTTGCAGCGGAAACCAGAAGATGCTCATGGGCAGACACTCACTGCTGGCTGGCCATCTCTTGTCCAGTATCTCAGGCAGAAGATGGAAACCCACAAAGCGGAGACCGGGCACAGATGTGAACCTGCCCTTACACACTTATTGCTGGGCCCTCATGACTACAGTTGATCTCTACAAGCCCCAGTATCAGGATACCCTGTGAACCTATGAACTGCAGAAAGCAGACAACCCATAAAGTTAGTTCTAGGATATCATTGTTGTATTTGACTTACTGCAGGTACATATCCTTGTCGAAAATTTGAAGTCAGCTCACCTTCTTGTTCCTAGATCCAACACTGGGTGTATATATTCTTACGTGTATTGAAGAACTTCACCTGGAAGCTTGAGTTGGATGCACGGAGATTTTGTTGCCCTTCAGCCCAGGGTGTAGTTCAACTAGTAGAAGTAAATATCCAGCACACATCTCCTTGTTTTGAATAAAACTTAGCTTTTATTTATCCATATTCAAAAATTGGAAAGCATTCAATTTTGGATATAAAAAAAAACGCTCAGTGTGGCCAGCATGGAGGGAAAGCGGGCAGCGTCCGGCTGACGCGTTTCGGAGCCTCTAGGTCAGCTCCTTACTCATAGCCTGACCCTGTGTGAATGAATGTCTCCATAAATAATGGAGACCTACACATGCACACCTGCGCTAATTAAAACAAATACCTAACCGCTAGGAGAAAAGGAAGTAAATAACATAAAAAATGCATATGCATATATAAAGTTCTCGATTGCAAGTGCCTATTTATATGATGGGATATTCTGCAAACAATAATGAATATAAATATAAATATAGACATATATATATAGTCCTGGAGAAACCAGCAAAGTCTGGTCAAATACTGCCCTCAACAAAGATGGACAATATGGTTTCTAGATCCCTCCCATATCACCTGACACAATGAACCTATCAGGTGCTTGATACAACTATATGGGAAAAAGAACCGAAGGACAAAAGACACAAAAGAAGACACAAACAACCTATATGACCCAACATAACCTGACAGAGGAGAAACCATACATAACAGTAACGCACATACAATCCCACTAAGCCATGTGTGAATACACACCAGAGAAACCGGATCCAAACACATGACATTCCATCTGAAAGGTAAGTAACGTGTAGGTATTTCACATACTTCTGTAATATTCACGTGCTTTCCCCACCGCAATATTATCAATACCACAGAAGATGAAAGGACATGATGTACAGTATTAGATTCAATAAGAGACAAAAAGACACATAATCAGGGCCCTACCTGTTATTAATACTTATAAATAGAGATGAGCGAACACTAAAATGTTCGAGGTTCGAAATTCGATTCGAACAGCCGCTCACTGTTCGAGTGTTCGAATGGGTTTCGAACCCCATTATAGTCTATGGGGAACATAAACTCGTTAAGGGGGAAACCCAAATTCGTGTCTGGAGGGTCACCAAGTCCACTATGACACCCCAGGAAATGATACCAACACCCTGGAATGACACTGGGACAGCAGGGGAAGCATGTCTGGGGGCATAAAAGTCACTTTATTTCATGGAAATCCCTGTCAGTTTGCGATTTTCGCAAGCTAACTTTTCCCCATAGAAATGCATTGGCCAGTGCTGATTGGCCAGAGTACGGAACTCGACCAATCAGCGCTGGCTCTGCTGGAGGAGGCGGAGTCTAAGATAGCTCCACACCAGTCTCCATTCAGGTCCGACCTTAGACTCCGCCTCCTCCGGCAGAGCCAGCGCTGATTGGCCGAAGGCTGGCCAATGCATTCCTATGCGAATGCAGACTTAGCAGTGCTGAGTCAGTTTTGCTCAACTACACATCTGATGCACACTCGGCACTGCTACATCAGATGTAGCAATCTGATGTAGCAGAGCCGAGGGTGCACTAGAACCCCTGTGCAAACTCAGTTCACGCTAATAGAATGCATTGGCCAGCGCTGATTGGCCAATGCATTCTATTAGCCCGATGAAGTAGAGCTGAATGTGTGTGCTAAGCACACACATTCAGCACTGCTTCATCAAGCCAATACAATGCATTAGCCAGTGCTGATTGGCCAGAGTACGGAATTCGGCCAATCAGCGCTGGCCAATGCATTCTATTAGCCCGATGAAGTAGAGCTGAATGTGTGTGCTAAGCACACACATTCAGCACTGCTTCATCAAGCCAATACAATGCATTAGCCAGTGCTGATTGGCCAGAGTACGGAATTCGGCCAATCAGCGCTGGCTCTGCTGGAGGAGGCGGAGTCTAAGGTCGGACCTGAATGGAGACTGGTGTGGAGCGATCTTAGACTCCGCCTCCTCCAGCAGAGCCAGCGCTGATTGGCCGAATTCCGTACTCTGGCCAATCAGCACTGGCTAATGCATTGTATTGGCGTGATGAAGCAGTGCTGAATGTGTGTGCTTAGCACACACATTCAGCTCTACTTCATCGGGCTAATAGAATGCATTGGCCAGCGCTGATTGGCCGAATTCCGTACTCTGGCCAATCAGTGCTGGCCAATGCATTCTATTAGCTTGATGAAGCAGAGTGTGCACAAGGGTTCAAGCGCACACTCGGCTCTGATGTAGCAGAGCCGAGGCTGCACAAGGGTTCAAGCGCACCCTCGGCTCTGATGTAGGAGAGCCGAGGGTGCACTTGAACCCTTGTGCAGCCTCGGCTCTGCTACATCAGAGCCGAGGGTGCGCTTGAACCCTTGTGCACACTCTGCTTCATCAAGCTAATAGAATGCATTGGCCAGCGCTGATTGGCCAATGTATTCTATTAGCCTGATGAAGTAGAGCTGAATGTGTGTGCTAAGCACACACATTCAGCTCTACTTCATCGGGCTAATAGAATGCATTGGCCAGCGCTGATTGGCCAGAGTACGGAACTCGACCAATCAGCACTGGCTCTGCTGGAGGAGGCGGAGTCTAAGATCGCTCCACACCAGTCTCCATTCAGGTCCGACCTTAGACTCCGCCTCCTCCAGCAGAGCCAGCGCTGATTGGCCGAATTCCGTACTCTGGCCAATCAGCACTGGCTAATGCATTGTATTGGCGTGATGAAGCAGTGCTGAATGTGTGTGCTTAGCACACACATTCAGCTCTACTTCATCGGGCTAATAGAATGCATTGGCCAATCAGCGCTGGCCAATGCATTCTATTAGCGTGAACTGAGTTTGCACAGGGGTTCTAGTGCACCCTCGGCTCTGCTACATCAGATTGCTACATCTGATGTAGCAGTGCCGAGTGTGCATCAGATGTGTAGTTGAGCAAAACTGACTCAGCACTGCTAAGTCTCTGCATTCGCATAGGAATGCATTGGCCAGCCTTCGGCCAATCAGCGCTGGCTCTGCCGGAGGAGGCGGAGTCTAAGGTCGGACCTGAATGGAGACTGGTGTGGAGCGATCTTAGACTCCGCCTCCTCCAGCAGAGCCAGCGCTGATTGGTCGAGTTCCGTACTCTGGCCAATCAGCGCTGGCCAATGCATTCTATTAGCCCGATGAAGTAGAGCTGAATGTGTGTGCTTAGCACACACATTCAGCTCTACTTCATCAGGCTAATAGAATACATTGGCCAATCAGCGCTGGCCAATGCATTCTATTAGCTTGATGAAGCAGAGTGTGCACAAGGGTTCAAGCGCACCCTCGGCTCTGATGTAGCAGAGCTGAGGGTGCACAAGGGTTCAAGTGCACCCTCGGCTCTCCTACATCAGAGCCGAGGGTGCGCTTGAACCCTTGTGCAGCCTCGGCTCTGCTACATCAGAGCCGAGGGTGCGCTTGAACCCTTGTGCACACTCTGCTTCATCAAGCTAATAGAATGCATTGGCCAGCACTGATTGGCCAGAGTACGGAATTCGGCCAATCAGCGCTGGCCAATGCATCCCTATGGGAAAAAGTTTATCTCACAAAAATCACAATTACACACCCGATAGAGCCCCAAAAAGTTATTTTTAATAACATTCCCCCCTAAATAAAGGTTATCCCTAGCTATCCCTGCCTGTACAGCTATCCCTGTCTCATAGTCACAAAGTTCACATTCTCATATGACCCGGATTTGAAATCCACTATTCGTCTAAAATGGAGGTCACCTGATTTCGGCAGCCAATGACTTTTTCCAATTTTTTTCAATGCCCCCAGTGTCGTAGTTCCTGTCCCACCTCCCCTGCGCTGTTATTGGTGCAAAAAAGGCGCCAGGGAAGGTGGGAGGGGAATCGAATTTTGGCGCACTTTACCACGTGGTGTTCGATTCGATTCGAACATGGCGAACACCCTGATATCCGATCGAACATGTGTTCGATAGAACACTGTTCGCTCATTTCTACTTATAAATGTAAGATAAGTCACTTCTGTGATTCATACCTGTAGGTATCCTTGTTCCCAGTTTGAGAATCCAAAAGGCTTCTCTTTCTCGTACCAAAAGATCCCAATTGCCACCTCTTTTGGGCTTTATAACCTTCTCTATCGCTTTAAATGTAAATGATTCTACATCTCCTTTATGGGTGTCTCTAAAGTGTCTTGTTACCCCTGTGATTTTGGTTGAATTCTCATTCAGAATGGAATGTACATGTTCTGATATTCTCAATTTAAGCGATCTTATTGTGCTACCAATATAATGCAAGTTGCAAGTGGTACAAGATATCATATATACCACATGATCTGTGGTACAATTCATGTACCTATCAATTTTATAATTTTTAGTTCCCGCAGAGTTAGTGAAATTAGAATCTTTATGTACATATTTACAGACCTGGCATCTGTTGGTGCCGCATCTGTAAAAACCTTTTATATGCAGCCAAGTTTCAGAAATGGGATTTTTGTTACTCAGAACCAGGCTTGGAGAAAGATAATTGCCCAAAGTTTTACCTTTTTTGGGTATGAAATTAACCCAGTTTCGCTCGGTTGTGGAAAGGGACTTAACAAAATTGCAGGAGACTCCTACTGTGTATAGAGATAATTTGAGCAAAAAAGAGAGAACAGCACTTGATCGTTTAGAGAAAAATGACAGATTAACCATTCGTATGGCGGATAAGGGAGGAAAAATAGTTGTCCTTAATAAGGATGACTATCTAAAATCTATCCTCAATATTTTGGAGGACACATCCACATTAGAGATGAGCGAACAGTGTTCTATCGAACTCATGTTCGATCGGATATTAGGCTGTTCGGCATGTTCGAATCGAATCGAACACCGCGTGGTAAAGTGCGCCATTACTCGATTCCCCTCCCACCTTCCCTGGCGCCTTTTTTGCTCCAATAACAGCGCAGGGTAGGTGGGACAGGAACTACGACACCGGTGACGTTGAAAAAAGTAGGCAAAACCCATTGGCTGCCGAATACATGTGACCTCTAATTTAAAAGAACAGCGCCGCCCAGGTTCGCGTCATTCTGAGCTTGCAATTCACCGAGGACGGAGGTTTCCGTCCAGCTAGCTAGGGCTTAGATTCTGGGTAGGCAGGGACAGGCTAGGATAGGAAGGAGAAGACAACCACAACAGCTCTTATAAGAGCTAAATTCCAGGGAGAAGCTTGTCAGTGTAACGTGGCACTGACGGGCTCAATCGCCGCAACCCAGCTTTCCCAGGATCCTGAATGGAATACACTGTCAGTGTATTCCCGTATACCCGATATATACCCCGATACCCGTTCCAACGGTGTGCCCCCCCAACTTCACCCCAGAAATACCCTGCAAGTCCCCTAGCAATAGAATTGGGGCTATATACACCCACAATTTTTACTACTGGTATACAGTGCCATTGTCTGACTGGGAATTCAAAGAATATATTGGGAATACAAATACCCTCATTTCTTGCTACTGCCATATAGTGCCAGTGTCTGACTGGGAATTCAAAGAATATATTGGGGTTACGTGCACCCACAATTTTTACTACTGGTATACAGTGCCATTGTCTGACTGGGAATTCAAAGAATATATTGGGAATACAAATACCCTCATTTCTTGCTACTGCCATATAGTGCCAGTTTCTGACTGGTAATTCAAAGAATATATTGGGGTTACGTGCACCCACAATTTTTACTACTGGTATACAGTGCCATTGTCTGACTGGGAATTCAAAGAATATATTGGGAATACAAATACCCTCATTTCTTGCTACTGCCATATAGTGCCAGTGTCTGACTGGGAATTCAAAGAATATATTGGGGTTACGTGCACCCACAATTTTTACTACTGGTATACAGTGCCATTGTCTGACTGGGAATTCAAAGAATATATTGGGGTTATAAATACCCTCATTTCTTGCTACTGCCATATAGTGCCAGTTTCTGACTGGTAATTCAAAGAATATATTGGGGTTACGTGCACCCACAATTTTTACTACTGGTATACAGTGCCATTGTCTGACTGGGAATTCAAAGAGTATATTGGGAATACAAATACCCTCATTTCTTGCTACTGCCATATAGTGCCAGTTTCTGACTGGTAATTCAAAGAATATATTGGGGTTACGTGCACCCACAATTTTTACTACTGGTATACAGTGCCATTGTCTGACTGGGAATTCAAAGAGTATATTGGGAATACAAATACCCTCATTTCTTGCTACTGCCATATAGTGCCAGTTTCTGACTGGGAATTCAAAGAATATATTGGGGTTACGTGCACCCACAATTTTTACTACTGGTATACAGTGCCATTGTCTGACTGGGAATTCAAAGAATATATTGGGGTTATAAATACCCTCATTTCTTGCTACTGCCATATAGTGCCAGTTTCTGACTGGTAATTCAAAGAATATATTGGGGTTACGTGCACCCACAATTTTTACTACTGGTATACAGTGCCATTGTCTGACTGGGAATTCAAAGAGTATATTGGGAATACAAATACCCTCATTTCTTGCTACTGCCATATAGTGCCAGTTTCTGACTGGGAATTCAAAGAATATATTGGGGTTACGTGCACCCACAATTTTTACTACTGGTATACAGTGCCATTGTCTGACTGGGAATTCAAAGAATATATTGGGGTTATAAATACCCTCATTTCTTGCTACTGCCATATAGTGCCAGTTTCTGACTGGGAATTCAAAGAATATATTGGGGTTACGTGCACCCACAATTTTTACTACTGGTATACAGTGCCATTGTCTGACTGGGAATTCAAAGAGTATATTGGGAATACAAATACCCTCATTTCTTGCTACTGCCATATAGTGCCAGTTTCTGACTGGGAATTCAAAGAATATATTGGGGTTACGTGCACCCACAATTTTTACTACTGGTATACAGTGCCATTGTCTGACTGGGAATTCAAAGAATATATTGGGGTTATAAATACCCTCATTTCTTGCTACTGCCATATAGTGCCAGTTTCTGACTGGTAATTCAAAGAATATATTGGGGTTACGTGCACCCACAATTTTTACTACTGGTATACAGTGCCATTGTCTGACTGGGAATTCAAAGAGTATATTGGGAATACAAATACCCTCATTTCTTGCTACTGCCATATAGTGCCAGTTTCTGACTGGGAATTCAAAGAATATATTGGGGTTACGTGCACCCACAATTTTTACTACTGGTATACAGTGCCATTGTCTGACTGGGAATTCAAAGAATATATTGGGGTTATAAATACCCTCATTTCTTGCTACTGCCATATAGTGCCAGTTTCTGACTGGTAATTCAAAGAATATATTGGGGTTACGTGCACCCACAATTTTTACTACTGGTATACAGTGCCATTGTCTGACTGGGAATTCAAAGAGTATATTGGGAATACAAATACCCTCATTTCTTGCTACTGCCATATAGTGCCAGTTTCTGACTGGGAATTCAAAGAATATATTGGGGTTACGTGCACCCACAATTTTTACTACTGGTATACAGTGCCATTGTCTGACTGGGAATTCAAAGAATATATTGGGGTTATAAATACCCTCATTTCTTGCTACTGCCATATAGTGCCAGTTTCTGACTGGTAATTCAAAGAATATATTGGGGTTACGTGCACCCACAATTTTTACTACTGGTATACAGTGCCATTGTCTGACTGGGAATTCAAAGAGTATATTGGGAATACAAATACCCTCATTTCTTGCTACTGCCATATAGTGCCAGTTTCTGACTGGGAATTCAAAGAATATATTGGGGTTACGTGCACCCACAATTTTTACTACTGGTATACAGTGCCATTGTCTGACTGGGAATTCAAAGAATATATTGGGGTTATAAATACCCTCATTTCTTGCTACTGCCATATAGTGCCAGTTTCTGACTGGTAATTCAAAGAATATATTGGGGTTACGTGCACCCACAATTTTTACTACTGGTATACAGTGCCATTGTCTGACTGGGAATTCAAAGAGTATATTGGGAATACAAATACCCTCATTTCTTGCTACTGCCATATAGTGCCAGTTTCTGACTGGGAATTCAAAGAATATATTGGGGTTACGTGCACCCACAATTTTTACTACTGGTATACAGTGCCATTGTCTGACTGGGAATTCAAAGAATATATTGGGGTTATAAATACCCTCATTTCTTGCTACTGCCATATAGTGCCAGTTTCTGACTGGTAATTCAAAGAATATATTGGGGTTACGTGCACCCACAATTTTTACTACTGGTATACAGTGCCATTGTCTGACTGGGAATTCAAAGAGTATATTGGGAATACAAATACCCTCATTTCTTGCTACTGCCATATAGTGCCAGTTTCTGACTGGGAATTCAAAGAATATATTGGGGTTACGTGCACCCACAATTTTTACTACTGGTATACAGTGCCATTGTCTGACTGGGAATTCAAAGAATATATTGGGGTTATAAATACCCTCATTTCTTGCTACTGCCATATAGTGCCAGTTTCTGACTGGTAATTCAAAGAATATATTGGGGTTACGTGCACCCACAATTTTTACTACTGGTATACAGTGCCATTGTCTGACTGGGAATTCAAAGAGTATATTGGGAATACAAATACCCTCATTTCTTGCTACTGCCATATAGTGCCAGTTTCTGACTGGGAATTCAAAGAATATATTGGGGTTACGTGCACCCACAATTTTTACTACTGGTATACAGTGCCATTGTCTGACTGGGAATTTAAAGAGTATATTGGGAATACAAATACCCTCATTTCTTGCTACTGCCATATAGTGCCAGTGTCTGACTGGGAATTCAAAGAATATATTGGGGTTACGTGCACCCACAATTTTTACTACTGGTATACAGTGCCATTGTCTGACTGGGAATTTAAAGAGTATATTGGGAATACAAATACCCTCATTTCTTGCTACTGCCATATAGTGCCAGTTTCTGACTGGGAATTCAAAGAATATATTGGGGTTACGTGCACCCACAATTTTTACTACTGGTATACAGTGCCATTGTCTGACTGGGAATTCAAAGAGTATATTGGGAATACAAATACCCTCATTTCTTGCTACTGCCATATAGTGCCAGTTTCTGACTGGGAATTCAAAGAATATATTGGGGTTACGTGCACCCACAATTTTTACTACTGGTATACAGTGCCATTGTCTGACTGGGAATTCAAAGAATATATTGGGGTTATAAATACCCTCATTTCTTGCTACTGCCATATAGTGCCAGTTTCTGACTGGTAATTCAAAGAATATATTGGGGTTACGTGCACCCACAATTTTTACTACTGGTATACAGTGCCATTGTCTGACTGGGAATTCAAAGAGTATATTGGGAATACAAATACCCTCATTTCTTGCTACTGCCATATAGTGCCAGTTTCTGACTGGGAATTCAAAGAATATATTGGGGTTACGTGCACCCACAATTTTTACTACTGGTATACAGTGCCATTGTCTGACTGGGAATTCAAAGAATATATTGGGGTTATAAATACCCTCATTTCTTGCTACTGCCATATAGTGCCAGTTTCTGACTGGGAATTCAAAGAATATATTGGGGTTACGTGCACCCACAATTTTTACTACTGGTATACAGTGCCATTGTCTGACTGGGAATTCAAAGAGTATATTGGGAATACAAATACCCTCATTTCTTGCTACTGCCATATAGTGCCAGTTTCTGACTGGGAATTCAAAGAATATATTGGGGTTACGTGCACCCACAATTTTTACTACTGGTATACAGTGCCATTGTCTGACTGGGAATTCAAAGAATATATTGGGGTTATAAATACCCTCATTTCTTGCTACTGCCATATAGTGCCAGTTTCTGACTGGTAATTCAAAGAATATATTGGGGTTACGTGCACCCACAATTTTTACTACTGGTATACAGTGCCATTGTCTGACTGGGAATTCAAAGAGTATATTGGGAATACAAATACCCTCATTTCTTGCTACTGCCATATAGTGCCAGTTTCTGACTGGGAATTCAAAGAATATATTGGGGTTACGTGCACCCACAATTTTTACTACTGGTATACAGTGCCATTGTCTGACTGGGAATTCAAAGAATATATTGGGGTTATAAATACCCTCATTTCTTGCTACTGCCATATAGTGCCAGTTTCTGACTGGTAATTCAAAGAATATATTGGGGTTACGTGCACCCACAATTTTTACTACTGGTATACAGTGCCATTGTCTGACTGGGAATTCAAAGAGTATATTGGGAATACAAATACCCTCATTTCTTGCTACTGCCATATAGTGCCAGTTTCTGACTGGGAATTCAAAGAATATATTGGGGTTACGTGCACCCACAATTTTTACTACTGGTATACAGTGCCATTGTCTGACTGGGAATTCAAAGAATATATTGGGGTTATAAATACCCTCATTTCTTGCTACTGCCATATAGTGCCAGTTTCTGACTGGTAATTCAAAGAATATATTGGGGTTACGTGCACCCACAATTTTTACTACTGGTATACAGTGCCATTGTCTGACTGGGAATTCAAAGAGTATATTGGGAATACAAATACCCTCATTTCTTGCTACTGCCATATAGTGCCAGTTTCTGACTGGGAATTCAAAGAATATATTGGGGTTACGTGCACCCACAATTTTTACTACTGGTATACAGTGCCATTGTCTGACTGGGAATTCAAAGAATATATTGGGGTTATAAATACCCTCATTTCTTGCTACTGCCATATAGTGCCAGTTTCTGACTGGTAATTCAAAGAATATATTGGGGTTACGTGCACCCACAATTTTTACTACTGGTATACAGTGCCATTGTCTGACTGGGAATTCAAAGAGTATATTGGGAATACAAATACCCTCATTTCTTGCTACTGCCATATAGTGCCAGTTTCTGACTGGGAATTCAAAGAATATATTGGGGTTACGTGCACCCACAATTTTTACTACTGGTATACAGTGCCATTGTCTGACTGGGAATTCAAAGAATATATTGGGGTTATAAATACCCTCATTTCTTGCTACTGCCATATAGTGCCAGTTTCTGACTGGTAATTCAAAGAATATATTGGGGTTACGTGCACCCACAATTTTTACTACTGGTATACAGTGCCATTGTCTGACTGGGAATTCAAAGAGTATATTGGGAATACAAATACCCTCATTTCTTGCTACTGCCATATAGTGCCAGTTTCTGACTGGGAATTCAAAGAATATATTGGGGTTACGTGCACCCACAATTTTTACTACTGGTATACAGTGCCATTGTCTGACTGGGAATTCAAAGAATATATTGGGGTTATAAATACCCTCATTTCTTGCTACTGCCATATAGTGCCAGTTTCTGACTGGTAATTCAAAGAATATATTGGGGTTACGTGCACCCACAATTTTTACTACTGGTATACAGTGCCATTGTCTGACTGGGAATTCAAAGAGTATATTGGGAATACAAATACCCTCATTTCTTGCTACTGCCATATAGTGCCAGTTTCTGACTGGGAATTCAAAGAATATATTGGGGTTACATGCACCCACAATTTTTACTACTGGTATACAGTGCCATTGTCTGACTGGGAATTCAAAGAATATATTGGGGTTATAAATACCCTCATTTCTTGCTACTGCCATATAGTGCCAGTTTCTGACTGGTAATTCAAAGAATATATTGGGGTTACGTGCACCCACAATTTTTACTACTGGTATACAGTGCCATTGTCTGACTGGGAATTCAAAGAGTATATTGGGAATACAAATACCCTCATTTCTTGCTACTGCCATATAGTGCCAGTTTCTGACTGGGAATTCAAAGAATATATTGGGGTTACGTGCACCCACAATTTTTACTACTGGTATACAGTGCCATTGTCTGACTGGGAATTCAAAGAATATATTGGGGTTATAAATACCCTCATTTCTTGCTACTGCCATATAGTGCCAGTTTCTGACTGGTAATTCAAAGAATATATTGGGGTTACGTGCACCCACAATTTTTACTACTGGTATACAGTGCCATTGTCTGACTGGGAATTCAAAGAGTATATTGGGAATACAAATACCCTCATTTCTTGCTACTGCCATATAGTGCCAGTTTCTGACTGGGAATTCAAAGAATATATTGGGGTTACGTGCACCCACAATTTTTACTACTGGTATACAGTGCCATTGTCTGACTGGGAATTCAAAGAATATATTGGGGTTATAAATACCCTCATTTCTTGCTACTGCCATATAGTGCCAGTTTCTGACTGGTAATTCAAAGAATATATTGGGGTTACGTGCACCCACAATTTTTACTACTGGTATACAGTGCCATTGTCTGACTGGGAATTCAAAGAGTATATTGGGAATACAAATACCCTCATTTCTTGCTACTGCCATATAGTGCCAGTTTCTGACTGGGAATTCAAAGAATATATTGGGGTTACGTGCACCCACAATTTTTTACTACTGGTATACAGTGCCATTGTCTGACTGGGAATTCAAAGAATATATTGGGGTTATAAATACCCTCATTTCTTGCTACTGCCATATAGTGCCAGTTTCTGACTGGTAATTCAAAGAATATATTGGGGTTACGTGCACCCACAATTTTTACTACTGGTATACAGTGCCATTGTCTGACTGGGAATTCAAAGAGTATATTGGGAATACAAATACCCTCATTTCTTGCTACTGCCATATAGTGCCAGTTTCTGACTGGGAATTCAAAGAATATATTGGGGTTACGTGCACCCACAATTTTTACTACTGGTATACAGTGCCATTGTCTGACTGGGAATTCAAAGAATATATTGGGGTTATAAATACCCTCATTTCTTGCTACTGCCATATAGTGCCAGTTTCTGACTGGTAATTCAAAGAATATATTGGGGTTACGTGCACCCACAATTTTTACTACTGGTATACAGTGCCATTGTCTGACTGGGAATTCAAAGAGTATATTGGGAATACAAATACCCTCATTTCTTGCTACTGCCATATAGTGCCAGTTTCTGACTGGGAATTCAAAGAATATATTGGGGTTACGTGCACCCACAATTTTTACTACTGGTATACAGTGCCATTGTCTGACTGGGAATTCAAAGAATATATTGGGGTTATAAATACCCTCATTTCTTGCTACTGCCATATAGTGCCAGTTTCTGACTGGTAATTCAAAGAATATATTGGGGTTACGTGCACCCACAATTTTACTACTGGTATACAGTGCCATTGTCTGACTGGGAATTCAAAGAGTATATTGGGAATACAAATACCCTCATTTCTTGCTACTGCCATATAGTGCCAGTTTCTGACTGGGAATTCAAAGAATATATTGGGGTTACGTGCACCCACAATTTTTACTACTGGTATACAGTGCCATTGTCTGACTGGGAATTCAAAGAATATATTGGGGTTATAAATACCCTCATTTCTTGCTACTGCCATATAGTGCCAGTTTCTGACTGGTAATTCAAAGAATATATTGGGGTTACGTGCACCCACAATTTTTACTACTGGTATACAGTGCCATTGTCTGACTGGGAATTCAAAGAGTATATTGGGAATACAAATACCCTCATTTCTTGCTACTGCCATATAGTGCCAGTTTCTGACTGGGAATTCAAAGAATATATTGGGGTTACGTGCACCCACAATTTTTACTACTGGTATACAGTGCCATTGTCTGACTGGGAATTCAAAGAATATATTGGGGTTATAAATACCCTCATTTCTTGCTACTGCCATATAGTGCCAGTTTCTGACTGGTAATTCAAAGAATATATTGGGGTTACGTGCACCCACAATTTTTACTACTGGTATACAGTGCCATTGTCTGACTGGGAATTCAAAGAGTATATTGGGAATACAAATACCCTCATTTCTTGCTACTGCCATATAGTGCCAGTTTCTGACTGGGAATTCAAAGAATATATTGGGGTTACGTGCACCCACAATTTTTACTACTGGTATACAGTGCCATTGTCTGACTGGGAATTCAAAGAATATATTGGGGTTATAAATACCCTCATTTCTTGCTACTGCCATATAGTGCCAGTTTCTGACTGGTAATTCAAAGAATATATTGGGGTTACGTGCACCCACAATTTTTACTACTGGTATACAGTGCCATTGTCTGACTGGGAATTCAAAGAGTATATTGGGAATACAAATACCCTCATTTCTTGCTACTGCCATATAGTGCCAGTTTCTGACTGGGAATTCAAAGAATATATTGGGGTTACGTGCACCCACAATTTTTACTACTGGTATACAGTGCCATTGTCTGACTGGGAATTCAAAGAATATATTGGGGTTATAAATACCCTCATTTCTTGCTACTGCCATATAGTGCCAGTTTCTGACTGGGAATTCAAAGAATATATTGGGGTTACGTGCACCCACAATTTTTACTACTGGTATACAGTGCCATTGTCTGACTGGGAATTCAAAGAGTATATTGGGAATACAAATACCCTCATTTCTTGCTACTGCCATATAGTGCCAGTTTCTGACTGGTAATTCAAAGAATATATTGGGGTTACGTGCACCCACAATTTTTACTACTGGTATACAGTGCCATTGTCTGACTGGGAATTCAAAGAGTATATTGGGAATACAAATACCCTCATTTCTTGCTACTGCCATATAGTGCCAGTGTCTGACTGGGAATTCAAAGAATATATTGGGGTTACGTGCACCCACAATTTTTACTACTGGTATACAGTGCCATTGTCTGACTGGGAATTCAAAGAATATATTGGGGTTACAAATACCCTCATTTCTTGCTACTGCCATATAGTGCCAGTTTCTGACTGGGAATTCAAAGAATATATTGGGGTTACGTGCACCCACAATTTTTACTACTGGTATACAGTGCCATTGTCTGACTGGGAATTCAAAGAGTATATTGGGAATACAAATACCCTCATTTCTTGCTACTGCCATATAGTGCCAGTTTCTGACTGGGAATTCAAAGAATATATTGGGGTTACGTGCACCCACAATTTTTACTACTGGTATACAGTGCCATTGTCTGACTGGGAATTCAAAGAATATATTGGGGTTATAAATACCCTCATTTCTTGCTACTGCCATATAGTGCCAGTTTCTGACTGGTAATTCAAAGAATATATTGGGGTTACGTGCACCCACAATTTTTACTACTGGTATACAGTGCCATTGTCTGACTGGGAATTCAAAGAGTATATTGGGAATACAAATACCCTCATTTCTTGCTACTGCCATATAGTGCCAGTGTCTGACTGGGAATTCAAAGAATATATTGGGGTTACGTGCACCCACAATTTTTACTACTGGTATACAGTGCCAATTTCTAACTAGGAATTCAAAATGCGCAAGGCTCCCGGAAAGGGACGTGGACGAGGCCGTGGGCGAGGTCGGGGGAATGGTTCTGGGGAGCAAGGTAGCAGTGAAGCCACAGGGCGTCCCGTGCCTACTCCTGTGGGGCAGCAAGCATTGCGCCACTCCACAGTGCCAGGGTTGCTTGCCACATTAACTAAACTGCAGGGTACAAACCTTAGTAGGCCCGAGAACCAGGAACAGGTCTTGCAATGGCTGTCAGAGAACGCTTACAGCACATTGTCCAGCAGCCAGTCAGACTCTGCCTCCTCTCCTCCTATTACCCAACAGTCTTGTCTTCCTTCCTCCCAAAATTCCGAAGCTTTACAGAACAATAACCCAAACTGTCCCTGCTCCCCAGAGCTGTTCTCCGCTCCTTTCATTGTCCCTCAACCTGCCTCTCCACGTCACGATTCCACGAACCTAACAGAGGAGCATCTGTGTCCAGATGCTCAAACACTAGAGTCTCCTCCATCTCCGTTCGATTTGGTGGTGGATGACCAGCAACCCACCCTCATCGACGATGATGTGACGCAGTTGCCGTCAGGGCATCCAGTTGACCGGCGCATTGTGCGGGAGGAGGAGATGAGACAGGAGTTGGAAGAGGAAGTGGTGGATGATGAGGACACTGACCCGACCTGGACAGGGGGGATGTCAAGCGGGGAAAGTAGTGTGGATGTTGAGGCAGGTGCAGCACCAAAAAGGGTAGCTAGAGGCAGAGGCAGAGGTCAGCAGCTTAGGCGAAGCCAGGCCACACCCGGAATCTCCCAAGATGTTCCAGTTCGTACCCAGCCCCGAAAAACTCCCACCTCGAGGGCATGTTTCTCGAAGGTGTGGAGTTTTTTCAAGGAATGCGCCGAGGACAGATATAGTGTTGTCTGCACAATTTGCCTCTCGAAATTGATTAGGGGCTCTGAGAAGAGCAACCTGTCCACCACTTCAATGCGCCGTCATTTGGAATCCAAGCACTGGAATCAGTGGCAGGCAGCAACGGCAGGACAAAGGCCGCCTGCCGTTCACGCCACTGCCACTGCCTCTGCCACTGCCTCTGCCTCTGCCACTGCCACTGCTGACTGTGCTGGCGATGCACTCCAGAGGACGAGCCAGGACACCACTTCATCTGCCTCCGCCACTTTGTTGACTTCTACCTCATCCTCCCCTGGTCCTGTCTTATCTCCTTCTCCTGCACCATCAAAGGCACCATCAGGCGTTTCTTTACAACAACCCACCATCTCTCAGACATTGGAGCGGCGGCAGAAATACACTGCTAACCACCCACACGCGCAAGCCTTGAACGCCAACATTGCTAAACTGCTGGCCCAGGAGATGTTGGCGTTCTGGCTTGTTGAAACTCCCGCCTTCCTGGACCTGATGGCAACTGCGGCACCTCGCTATGCCGTCCCTAGCCGTCACTACTTCTCCCGGTGTGCCGTCCCCGCCTTGCACCAGCACGTGTCACTCAACATCAGGCGGGCCCTTAGTTCCGCGCTTTGCACAAAGGTCCACTTGACCACCGACGCGTGGACAAGTGCATGCGGACAGGGACGCTACATTTCACTGACGGCACACTGGGTGAATGTAGTTGAGGCTGGGACTGCTTCCCAAACTGGCCCGGTGTACCTCGTCTCCCCGCCTAACATTCCTGGCAGGGACACGAGAAGAACACCCCCCTCCTCCTCCTCCTCTACCGCCTCCTCCTCCGCCACCGCCTCCTCCTCCGCCACCGCCTCCTCCTCCGCTGTTAGATTGACCCCAGCTACGAGTTGGAAACGTTGCAGCACTGGCGTTGGTAGACGTCAGCAGGCTGTGCTGAAGCTGATCAGCTTGGGGGACAGACAGCACACTGCCTCCGAGGTGAGGGATGCCCTCCTCGATGAGACGGCAATATGGTTTGAGCCGCTGCACCTGGGCCCAGGCATGGTCGTTTGTGATAACGGCCGGAACCTGGTAGCAGCTCTGGAGCTTGCCGGACT